>NW_026893659.1:0-690756 GCF_032452875.1 Bos javanicus
ATGATCAGTGTACATCAGCCACGTGATCAGTGCATGATGCATGATCAGTGCACATGATCAATTCATGATCCAGTGCGTGATCAGTGCATGATCAGAATCCGTGATGTACATGGTAGCTACGTGATCATTGCCTGATCAGCCACGTGATCAGTGCATGATAGCCACGTGATCAGTGCATGATAGCCACGTGATCAGTGCATGATCAGTCATGTGATACGTGTGTGATCAGCCACGTGATCAGTGGATGATATCCAAGTGATCAGTGCATGACAGCCACGTGATCAGTGCATGAGAGCCACGTGATCAGTGCATGAACCGTCACGTGATACATGTGTGATCAGCCACGTGATCAGTGCATGATGAGCCACGTGATCAGTGCAGGATCAATTACGTGATCAGTGCATGATCAGTCACGTGACCAGTACATGGTTGCTATGTGATCGTTGCATGATCAGTCGCGTGAGCAGAGCATGATAGCCACGTGGTCAGTGCATGATCAGTCACGTGATCAGTACATGATCAGTCACGTGAACAGTGCATGATCATTTACGTGATCTGTGCATGATCAGTCACATGACCAGTATATGGTAGCTACGTGATCATTCCATGATGAGCCACGTGAGCAGTGCATGATAGCCACGTGATGTGCGCATGAGTTACGTGAGCAGAGTATGATCAGCCACGTGATCAGTGCATGAGTGCCACGTGATCAGTGCATGATATGTCACG
The DNA here is from genome assembly GCF_032452875.1 of Bos javanicus. Classification (NCBI taxonomy): domain Eukaryota; kingdom Metazoa; phylum Chordata; class Mammalia; order Artiodactyla; family Bovidae; genus Bos; species Bos javanicus. Next base: position 730 of record NW_026893659.1, read on the forward strand.
TGACAGGTGTGTGATCAGCCACGTGAACAGTGCATGTTCAGCCAAGTGATCAGTGCATGATTGCCACGTGATCAGTGCATGATCAGTTACCTGAGCAGTGTATGATCAGCCACGTGATCAGTGCATGGTCAAACACGTGAACAGTGTATGATCAGCCACGTGATCAGTGCATGATATCCAAGTGATCAGTGCATGATCATCACGTGATCACTGCATGATGAGCCACTTGATCAGTGCAGGATCAATTACGTGATCAGTGCATTATCAGTCACATGACCAGTACATGGTTGCTACGTGATCCTTGCATGATCAGCCACGTGAGCAGAGCATGATAGCCACGTGATGTGTGCATGAGTTACGTGAGCAGAGTATGATCAGCCACGTGATCAGTGCATGAGTGCCACGTGATCAGTGCATGATATGTCACGTGACAGGTGTGTGATAAGCCACATGAACAGTGCATGTTCAGCCACGTGATCAGTGCATGATAGCCACGTGATCAGTGCATGATCAGTTACCTTAGTAGTGTATGATCAGCCACGTGATCAGTGCATGGTCAAACACGTGAACAGTGTATGATCAGCCACGTGATCAGTGCATGATATCCACATGATCAGTGCATGATCATCACGTGATCAGTGTATGATCAGCCACGTGAACAGTGCATGCTCAGTCACGTGATCTGGGCCTGCTGAGCTGCGTGATTACTGTCTGCTCATCTGCTTGATAATTGCCAGCTGTGCTGCATAATTCCTGCCTGCTCAGCTGCTTGATTATTGCCAGCTGAGCAGCATGATTCCTCACACCTGTGTTCCATGATTATTTCCTGCTGACTGTTTGATTCGTGCCTACTCAGCTCTTTGTTTATTGCCTCCAGAGGCACATGATCACTGTATGATAGCAAACATGATCAGCGCATAATCAGTCACATGATCAGCGCCATTAAGTCACGTGATCACTACATGATAGTCATGTGATCAGTCCATGCTCTGTCACGGTATCAGTGCATGATCAGCCACGTGATCAGTGCATGATCTGTCACAATATTAGTGTATGATCATCCACGTGATAAGTGCACGGGCAGTCATGTTATCAGTGCATGATATAGACGTGAACAGTGCATGATCAGTCTCGTGATCATTGCATGATCAGCCACGTGAGTAGTTCATGATCACCACGTGATCACTGCATGATCAGTCACGTGATCAGTGCATGATCAGTCATGTGACCAGTACATGGTAGCTGCGTGATCATGGCATGATCAGCCACGTGAGCAGTGCATGATAGCCACGTGATGAGTGCATGATCAGACACGAGATCAGTGCATGATCAGTCACGTGATCAGTGCATGATCAGCCAAGTGATCAGTGCATGATAGCCACGTGATCAGTGCATGAGAGCCACGTGATCAGTGCATGGTCAGTCACGTGATACATGTGTGATCAGCCACGTGATCAGTGCGTGACCAGGCACGTGATCAGTGTATTTCCAGCCAAGAGATCAGTGCATGTTAGCCACGTGATCAGTGCATGATCAGTCACGTGATCAGTGCATGATCAGTTATGTGATCAGTGTATGATCAGCCACGTGATCAGTGCATGATCAGCCACATGATCAGTGCATGATCAATTACGTGCTCAGTGCATGATCAGTTACGTGACCAGTACATGGTAGCTACGTGATCATTGCCTGATAAGCCACGTGATCAGTGCATGATAGCCACTTGATCCGTGCATGATAGCCAAGTGATCAGTGCATGATCAGTCATGTGATACGTGTGTGATCAGCCACATGATCAGTGCATGTTATCCACGTGATCACTGCATGACAGCCACGTGATCAGTGCATGAGAGCCACGGGATCAGTGCATGATCAGTCACGTGATACATGTGTGATCAGCCACGTGATCAGTGCATGATGAGCCACGTGATCAGTGCAGGATCAATTACGTGATCATTGCAAGATCAGTCACGTGACCAGTACATGGTTGCTACGTGATCGTTGCATGATCAGCCACGTGAGCAGAGCATGATAGCCACGTGTTCAGTGCATGATCAGTCACGTGATCAGTACATGATCAGTCACGTGAACAGTGCATGATCATTTACGTGATCTTTGCATGATCAGTCACGGTATCAGTATATGGTTGCTACGTGATCATTCCATGATGAGCCACGTGAGCAGTGCATGATAGCCACGTGATGTGTGCATGAGTTACGTGAGCAGAGTATGATCAGCCACGTGATCAGTGCATGAGTGCCAGGTGATCAGTGCATGATATGTCACGTGACAGGTGTGTGATCAGCCACGTGAACAGTGCATGTTCAGTCACGTGATCAGTGCATGATAGCCACGTGATCAGTGCATGATCAGTTACGTGAGCAGTGTATGATCAGCCACGTGATCAGTGCATGGTCAGACACATGAACAGTGTATGATCAGCCACGTGATCAGTGCATGATATCCAAGTGATCAGTACATGATCATCACGTGATCAGTATATGATCAGCCACGTGAACAGTGCATGCTCAGTCACGTGATCTGGGCCTGCTGAGCTGCGTGATTACTGTCTGCTCATCTGCTTGACAATTGCCAGCTGAGCTGCACGATTCCTGCCTGTCATCTGCTTGACAATTGCCAGCTGTGCTGCGTAATTCCTGCCTGCTCAGCTGCTTGATTATTGCCAGCTGAGCAGCATGATTCCTCACACCTGAGTTCCATGATTATTGCCTGCTGACTGTTTGATTCGTGCCTACTCAGCTCTTTGTTTATTGCCTCCAGAGGCACATGATCAGTGTATGATAGCAAACATGATCAGCGCATGATCAGTCACATGATCAGCGCCATTAAGTCACGTGATCACTACATGATAGTCATGTGATCAGTCCATGCTCAGTCACGGTATCAGTGCATGATCAGCCACGTGATCAGTGCATGATCTGTCACAAGATTAGTGTATGATCATCCACGTGATCAGTGCACGGGCAGTCATGTGATCAGTGCATGATATAGATGTGAACAGTGCATGATCAGTCTCGTGATCCGTGCATGATAGCCACGTGATCAGTGCATGATCAGTCACCTGATGGGTGTATGATCATTCACGTGACCTGTACATGGTAGCTACATGATCAATGCATGATCAGCCACGTGAGTAGTTCATGATAGCCACGTGATCACTGCATGATCAGTCACGTGATCAGTGCCTGATCAGTCATGTGACCAGTACATGGTAGCTGCGTGATCATGGCATGATCAGCCACGTGAGCAGTGCATGATAGCCACGTGATCAGTGCATGATTAGACACGAGATCAGTGCATGATCAGTCACGTGATCAGTGCATGATCAGCCACGTGATCAGTGCATGACCAGGCACATGATCAGTGTATGTCCAGCCAAGTGATCAGTGCATGATAGCCACGTGATCAGTGCATGATCATTCACATGATCAGTGCATGATCAGTCATGTGATAGGTGTGTGATCATCCACGTGAACAGTGCATGCTCAGTCACGTGATCAGGGCCTGCTGAGCTGCGTGATTACTGTCTGCTCATCTGCTTGACAATTGCCAGCTGAGCTGCACGATTCCTGCCTGTCAGCTGCTTGACAATTGCCACCTGTGCTGCGTAATTCCTGCCTGCTCATCTACTTGATTATTGCCAGCTCAGCAGCATGATTTCTCAGAGGTGAATTACATGATTATAGCCTGCTGACTGATTCCTGCCTACTCAGCTCTATGTTCATTGCCTCCATAGGCACATGATCAGTGTGTGACACCAAACATGATCAGCACATGATCAGTCACATGATCAATGCATGATAAGCCAGGTGATCAGTGCATGATCAATTATGTGATCAGTGCATGATCAGTCATGTGACAAGTACATGGTAGCTGCGTGATCATTGCATGATCACCCACGTGAGCAGTGCATGATAGCCACGTGATCAGTGCATGATCAGTCACGTGATCTCTGCATGATCAGTTACGTGATCTGTGCATGATCAGTCACATGATCAGTGCATGATCAATTACCTGATCAGTGCATGATCAGTCACGTGACCAGTGCATGGCAGCTCTGTGATCATTGCATGATCAGCCACGTGATCAGTGCATGATAGCCACGTGATCAGTGCATGATAGCCACGTGATCAGTGCATGATTAGTCACGTGATACGTGTGTGATCAGCCACGTGATCGGTGCATGTTATCCACGTGATCAGTGCAGGATAGCCACGTGATCACTTCATGATTATTTACGTGATCTGTACATGATCAGTCACGTGATACGAGTGTGATCAGCCACCGGATCAGTGCGTGATGAGCCATGTGATCAGTGCAGGATCAATTACGTGATCAGTGCATCATCAGTCACATGACCAGTACATTGTAGCTACGTGATCATTGCGTGATCAGCCACGTGATCAGTTCATGATAGCTACGTGATCAGTGCATGATAGCCACATGATCAGTGCATGAGAGCCACGTGATCAGTGCATGATCAGTCATGTGATACATGTGTGATCAGCCACGTGATCAGGGCATGATGAGCCACGTGATCAGTGCAGGATCAATTACGTGATCACTGCATGATCAATCACGTGACAAGTACATTGTTGCTAAGTGATCCTTGCATGATCAGCCACATGAGCAGAGCATGATAGCCACGTGATCAGTGCATGATCAGTCACGTGATCAGTACATGATCAGTCACTTGAAGAGTGCATGATCATTGACGTGATCTGTGCATGATCAGTCACATGACCAGTATATGGTAGCTACGTGATCATTCCATGACGAGCCACGTGAGCAGTGCATGATAGCCACGTGATGTGTGCATGAGTTACGTGAGCAGAGTATTATCAGTCACGTGATCAGTGCATGAGTGCCACGTGATCAGTGCATGATATGTCACGTGACAGGTGTGTGATCAGCCACGTGAACAGTGCATGTTCAGCCAAGTGATCAGTGCATGATTGCCACGTGATCAGTGCATGATCAGTTACCTGAGCAGTGTATGATCAGCCACGTGATCAGTGCATGGTCAAACACGTGAACAGTGTATGATCAGCCACGTGATCAGTGCATGATATCCACATGATCAGTGCATGATCATCACGTGATCAGTGCATGATGAGCCACTTGATCAGTGCAGGATCAATTACGTGATCAGTGCATGATCAGTCACGTGACCAGTACATGGTTGCTACGTGACCCTTGCATGATCAGCCACGTGAGCAGAGCATGATAGCCACGTGATGTGCGCATGAGTTACGTGAGCAGAGTATGATCAGCCACGTGATCAGTGCATGAGTGCCACGTGATCAGTGCATGATATGTCACGTGACAGGTGTGTGATCAGCCACATGAACAGTGCATGTTCAGCCACGTGATCAGTGCATGATAGCCACGTGATCAGTGCATGATGAGTTACCTGAGTAGTGTATGATCAGCCACGTGATCAGTGCATGGTCAAACACGTGAACAGTGTATGATCAGCCACGTGATCAGTGCATGATATCCACATGATCAGTGCATGATCATCACGTGATCAGTGTATGATCAGCCACGTGAACAGTGCATGCTCAGTCACGTGATCTGGGCCTGCTGAGCTGCGTGATTACTGTCTGCTCATCTGCTTGACAATTGCCAGCTGTGCTGCATAATTCCTGCCTGCTCAGCTGCTTGATTATTGCCAGCTGAGCAGCATGATTCTTCACACCTGTGTTCCATGATTATTGCCTGCTGACTGTTTGATTCGTGCCTACTCAGCTCTTTGTTTATTGCCTCCAGAGGCACATGATCACTGTATGATAGCAAACATGATCAGCGCATAATCAGTCACATGATCAGCGCCATTAAGTCACGTGATCACTACATGATAGTCATATGATCAGTCCATGCTCAGTCACGGTATCAGTGCATGATCAGCCACGTGATCAGTGCATGATCTGTCACAAGATTAGTGTATGATCATCCACGTGATCAGTGCACGGGCAGTCATGTTATCAGTGCATGATATAGACGTGAACAGTGCATGATCAGTCTCGTGATCATTGCATGATCAGCCACGTGAGTAGTTCATGATCACCACGTGATCACTGCATGATCAGTCACGTGATCAGTGCATGATCAGTCATGTGACCAGTACATGGTAGCTGCGTGATCATGGCATGATCAGCCACGTGAGCAGTGCATGATAGCCACGTGATGAGTGCATGATCAGACACGAGATCAGTGCATGATCAGTCACGTGATCAGTGCATGATCAGCCAAGTGATCAGTGCATGATAGCCACGTGATCAGTGCATGAGAGCCACGTGATCAGTGCATGGTCAGTCACGTGATACATGTGTGATCAGCCACGTGATCAGTGCGTGACCAGGCACGTGATCAGTGTATGTCCAGCCAAGGGATCAGTGCATGTTAGCCACGTGATCAGTGCATGATCAGTCACGTGATCAGTGCATGATCAGTTATGTGATCAGTGTATGATCAGCCACGTGATCACTGCATGATCAGCCACATGATCAGTGCATGATCAATTACGTGCTCAGTGCATGATCAGTTACGTGACCAGTACATGGTAGCTACGTGATCATTGCCTGATAAGCCACGTGATCAGTGCATGATAGCCACTTGATCAGTGCATGATAGCCACGTGATCAGTGCATGATCAGTCATGTGATACGTGTGTGATCAGCCACATGATCAGTGCATGATATCCACGTGATCATTGCATGACAGCCACGTGATCAGTGCATGAGAGCCACGGGATCAGTGCATGATCAGTCACGTGATACATGTGTGATCAGCCACGTGATCAGTGCATGATGAGCCACGTGATCAGTGCAGGATCAATTACGTGATCGTTGCATGATCAGCCACGTGAGCAGAGCATGATAGCCACGTGGTCAGTGCATGATCAGTCACGTGATCAGTACATGATCAGTCACGTGAACAGTGCATGATCATTTACGTGATCTTTGCATGATCAGTCACGGTACCAGTATATGGTTGCTACGTGATCATTCCATCACGAGCCACGTGAGCAGTGCATGATAGCCACGTGATGTGTGCATGAGTTACGTGAGCAGAGTATGATCAGCCACGTGATCAGTGCATGAGTGCCAGGTGATCAGTGCATGATATGTCACGTGACAGGTGTGTGATCAGCCACGTGAACAGTGCATGTTCAGTCACGTGATCAGTGCATGATAGCCACGTGATCAGTGCATGATCAGTTACGTGTGCAGTGTATGATCAGCCACGTGATCAGTGCATGGTCAGACACGTGAACAGTGTATGATCAGCCACGTGATCAGTGCATGATATCCAAGTGATCAGTACATGATCATCACGTGATCAGTATATGATCAGCCACGTGATCAGTGCATGGGCAGTCATGTGATCAGTGCATAATATAGACGTGAACAGTGCATGATCAGTCTCGTGATCAGTGCATGATAGCCACGTGATCAGTGCATGATCAGTCACCTGATGGGTGTATGATCATTCACGTGACCTGTACATGGTAGCTACATGATCATTGCATGATCAGCCACGTGAGTAGTTCATGATAGCCACGTGATCACTGCATGATCAGTCACGTGATCAGTGCATGATCAGTCATGTGACCAGTATATGGTAGCTGCGTGATCATGGCATGATCAGCCACGTGAGCAGTGCATGATAGCCACGTGATCAGTCATGATCAGACACGAAATCAGTGCATGATCAGTCACGTGATCAGTGCATGATCAGCCACGTGATCAGTGCATGACCAGGCACGTGATATGTGTATGTCCAGCCAAGTGATCAGTGCATGATAGCCACGTGATCAGTGCATGAGAGCCACGTGATCAGTGCATGGTCAGTCACGTGATACATGTGTGATCAGCCACGTGATCAGTGCGTGATGAGCCACGTGATCAGTGCAGGATCAATTACGTGATCAGTGCATGATAGCCACGTGATCAGTGCATGATCAGTCACGTGATCAGGGCATGATCAGTTATGTGATCAGTGTATGATCAGCCACGTGATCAGTGCATGATCAGCCACATGATCAGTACATGATCAATTACGTGATCAGTGCATGATCAGTCACGTGACCAGTACATGGTAGCTACGTGATCATTGCCTGATCAGCCACATGATCAGTGCATGATAGCCACGTGATCACTCCATGATAGCCACGTGATCAGTGCATGATCAGTCATGTGATACGTGTGTGATCAGCCACGTGATCAGTGCATGATATCCACGTGATCAGTGCATGACAGCCATGTGATCAGTGCATGAGAGCCACGTGATCAGTGCATGATCAGTCACGTGATACATGTGTGATCAGCCACGTGATCAGTGCATGATGAGCCACGTGATCAGTGCAGGATCAATTACGTGTTCAGTGCATGATCAGTCACGTGACCAGTACATGGTTGCTACGTGATCATTGCATGATCAGCCACGTGATCAGTGCATGAGTGCCACGTGATCAGTGCATGATATGTCACGTGACAGGTGTGTGATGAGCCACGTGAACAGTGCATGTTCAGCCACGTGATCAGTGCATGATAGCCACGTGATCAGTGCATGATCAGTTACGTGAGCAGTGTATGATCAGCCACGTGATCAGTGCATGGTCAGACACGTGAACAGTGTATGATCAGCCACGTGATCAGTGCATGATATCCAAGTGATCAGTGCATGATCATCACGTGATCAGTGTATGATCAGCCACGTGAACAGTGCATGCTCAGTCCCGTGATCTGGGCCTGCTGAGCTGCGTGATTACTGTCTGCTCATCTGCTTGACAATTGCCAGCTGAGCTGCACGATTCCTGCCTGTCATCTGCTTGACAATTGCCAGCTGTGCTTCGTAATTCCTGCCTGCTCAGCTGCTTGATTATTGCCAGCTGAGCAGCATGATTCCTCACACCTGAGTTCCATGATTATTGCCTGCTGACTGTTTGATTCGTGCCTACTCAGCTCTTTGTTTATTGCCTCCAGAGGCACATGATCAGTGTATGATAGCAAACATGATCAGCGCATGATCAGTCACATGATCAGCGCCATTAAGTCACGTGATCACTACATGATAGTCATGTGATCAGTCCATGCTCAGTCACGGTATCAGTGCATGATCAGCCACGTGATCAGTGCATGATCTGTCACAAGATTAGTGTATGATCATCCACGTGATCAGTGCACGGGCAGTCATGTGATCAGTGCATGATATAGACGTGAACAGTGCATGATCAGTCTCGTGATCCGTGCATGATAGCCACGTGATCAGTGCATGATCAGTCACCTGATGGGTGTATGATCATTCACGTGACCTGTACATGGTAGCTACATGATCATTGCATGATCAGCCACGTGAGTAGTTCATGATAGCCACGTGATCACTGCATGATCAGTCACGTGATCAGTGCATGATCAGTCATGTGACCAGTACATGGTAGCTGCGTAATCATGGCATGATCAGCCACGTGAGCAGTGCATGATAGCCACGTGATCAGTGCATGATCAGACACGAGATCAGTGCATGATCAGTCACGTGATCAGTGCATGATCAGCCACGTGATCAGTGCATGACCAGGCACGTGATCAGTGTATGTCCAGCCAAGTGATCAGTGCATGATAGCCACGTGATCAGTGCATGATCATTCACATGATCAGTTCATGATCAGTCATGTGATAGGTGTGTGATCAGCCACGTGAACAGTGCATGCTCAGTCACGTGATCAGGGCCTGCTGAGCTGCGTGATTACTGTCTGCTCATCTGCTTGACAATTGCCAGCTGAGCTGCACGATTCCTGCCTGTCAGCTGCTTGACAATTGCCACCTGTGCTGCGTAATTCCTGCCTGCTCATCTACTTGATTATTGCCAGCTCAGCTGCATGATTTCTCAGAGGTGAATTACATGATTATAGCCTGCTGACTGATTCCTGCCTACTCAGCTCTATGTTCATTGCCTCCATAGGCACATGATCAGTGTGTGACACCAAACATGATCAGCACATGATCAGTCACATGATCAATGCATGATAAGCCAGGTGATCAGGGCATGATCAATTATGTGATCATTACATGATCAGTCATGTGACAAGTACATGGTAGCTGCGTGATCATTGCATGATCAGCCACGTGAGCAGTGCATGATAGCCACGTGATCAGTGCATGATCACTCACGTGATCTCTGCATGATCAGTTACGTGATCTGTGCATGATCAGTCACATGATCAGTGCATGATCAATTACCTGATCAGTGCATGATCAGCCACGTGATCAGTGCATGATAGCCACGTGATCAGTGCATGATAGCCACGTGATCAGTACATGATTAGTCACGTGATACGTGTGTGATCAGCCACGTGATCAGTGCATATTATCCACGTGATCAGTGCAGGATTGCCACGTGATCACTTCATGATTATTTACGTGATTTGTACATGATCAGTCACGTGAAACGAGTGTGATCAGCCACCGGATCAGTGCGTGATGAGCCATGTGATCAGTGCAGGATCAATTACGTGATCAGTGCATGATCAGTCACATGACCAGTACATGGTAGCTACGTGATCATTGCGTGATCAGCCACGTGATCAGTTCATGATAGCTACGTGATCAGTGCATGATAGCCACATGATCAGTGCATGAGAGCCACGTGATCAGTGCATGATCAGTCACGTGATACATGTGTGATCAGCCACGTGATCAGCGCATGATGAGCCACGTGATCAGTGCAGGATCAATTACGTGATCAGTGCATGATCAGTCACGAGACAAGTACATGGTTGCTACATGATCCTTGCATGATCAGCCACATGAGCAGAGCATGATAGCCACGTGATCAGTGCATGATCAGTCACGTGATCAGTACATGATCAGTCACTTGAACAGTGCATGATCATTGACGTGATCTGTGCATGATCAGTCACATGACCAGTATATGGTAGCTACGTGATCATTCCATGACGAGCCACGTGAGCAGTGCATGATAGCCACGTGATGTGTGCATGAGTTACGTGAGCAGAGTATGATCAGCCACGTGATCAGTGCATGAGTGCCACGTGATCAGTGCATGATATGTCACGTGACAGGTGTGTTATCAGCCACGTGAACAGTGCATGTTCAGCCAAGTGATCAGTGCATGATTGCCACGTGATCAGTGCATGATAAGTTACCTGAGCAGTGTATGATCAGCCACGTGATCAGTGCATGGTCAAACACGTGAACAGTGTATGATCAGCCACGTGATCAGTGCATGATATCCACATGATCAGTGCATGATCATCACGTGATCAGTGCATGATGAGCCACTTGATCAGTGCAGGATCAATTACGTGATCAGTGCATGATCAGTCACGTGACCAGTACATGGTTGCTACGTGATCCTTGCATGATCAGCCACGTGAGCAGAGCATGATAGCCACGTGATGTGTGCATGAGTTACGTGAGCAGAGTATGATCAGCCACGTGATCAGTGCATGAGTGCCACGTGATCAGTGCATGATATGTCACGTGACACGTGTGTGATCAGCCACATGAACAGTGCATGTTCAGCCATGTGATCAGGGCATGATAGCCACGTGATCAGTGCATGATCAGTTACCTGAGCAGTGTATGATCAGCCACGTGATCAGTGCATGGTCAGACACGTGAACAGTGTATGAATAGCCACGTGATCAGTGCATGATATCCAAGTGATCAGTGCATGATCATCACGTGATCAGTGTATGATCAGCCACGTGAACAGTGCATGCTCAGTCACGTGATCTGGGCCTGCTGAGCTGCGTGATTACTGTCTGCTCATCTGCTTGACAATTGCCAGCTGAGCTGCACGATTCCTGCCTGTCATCTGCTTGACAATTGCCAGCTGTGCTGCGTAATTCCTGCCTGCTCAGCTGCTTGATTATTGCCAGCTGAGCAGCATGATTCCCCACACCTGTGTTCCATGATTATTGCCTGCTGAATGTTTGATTCATGCCTACTCAGCTCTTTGTTTATTGCCTCCAGAGGCACATGATCAGTGTATGATTGCAAACAAGATCAGCGCATGATCAGTCACATGATCAGCGCCATTAAGTCACGTGATCACTACATGATAGTCATGTGATCAGTCCATGCTCAGTCACAGTATCAGTGCTTGATCAGCCACGTGATCAGTGCATGATCTGTCACAAGATTAGTGTATGATCATCCACGTGATCAGTGCACGGGCAGTCATGTGATCAGTGCATGATATAGACCTGAACAGTGCATGATCAGTCTCGTGATCAGTGCATGATAGCCACGTGATCAGTGCATGATCATCACGTGATCAGTGTATGATCAGCCACGTGAACAGTGCATGCTCAGTCACGTGATCTGGGCCTGCTGAGCTGCGTGATTACTGTCTGCTCATCTGCTTGACAATTGCCAGCTGAGCTGCACGATTCCTGCCTGTCATCTGCTTGACAATTGCCAGCTGTGCTGCATAATTCCTGCCTGCTCAGCTGCTTGATTATTGCCAGCTGACCAGCATGATTCCTCACACCTGTGTTCCATGATTATTGCCTGCTGACTGTTTGATTCGTGCCTACTCAGCTCTTTGTTTATTGCCTCCAGAGGCACATGATCACTGTATGATAGCAAACATGATCAGCGCATAATCAGTCACATGATCAGCGCCATTAAGTCACGTGATCACTACATGATAGTCATGTGATCAGTCCATTCTCAGTCACGGTATCAGTGCATGATCAGCCACGTGATCAGTGCATGATCTGTCACAAGATTAGTGTTTGATCATCCACGTGATCAGTGCACGGGCAGTCATGTTATCAGTGCATGATATAGACGTGAACAGTGCATGATCAGTCTCGTGATCATTGCATGATCAGCCACGTGAGTAGTTCATGATCGCCACGTGATCACTGCATGATCAGTCACGTGATCAGTGCATGATCAGTCATGTGACCAGTACATGGTAGCTCTGGGATCATGGCATGATCAGCCATGTGAGCAGTGCATGATAGCCACGTGATGAGTGCAGGATCAGACACGAGATCAGTGCATGATCAGTAACGTGATCAGTGCATGATCAGCCAAGTGATCAGTGCATGATAGCCACGTGATCAGTGCATGAGAGCCACGTGATCAGTGCATGGACAGTCACGTGATACATGTGTGATCAGCCACGTGATCTTTGCGTGATGAGCCACGTGATCAGTGCAGGATCAATTACGTGATCAGTGCATGATCAGTCACGTGACCAGTACATGGTTGCTACGTGATCGTTGCATGATCAGCCACGTGAGCAGAGCATGATAGCCACGTGATCAGTGCATGATCAGTTACGTGAGCAGTTTATGATCAGCCACGTGATCAGTGCATGGTCAAACACGTGAAAAGTGTATGATCAGCCACGTGATCAGTGCATGATATCCAAGTGATCAGTGCATGATCATCACGTGATCAGTGTATGATCAGCCACGTGAACAGTGCATGCTCAGTCACGTGATCTGGGCCTGCTGAGCTGCGTGATTACTGTCTGCTCATCTGCTTGACAATTTCCAGCTGAGCTGCACGATTCCTGCCTGTCATCTGCTTGACAATTGCCAGCTGTGCTGCGTAATTCCTGCCTGCTCAGCTGCTTGATTATTGCCAGCTCAGCAGCATGATTCCTCACACCTGTGTTCCATGATTATTGCCTGCTGAATGTTTGATTCATGCCTACTCAGCTCTTTGTTTATTGCCTCCAGAGGCACATGATCAGTGTATGATAGCAAACAAGATCATCGCATGATCAGTCACATGATCAGCGCCATTAAGTCACGTGATCACTACATGATAGTCATGTGATCAGTCCATGCTCAGTCACGGTATCAGTGCTTGATCAGCCACATGATCAGTGCATGATCTGTCACAAGATTAGTGTATGATCATCCACGTGATCAGTGCACGGGCAGTCATGTTGATCAGTGCATGATATAGACCTGAACAGTGCATGATCAGTCTCGTGATCAGTGCATGATAGCCACGTGATCAGTGCATGATCAGTCACCTGATGGGTGTATGATCATTCACGTGACTTGTACATGGTAGTTACGTGATCATTGCATGATCAGCCACGTGAGTAGTTCATGACAGCCACGTGATCACTGCATGATCAGCCATGTGATCAGTGCATGACCAGGCACGTGATCAGTGTATGTCCAGCCAAGTGATCAGTGCATGATAGCCACGTGATCAGTGTATGATCAACCACGTGATCAGTGCATGATCAGCCACATGATCAGTGCATGATCAATTACGTGATCAGTGCATGATCAGTCACGTGACCAGTACATGGTAGCTACGTGATCATTGCCTGATCAGCCACATGATCAGTGCATGATAATCACGTGATCAGTGCATGATAGCCACGTGATCAGTGCATGATCAGTCATGTGATACGTGTGTGATCAGCCACGTGATCAGTGCATGATATCCATGTGATCAGTGCATGACAGCCACGTGATCAGTGCATGAGAGCCACGGGATCAGTGCATGATCAGTCACGTGATACATGTGTTCAGCCACGTGATCAGTGCATGATGAGCCACGTGATCAGTGCAGGATCAATTACGTGATCAGTGCATGATCAGTCACGTGACCAGTACATGGTTGCTACGTGATCGTTGCATGATCAGCCACGTGAGCAGAGCATGATAGCCACGTGGTCAGTGCATGATCAGTCACGTGATCAGTACATGATCAGTCACGTGACCAGTGCATGATCATTTACGTGATCTTTGCATGATCAGTCACGTTACCAGTATATGGTTGCTACGTGATCATTCCATGACGAGCCACGTAAGCAGTGCATGATAGCCACGTGATGTGTGCATGAGTTACGTGAGCAGAGTATGATCAGCCACGTGATCAGTGCATGAGTGCCACGTGATCAGTGCATGATATGTCACGTGACCAGTACATGGTAGCTACGTGATCATTGCCTGATCAGCCACATGATCAGTGCATGATAGCCACGTGATCAGTGCATGATAGCCACGTGATCAGCGCATGATCAGTCATGTGATACGTGTGTGATCAGCCACGTGATCAGTGCATGATATCCACGTGATCAGTGCATGACAGCCACGTGATCAGTGCATGAGTGCCACGTGATTAGTGCATGATCAGTCACGTGATACATGTGTGATCAGCCACGTGATCAGTGCATGATGAGCCACGTGATCAGTGCAGGATCAATTACGTGATCAGTGCATGATCAGTCACGTGACCAGTACATGGTTGCTACGTGATAATTGCATGATCAGCCACGTGAGCAGAGCATGATAGCCCACGTGGTCAGTGCATGATCAGTCACGTGATCAGTACATGATCAGTCACGTGAACAGTGCATGATCATTTACGTGATCTTTGCATGATCAGTCACGTTACCAGTATATGGTTGCTACGTGATCATTCCATGACGAGACACGTGAGCAGTGCATGATAGCCACGTGATGTGTGCATGAGTTACGTGAGCAGAGTATGATCAGCCACGTGATCAGTGCATGAGTGACACGTGATCAGTGCATGATATGTCACGTGACAGGTGTGTGATCAGCCACGTGAACAGTGCATGTTCAGCCACGTGATCAGTGCATGATAGCCACGTGATCAGTGCATGATCAGTTACGTGAGCAGTGTATGATCAGCCACGTGATCAGTGCATGGTCAGACACGTGAACAGTGTATGATCAGCCACGTGATCAGTGCATGATATCCAAGTGATCAGTGCATGATCATCACGTGAGCAGTGTATGATCAGGCACGTGAACAGTGCATGCTCAGTCCCGTGATCTGGGCCTGCTGAGCTGCGTGATTACTGTCTGCTCATCTGCTTGACAATTGCCAGCTGAGCTGCACGATTCCTGCCTGTCATCTGCTTGACAATTGCCAGCTGTGCTTCGTAATTCCTGCCTGCTCAGCTGCTTGATTATTGCCAGCTGAGCAGCATGATTCCTCACAGCTGAGTTCCATGATTATTGCCTGCTGACTGTTTGATTCGTGCCTACTCAGCTCTTTGTTTATTGCCTCCAGAGGCACATGATCAGTGTATGATAGCAAACATGATCAGCGCATGATCAGTCACATGATCAGAGCCATTAAGTCACGTGATCACTACATGATAGTCATGTGATCAGTCCATGCTCAGTCACGGTATCAGTGCATGATCAGCCACGTGATCAGTACATGATCAGTCACGTGACCAGTGCATGATCATTTACGTGATCTTTGCATGATCAGTCACGTTACCAGTATATGGTTGCTACGTGATCATTCCATGAGGAGCCACGTGAGCAGTGCATTATAGCCACGTGATGTGTGCATGAGTTACGTGAGCAGAGTATGTTCAGCCACGTGGTCAGTGCATGATAGCCACGTGATCAGTGCATGATCAGTTACGTGAGCAGTGTATTATCAGCCACGTGATCAGTGCATGGTCAGACACGTGAACAGTGTATGATCAGCCACGTGATCAGTGCATGATAGCCACGTGATCAGTGCATGATCAGTTACGTGAACAGTGTATGATCAGCCACGTGAACAGTGCATGCTCAGTCACGTGATCTGGGCCTGCTGAGCTGCGTGATTACTGTCTGCTCATCTGCTTGACAATTGCCAGCTGAGCTGCACGATTCCTGCCTGTCATCTGCTTGACAATTGCCAGCTGTGCTGCGTAATTCCTGCCTGCTCAGCTGCTTGATTATTGCCAGCTGAGCAGCATGATTCCTCACACCTGAGTTCCATGATTATTGCCTGCTGACTGTTTGATTCGTGCCTACTCAGCTCTTTGTTTATTGCCTCCAGAGGCACATGATCACTGTATGATAGCAAACATGATCAGGGCATGATCAGTCACATGATCAGCGCCATTAAGTCACGTGATCACTACATGATAGTCATGTGATCAGTCCATGCTCAGTCACGGCATCAGTGCATGATCAGCCACGTGGTCAGTGCATGATCTGTTACAAGATTAGTGTATGATCATCCACGTGATCAGTGCACGGGCAGTCATGTGATCAGTGCATGATATAGACGTGAACAGTGCATGATCAGTCTCGTGATCCGTGCATGATAGCCACGTGATCAGTCCATGATCAGTCACCTGATGGGTGTATGATCATTCACGTGACCTGTACATGGTAGCTACATGATCATTGCATGATCAGCCACGTGAGTAGTTCATGATAGCCACGTGATCACTGTATGATCAGTCACGTGATCAGTGCATGATCAGCCACGTGAAAAGTGCATGATCAGTCATGTGACAAGTGTGTGATCAGCAACGTGATCAGTGCATGATATCCACGTGATCAGTGCATGACAGCCACGTGATCAGTGCATGATCAGTCACGTGATACATGTGTGATCAGCCACGTGATCATTGCATGATCAGCCACGTGATCAGTACATGATCAGTCACGTGACCAGTGCATGATCATTTACGTGATCTTTGCATGATCAGTCACGTTACTAGTATATGGTTGCTACGTGATCATTCCATGACAAGCCACCTGAGCAGTGCATGATAGCCACATGATGTGTGCATGAGTTACGTGAGCAGAGTATGATCAGCCACGTGATCAGTGCATGAGTGCCACGTGTTCAGTGCATGATATGTCACGTGACATGTGTGTGATCAGCCACGTGAACAGTGCATGTTCAGCCACGTGATCAGTGCATGATAGCCACGTGATCAGTGCATGATCAGTTACGTGAGCAGTGTATGATCAGCCACGTGATCAGTGCATGGTCAAACACGTGAACAGTGTATGATCCGCCACGTGATCAGTGCATGATATCCAAGTGATCAGTGCATGATCATCACGTGATCAGTGTATGATCAGCCACGTGAACAGTGCATGCTCAGTCACGTGATCTGGGCCTGCTGAGCTGCGTGATTACTGTCTGTTCATCTGCTTTACAATTGCCAGCTGAGCTGCATGATTCCTGCCTGTCATCTGCTTGACAATTGCCAGCTGTGCTGCGTAATTCCTGCCTGCTCAGCTGCTTGATTATTGCCAGCTGAGCAGCATGATTGCTCACAGCTGAGTTCCATGATTATTGCCTGCTGACTGTTTGATTCGTGCCTACTCAGCTCTTTGTTTATTGCCTCCAGAGGCACATGATCACTGTATGATAGCAAACATGATCAGCGCATGATCAGTCACATGATCAGCGCCATTAAGTCACGTGATCACTACATGATAGTCATGTGATCAGTCCATGCTCAGTCACGGTATCAGTGCATGATCAGCCACGTGATCAGTGCATGATCTGTCACAAGATTAGTGTATGATCATCCACGTGATCAGTGCACGGGCAGTCATGTGATCAGTGCATTATATAGACGTGAACAGTGCATGATCAGTCTAGTGATCAGTGCATGATAGCCACGTGATCAGTGCATGATCAGTCACCTGATGGGTGTATGATCATTCACGTGACCTGTACATGGTAGCTACATGATCATTGCATGATCAGCCACGTGAGTAGTTCATGATAGCCACGTGATCACTGCATGATCAGTCACGTGATCAGTGCATGATCAGTCATGTGACCAGTACATGGTAGCTGCGTGATCATGACATGATCAGCCACGTGAGCAGTGCATGATAGCCACGTGATCAGTGCATGATCAGTTACGTGAGCAGTGTATGATCAGCCACTTGATCAGTGCATGGTCAGACACGTGAACAGTGTATGATCAGCCACGTGATCAGTGCATGATATCCAAGTGATCAGTGCATGATCATCACGTGATCAGTGTATGATCAGGCACGTGAACAGTGCATGCTCAGTCCCGTGATCTGGGCCTGCTGAGCTGCGTGATTACTGTCTGCTCATCTGCTTGACAATTGCCAGCTGAGCTGCACGATTCCTGCCTGTCATCTGCTTGTCAATTGCCAGCTGTGGTGCGTAATTCCTGCCTGCTCAGCTGCTTGATTATTGCCAGCTGAGCAGCATGATTCCTCACAGCTGAGTTCCATGATTATTGCCTGCTGACTGTTTGATTCAGCCTACTCAGCTCTTTGTTTATTGCCTCCAGAGGCACATGATCAGTGTATGATAGCAAACATGATCAGCGCATGATCAGTCACATGATCAGCGCCATTAAGTCACGTGATCACTACATGATAGTCATGTGATCAGTCCATGCTCAGTCACGGTATCAGTGCATGATCAGCCACGTGATCAGTGCATGATCTGTCACAAGATTAGTGTATGATCATCCATGTGATCAGTGCATGATAGCCACGTGATCAGTGCATGATCAGTCACCTGATGGGTGTATGATCATTCACGTGACCAGTACATGGTAGCTATAAGATCAGTGAATGTCCAGCCATGTGATAAGTGCATGATAGCCACGTGATTAGTGCATGATCACCCACGTGATCAGTGCATGAATAGCCACATGATCAGTGCATGATCAATTACGTCATCAGTGCATTATCAGTCACGTGACCAGTACATGGTAACTGCGTGATTAGTGTATGACCAGCCAAGTGATCAGTGCATGATAGCCACGTGATCAGTGCATGATCAGTCACGTGATCAGTGCATGATCAGTCACGTGACCAGTGCATGATCAGCCACATGATCAGTGCATGATCAATTACGTCATCAGTGCATGATCAGTGACGTTACCAGTACATGGTAGCTGGGTGATCATTGCATGATCAGGTAAGTAGCAGTGCATAATATCCGCATGATCAGTGTATGATCAGTCACGTGATCAGTGCTTGATTATTCACGTGTTCAGTGCATGATCAGCCACGTGATCAGTGCATGATCAATTACGTGATCAGTGCATGATCAGTCATGTGACCAGTACATGGTAGCTACATGATCATTGCATGATCAGCCAAGTGATCAGTGCATAATAGCCACGTGATCAGTGCATGATCAGTCATGTGATACCTGTGTGATCAGCCACGTGATCAGTGCATGATATCCACGTGATCAGTGAATGATAGCCACGTGATTAGTGCATGATAGCCACGTGATCAGTGCATGATCAGTCACGTGATACGTGTGTGATCAGCCACGTGATCAGTGCATGATGAGTCAGGTGATCAGTGCAGGATTAATTACGTGATCAGTGCATGATCAGTCACGTGACCAGTACATGGTTTCTACATGATCATTGCATGATCAGCCACGTGAGCAGTGTATGATAGCCACGTGATCAGTGCATGATCAGTCACGTGATCAGTACATGATCAGCCACGTGATCAGTGCATGACGAGGCACGTGATCAGTATGACCAGCCAAGTGATCAGTGCATGATAGCCACGTGATCAGTGCATGATGAGTTTCGTGAACAGTGCATGATCAGTCACGTGATCAGTGCATAATCAGCCACATGATCAGTGCATGATCAGTTACGTCATCAGTGCATGATCAGTCACGTGACCAGTACATGGTAGGTGCGTGATCATTGCATGATCAGGTAAGTAGCAGTGCATAATAACCGCATGATCAGTGCATGATCAGTCACGTGATCAGTGCATGATCAGGCACGTGATCAGTGCATGACCAGGCACGTGATCAGTGTATGTCCAGCCAAGTGATCAGTGCATGATAGCCACGTGATTAGTGCACGATCAGTCACATGATCAGTGCATGACCAGTCACGTGATAGGTGTGTGATCAGCCACGTGAACAGTGCATGCTCAGTCACGTGATCAGGGCCTGCTGAGCTGCGTGATTAGTCTCTGCTCATCTGCTTGACAATTTCCAGCTGAGCTGTACGATTCCTGCCTGTCTTCTCCTTGACAATTGCCACCTGTGCTGCGTAATTCCTGCCTGCTCATCCACTTGATTATTGCCAGCTGAGCAGCATGATTTCTCAGAGGTAAGTTCCATGATTATAGCCTGCTGACTGATTCCTGCCTACTCAGCTCTATGTTCATTGCCTCCAGAGGCACATGATCAGTGTGTGACACCAAACATGATCAGCACATGATCAGTCACATAATCAATGCATGATAAGCCAGGTGATCAGTGCATGATCAATTATGTGATCATTGCATGATCAGCCACGTGAGCAGTGCATGATAGCCCCGTGATCAGTGCATGATCAGTCACGTGATCTGTGCATGTTCAATCACGTGATCTGTGCATGATCAGTCACGTGATCAGTGCATGATCAGTTACCTGATCAGTGCGTTTTCAGTCACGTGACCAGTGCATGGTAGCTACGTGATCATTGCATGATCATCCACATAATCAGTGCATGATAGCCACGTGATCAGTGCAATATAGCCACGTGATCAGTGCATGAACAGTCACCTGATGGGGGTATGATCGGTCACGTGACCGGTACATGTTAGCTTCATGATCATTGCATGATCAGCCAAGTGATCAGTGCATGATAGCCACTTGATCAGGGCATAATCAGTCACGTGACCAGTGCATGATCAGTCACGTAATCAGTGCATGATAGCCAAGTTATCAGTGCATGATCACTTACGTGAGCAGTGTATGATCAGCCACGTGATCAGTGCATGGTCAGACACGTGAACAGTGTATGATCAGCCACGTGATCAGTGAATGATCAATCACGTGATCTGTGTATGTTCAGCCACGTGAACAGTGCATGCTCAGTCACGTGATCAGGGCCTGCTGAGCTGCGTGATTACTGTCTGCTCATCTGCTTGACAATTGCCAGCTGAGCTGCACGATTCCTGCCTGTCATCTGCTTGACAATTGCCAGCTGTGCTGCGTAATTCCTGCCTGCTCAACTGCTTGATTATTGCCAGCTGAGCAGCATGATTCCTCACAGCTGAGTTCCATAATTATTGCCTGCTGACTGTTTGATTCGTGCCTACTCAGCTCTTTGTTTATTACCTCCAGAGGCACATGATCAGTGTATGATAGCAAACATGATCAGCGCATGATCAATCACATGGTCTGTGCCATTAAGTCACGTGATCACTACATGATAGTCATGTGATCAGTCCATGCTCAGTCACGGTATCAGTGCATGATCAGCCACGTGATCAGTGCATGATCTGTCACATGATTAGTGTATGATCATCCACATGATCAGGGCATGGGCAGTCATGTGATCAGTGCATGATTAGACGTGATCAGTGCATTTGCAGTCTCATGGTCAGTGCATGATAGCCACGTGATCAGTGCATGATCAGTCACCTGATGGGTGTATGATCATTCACGTGACCAGTACATGGTAGCTATAAGATCAGTGAATGTCCAGCCATGTGATAAGTGCATGATAGCCACGTGATTAGTGCATGATCACCCACGTGATCAGTGCATGAATAGCCACATGATCAGTGCATGATCAATTACGTCATCAGTGCATGATCAGTCACGTGACCAGTACATGGTAACTGCGTGATTAGTGTATGACCAGCCAAGTGATCAGTGCATGATAGCCACGTGATCAGTGCATGATCAGTCACGTGATCAGTGCATGATCAGTCACGTGACCAGTGCATGATCAGCCACATGATCAGTGCATGATCAATTACGTCATCAGTGCATGATCAGTGACGTTACCAGTACATGGTAGCTGGGTGATCATTGCATGATCAGGTAAGTAGCAGTGCATAATAGCCGCATGATCAGTGTATGATCAGTCACGTGATCAGTGCATGATTATTCACGTGTTCAGTGCATGATCAGCCACGTGATCAGTGCATGATCAATTACGTGATCAGTGCATGATCAGTCATGTGACCAGTACATGGTAGCTACATGATCATTGCATGATCAGCCAAGTGATCAGTGCATAATAGCCACGTGATCAGTGCATGATCAGTCATGTGATACCTGTGTGATCAGCCACGTGATCAGTGCATGATATCCACGTGATCAGTGAATGATAGCCACGTGATTAGTGCATGATAGCCACGTGATCAGTGCATGATCAGTCACGTGATACGTGTGTGATCAGCCACGTGATCAGTGCATGATGAGTCAGGTGATCAGTGCAGGATTAATTACGTGATCAGTGCATGATCAGTCACGTGACCAGTACATGGTTTCTACATGATCATTGCATGATCAGCCACGTGAGCAGTGTATGATAGCCACGTGATCAGTGCATGATCAGTCACGTGATCAGTACATGATCAGCCACGTGATCAGTGCATGACCAGGCACGTGATCAGTATGTCCAGCCAAGTGATCAGTGCATGATAGCCACGTGATCAGTGCATGATCAGTCTCGTGATCAGTGCATGATAGCCACGTGATCAGTGCATGATCAGTCACCTGATGGGTGTATGATCATTCACGTGACCTGTACATGGTAGCTACATGATCATTGCATGATCAGCCACGTGAGTAGTTCATGATAGCCACGTGATCACTGCATGATCAGTCACGTGATCAGTGCATGATCAGTCATGTGACCAGTACATGGTAGCTGCGTGATCATGGCATGATCAGCCACGTGAGCAGTGCATGATAGCCACGTGATCAGTGCATGATCAGACACGAGATCAGTGCATGATCAGTCACGTGATCAGTGCATGATCAGCCACGTGATCAGTGCATGACCAGGCACGTGATCAGTGTATGTCCAGCCAAGTGATCAGTGCATGATAGCCACGTGATAAGTGCATGATCAGTCACGTGATCAGTGCATGATCAGTTATGTGATCAGTGTATGATCAGCCACGTGATCAGTGCATGATCAGCCACATGATCAGTGCATGATCAATTACGTGCTCAGTGCATGATCAGTTACATGACCAGTACATGGTAGCTATGTGATCATTGCCTGATAAGCCACGTGATCAGTGCATGATAGCCACGTGATCAGTGCATGATAGCCTCGTGATCAGTGCCTGATCAGTCATGTGATACGTGTGTGATCAGCCACGTCATCAGTGCATGATATCCAAGTGATCAGTGCATGATCATCACGTGATCAGTGTATGATCAGCCACGTGAACAGTGCATGCTCAGTCACGTGATCTGGGCCTGCTGAGCTGCGTGATTACTGTCTGCTCATCTGCTTGACAATTGCCAGCTGAGCTGCACGATTCCTGCCTGTCATCTGCTTGACAATTGCCAGCTGTGCTGCGTAATTCCTGCCTGCTCAGCTGCTTGATTATTGCCAGCTGAGCAGCATGATTCCTCACAGCTGAGTTCCATGATTATTGCCTGCTGACTGTTTGATTCGTGCCTACTCAGCTCTTTGTTTATTGCCTCCAGAGGCACATGATCAGTGTATGATAGCAAACATGATCAGCACATGATCAGTCACATTATCAGCGCCATTAAGTCACGTGATCACTACATGATAGTCATGTGATCAGTCCATGCTCAGTCACGGTATCAGTGCATGATCAGCCACGTGATCAGTGCATGATCTGTCACAAGATTAGTGTATGATCATCCACGTGATCAGTGCACGGGCAGTCATGTGATCAGTGCATGATATAGACGTGAACAGTGCATGATCAGTCTCGTGATCAGTGCATGATAGCCACGTGATCAGTGCATGATCAGTCACCTGATGGGTGTATGATCATTCATGTGACCTGTACATGGTAGCTACATGATCATTGCATGATCAGCCACGTGAGTAGTTCATGATAGCCACGTGATCACTGCATGATCAGTCACGTGATCAGTGCATGATCAGTCATGTGACCAGTACATGGTAGCTGCGTGATCATGACATGATCAGCCACGTGAGCAGTGCATGATAGCCACGTGATCAGTGCATGATCAGTTACGTGAGCAGTGTATGATCAGCCACGTGATCAGTGGATGGTCAGACACGTGAACAGTGTATGATCAGCCACGTGATCAGTGCATGATATCCAAGTGATCAGTGCATGATCATCACGTGATCAGTGTATGATCAGGCACGTGAACAGTGCATGCTCAGTCCCGTGATCTGGGCCTGCTGAGCTGCGTGATTACTGTCTGCTCATCTGCTTGACAATTGCCAGCTGAGCTGCACGATTCCTGCCTGTCATCTGCTTGACAATTGCCAGCTGTGCTGTATAATTTCTGCCTGCTCAGCTGCTTGATTATTGCCAGCTGAGCAGGATGATTCCTCATACCTGAGTTCCATGATTATTGCCTGCTGACTGTCTGATTCGTGCCTACTCAGCTCTTTGTTTATTGCCTCCAGAGGCAAATGATCAGTGTATGATAGCAAACATGATCAGCGCATGATCAGTCACATGATCAGAGCCATTAAGTCAAGTGATCACTACATGATAGTCATGTGATCAGTCCATGCTCAATCACGGTATCAATGCATGATCAGCGACGTGATCAGTGCATGATCAGGCAGGTGATCAGTTCATGATAGCTATGTGATCAGTTCATGATTTGTCACGTGATCTGTGCATGACCAGGCAGGTGGTCAGTGTATGATCATCGACGTTTTCAGTGCATGATCCGTCACCTAATGGGTGTATAATCAGTCACCTGACCGGTACATGGTAGCTACATGATCATTGCATGGTCAGTCACGTGAGTAGTGCCGGATAGCCACGTGATCAGTGCATGATCAATCACGTGTTCAGTGCATGATCAGTCATGTAATCTGTGCATGACCATTTACGTGATCAGTGTATGACCAGCCAAGTGATCAGTGCATGATAGCCACGTGATCAGTGCATGATCAGACACGTGATCTGTGCATGATCAGTCACGTGATCAGTGGATGATCAGCCACGTGATCAGTGCATGATCAGCCACATGATCAGTGCATGATCAATTACGTGATCAGTGCATGATCAGTCACCTGATGGGTGTATGATCATTCACGTGACCTGTACATGGTAGCTACATGATCATTGCATGATCAGCCACGTGAGTAGTGCACGATAGCCACGTGATCACTGCATGATCAGTCACGTGATCAGTGCATGATCAGTCATGTGACCAGTACATGGTAGCTGCGTAATCATCACATGATCAGCCACGTGAGCAGTGCATGATAGCCACGTGATAAGTGCATGATCAGACACGAGATCAGTGCATGATCAGTCACGTGATCAGTGCATGATAAGCCACGTGATCAGTGCATGACCAGGCACGTGATCAGTGTATGTCCAGCCAAGTGATCAGTGCATGATAGCCACGTGATCAGTGCATGATCAGTCACGTGATCAGTGCATGATCAGTCACGTGATCAGTGCATGATCAGCCACGTGAGTAGTGCATGATAGCCACGAGATCAGTGCATAGTCAGTCACGTGATCAGTGCATGATCATCCACGTGATCAGTGCATGACCAGGCACGTGATCAATGTATGTCCAGCCAAGTGATCAGTGCATGATAGCCACGTGATCAGTGCATGATCAGTCACGTGATCAGTGCACGATCAGTCCCGTGATGAGTGTATGATCAGCCAAGTGTTCAGTGCAAGATAGCTACGTGATCAGTGCATGATCAGTCACATGATCAGTGCATGACCAGTCACGTGATAGGTGTGTGATCAGCCACGTGAACAGTGCATGCTCAGTCACGTGATCAAGGCCTGCTGAGCTGCGTGATTACTGTCTGCTCATCTGCTTGACAATTTCCAGCTGAGCTGCACGATTCCTGCCTGTCATCTCCTTGACAATTGCCACCTGTGCTGCGTAATTCCTGCCTGCTCATCTACTTGATTATTGCCAGCTGAGCAGCATGATTTCTCTGAGGTAAGTTCCATGATTATAGCCTGCTGACTGATTCCTGCCTACTCAGCTCTATGTTCATTGCCTCCAGAGGCACATGATCCGTGTGTGACACCAAACATGATCAGCACATGATCAGTCACATGATTAATGCATGGTTAGCCAGGTGGTCAGTGCATGATCAATTATGTGATCAGTGCATGATCAGTCATGTGACCAGTACATGGTAGCTGAGTGATCATTGCATGATCAGCCACGTGAGCAGTGCATGATAGCCACCTGATCAGTGCATGATCAGTCACGGGATCAGTGCATGATCAATTAGCTGATTAGTGCAGGATCAGTCACGTGACCTGTGCATGGTAGCTAGGTGATCATTGCATGATCAGCCACGTGATCAGTGCATGATAGCCACGTGATCAGTGCATGATCAGTCATGTGATACGTGTGTGATCAGCCACGTGATCAGTGCATGATATCCACGTGATCAGTGCAGGATAGCCACGTGATCACTTCATGATTATTCACGTGATCTGTACATGATCAGTCACGTGAACAGTGCATGATAAGTCATGTGATCAGTGTATGACCAGCCAAGCGATCAGTGCATGATAGCCACGTGATCAGTGCATGATCAGTCACGTGATCAGTGCATGATCAGTCACGTGATCAGTGTATGATCAGCCACGTGATCAGTGCATGATCAGCGAAATGATAAGTGCATGATCAATTACGTGATCAGTGCATGATCAGCCATGTGATCAGTGCATGATCAGTCACGTGATCTACATGATCAGCCACGTGATCAGTGCATGATCAGCCAAATGATAAGTGCATGATCAATTACGTGATCAGTGCATGGGCAGTCATGTGATCAGTGCATGATCAGCCAAATGATAAGTGCATGATCAATTACGTGATCAGAGCATGATCAGTCTCGTGATCAGTGCATGATAGCCACGTGATCAGTGCATGATCAGTCACCTAATGGGTGTATGATCATTCACGTGACCTGCACATGGTAGCTACATGATCATTGCATGATCAGCCACGTGAGTAGTGCATGATAGCCACGTGATCACTGCATGATCAGCCACGTGAGCAGTGCATGATAGCCACGTGATCAGTGCATGATCAGACACGAGATCTGTGCATGATCAGTCACGTGATCAGTGCATGATCAGGCACGTGATCAGTGCATGACCAGGCACGTGATCAGTGTATGTCCAGCCAAGTGATCAGTGCATGATAGCCACGTGATTAGTGCACGATCAGTCACATGATCAGTGCATGACCAGTCACGTGATAGGTGTGTGATCAGCCACGTGAACAGTGCATGCTCAGTCACGTGATCAGGGCCTGCTGAGCTGCGTGATTAGTCTCTGCTCATCTGCTTGACAATTTCCAGCTGAGCTGTACGATTCCTGCCTGTCTTCTCCTTGACAATTGCCACCTGTGCTGCGTAATTCCTGCCTGCTCATCCACTTGATTATTGCCAGCTGAGCAGCATGATTTCTCAGAGGTAAGTTCCATGATTATAGCCTGCTGACTGATTCCTGCCTACTCAGCTCTATGTTCATTGCCTCCAGAGGCACATGATCAGTGTGTGACACCAAACATGATCAGCACATGATCAGTCACATAATCAATGCATGATAAGCCAGGTGATCAGTGCATGATCAATTATGTGATCATTGCATGATCAGCCACGTGAGCAGTGCATGATAGCCCCGTGATCAGTGCATGATCAGTCACGTGATCTGTGCATGTTCAATCACGTGATCTGTGCATGATCAGTCACGTGATCAGTGCATGATCAGTTACCTGATCAGTGCGTTTTCAGTCACGTGACCAGTGCATGGTAGCTACGTGATCATTGCATGATCATCCACGTAATCAGTGCATGATAGCCACGTGATCAGTGCAATATAGCCACGTGATCAGTGCATGAACAGTCACCTGATGGGGGTATGATCGGTCACGTGACCGGTACATGTTAGCTTCATGATCATTGCATGATCAGCCAAGTGATCAGTGCATGATAGCCACTTGATCAGGGCATAATCAGTCACGTGACCAGTGCATGATCAGTCACGTAATCAGTGCATGATAGCCAAGTTATCAGTGCATGATCACTTACGTGAGCAGTGTATGATCAGCCACGTGATCAGTGCATGGTCAGACACGTGAACAGTGTATGATCAGCCACGTGATCAGTGAATGATCAATCACGTGATCTGTGTATGTTCAGCCACGTGAACAGTGCATGCTCAGTCACGTGATCAGGGCCTGCTGAGCTGCGTGATTACTGTCTGCTCATCTGCTTGACAATTGCCAGCTGAGCTGCACGATTCCTGCCTGTCATCTGCTTGACAATTGCCAGCTGTGCTGCGTAATTCCTGCCTGCTCAACTGCTTGATTATTGCCAGCTGAGCAGCATGATTCCTCACAGCTGAGTTCCATAATTATTGCCTGCTGACTGTTTGATTCGTGCCTACTCAGCTCTTTGTTTATTACCTCCAGAGGCACATGATCAGTGTATGATAGCAAACATGATCAGCGCATGATCAATCACATGGTCTGTGCCATTAAGTCACGTGATCACTACATGATAGTCATGTGATCAGTCCATGCTCAGTCACGGTATCAGTGCATGATCAGCCACGTGATCAGTGCATGATCTGTCACATGATTAGTGTATGATCATCCACATGATCAGGGCATGGGCAGTCATGTGATCAGTGCATGATTAGACATGATCAGTGCATTTGCAGTCTCATGGTCAGTGCATGATAGCCACGTGATCAGTGCATGATCAGTCACCTGATGGGTGTATGATCATTCACGTGACCAGTACATGGTAGCTATAAGATCAGTGAATGTCCAGCCATGTGATAAGTGCATGATAGCCACGTGATTAGTGCATGATCACCCACGTGATCAGTGCATGAATAGCCACATGATCAGTGCATGATCAATTACGTCATCAGTGCATGATCAGTCACGTGACCAGTACATGGTAACTGCGTGATTAGTGTATGACCAGCCAAGTGATCAGTGCATGATAGCCACGTGATCAGTGCATGATCAGTCACGTGATCAGTGCATGATCAGTCACGTGACCAGTGCATGATCAGCCACATGATCAGTGCATGATCAATTACGTCATCAGTGCATGATCAGTGACGTTACCAGTACATGGTAGCTGGGTGATCATTGCATGATCAGGTAAGTAGCAGTGCATAATAGCCGCATGATCAGTGTATGATCAGTCACGTGATCAGTGCATGATTATTCACGTGTTCAGTGCATGATCAGCCACGTGATCAGTGCATGATCAATTACGTGATCAGTGCATGATCAGTCATGTGACCAGTACATGGTAGCTACATGATCATTGCATGATCAGCCAAGTGATCAGTGCATAATAGCCACGTGATCAGTGCATGATCAGTCATGTGATACCTGTGTGATCAGCCACGTGATCAGTGCATGATATCCACGTGATCAGTGAATGATAGCCACGTGATTAGTGCATGATAGCCACGTGATCAGTGCATGATCAGTCACGTGATACGTGTGTGATCAGCCACGTGATCAGTGCATGATGAGTCAGGTGATCAGTGCAGGATTAATTACGTGATCAGTGCATGATCAGTCACGTGACCAGTACATGGTTTCTACATGATCATTGCATGATCAGCCACGTGAGCAGTGTATGATAGCCACGTGATCAGTGCATGATCAGTCACGTGATCAGTACATGATCAGCCACGTGATCAGTGCATGACGAGGCACGTGATCAGTATGACCAGCCAAGTGATCAGTGCATGATAGCCACGTGATCAGTGCATGATGAGTTTCGTGAACAGTGCATGATCAGTCATGTGATCAGTGCATAATCAGCCACATGATCAGTGCATGATCAGTTACGTCATCAGTGCATGATCAGTCACGTGACCAGTACATGGTAGGTGCGTGATCATTGCATGATCAGGTAAGTAGCAGTGCATAATAACCGCATGATCAGTGCATGATCAGTCACGTGATCAGTGCATGATCAGGCACGTGATCAGTGCATGACCAGGCACGTGATCAGTGTATGTCCAGCCAAGTGATCAGTGCATGATAGCCACGTGATTAGTGCACGATCAGTCACATGATCAGTGCATGACCAGTCACGTGATAGGTGTGTGATCAGCCACGTGAACAGTGCATGCTCAGTCACGTGATCAGGGCCTGCTGAGCTGCGTGATTAGTCTCTGCTCATCTGCTTGACAATTTCCAGCTGAGCTGTACGATTCCTGCCTGTCTTCTCCTTGACAATTGCCACCTGTGCTGCGTAATTCCTGCCTGCTCATCCACTTGATTATTGCCAGCTGAGCAGCATGATTTCTCAGAGGTAAGTTCCATGATTATAGCCTGCTGACTGATTCCTGCCTACTCAGCTCTATGTTCATTGCCTCCAGAGGCACATGATCAGTGTGTGACACCAAACATGATCAGCACATGATCAGTCACATAATCAATGCATGATAAGCCAGGTGATCAGTGCATGATCAATTATGTGATCATTGCATGATCAGCCACGTGAGCAGTGCATGATAGCCCCGTGATCAGTGCATGATCAGTCACGTGATCTGTGCATGTTCAATCACGTGATCTGTGCATGATCAGTCACGTGATCAGTGCATGATCAGTTACCTGATCAGTGCGTTTTCAGTCACGTGACCAGTGCATGGTAGCTACGTGATCATTGCATGATCATCCACGTAATCAGTGCATGATAGCCACGTGATCAGTGCAATATAGCCACGTGATCAGTGCATGAACAGTCACCTGATGGGGGTATGATCGGTCACGTGACCGGTACATGTTAGCTTCATGATCATTGCATGATCAGCCAAGTGATCAGTGCATGATAGCCACTTGATCAGGGCATAATCAGTCACGTGACCAGTGCATGATCAGTCACGTAATCAGTGCATGATAGCCAAGTTATCAGTGCATGATCACTTACGTGAGCAGTGTATGATCAGCCACGTGATCAGTGCATGGTCAGACACGTGAACAGTGTATGATCAGCCACGTGATCAGTGAATGATCAATCACGTGATCTGTGTATGTTCAGCCACGTGAACAGTGCATGCTCAGTCACGTGATCAGGGCCTGCTGAGCTGCGTGATTACTGTCTGCTCATCTGCTTGACAATTGCCAGCTGAGCTGCACGATTCCTGCCTGTCATCTGCTTGACAATTGCCAGCTGTGCTGCGTAATTCCTGCCTGCTCAACTGCTTGATTATTGCCAGCTGAGCAGCATGATTCCTCACAGCTGAGTTCCATAATTATTGCCTGCTGACTGTTTGATTCGTGCCTACTCAGCTCTTTGTTTATTACCTCCAGAGGCACATGATCAGTGTATGATAGCAAACATGATCAGCGCATGATCAATCACATGGTCTGTGCCATTAAGTCACGTGATCACTACATGATAGTCATGTGATCAGTCCATGCTCAGTCACGGTATCAGTGCATGATCAGCCACGTGATCAGTGCATGATCTGTCACATGATTAGTGTATGATCATCCACATGATCAGGGCATGGGCAGTCATGTGATCAGTGCATGATTAGACGTGATCAGTGCATTTGCAGTCTCATGGTCAGTGCATGATAGCCACGTGATCAGTGCATGATCAGTCACCTGATGGGTGTATGATCATTCACGTGACCAGTACATGGTAGCTATAAGATCAGTGAATGTCCAGCCATGTGATAAGTGCATGATAGCCACGTGATTAGTGCATGATCACCCACGTGATCAGTGCATGAATAGCCACATGATCAGTGCATGATCAATTACGTCATCAGTGCATGATCAGTCACGTGACCAGTACATGGTAACTGCGTGATTAGTGTATGACCAGCCAAGTGATCAGTGCATGATAGCCACGTGATCAGTGCATGATCAGTCACGTGATCAGTGCATGATCAGTCACGTGACCAGTGCATGATCAGCCACATGATCAGTGCATGATCAATTACGTGATCAGTGCATGATCAGTCACGTGATCAGTGCATGGTAGCTGCGTGATCAGTGCATGATCAGCCACGTGATCAGTGCATGATAGCCACGTGATCAGTGCATGATCAGTCACGTGATCAGTGCATGATCAGTCACGTGATCAGTGCATGATCAGCCACGTGATCAGTGCATGATCAATTACGTGATCAGTGCATGATCAGTCACGTGATCAGTACATGATAGCTACGTGATCAGTGCATGATCAGCCACGTGATCAGTGCATGATAGCCACGTGATCAGTGCATGATCAGTCACGTGATACCTGTGTGATCAGCCACGTGATCAGTGCATGATATCCACGTGATCAGTGCATGATAGCCACGTGATCAGTGCATGATAGCCACGTGATCAGTGCATGATCAGTCACGTGATACGTGTGTGATCAGCCACGTGATCAGTGCATGATGAGTCACGTGATCAGTGCATGATCAATTACGTGATCAGTGCATGATCAGTCACGTGACCAGTACATGGTTGCTACGTGATCATTGCATGATCAGCCACGTGATCAGTGCATGATAGCCACGTGATCAGTGCATGATCAGTCACGTGATCAGTGCATGATCAGCCACGTGATCAGTGCATGACGAGGCACGTGATCAGTATGATCAGCCACGTGATCAGTGCATGATAGCCACGTGATCAGTGCATGATCAGTTTCGTGATCAGTGCATGATCAGTCACGTGATCAGTGCATGATCAGCCACGTGATCAGTGCATGATCAGTTACGTGATCAGTGCATGATCAGTCACGTGATCAGTGCATGATAGCTGCGTGATCAGTGCATGATCAGCCACGTGATCAGTGCATGATAGCCACGTGATCAGTGCATGATCAGTCACGTGATCAGTGCATGATCAGTCACGTGATCAGTGCATGATCAGCCACGTGATCAGTGCATGATAGCCACGTGATCAGTGCATGATCAGTCACGTGATACGTGTGTGATCAGCCACGTGATCAGTGCATGATATCCACGTGATCAGTGCATGATAGCCACGTGATCAGTGCATGATAGCCACGTGATCAGTGCATGATCAGTCACGTGATACGTGTGTGATCAGCCACGTGATCAGTGCATGATGAGTCACGTGATCAGTGCATGATCAATTACGTGATCAGTGCATGATCAGTCACGTGACCAGTACATGGTTTCTACGTGATCATTGCATGATCAGCCACGTGATCAGTGCATGATAGCCACGTGATCAGTGCATGATCAGTCACGTGATCAGTGCATGATCAGTCACGTGATCAGTGCATGATCATTTACGTGATCTGTGCATGATCAGTCACGTGACCAGTATATGGTAGCTACGTGATCATTGCATGATCAGCCACGTGATCAGTGCATGATAGCCACGTGATCAGTGCATGATCAGTTACGTGATCAGTGTATGATCAGCCACGTGATCAGTGCATGAGTGCCACGTGATCAGTGCATGATCAGTCACGTGACAGGTGTGTGATCAGCCACGTGATCAGTGCATGATCAGCCACGTGATCAGTGCATGATATTCACGTGATCAGTGCATGATCAGTTACGTGATCAGTGTATGATCAGCCATGTGATCAGTGCATGGTCAGACACGTGATCAGTGCATGATCAGCCACGTGATCAGTGCATGATATCCACGTGATCAGTGCATGATCAGTCACGTGATCAGTGCATGATCAGTCACGTGATCAGTGCATGATCAGCCACGTGATCAGTGCATGATCAGTCACGTGACCAGTATATGGTAGCTACGTGATCATTGCATGATCAGCCACGTGATCAGTGCATGATAGCCACGTGATCAGTGCATGATAGCCATGTGATCAGTGCATGATCAGTCACGTGATCAGTGCATGATCAGCCACGTGATCAGTGCATGACGAGGCACGTGATCAGTATGATCAGCCACGTGATCAGTGCATGACAGCCACGTGATCAGTGCATGATCAGCCACGTGATCAGTGCATGATCAGCCACGTGATCAGTGCATGATCAATTACGTGATCAGTGCATGATCAGTCACGTGATCAGTACATGGTAGCTACGTGATCATTGCATGATCAGCCACGTGATCAGTGCATGATAGCCACGTGATCAGTGCATGATCAGCCACGTGATCAGTGCATGATCAGTCACGTGATCAGTGCATGATCAGTCACGTGATCAGTGCATGATCAGCCACGTGATCAGTGCATGATCAGTCATGTAGTCAGTGCATGATAGCACGTGATCAGTGCATGATCAGTCCGTGATCAGTGCATGATCAGCCACGTGATCAGTGCATGATAGCCACGTGATCAGTGCATGATCAGTCACGTGATCTGTACTTGATCAGCCACGTGATCAGTGCATGCAGAGTCACGTGATCAGGGCCTGCTGAGCTGCGTGATTCCTGCCGGCTCATCTGCATGACAATTGCCATCTGAGCTGCGTGATTCCTGTCGGCTCATCTGCTTGACAATTGCCAGCTGAGCTGCGTGATTCCTGCCTGGTCACGTGCTTGATTATTGCCAGTTGAGCAGCATGATTCGTCACTGCTGAACTCCATGCTTATTGCCTGCTGATTGCGTGGTTCGTGTCTGCTCAGCTCTTTGAGTATTGCCTCCTGAGGTCCCTGTTCGGTCGCCACCTGCCGGGGACCAGCCCCAACTGATCCAGGGTATTCGAAGGAGAGATGGCCTAGGCGACTATTTATATGCTAATCAGAGATGTCAAGAATAATAGTATGAGGAGAGCTCAGTAGGAAAATTCGGTGGAGAAAAGAGACTGAGTAGCTTGGTTTACGCGGAAGACCAATCAAACTTCAAGACAAGAAGTTTGCACCACTTACATAGGCCGCAGGCGCCCTCTCGAATAGCGAAAGGTGCCTCACCCTAGACACCTTCTCGAGTGGGTCTTAGCAGCCCAGGCATAATTAGTAAGCGTGGTGGGTTCTGCGCTCCAGATGGAGACTCAGCTGGAAGTTAAAGGGAAGAATGACAAGGAACTTTATGAATTGGAGCTGTAAGTTAACTCTTTGACAGAGAGAGCGAGATGGTGGTGGGGGACAGCCCCCAGTGAAATCAGAGGTGAGAGCACAAAGCAATAGAGTAGGCAGACTCTGGTTTTTTTGGGGGAGATGCTCGATAATATCCGGGTGGACTCCTGAGGCTCGATCCCGCATTTGCATATGCCGAGCCTCCTTCCTCATGACCTTTGTCCAGAGTGGAATGCCTCCCCCCGGCTCCCGGCACATGATCAGTGCATGCTCAGTCACGATATCCGTGCCTGCTCAGCCACGTGATCACTGACGGCACAGTCACGTGATCAGCGCCTCTCAGTCACGTGATCACCGTATGATAAACACGTGATCAGTGAACGACAGCCACGTGATCACTGCATGCGCAGTCAGGTGGTCAGTTCCTGATCAGCCACCTGATCAGTGCGTGCACAGTCCCTGATCAGCGCCTGTCAGTCACTGATCACTGCCTGATAAACACGTGATCAGTGCCCGAACAGCCACGTGATCAGTGCATGCGCAGTCACGTGATCAGTGCATGATAGCCACGTGAACAGTGCATGCACAGTCCCATGATCAGCGCCTGTCAGCCACTGATCATTGCCTGATAAACACGTGATCACTGCATGATGAGCCATGTGATCAGTGCATGATCAGCCACGTGATCAGTGCATGATCAGTCACGTGATCAGTACATGGTAGCCACGTGATCAGTGCATGATCAGTCACGTGATCTGTACTTGATCAGCCACGTGCTCAGTGCCTGCAGAGTCACGTGGTCGGGCCTGCTGAGCTGCGTGATTCCTGCCGGCTCATCTGCATGACAATTGCCAGCTGAGCTGCGTGATTCCTGTCGGCTCATCTGCTTGACAATTGCCAGCTGAGCTGCGTGATTCCTGCCTAGTCACGTGCTTGATTATTGCCAGTTGAGCAGCATGATTCGTCACTGCTGAGCTCCATGCTTATTGCCTGCTGATTGCGTGGTTCGTGTCTGCTCAGCTCTTTGAGTATTGCCTCCTGAGGTCCCTGTTTGGTCGCCACCTGCCGGGGACCAGCCCCAACTGATCCAGGGTATTCGAAGGAGAGATGGCCTAGGCGACTATTTATATGCTAATCAGAGATGTCAAGAATAATAGTATGATGAGAGCTCAGTAGGAAAATTCGGTGGAGAAAAGAGACTGAGTAGCTTGGTTTACGCGGAAGACCAATCAAACTTCAAGACAAGAAGTTTGCACCACTTACGTAGGCCGCAGGCGCCTCTCGAATAGCGAAAGGTGCCTCACCCTAGACACCTTCTCGAGTGGGTCTTAGCAGCCCAGGCATAATTAGTAAGCGTGGTGGGTTCCGTGCTCCAGATGGAGACTCAGCTGGAAGTTAAAGGGAAGAATGACAAGGAACTTTATGAATTGGAGCTGTAAGTTAACTCTTTGACAGAGAGAGCGAGATGGTGGTGGGGGACAGCCCCCAGTGAAATCAGAGGTGAGAGCACAAAGCAATAGAGTAGGCAGACTCTGGTTTTTTTGGGGGAGATGCTCGAGAATATCCGGGTGGACTCCTGAGGCTCGATCCCGCATTTGCGTATGCCGAGCCTCCTTCCTCATGACCTTTGTCCAGAGTGGAATGCCTCCCAGCTCCCGGCACATGATCAGTGCATGCTCAGTCACGATATCAGTGCCTGATCAGCCACGTGATCACTGACGGCACAGTCATGTGATCAGCGCCTCTCAGTCACGTGATCACCGTATGATAAACACGTGATCAGTGCATGATCAGCCACGTGATCAGTGCATGATCAGTCACGTGATCAGTGCATGATCAGCCACGTGATCAGTGCATGCACAGTCCCATGATCAGTGCCTGTCAGTCACTGATCAGTGCATGATAAACACGTGATCAGTGCATGATCAGTCACGTGATCAGTGTGTGATCAGCCACGTGAACAGTGCATGCTCAGTCACGTGATCAGGGCCTGCTGAGCTGCGTTATTACTGTCTGCTCATCTGCTTGACAATTGCCAGCTGAGCTGCACGATTCCTGCCTGTCATCTGCTTGACAATTGCCACCTGTGCTGCGTAATTCCTGCCTGCTCATCTACGTGATTATTGCCAGCTGAGCAGCATGATTTCTCAGAGCTGAGTTCCATGATTATTGCCTGCTGACTGATTCCTGCCTACTCAGCTCTTTGTTCATTGCCTCCAGAGGCACATGATCAGTGTATGACACCAAACATGATCAGCACATGATCAGTCACATGATCAGTGCATGATAAGCCACGTGATCAGTGCATGATCAAATCGTGATCAGTGCATGATCAGTCATGTGATCAGTGCATGGTAGCTGCGTGATCAGTGCATGATCAGTCACGTGAGCAGTGAATGATAGCCACGTGATCAGTGCATGATCAGCCACGTGATCAGTGCATGATCAGTCACGTGATCAGTGCATGATCAGTCACGTGATCAGTGCATGATCAATCACGTGATCAGTGCATGATCAGTCACGTGACCAGTACATGTTAGCTACGTGATCATTGCATGATCAGCCACGTGAGCAGTGCATGATAGCCACGTGATCAGTGCATGATCAGTCACGTAGCAGTATGATCAGCCACGTGATCAGTGCATGATAGCCACGTGATCAGTGCATGATCAGTCACGTGATCAGTGCATGATCAGCCACGTGATCAGTGCATGATCAGTCACGTGATCAGTGCATGATAGCCACGTGATCAGTGCATGATCAGTCACGTGATCAGTGCATGATCAGCCACGTGATCAGTGCATGATAGCCACGTGATCAGTGCATGAGAGCCAGTGATCAGTGCATGATCAGTCACGTGATCAGTGCATGATCAGCCACGTGATCAGTGCATGATAGCCACTGATCAGTGCATGATCAGTCACGTGATCAGTGCATGATCAGTCACGTGATCAGTGCATGGTAGCTGTGTGATCAGTGCATGATCAGCCACGTGATCAGTGCATGATCAGTCACGTGATCAGTGCATGATCAGTCACGTGACCAGTACATGATAGCCACGTGATCAGTGCATGATCAGCCACGTGATCAGTGCATGATAGCCACGTGATCAGTGCATGATAGCCACGTGATCAGTGCATGATCAGTCACGTGATCAGTGTGATCAGCCACGTGATCAGTGCATGATATCCACGTGATCAGTGCATGATAGCCACGTGATCAGTGCATGATAGTCACGTGATCAGTGCATGATCAGCCACGTGATCAGTGCATGATCAGCCACGTGATCAGTGCATGATAGCCACGTGATCAGTGCATGATCAGTCACGTGATCAGTGCATGATCAGTCACGTGATCAGTGCATGATCAGCCACGTGATCAGTGCATGATCAATTACGTGATCAGTGCATGATCAGCCACGTGATCAGTGCATGATAGCTACGTGATCATTCATGATCAGCCACGTGATCAGTGCATGATAGCCACGTGATCAGTGCATGATCAGCCACGTGATCAGTGCATGATAGCCACGTGATCAGTGCATGATCAGTCACCTGATCAGTGCATGATCAGTCACCTGACCGGTACATGTTAGCTACATGATCATTGCATGATCAGCCACGTGATAGTGCATGATAGCCACGTGATCAGTGCATGATCAGTCACGTGATCAGTGCATGATCAGTCACGTGATCAGTGCATGATCAGTCACGTGATCAGTGCATGATCAGCCACGTGATCAGTGCATGATAGCCACGTGATCAGTGCATGATCAGTCACGTGATCAGTGCATGATCAGTCACGTGATCAGTGCATGATCAGCCACGTGATCAGTGCATGATCAATTACGTGATCAGTGCATGATCAGTCACGTGACCAGTACATGGTAGCTACGTGATCATTGCATGATCAGCCACGTGATCAGTGCATGATAGCCACGTGATCAGTGCATGATCAGCCACGTGATCAGTGCATGATCAGTCACGTGATCAGTGCATGATCAGTCACGTGATCAGTGCATGATCAGCCACGTGATCAGTGCATGTGGAGTCATGTAGTCAGTGCATGATAGTGCCGTGATCAGTGCATGATCAGTCCCGTGATCAGTGCATGATCAGCCACGTGATCAGTGCATGATAGCCACGTGATCAGTGCATGATCAGTCACGTGATCAGTGCATGATCAGTCACGTGATAGGTGTGTGATCAGCCACGTGATCAGTGCATGCTCAGTCACGTGATCAGTGCCTGCTGAGCTGCGTGATTCCTGCCTGTCATCTGCTTGACAATTGCCACCTGTGCTGCGTAATTCCTGCCTGCTCATCTACTTGATTATTGCCAGCTGAGCAGCATGATTTCTCAGAGCTGAGTTCCATGATTATAGCCTGCTGACTGATTCCTGCGTACTCAGCTCTATGTTCATTGCCTCCAGAGGCACATGATCAGTGTATGACACCAAACATGATCAGCACATGATCAGTCACATGATCAGTGCATGATAAGCCACGTGATCAGTGCATGATCAGTCACGTGATCAGTGCATGATCAGTCACGTGATCAGTGCATGATAGCCACGTGATCAGTGCATGATCAGCCACGTGATCAGTGCATGATAGCCACGTGATCAGTGCATGATCAGCCACGTGATCAGTGCATGATCAGCCACGTGATCAGTGCATGATCAGTCACGTGATCAGTGCATGATCAGCCACGTGATCAGTGCATGATCAGTCATGTGATCAGTGCATGATAGACGTGATCAGTGCATGATCAGTCACGTGATCAGTGCATGATAGCCACGTGATCAGTGCATGATCAGTCACGTGATCATGTGTGATCAGCCACGTGATCAGTGCATGATCAGCCACGTGATCAGTGCATGATCAATTACGTGATCAGTGCATGATCAGTCACGTGACCAGTGCATGGTTGCTACGTGATCGTGCATGATCAGCCACGTGATCAGTGCATGATAGCCACGTGATCAGTGCATGATCAGTCACGTGATCAGTGCATGATCAGTCACGTGATCAGTGCATGATCATTCGTGATCAGTGCATGATCAGTCACGTGATCAGTATATGGTAGCTACATGATCATTGCATGACAGCCACGTGATCAGTGCATGATAGCCACGTGATCAGTGCATGATCAGTCACGTGATCAGTGTATGATCAGCCACGTGATCAGTGCATGAGTGCCACGTGATCAGTGCATGATATGTCACGTGACAGGTGTGATCAGCCACGTGATCAGTGCATGATCAGCCACGTGATCAGTGCATGATAGCCACGTGATCAGTGCATGATCAGTCACGTGATCAGTGCATGATCAGCCACGTGATCAGTGCATGATCAGACACGTGATCAGTGCATGATCAGCCACGTGATCAGTGCATGATAGCCACGTGATCAGTGCATGATCAGTCACGTGATCAGTGCATGATCAGTCACGTGATCAGTGCATGATCAGCCACGTGATCAGTGCATGATCAATTACGTGATCAGTGCATGATCAGTCACGTGACCAGTACATGGTTGCTACGTGATCATTGCATGATCAGCCACGTGAGGAGTGCATGATAGCCACGTGATCAGTGCATGATCAGTCACGTGATCAGTGCATGATCAGTCACGTGATCAGTGCATGATCATTTACGTGATCAGTGCATGATCAGTCACGTGACCAGTGCATGGTAGCTACGTGATCAGTGCATGATCAGCACGTGATCAGTGCATGATCAGCCACGTGATCAGTGCATGATCAGTCACGTGATCAGTGCATGATCAGCCACGTGATCAGTGCATGATAGCCACGTGATCAGTGCATGATCAGTCACGTGATCAGTGCATGATCAGTCACGTGATCAGTGCATGATCAGCACGTGATCAGTGCATGTCAGTCATGTAGTCAGTGCATGATAGCCCGTGATCAGTGCATGATCAGTCACGTGATCAGTGCATGATCAGCCACGTGATCAGTGCATGATAGCCACGTGATCAGTGCATGATCAGTCACGTGATCAGTGCATGATCAGCCACGTGATCAGTGCATGATCAGCCACGTGATCAGTGCATACAGCCACGTGATCAGTGCATGATCAGTCACGTGATCAGTGCATGATAGCCACGTGATCAGTGCATGATCATTCACGTGATCAGTGTGTGATCAGCCACGTGAACAGTGCATGCTCAGTCACGTGATCAGGGCCTGCTGAGCTGCGTGATTACTGTCTGCTCATCTGCTTGACAATTGCCAGCTGAGCTGCACGATTCCTGCCTGTCATCTGCTTGACAATTGCCACCTGTGCTGCATAATTCCTGCCTGCTCATCTGCTTGATTATTGCCAGCTGAGCAGCATGATTTCTCAGAGCTGAGTTCCATGATTATTGCCTACTGATTCCTGCCTACTCAGCTCTTTGTTCATTGCCTCCAGAGGCACATGATCAGTGTATGACAGCAAACATGATCAGCACATGATGAATCACATGATCAATGCATGATAAGCCAGGTGATCAGTGCATGATCAATTACGTGATCAGTGCATGATCAGTCATGTGACCAGTGCATGGTAGCTGCGTGATCAGTGCATGATCAGCCACGTGATCAGTGCATGATAGCCACGTGATCAGTGCATGATCAGCCACGTGATCAGTGCATGATCAGTCACGTGATCAGTGCATGATCAGCCACGTGATCAGTGCATGATCAGTCACGTGACCAGTACATGGTAGCTACGTGATCATTGCATGATCAGCCACGTGATCAGTGCATGATAGCCACGTGATCAGTGCATGATCAGTCACGTGATACGTGTGTGATCAGCCACGTGATCAGTGCATGATATCCACGTGATCAGTGCATGATAGCCACGTGATCAGTGCATGATTAGTCACGTGATCAGTGCATGATCAGTCACGTGATATGTGTGATCAGCCACCGGATCAGTGCATGATGAGCCACGTGATCAGTGCAGGATCAATTACGTGATCAGTGCATGATCAGTCACGTGACCAGTACATGGTTGCTACGTGATCATTTGCATGATCAGCCACGTGAGCAGAGCATGATAGCCACGTGATCAGTGCATGATCAGTCACGTGATCAGTACATGATCAGTCACGTGAACAGTCCATGATCATTTACGTGATCTGTGCATGATCAGTCACGTGACCAGTATATGGTAGCTTCGTGATCATTCCATGACGAACCACGTGAGCAGTGCATGATAGCCAGGTGATGTGTGCATGATGAGTTACGTGAGCAGAGTATGATCAGCCACGTGATCAGTGCATGAGTGCCACGGGATGAGTGCATGATATGTCACGTGACAGATGTGTGATCAGCCACGTGAACAGTGCATGTTCAGCCACGTGATCAGTGCATGATAGCCACGTGATCAGTGCATGATCAGTTACGTGAGCAGTGTATGATCAGCCACGTGATCAGTGCATGGTCAGACACGTGAACATTGTATGATCAGCCACGTGATCAGTGCAGGATATCCAAGTGATCAGTGCATGATCAATCACGTGATAAGTGTATGATAAGCCACGTGAACAGTGCATGCTCAGTCACGTGATCAGGGCCTGCTGAGCTGCGTGATTACTGTCTGCTCATCTGCTTGACAATTGCCAGCTGAGCTGCACGATTCCTGCCTGTCATCTGCTTGACAATTGCCAGCTGTGCTGCGTAATTCCTGCCTGCTCAGCTGCTTGATTATTGCCAGCTGAGCAGCATGATTCCTCACACCTGAGTTCCATGATTATTGCCTGCTGACTGTTTGATTCGTGCCTACTCAGCTCTTTGTTTATTGCCTCCATAGGCACATGATCAGTGTATGATAGCAAACATGATCAGCGCATGATCAGTCACATGATCAGCGCCATTAAGTCACGTGATCACTACATGATAGTCATGTGATCAGTCCATGCTCAGTCACGGTATCAGTGCATGATCAGCCACGTGATCAGTGCATGATCTGTCACATGATTAGTGTATGATCATCCACGTGATCAGTGCATGGGCAGTCATGTGATCAGTGCATGTTATAGACGTGATCAGTGCATGATCAGTCTCGTGATCAGTGCATGATAGCCACGTGATCAGTGCATGATCAGTCACCTGATGGGTGTATGATCATTCACGTGACCTGTACATGGTAGCTACATGATCATTGCATGATCAGCCACGTGAGTAGTGCATGATAGCCACGTGATCACTGCATGATCAGTCACGTGATCAGTGCATGATCAGTCATGTGACCAGTACATGGTAGCAGCGTGATCATCGCATGATCAGCCACGTGAGCAGTGCATGATAGCCACGTGATCAGTGCATGATCAGACACGTGATCAGTGCATGATCAGTCACGTGATCAGTGCATGATCAGCCACGTGATCAGTGCATGATCAGCCACGTGATCAGTGCATGATCAGCCACGTGATCAGTGCATGATAGCCACGTGATCAGTGCATGATCAGTCACGTGATCAGTGCATGATCAGTCACGTGATCAGTGCATGATCAGCCACGTGATCAGTGCATGATCAGCCACGTGATCAGTGCATGATCAGTCACGTGATCAGTGCATGATCAGTCACGTGACCAGTACATGGTAGCTACATGATCAGTGCATGATCAGCCACGTGATCAGTGCATGATAGCCACGTGATCAGTGCATGATCAGTCACGTGATCAGTGCATGATCAGTCACGTGACCAGTGCATGGTAGCTGCGTGATCATGCATGATCAGCCACGTGATCAGTGCATGATAGCCACGTGATCAGTGCATGATAGCCACGTGATCAGTGCATGATCAGTCACGTGATCAGTGCATGATCAGCCACGTGATCAGTGCATGATCAGCCACGTGATCAGTGCATGATCAGCCACGTGATCAGTGCATGAGCCACGTGATCAGTGCATGATCAGTCACGTGATCAGTGCATGGTAGCTACGTGATCAGTGCATGATCAGCCACGTGATCAGTGCATGATAGCCACGTGATCAGTGCATGATCAGCCACGTGATCAGTGTATGATCAGCCACGTGAACAGTGCATGCTCTGTCACGTGATCTGGGCCTGCTGAGCTGCGTGATTACTGTCTGCTCATCTCTTTGACAATTGCCAGCTGAGCTGCACGATTCCTGCCTGTCATCTGCTTGACAATTGCCACCTGTGCTGCGTAATCCCTGCCT
Organism: Bos javanicus; assembly: GCF_032452875.1. Taxonomy (NCBI): domain Eukaryota; kingdom Metazoa; phylum Chordata; class Mammalia; order Artiodactyla; family Bovidae; genus Bos; species Bos javanicus. Next base: position 45,662 of record NW_026893659.1, read on the forward strand.
GCTCAGCTACTTGATTATTGCCAGCTGAGCAGCATGATTTCTCAGAGCTGAGTTCCATGATTATAGCCTGCTGACTGATTCGTGCCTACTCAGCTCTTTGTTCATTGCCTCCAGATGCACATGATCAGTGTATGACACCAAACATGATCAGTGCATGATCAGTCACATGATCAGTGCATGATAAGCCACGTGATCAGTGCATGATCAGTCACGTGATCAGTGCATGATCAGTCACGTGATCAGTGCATGGTAGCTGCGTGATCAGTGCATGATCAGCCACGTGATCAGTGCATGATAGCCACGTGATCAGTGCATGATAGTCACGTGATCAGTGCATGATCAGTCACGTGATCAGTGCATGATCAGCCACGTGATCAGTGCATGATCAGTCACGTGATCAGTGCATGATCAGTCACGTGACCAGTGCATGGTAGCTACGTGATCAGTGCATGATCAGCCACGTGATCAGTGCATGATCAGCCACGTGATCAGTGCATGATCAGTTACGTGATCAGTGCATGATCAGCCACGTGATCAGTGCATGGTCAGACACGTGATCAGTGCATGATCAGCCACGTGATCAGTGCATGATATCCACGTGATCAGTGCATGATCAGTCACGTGATCAGTGTATGATCAGCCACGTGAACAGTGCATGCTCAGTCACGTGATCAGGGCCTGCTGAGCTGCGTGATTACTGTCTGCTCATCTGCTTGACAATTGCCAGCTGAGCTGCACGATTCCTGCCTGTCATCTGCTTGACAATTGCCAGCTGTGCTGCGTAATTCCTGCCTGCTCAGCTGCTTGATTATTGCCAGCTGAGCAGCATGATTCCTCACACCTGAGTTCCATGATTATTGCCTGCTGACTGTTTGATTCGTGCCTACTCAGCTCTTTGTTTATTGCCTCCAGAGGCACATGATCAGTGTATGATAGCAAACATGATCAGCGCATGATCAGTCACATGATCAGCGCCATTAAGTCACGTGATCAGTACATGATAGTCATGTGATCAGTCCATGCTCAGTCACGGTATCAGTGCATGATCAGCCACGTGATCAGTGCATGATCAGTCACGTGATCAGTGTATGATCATCCACGTGATCAGTGCATGATAGTCACGTGATCAGTGCATGATAGCCACGTGATCAGTGCATGATCAGCCACGTGATCAGTGCATGATAGCCACGTGATCAGTGCATGATCAGTCACGTGATCAGTGCATGATCAGTCACGTGACCAGTACATGGTAGCTACGTGATCATTGCATGATCAGCCACGTGATCAGTGCATGATAGCCACGTGATCAGTGCATGATCAGTCACGTGATCAGTGCATGATCAGTCACGTGATCAGTGCATGATCAGCCACGTGATCAGTGCATGATCAGTCACGTGATCAGTGCATGGTTGCCGTGATCAGTGCATGACAGCCACGTGATCAGTGCATGATAGCCACGTGATCAGTGCATGAGTCACGTGATCAGTGCATGATCAGCCACGTGATCAGTGCATGATGCCACGTGATCAGTGCATGATAGTCACGTGATCAGTGTGATCAGCCACGTGATCAGTGCATGATCAGCCACGTGATCAGTGCATGATAGCCACGTGATCAGTGCATGATCAGTCACGTGATCAGTGCATGATCAGCCACGTGATCAGTGCATGAGTGCCACGTGATCAGTGCATGATAGTCACGTGATCAGTGCATGATCAGCCACGTGATCAGTGCATGATCAGCCACGTGATCAGTGCATGATCAGTCACGTGATCAGTGTATGATCAGCCACGTGATCAGTGCATGAGTGCCACGTGATCAGTGCATGATATGTCACGTGACAGTGTGTGATCAGCCACGTGATCAGTGCATGATCAGCCACGTGATCAGTGCATGATAGCCACGTGATCAGTGCATGATCAGTCACGTGATCAGTGCATGATCAGCCACGTGATCAGTGCATGATCAGTCACGTGATCAGTGTATGATCAGCCACGTGAACAGTGCATGCTCAGTCACGTGATCAGGGCCTGCTGAGCTGCGTGATTACTGTCTGCTCATCTGCTTGACAATTGCCAGCTGAGCTGCACGATTCCTGCCTGTCATCTGCTTGACAATTGCCAGCTGTGCTGCGTAATTCCTGCCTGCTCAGCTGCTTGATTATTGCCAGCTGAGCAGCATGATTCCTCACACCTGAGTTCCATGATTATTGCCTGCTGACTGTTTGATTCGTGCCTACTCAGCTCTTTGTTTATTGCCTCCAGAGGCACATGATCAGTGTATGATAGCAAACATGATCAGCGCATGATCAGTCACATGATCAGCGCCATTAAGTCACGTGATCACTACATGATAGTCATGTGATCAGTCCATGCTCAGTCACGGTATCAGTGCATGATCAGCCACGTGATCAGTGCATGATCTGTCACATGATTAGTGTATGATCATCCACGTGATCAGTGCATGGGCAGTCATGTGATCAGTGCATGATATAGACGTGATCAGTGCATGATCAGTCTCGTGATCCGTGCATGATAGCCACGTGATCAGTGCATGATCAGTCACCTGATGGGTGTATGATCATTCACGTGACCTGTACATGGTAGCTACATGATCATTGCATGATCAGCCAAGTGAGTAGTTTATGATAGCCACGTGATCACTGCATGATCAGTCACGTGATCAGTGCATGATCAGTCATGTGACCAGTACATGGTAGCTGCGTAATCATGGCATGATCAGCCACGTGAGCAGTGCATGATAGCCACGTGATCAGTGCATGATAGCCACGTGATCAGTGCATGATCAGACACGAGATCAGTGCATGATCAGCCACGTGATGAGTGCATTACCAGCCACGTGATCAGTGCATGACCAGGCACGTGATCAGTGCATGATAGCCAAGTGATCAGTGCATGATCAGTCACGTGACCAGTACATGGTAGCTACGTGATCATTGCCAGATCAGCCACGTGAGCAGTGCATGATAGCCACGTGATCAGTGCATGATCAGCCATATGATAGGTGTGGGATCAGCGACGTGAACAGTGCATGCTCTGTCACGTGATCTGGTCCTGCTGAGCTGCGTGATTACTGTCTGCTCATCTCTTTGACAATTGCCAGCTGAGCTGCACGATTCCTGCCTGTCATCTCCTTGACAATTGCCACCTGTGCTGCGTAATCCCTGCCTGCTCATCTACTTGATTATTGCCAGCTGAGCAGCATGATTTCTCAGAGCTGAGTTCCATGATTAGAGCCTGCTGACTGATTCCTGCCTACTCAGCTCTTTGTTCATTGCCTCCAGATGCACATGATCAGTGTGTGACACCAAACATGATCAGCACATGATCAGTCACATGATGAATGCATGATAAGCCAGGTGATCAGTGCATGATCAATTACGTGATCAGTGCATGATCAGTCATGTGACCAGTACATGGTAGCTGCGTGATCACTGCATGATCAGCCACGTGAGCAGTGCATGATAGCCACGTGATCAGAGCATGATAGGTCACGTGTTCAGTGCATGATCAGTCACGTGTTCAGTGCATGATCATCCACGTGATCAGTGCATGATCAATTAGGTGATCAGTGCATGATCACTCACGGGACCAGTACATGGTAGCTACGTGATCATTGCATGATCAGCCACGTGATCAGTGCATGATCAATTACGTGATCAGTGCATGATCAGTTACGTGAGCAGTGTATGATCAGCCACGTGATCAGTGCATGGTCAGACACGTGATCAGTGTATGATCAGCCACGTGATCAGTGCATGATATCCAAGTGATCAGTGCTTGATCAATCACGTGAGCAGTGTATGATCAGCCACGTGAACAGTGCATGCTCAGTCACGTGATCAGGGCCTGCTGAGCTGCGTGATTACTGTCTGCTCATCTGCTTGACAATTGCCAGCTGAGCTGCACGATTCCTGCCTGTCATCTGCTTGACAATTGCCAGCTGTGCTGCGTAAGTCCTGCCTGCTCAGCTGCTTGATTATTGCCAGCTGAGCAGCATGATTCCTCACACCTGTGTTCCATGATTATTGCCTGCTGGCTGTTTGATTCGTTCCTACTCAGCTCTTTGTTTATTGCCTCCAGAGGCACATGATCAGTATATGATAGCAAACATGATCAGCGCATGATCAGTCACATGATCAGCGCCATTAAGTCACGTGATCACTACATGATAGTCATGTGATCAGTCCATGCTCAGTCACGGTATCAGTGCATGATCAGCCACGTGATCAGTGCATGATCTGACACAAGATTAGTGTATGATCATCCACGTGATCAGTGCACGGGTAGTCATGTGATCAGTGCATGATAGCCACGTGATCAGTGCATGACAGCCACGTGATCAGTGCATGAGAGCCACGTGATCAGTGCAGGATCAGTCACGTGATCAGTGCATGATCAGTCACGTGACCAGTACATGGTTGCTACGTGATCGTTTTATGATCAGCCACGTGATAAGAGCATGATAGCCATGTGGTCAGTGCATGATCAGTCACGTGATCAGTGCATGATCAGTCACGTGAACAGTGCATGATCATTTACGTGATCTTTGCATGATCAGTCACGTTACCAGTATATGGTTGCTACGTGATCATTCCATGACGAGCCACGTTAGCAGTGCATGATAGCCACGTGATGTGTGCATGAGTTACGTGAGCAGAGCATGATCAGCCACGTGATCAGTGCATGAGTGCCACGTGATCAGTGCATGATATGTCACGTGACAGGTGTGTGATCAGACACGTGAACAGTGCATGTTCAGCCACGTGATCAGTGCATGATAGCCACGTGATCAGTGCATGATCAGTCACGTGAGCAGTGTACGATCAGCCACGTGATCAGTGCATGAGTGCCACGTGATCAGTGCGTGATATGTCACGTGACAGGTGTGTGATCAGCCACGTGAACAGTGCATGTTCAGCCACGTGATCAGTGCATGATTAGTTACGTGAGCAGAGTATGATCAGCCACGTGATCAGTGCATGAGTGCCACGTGATCAGTGCATGATATGTCACGTGACAGGTGTGTGATCATCCACGTGAACAGTGCATGTTCAGCCACGTGATCAGTGCATGATAGCCACGTGATCAGTGCATGATCAGTTACGTGAGCAGTGTGTGATCAGCCACGTGATCAGTGCATGGTCAGACACGTGAACAGTGTATGATCAGCCACGTGAACAGTGCATGCTCAGTCACGTGATCTGGGCCTGCTGAGCTGCGTGATTACTGTCTGCTCATCTGCTTGACAATTGCCAGCTGAGCTGCACGATTCCTGCCTGTCATCTGCTTGACAATTGCCAGCTGTGCTGCGTAATTCCTGCCTGTTCAGCTGCTTGATTATTGCCAGCTGAGCAGCATGATTCCTCACACCTGAGTTCCATGATTATTGCCTGCTGACTGTTTGATTCGTGCCTACTCAGCTCTTTGTTTATTGCCTCCAGAGGCACATGATCAGTGTATGATAGCAAACATGATCAGCGCATGATCAGCGCCATTAAGTCACGTGATCACTACATGATAGTCATGTGATCAGTCCATGCTCAGTCACGGTATCAGTGCATGATCAGCCACGTGATCAGTGCATGATCTGTCAGAAGATTAGTGTATGATCATCCACGTGATCAGTGCACGGGCAGTCATGTGATCAGTGCATGATATAGACGTGAACAGTGCATGATCAGTCTCGTGATCAGTGCATGATAGCCACGTGATCAGTGCATGATCAGTCACCTGATGGGTGTATGATCATTCACGTGACCTGTACATGGTAGCTACATGATCATTGCATGATCAGCCACGTGAGTAGTTCATGATAGCCACGTGATGACTGCATGATCAGTCACGTGATCAGTGCATGATCAGTCATGTGACCAGTACATAGTAGCTGCGTGATCATGGCATGATCAGCCACGTGAGCAGTGCATGATAGCCACGTGATCAGTGCATGATCAGACACGAGATCAGTGCATGATCAGTCACGTGATCAGTGCATGATCAGCCACGTGATCAGTGCATGACCAGGCACGTGATCAGTGTATGTCCAGCCAAGTGATCAGTGCATAATAGCCACGTGATCAGTGCATGATCAGTCACGTGATCAGTGCATGATCAGTTATGTGATCAGTGTATGATCAGCCACGTGATCAGTGCATGATCAGCCACATGATCAGTGCATGATCAATTACGTGCTCAGTGCATGATCAGTTACGTGACCAGTACATGGTAGCTACGTGATCATTGCCTGATCAGCCACGTGATCAGTGCATGATAGCCACGTGATCAGTGCATGATCAGTCACGTGATCAGTGCATGATCAGTTATGTGATCAGTGCATGATCAGCCACGTGATCAGTGCATGATCAGGCACATGATCAGTGCATGATCAATTACGTGATCAGTGCATGATCAGTCACGTGACCAGTACATGGTAGCTACGTGATCATTGCCTGATCAGCCACGTGATCAGTGCATGATAGCCACGTGATCAGTGCACGATAGCCACGTGATCAGTGCATGATCAGTCATGTGATACGTGTGTGATCAGCCACGTGATCAGTGGATGATATCCACGTGATCAGTGCATGACAGCCACGTGATCAGTGCATGAGAGCCACGTGATCAGTGCATGATCCGTCACGTGATACATGTGTGATCAGCCACGTGTTCAGTGCATGATGAGCCACGTGATCAGTGCAGGATCTATTACGTGATCAGTGCATGATCAGTCACGTGACCAGTACATGGTTGCTACGTGATCGTTGCATGATCAGCCGCGTGAGCAGAGCATGATAGCCACGTGGTCAGTGCATGATCAGTCACGTGATCAGTACATGATCAGTCACGTGAACAGTGCATGATCATTTACGTGATCTTTGCATGATCAGTCACGTTACCAGTATATGGTTGCTACGTGATCATTCCATGACGAGCCACGTGAGCAGTGCATGATAGCCACGTGATGTGTGCATGAGTTATGTGAGCAGAGTATGATCAGCCACGTGATCAGTGCATGAGTGCCACGTGATCAGTGCATGATATGTCACGTGACAGGTGTGTGATCAGCCACGTGAACAGTGCATGTTCAGCCACGTGATCAGTGCATGATAGCCACGTGATCAGTGCATGATCAGTTACGTGAGCAGTGTATGATCAGCCACGTGATCAGTGCATGGTCAGACACGTGAACAGTGTATGATCAGCCACGTGATCAGTGCATGATATCCAAGTGATCAGTGCATGATCATCACGTGATCAGTGTATGATCAGCCACGTGAACAGTGCATGCTCAGTCACGTGATCTGGGCCTGCTGAGCTGCGTGATTACTGTCTGCTCATCTGCTTGACAATTGCCAGCTGAGCTGCACGATTCCTGCCTGTCATCTGCTTGACAATTGCCAGCTGTGCTGCATAATTCCTGCCTGTTCAGCTGCTTGATTATTGCCAGCTGAGCAGCATGATTCCTCACACCTGAGTTCCATGATTATTGCCTGCTGACTGTTTGATTCGTGCCTACTCAGCTCTTTGTTTATTGCCTCCAGAGGCACATGATCAGTGTATGATAGCAAACATGATCAGCGCATGATCAGTCACATGATCAGCGCCATTAAGTCACGTGATCACTACATGATAGTCATGTGATCAGTCCATGCTCAGTCACGGTATCAGTGCATGATCAGCCACGTGATCAGTGCATGATCTGTCAGAAGATTAGTGTATGATCATCCACGTGATCAGTGCACGGGCAGTCATGTGATCAGTGCATGATATAGACGTGAACAGTGCATGATCAGTCTCGTGATCAGTGCATGATAGCCACGTGATCAGTGCATGATCAGTCACCTGATGGGTGTATGATCATTCACGTGACCTGTACATGGTAGCTACATGATCATTGCATGATCAGCCACGTGAGTAGTTCATGATAGCCACGTGATGACTGCATGATCAGTCACGTGATCAGTGCATGATCAGTCATGTGACCAGTATATGGTAGCTGCGTGATCATGGCATGATCAGCCACGTGAGCAGTGCATGATAGCCACGTGATCAGTGCATGATCAGACACGAGATCAGTGCATGATCAGTCACGTGATCAGTGCATGATCAGCCACGTGATCAGTGCATGACCAGGCACGTGATCAGTGTATGTCCAGCCAAGTGATCAGTGCATAATAGCCACGTGATCAGTGCATGATCAGTCACGTGATCAGTGCATGATCAGTTATGTGATCAGTGTATGATCAGCCACGTGATCAGTGCATGATCAGCCACATGATCAGTGCATGATCAATTACGTGCTCAGTGCATGATCAGTTACGTGACCAGTACATGGTAGCTACGTGATCATTGCCTGATCAGCCACGTGATCAGTGCATGATAGCCACGTGATCAGTGCATGATCAGTCACGTGATCAGTGCATGATCAGTTATGTGATCAGTGTATGATCAGCCACGTGATCAGTGCATGATCAGGCACATGATCAGTGCATGATCAATTACGTGATCAGTGCATGATCAGTCACGTGACCAGTACATGGTAGCTACGTGATCATTGCCTGATCAGCCACGTGATCAGTGCATGATAGCCACGTGATCAGTGCACGATAGCCACGTGATCAGTGTATGATCAGTCATGTGATACGTGTGTGATCAGCCACGTGATCAGTGGATGATATCCACGTGATCAGTGCATGACAGCCACGTGATCAGTGCATGAGAGCCACGTGATCAGTGCATGATCAGCCACGTGATCAGTGCATGATAGCCACGTGATCAATGTATGATCAGCCACGTGAACAGTGCATGCTCAGTCACGTGATCTGGGCCTGCTGAGCTGCGTGATTACTGTCTGCTCATCTGCTTGACAATTGCCAGCTGAGCTGCACGATTCCTGCCTGTCATCTGCTTGACAATTGCCAGCTGTGCTGCGTAATTCCTGCCTGCTCAGCTGCTTGATTATTGCCAGCTGAGCAGCATGATTCCTCACACCTGTGTTCCATGATTATTGCCTGCTGACTGTTTGATTCGTGCCTACTCAGCTCTTTGTTTATTGCCTCCAGAGGCACATGATCAGTGTATGATAGCAAACATGATCAGCGCATGATCAGTCACATGATCAGCGCCATTAAGTCACGTGATCACTACATGATAGTCATGTGATCAGTCCATGCTCAGTCACGGTATCAGTGCATGATCAGCCACGTGATCAGTGCATGATCTGTCAGAAGATTAGTGTATGATCATCCAGGTGCTCAGTGCACGGGCAGTCATGTGATCAGTGCATGATATAGACGTGAACAGTGCATGATCAGTCTCGTGATCAGTGCATGATAGCCACGTGATCAGTGCATGATCAGTCACCTGATGGGTGTATGATCATTCACGTGACCTGTACATGGTAGCTACATGATCATTGCATGATCAGCCACGTGAGTAGTTCATGATAGCCACGTGATCACTGCATGATCAGTCACGTGATCAGTGCATGATCAGTCATGTGACCAGTACATGGTAGCTGCGTGATCATGGCATGATCAGCCACGTGAGCAGTGCATGATAGCCACGTGATCAGTGCATGATCAGACACGAGATCAGTGCATGATCAGTCACGTGATCAGTTCATGATCAGCCACGTGATCAGTGCATGACCAGGCACGTGATCAGTGTATGTCCAGCCAAGTGATCAGTGCATGATAGCCACGTGATCAGTGCATGATCAGTCACGTGATCAGTGCATGATCAGTTATGTGATCAGTGTATGATCAGCCACGTGATCAGTGCATGATCAGCCACATGATCAGTGCATGATCAATTACGTGATCAGTGCATGATCAGTTACGTGACCAGTACAAGGTAGCTACGTGATCATTGCCTGATAAGCCACGTGATCAGTGCATGATAGCCACGTGATCAGTGCATGATAGCCACGTGATCAGTGCATGATCAGTCATGTGATACGTGTGTGATCAGCCACATGATCAGTGCATGATATGCACGTGATCAGTGCATGACAGCCACGTGATCAGTGCATGAGAGCCACGGGATCAGTGCATGATCAGTCACGTGATACATGTGTGATCAGCCACGTGATCAGTGCATGATGAGCCACGTGATCAGTGCAGGATCAATTACGTGATCAGTGCATGATCAGTCACGTGACCAGTACATGGTTGCTACGTGATCGTTGCATGATCAGCCACGTGAGCAGAGCATGATAGCCACGTGGTCAGTGCATGATCGGTCACGTGATCACTACATGATCAGACACGTGAACAGTGCATGATCATTTACGTGATCTTTGCATGATCAGTCACGTGACCAGTATATGGTTGCTACGTGATCATTCCATGACGAGCCACGTGAGCAGTGCATGATAGCCACGTGATGTGTGCATGAGTTACGTGAGCAGAGTATGATCAGCCACGTGATCAGTGCATGAGTTCCACGTGATCAGTGCATGATATGTCACGTGATCAGTGCATGATCAGTTACGTGAGCAGTGTATGATCAGCCACGTGATCAGTGCATGATATCCACGTGATCAGTGCATGACAGCCACGTGATCAGTGTATGAGAGCCACGGGATCAGTGCATGATCAGTCACGTGATACATGTGTGATCAGCCAGGTGAACAGTGCATGTTCAGCCACGTGATCAGTGCATGATAGCCACGTGATCAGTGCATGATCAGTTACGTGAGCAGTGTATGATCAGCCACGTGATCAGTGCATGATATCCACGTGATCAGTGCATGACAGCCACGTGATCAGTGTATGAGAGCCACGGGATCAGTGCATGATCAGTCACGTGATACATGTGTGATCAGCCACGTGATCAGTGCATGATGAGCCACGTGATCAGTGCAGGATCAATTACGTGATCAGTGCATGATCAGTCACGTGACCAGTACATGGTTGCTACGTGATCGTTGCATGATCAGCCACGTGAGCAGAGCATGATAGCCACGTGGTCAGTGCATGATCAGTCACGTGATCAGTACATGATCAGTCACGTGAACAGTGCATGATCATTTACGTGATCTGTGCATGATCAGTCACGTGACCAGTATATGGTTGCTACGTGATCATTCCATGATGAGCCACGTGAGCAGTGCATGATAGCCACGTGATGTGTGCATGAGTTACCTGAGCAGAGTATGATCAGCCACGTGATCAGTGCATGAGTGCCACGTGATCAGTGCATGATATGTCACGTGACAGGTGTGTGATCAGCCACGTGAACAGTGCATGTTCAGCCACGTGATCAGTGCATGATAGCCACGTGATCAGTGCATGATCAGTTACGTGAGCAGTGTATGATCAGCCACGTGATCAGTGCATGGTCAGACACGTGAACAGTGTATGATCAGCCACGTGATCAGTGCATGATATCCAAGTGATCAGTGCATGATGATCACGTGATCAGTGTCTGACCAGCCACGTGAACAGTGCATGCTCAGTCACGTGATCTGGGCCTGCTGAGCTGCGTGATTACTGTCTGCTCATCTGCTTGACAATTGCCAGCTGAGCTGCACGATTCCTGCCTGTCATCTGCTTGACAATTGCCAGCTGTGCTGCATAATTCCTGCCTGTTCAGCTGCTTGATTATTGCCAGCTGAGCAGCATGATTCCTCACACCTGAGTTCCATGATTATTGCCTGCTGACTGTTTGATTCGTGCCTACTCAGCTCTTTGTTTATTGCCTCCAGAGGCACATGATCAGTGTATGATAGCAAACATGATCAGCGCATGATCAGTCACATGATCAGCGCCATTAAGTAACGTGATCACTACATGATAGTCATGTGATCAGTCCATGCTCAGTCACGGTATCAGTGCATGATCAGCCACGTGATCAGTGCATGATCTGTCACAAGATTAGTGTATGATCATCCACGTGATCAGTGCATGGGCAGTCATGTGATCAGTGCATGATATAGACGTGAACAGTGCATGATCAGTCTCGTGATCAGTGCATGATAGCCACGTGATCAGTGCATGATCAGTCACCTGATGGGTGTATGATCATTCACGTGACCTGTACATGGTAGCTACATGATCATTGCATGATCAGCCACGTGAGTAGTTCATGATAGCCACGTGATCACTGCATGATCAGTCACGTGATCAGTGCATGATCAGTCATGTGACCAGTACATGGTAGCTGCGTGATCATGGCATGATCAGCCACGTGAGCAGTGCATGATAGCCACGTGATCAGTGCATGATCTGTCACGTGATCAGTGCATGATCAGCCACGTGATCAGTGCATGATCAGGCACGTGATCAGTGCATGCTCAGTCACGTGATCAGTGCATGATCAGTTATGTGATCAGTGTATGATCAGCCACGTGATCAGTGCATGATCAGCCACATGATCAGTGCATGATCAATTACGTGCTCAGTGCATGATCAGTTACTTGACCAGTACATGGTAGCTTCGTGATCATTGCCTGATAAGCCACGTGATCAGTGCATGATAGCCACGTGATCAGTGCATGATAGCCACGTGATCAGTTCATGATCAGTCATGTGATACGTGTGTGATCAGCCACATGATCAGTGCATGATATCCACGTGATCAGTGCATGACAGCCACGTGATCAGTGCATGAGAGCCACGGGATCAGTGCATGATCAGTCACGTGATACATGTGTGATCAGCCACGTGATCAGTGCATGATGAGCCACGTGATCAGTGCAGGATCAATTACGTGATCAGTGCATGATCAGTCACGTGACCAGTACATGGTTGCTACGTGATCGTTGCATGATCAGCCACGTGAGCAGAGCATGATAGCCACGTGGTCAGTGCATGATCAGTCACGTGATCAGTACATGATCAGTCACGTGAACAGTGCATGATCATTTACGTGATCTTTGCATGATCCGTCACGTTACCAGTATATGGTTGCTACGTGATCATTCCATGACGAGCCACGTGATCAGTGCATGATAGCCACGTGATGTGTGCATGAGTTACGTGAGCAGAGTATGATCAGCCACGTGATCAGTGCATGAGTGCCACGTGATCAGTGCATGATCAGTTACGTGACAGGTGTGTGATCAGCCACGTGAACAGTGCATGGTCAGACACATGAACAGTGTATGATCAGCCACGTGATCAGTGCATGATATCCAAGTGATCAGTGCATGATCATCACGTGATCAGTGTATGATCAGCCACGTGAACAGTGCATGCTCAGTCACGAGATCTGGGCCTGCTGAGCTGCGTGATTACTGTCTGCTCATCTGCTTGACAATTGCCAGCTGAGCTGCACGATTCCTGCCTGTCATCTGCTTGACAATTGCCAGCTGTGCTGCATAGTTCCTGCCTGTTCAGCTGCTTGATTATTGCCAGCTGAGCAGCATGATTCCTCACACCTGAGTTCCATGATTATTGCCTGCTGACTGTTTGATTCGTGCCTACTCAGCTCTTTGTTTATTGCCTCCAGAGGCACATGATCAGTGTATGATAGCAAACATGATCAGCACATGATCAGTCACATGATCAGCGCCATTAAGTCACGTGATCACTAAATGATAGTCATGTGATCAGTCCATGCTCAGTCACGGTATCAGTGCATGATCAGCCACGTGATCAGTGCATGATCTGTCACAAGATTAGTGTATGATCATCCACGTAATCAGTGCACGGGCAGTCATGTGATCAGTGCATGATATAGACGTGAACAGTGCATGATCAGTCTCGTGATCAGTGCATGATAGCCACGTGATCAGTGCATGATCAGTCACCTGATGGGTGTATGATCATTCACGTGACCTGTACATGGTAGCTACATGATCATTGCATGATCAGCCACGTGAGTAGTTCATGATAGCCACGTGATGACTGCATGATCAGTCACGTGATCAGTGCATGATCAGTCATGTGACCAGTACATGGTAGCTGCGTGATCATGGCATGATCAGCCACGTGAGCAGTGCATGATACCACGTGATCAGTGCATGATCAGACACGAGATCAGTGCATGATCAGTCACGTGATCAGTGCATGATCAGCCACGTGATAAGTGCATGACCAGGCACGTGATCAGTGTATGTCAGCCAAGTGATCAGTGCATGATAGCCACGTGATCAGTGCATGATCAGTCACGTGATCAGTGCATGATCAGTTACGTGAGCAGTGTATGATCAGCCACGTGATCAGTGCATGATATCCAAGTGATCAGTGCATGATCATCACGTGATCAGTGTATGATCAGCCACGTGAACAGTGCATGCTCAGTCACGTGATCTGGGCCTGCTGAGCTGCGTGATTACTGTCTGCTCATCTGCTTGACAATTGCCAGCTGAGCTGCACGATTCCTGCCTGTCATCTGCTTGACAATTGCCAGCTGTGCTGCATAATTCCTGCCTGTTCAGCTGCTTGATTATTGCCAGCTGAGCAGCATGATTCCTCACACCTGAGTTCCATGATTATTGCCTGCTGACTGTTTGATTCGTGCCTACTCAGCTCTTTGTTTATTGCCTCCAGAGGCACATGATCACTGTATGATAGCAAACATGATCAGCGCATGATCAGTCACATGATCAGCGCCATTAAGTCACGTGATCACTACATGATAGTCATGTGATCAGTCCATGCTCAGTCACGGTATCAGTGCATGATCAGCCACGTGATCAGTGCATGATCTGTCAGAAGATTAGTGTATGATCATCCACGTGATCAGTGCACGGGCAGTCATGTGATCAGTGCATGATATAGACGTGAACAGTGCATGATCAGTCTCGTGATCAGTGCATGATAGCCACGTGATCAGTGCATGATCAGTCACCTGATGGGTGTATGATCATTCACGTGACCTGTACATGGTAGCTACATGATCATTGCATGATCAGCCACGTGAGTAGTTCATGATAGCCACGTGATGACTGCATGATCAGTCACGTGATCAGTGCATGATCAGTCATGTGACCAGTATATGGTAGCTGCGTGATCATGGCATGATCAGCCACGTGAGCAGTGCATGATAGCCACGTGATCAGTGCATGATCAGTCACGTGATCAGTGCATGATCAGTCACGTGATCAGTGCATGATCAGCCACGTGATCAGTGCATGATCAGGCACGTGATCAGTGCATGTCCAGCCACGTGATCAGTGCATGATAGCCACGTGATCAGTGCATGATCAGTCACGTGATCAGTGCATGATCAGTCACGTGATCAGTGCATGATCAGCCACGTGATCAGTGCATGATCAGCCACGTGATCAGTGCATGATCAATCACGTGATCAGTGCATGATCAGTCACGTGATCAGTGCATGGTAGCTACGTGATCAGTGCATGATCAGCCACGTGATCAGTGCATGATAGCCACGTGATCAGTGCATGATCAGTCACGTGATCAGTGCATGATCAGTCACGTGATCAGTGCATGATCAGCCACGTGATCAGTGCATGATCAGCCACGTGATCAGTGCATGATCAATTACGTGATCAGTGCATGATCAGTCACGTGATCAGTGCATGGTAGCTACGTGATCAGTGCATGATCAGCCACGTGATCAGTGCATGATAGCCACGTGATCAGTGCATGATAGCCACGTGATCAGTGCATGATCAGTCATGTGATACGTGTGTGATCAGCCACGTGATCAGTGGATGATATCCACGTGATCAGTGCATGACAGCCACGTGATCAGTGCATGAGAGCCACGTGATCAGTGCATGATCAGTCACGTGATACATGTGTGATCAGCCACGTGATCAGTGCATGATGAGCCACGTGATCAGTGCAGGATCTATTACGTGATCAGTGCATGATCAGTCACGTGACCAGTACATGGTTGCTACGTGATCGTTGCATGATCAGCCGCGTGAGCAGAGCATGATAGCCACGTGATCAGTGCATGATCAGTCACGTGATCAGTACATGATCAGTCACGTGAACAGTGCATGATCATTTACGTGATCTGTGCATGATCAGTCACGTGACCAGTATATGGTTGCTACGTGATCATTCCATGACGAGCCACGTGAGCAGTGCATGATAGCCACGTGATGTGTGCATGAGTTACGTGAGCAGAGTATGATCAGCCACGTGATCAGTGCATGAGTGCCACGTGATCAGTGCATGATATGTCACGTGACAGGTGTGTGATCAGCCACGTGAACAGTGCATGTTCAGCCACGTGATCAGTGCATGATAGCCACGTGATCAGTGCATGATCAGTTACGTGAGCAGTGTATGATCAGCCACGTGATCAGTGCATGGTCAGACACGTGAACAGTGTATGATCAGCCACGTGATCAGTGCATGATATCCAAGTGATCAGTGCATGATCATCACGTGATCAGTGTATGATCAGCCACGTGAACAGTGCATGCTCAGTCACGTGATCTGGGCCTGCTGAGCTGCGTGATTACTGTCTGCTCATCTGCTTGACAATTGCCAGCTGAGCTGCACGATTCCTGCCTGTCATCTGCTTGACAATTGCCAGCTGTGCTGCGTAATTCCTGCCTGCTCAGCTGCTTGATTATTGCCAGCTGAGCAGCATGATTCCTCACACCTGAGTTCCATGATTATTGCCTGCTGACTGTTTGATTCGTGCCTACTCAGCTCTTTGTTTATTGCCTCCAGAGGCACATGATCAGTGTATGATAGCAAACATGATCAGCGCATGATCAGTCACATGATCAGCGCCATTAAGTCACGTGATCACTACATGATAGTCATGTGATCAGTCCATGCTCAGTCACGGTATCAGTGCATGATCAGCCACGTGATCAGTGCATGATCTGTCACAAGATTAGTGTATGATCATCCACGTGATCAGTGCATGGGCAGTCATGTGATCAGTGCATGATATAGACGTGATCAGTGCATGATCAGTCTCGTGATCAGTGCATGATAGCCACGTGATCAGTGCATGATCAGTCACCTGATGGGTGTATGATCATTCACGTGACCTGTACATGGTAGCTACATGATCATTGCATGATCAGCCACGTGAGTAGTGCATGATAGCCACGTGATGACTGCATGATCAGTCACGTGATCAGTGCATGATCAGTCATGTGACCAGTACATGGTAGCTGCGTGATCATGGCATGATCAGCCACGTGAGCAGTGCATGATAGCCACGTGATCAGTGCATGATCAGACACGTGATCAGTGCATGATCAGTCACGTGATCAGTGCATGATCAGCCACGTGATCAGTGCATGACCAGGCACGTGATCAGTGTATGTCCATCCAAGTGATCAGTGCATGATAGCCACGTGATCAGTGCATGATCAGTCACGTGATCAGTGCATTATCAGTTATGTGATCAGTGTATGATCAGCCACGTGATCAGTGCATGATCAGCCACATGATCAGTGCATGATCAATTACGTGATCAGTGCATGATCAGTCACGTGACCAGTACATGGTAGCTACGTGATCATTGCATGATCAGCCACGTGATCAGTGCATGATAGCCACGTGATCAGTGCATGATAGCCACGTGATCAGTGCATGATCAGTCATGTGATACGTGTGTGATCAGCCACGTGATCAGTGGATGATATCCACGTGATCAGTGCATGACAGCCACGTGATCAGTGCATGAGAGCCACGTGATCAGTGCATGAACCGTCACGTGATACATGTGTGATCAGCCACGTGATCAGTGCATGATGAGCCACGTGATCAGTGCAGGATCAATTACGTGATCAGTGCATGATCAGTCACGTGACCAGTACATGGTTGCTATGTGATCGTTGCATGATCAGTCGCGTGAGCAGAGCATGATAGCCACGTGTTCAGTGCATGATCAGTCACGTGATCAGTACATGATCAGTCACGTGAACAGTGCATGATCATTTACGTGATCTTTGCATGATCAGTCACGTGACCAGTATATGGTTGCTACGTGATCATTCCATGACGAGCCACGTGAGCAGTGCATGATAGCCACGTGATGTGTGCATGAGTTACGTGAGCAGAGTATGATCAGCCACGTGATCAGTGCATGAGTGCCACGTGATCAGTGCATGATATGTCACGTGACAGGTGTGTGATCAGCCACGTGAACAGTGCATGTTCAGCCACGTGATCAGTGCATGATAGCCACGTGATCAGTGCATGATCAGTTACGTGAGCAGTGTATGATCAGCCACGTGATCAGTGCATGGTCAGGCACGTGAACAGTGTATGATCAGCCACGTGATCAGTGCATGATATCCAAGTGATCAGTGCATGATCATCACGTGATCAGTGTATGATCAGCCACGTGAACAGTGCATGCTCAGTCACGTGATCTGGGCCTGCTGAGCTGCGTGATTACTGTCTGCTCATCTGCTTGACAATTGCCAGCTGAGCTGCACGATTCCTGCCTGTCATCTGCTTGACAATTGCCAGCTGTGCTGCGTAATTCCTGCCTGCTCAGCTGCTTGATTATTGCCAGCTGAGCAGCATGATTCCTCACACCTGAGTTCCATGATTATTGCCTGCTGACTGTTTGATTCGTGCCTACTCAGCTCTTTGTTTATTGCCTCCAGAGGCACATGATCAGTGTATGATAGCAAACATGATCAGCGCATGATCAGTCACATGATCAGCGCCATTAAGTCACGTGATCACTACATGATAGTCATGTGATCAGTCCATGCTCAGTCACGGTATCAGTGCATGATCAGCCACGTGATCAGTGCATGATCTGTCAGAAGATTAGTGTATGATCATCCACGTGATCAGTGCATGGGCAGTCATGTGATCAGTGCATGATATAGACGTGATCAGTGCATGATCAGTCTCGTGATCAGTGCATGATAGCCACGTGATCAGTGCATGATCAGTCACCTGATGGGTGTATGATCATTCACGTGACCTGTACATGGTAGCTACATGATCATTGCATGATCAGCCACGTGAGTAGTGCATGATAGCCACGTGATCACTGCATGATCAGTCACGTGATCAGTGCATGATCAGTCATGTGACCAGTACATGGTAGCTGCGTGATCATGGCATGATCAGCCACGTGAGCAGTGCATGATAGCCACGTGATCAGTGCATGATCAGTCACGTGATCAGTGCATGATCAGTCACGTGATCAGTGCATGATCAGCCACGTGATCAGTGCATGATCAGCCACGTGATCAGTGCATGATCAGCCACGTGATCAGTGCATGATCAGTCACGTGATCAGTGCATGATCAGTTACGTGATCAGTGCATGATCAGCCACGTGATCAGTGCATGATCAGCCACGTGATCAGTGCATGATCAATTACGTGATCAGTGCATGATCAGTCACGTGACCAGTACATGGTAGCTACGTGATCATTGCATGATCAGCCACGTGATCAGTGCATGATAGCCACGTGATCAGTGCATGATAGCCACGTGATCAGTGCATGATCAGTCATGTGATAGTGTGTGATCAGCCACGTGATCAGTGCATGATATCCACGTGATCAGTGCATGACAGCCACGTGATCAGTGCATGATAGCCACGTGATCAGTGCATGATCAGTCACGTGATACATGTGTGATCAGCCACGTGATCAGTGCATGATGAGCCACGTGATCAGTGCATGATCAATTACGTGATCAGTGCATGATCAGTCACGTGACCAGTACATGGTTGCTACGTGATCGTGCATGATCAGCCACGTGAGCAGTGCATGATAGCCACGTGATCAGTGCATGATCAGTCACGTGATCAGTGCATGATCAGTCACGTGATCAGTGCATGATCATTTACGTGATCAGTGCATGATCAGTCACGTGACCAGTATATGGTTGCTACGTGATCATTGCATGACAGCCACGTGATCAGTGCATGATAGCCACGTGATGTGTGCATGAGTTACGTGATCAGTGTATGATCAGCCACGTGATCAGTGCATGAGTTCCACGTGATCAGTGCATGATAGTCACGTGACAGGTGTGTGATCAGCCACGTGATCAGTGCATGATCAGCCACGTGATCAGTGCATGATAGCCACGTGATCAGTGCATGATCAGTTACGTGATCAGTGTATGATCAGCCACGTGATCAGTGCATGATATCCACGTGATCAGTGCATGACAGCCACGTGATCAGTGCATGATAGCCACGTGATCAGTGCATGATCAGTCACGTGATCATGTGTGATCAGCCACGTGATCAGTGCATGATGAGCCACGTGATCAGTGCAGATCAATTACGTGATCAGTGCATGATCAGTCACGTGACCAGTACATGGTTGCTACGTGATCGTTGCATGATCAGCCACGTGAGCAGTGCATGATAGCCACGTGATCAGTGCATGATCAGTCACGTGATCAGTGCATGATCAGTCACGTGATCAGTGCATGATCATTTACGTGATCAGTGCATGATCAGTCACGTGACCAGTATATGGTTGCTACGTGATCATTCCATGATCAGCCACGTGAGCAGTGCATGATAGCCACGTGATGTGTGCATGAGTTACGTGAGCAGAGTATGATCAGCCACGTGATCAGTGCATGAGTGCCACGTGATCAGTGCATGATATGTCACGTGACAGGTGTGTGATCAGCCACGTGAACAGTGCATGTTCAGCCACGTGATCAGTGCATGATAGCCACGTGATCAGTGCATGATCAGTTACGTGAGCAGTGTATGATCAGCCACGTGATCAGTGCATGGTCAGACACGTGAACAGTGTATGATCAGCCACGTGATCAGTGCATGATATCCAAGTGATCAGTGCATGATCATCACGTGATCAGTGTATGATCAGCCACGTGAACAGTGCATGCTCAGTCACGTGATCTGGGCCTGCTGAGCTGCGTGATTACTGTCTGCTCATCTGCTTGACAATTGCCAGCTGAGCTGCACGATTCCTGCCTGTCATCTGCTTGACAATTGCCAGCTGTGCTGCGTAATTCCTGCCTGCTCAGCTGCTTGATTATTGCCAGCTGAGCAGCATGATTCCTCACACCTGAGTTCCATGATTATTGCCTGCTGACTGTTTGATTCGTGCCTACTCAGCTCTTTGTTTATTGCCTCCAGAGGCACATGATCAGTGTATGATAGCAAACATGATCAGCGCATGATCAGTCACATGATCAGCGCCATTAAGTAACGTGATCACTACATGATAGTCATGTGATCAGTCCATGCTCAGTCACGGTATCAGTGCATGATCAGCCACGTGATCAGTGCATGATCTGTCACAAGATTAGTGTATGATCATCCACGTGATCAGTGCATGGGCAGTCATGTGATCAGTGCATGATATAGACGTGATCAGTGCATGATCAGTCACGTGATCAGTGCATGATAGCCACGTGATCAGTGCATGATCAGTCACCTGATGGGTGTATGATCATTCACGTGACCTGTACATGGTAGCTACATGATCATTGCATGATCAGCCACGTGAGTAGTGCATGATAGCCACGTGATCAGTGCATGATCAGTCACGTGATCAGTGCATGATCAGTCATGTGACCAGTACATGGTAGCTGCGTGATCATGCATGATCAGCCACGTGAGCAGTGCATGATAGCCACGTGATCAGTGCATGATCAGTCACGTGATCAGTGCATGATCAGTCACGTGATCAGTGCATGATCAGCCACGTGATCAGTGCATGATCAGGCACGTGATCAGTGCATGATCAGCCACGTGATCAGTGCATGATAGCCACGTGATCAGTGCATGATCAGTCACGTGATCAGTGCATGATCAGTCACGTGATCAGTGCATGATCAGCCACGTGATCAGTGCATGATCAGCCACGTGATCAGTGCATGATCAATCACGTGATCAGTGCATGATCAGTCACGTGATCAGTGCATGATAGCTACGTGATCAGTGCATGATCAGCCACGTGATCAGTGCATGATAGCCACGTGATCAGTGCATGATCAGTCACGTGATCAGTGCATGATCAGTCACGTGATCAGTGCATGATCAGCCACGTGATCAGTGCATGATCAGCCACGTGATCAGTGCATGATCAGTTACGTGATCAGTGCATGATCAGTCACGTGATCAGTGCATGATAGCTCGTGATCAGTGCATGATCAGCCACGTGATCAGTGCATGATAGCCACGTGATCAGTGCATGATAGCCACGTGATCAGTGCATGATCAGTCATGTGATACGTGTGTGATCAGCCACGTGATCAGTGCATGATATCCACGTGATCAGTGCATGACAGCCACGTGATCAGTGCATGAGAGCCACGTGATCAGTGCATGATCAGTCACGTGATACATGTGTGATCAGCCACGTGATCAGTGCATGATGAGCCACGTGATCAGTGCAGGATCAATTACGTGATCAGTGCATGATCAGTCACGTGACCAGTACATGGTTGCTACGTGATCGTTGCATGATCAGCCACGTGAGCAGAGCATGATAGCCACGTGATCAGTGCATGATCAGTCACGTGATCAGTACATGATCAGTCACGTGAACAGTGCATGATCATTTACGTGATCTGTGCATGATCAGTCACGTGACCAGTATATGGTTGCTACGTGATCATTCCATGACGAGCCACGTGAGCAGTGCATGATAGCCACGTGATGTGTGCATGAGTTACGTGAGCAGAGTATGATCAGCCACGTGATCAGTGCATGAGTGCCACGTGATCAGTGCATGATATGTCACGTGACAGGTGTGTGATCAGCCACGTGAACAGTGCATGTTCAGCCACGTGATCAGTGCATGATAGCCACGTGATCAGTGCATGATCAGTTACGTGAGCAGTGTATGATCAGCCACGTGATCAGTGCATGGTCAGACACGTGAACAGTGTATGATCAGCCACGTGATCAGTGCATGATATCCAAGTGATCAGTGCATGATCATCACGTGATCAGTGTATGATCAGCCACGTGAACAGTGCATGCTCAGTCACGTGATCTGGGCCTGCTGAGCTGCGTGATTACTGTCTGCTCATCTGCTTGACAATTGCCAGCTGAGCTGCACGATTCCTGCCTGTCATCTGCTTGACAATTGCCAGCTGTGCTGCGTAATTCCTGCCTGCTCAGCTGCTTGATTATTGCCAGCTGAGCAGCATGATTCCTCACACCTGAGTTCCATGATTATTGCCTGCTGACTGTTTGATTCGTGCCTACTCAGCTCTTTGTTTATTGCCTCCAGAGGCACATGATCAGTGTATGATAGCAAACATGATCAGCGCATGATCAGTCACATGATCAGCGCCATTAAGTCACGTGATCACTACATGATAGTCATGTGATCAGTCCATGCTCAGTCACGGTATCAGTGCATGATCAGCCACGTGATCAGTGCATGATCTGTCAGAAGATTAGTGTATGATCATCCACGTGATCAGTGCATGGGCAGTCATGTGATCAGTGCATGATATAGACGTGATCAGTGCATGATCAGTCTCGTGATCAGTGCATGATAGCCACGTGATCAGTGCATGATCAGTCACCTGATGGGTGTATGATCATTCACGTGACCTGTACATGGTAGCTACATGATCATTGCATGATCAGCCACGTGAGTAGTGCATGATAGCCACGTGATCACTGCATGATCAGTCACGTGATCAGTGCATGATCAGTCATGTGACCAGTACATGGTAGCTGCGTGATCATGGCATGATCAGCCACGTGAGCAGTGCATGATAGCCACGTGATCAGTGCATGATCAGACACGTGATCAGTGCATGATCAGTCACGTGATCAGTGCATGATCAGCCACGTGATCAGTGCATGATCAGGCACGTGATCAGTGTATGATCAGCCACGTGATCAGTGCATGATAGCCACGTGATCAGTGCATGATCAGTCACGTGATCAGTGCATGATCAGTTACGTGATCAGTGCATGATCAGCCACGTGATCAGTGCATGATCAGCCACGTGATCAGTGCATGATCAATTACGTGATCAGTGCATGATCAGTCACGTGACCAGTGCATGGTAGCTCGTGATCAGTGCATGATCAGCCACGTGATCAGTGCATGATAGCCACGTGATCAGTGCATGATCAGTCACGTGATCAGTGCATGATCAGTCACGTGATCAGTGCATGATCAGCCACGTGATCAGTGCATGATCAGCCACGTGATCAGTGCATGATCAGTCACGTGATCAGTGCATGATAGCCACGTGATCAGTGCATGATCAGCCACGTGATCAGTGCATGATAGCCACGTGATCAGTGCATGATCAGCCACGTGATCAGTGCATGATCAGTCACGTGATAGTGCATGATCAGCCACGTGATCAGTGCATGATAGCCACGTGATCAGTGCATGATCAGCCACGTGATCAGTGCATGATCAGCCACGTGATCAGTGCATGATCAGCCACGTGATCAGTGCATGATCAGTCACGTGATCAGTGTATGATCATCCACGTGATCAGTGCATGCAGTCATGTGATCAGTGCATGATATAGACGTGATCAGTGCATGATCAGTCACGTGATCAGTGCATGATAGCCACGTGATCAGTGCATGATCAGTCACCTGATCAGTGTATGATCATTCACGTGACCTGTACATGGTAGCTACATGATCATTGCATGATCAGCCACGTGATAGTGCATGATAGCCACGTGATCAGTGCATGATCAGTCACGTGATCAGTGCATGATCAGTCATGTGATCAGTACATGGTAGCTGCGTGATCATGCATGATCAGCCACGTGATCAGTGCATGATAGCCACGTGATCAGTGCATGATCAGTCACGTGATCAGTGCATGATCAGTCACGTGATCAGTGCATGATCAGCCACGTGATCAGTGCATGATCAGGCACGTGATCAGTGCATGTCCAGCCACGTGATCAGTGCATGATAGCCACGTGATCAGTGCATGATCAGTCACGTGATCAGTGCATGATCAGTTACGTGATCAGTGCATGATCAGCCACGTGATCAGTGCATGATCAGCCACGTGATCAGTGCATGATCAATTACGTGATCAGTGCATGATCAGTCACGTGACCAGTACATGGTAGCTACGTGATCATTGCATGATCAGCCACGTGATCAGTGCATGATAGCCACGTGATCAGTGCATGATAGCCACGTGATCAGTGCATGATCAGTCATGTGATACGTGTGTGATCAGCCACGTGATCAGTGGATGATATCCACGTGATCAGTGCATGACAGCCACGTGATCAGTGCATGAGAGCCACGTGATCAGTGCATGATCAGTCACGTGATACATGTGTGATCAGCCACGTGATCAGTGCATGATGAGCCACGTGATCAGTGCAGGATCTATTACGTGATCAGTGCATGATCAGTCACGTGACCAGTACATGGTTGCTACGTGATCGTTGCATGATCAGCCACGTGAGCAGAGCATGATAGCCACGTGATCAGTGCATGATCAGTCACGTGATCAGTACATGATCAGTCACGTGAACAGTGCATGATCATTTACGTGATCTGTGCATGATCAGTCACGTGACCAGTATATGGTTGCTACGTGATCATTCCATGACGAGCCACGTGAGCAGTGCATGATAGCCACGTGATGTGTGCATGAGTTACGTGAGCAGAGTATGATCAGCCACGTGATCAGTGCATGAGTGCCACGTGATCAGTGCATGATATGTCACGTGACAGGTGTGTGATCAGCCACGTGAACAGTGCATGTTCAGCCACGTGATCAGTGCATGATAGCCACGTGATCAGTGCATGATCAGTTACGTGAGCAGTGTATGATCAGCCACGTGATCAGTGCATGGTCAGACACGTGAACAGTGTATGATCAGCCACGTGATCAGTGCATGATATCCAAGTGATCAGTGCATGATCATCACGTGATCAGTGTATGATCAGCCACGTGAACAGTGCATGCTCAGTCACGTGATCTGGGCCTGCTGAGCTGCGTGATTACTGTCTGCTCATCTGCTTGACAATTGCCAGCTGAGCTGCACGATTCCTGCCTGTCATCTGCTTGACAATTGCCAGCTGTGCTGCGTAATTCCTGCCTGTTCAGCTGCTTGATTATTGCCAGCTGAGCAGCATGATTCCTCACACCTGAGTTCCATGATTATTGCCTGCTGACTGTTTGATTCGTGCCTACTCAGCTCTTTGTTTATTGCCTCCAGAGGCACATGATCAGTGTATGATAGCAAACATGATCAGCGCATGATCAGTCACATGATCAGCGCCATTAAGTCACGTGATCACTACATGATAGTCATGTGATCAGTCCATGCTCAGTCACGGTATCAGTGCATGATCAGCCACGTGATCAGTGCATGATCTGTCAGAAGATTAGTGTATGATCATCCACGTGATCAGTGCATGGGCAGTCATGTGATCAGTGCATGATATAGACGTGATCAGTGCATGATCAGTCTCGTGATCAGTGCATGATAGCCACGTGATCAGTGCATGATCAGTCACCTGATGGGTGTATGATCATTCACGTGACCTGTACATGGTAGCTACATGATCATTGCATGATCAGCCACGTGAGTAGTGCATGATAGCCACGTGATCACTGCATGATCAGTCACGTGATCAGTGCATGATCAGTCATGTGACCAGTACATGGTAGCTGCGTGATCATGGCATGATCAGCCACGTGATCAGTGCATGATAGCCACGTGATCAGTGCATGATCAGTCACGTGATCAGTGCATGATCAGTTACGTGATCAGTGCATGATCAGCCACGTGATCAGTGCATGATCAGGCACGTGATCAGTGCATGATCAATTACGTGATCAGTGCATGATCAGTCACGTGATCAGTACATGATAGCTACGTGATCAGTGCATGATCAGCCACGTGATCAGTGCATGATAGCCACGTGATCAGTGCATGATCAGCCACGTGATCAGTGCATGATCAGTCATGTGATCAGTGCATGATCAGCCACGTGATCAGTGCATGATAGCCACGTGATCAGTGCATGATCAGCCACGTGATCAGTGCATGATAGCCACGTGATCAGTGCATGATCAGCCACGTGATCAGTGCATGATCAGTCACGTGATCAGTGCATGATCAGCCACGTGATCAGTGCATGATCAGTCACGTGATCAGTGCATGATATAGACGTGATCAGTGCATGATCAGTCACGTGATCAGTGCATGATAGCCACGTGATCAGTGCATGATCAGTCACGTGATCAGTGCATGATCAGTCACGTGACCAGTACATGGTAGCTACGTGATCGTGCATGATCAGCCACGTGATAGTGCATGATAGCCACGTGATCAGTGCATGATCAGTCACGTGATCAGTGCATGATCAGTCACGTGACCAGTGCATGGTAGCTGCGTGATCATGCATGATCAGCCACGTGATCAGTGCATGATAGCCACGTGATCAGTGCATGATCAGCCACGTGATCAGTGCATGATCAGTCACGTGATCAGTGCATGATCAGCCACGTGATCAGTGCATGATCAGCCACGTGATCAGTGCATGATCAGCCACGTGATCAGTGCATGATAGCCACGTGATCAGTGCATGATCAGTCACGTGATCAGTGCATGATCAGTCACGTGATCAGTGCATGATCAGCCACGTGATCAGTGCATGATCAGTCACGTGATCAGTGCATGATCAGTCACGTGATCAGTGCATGATAGCTACGTGATCAGTGCATGATCAGCCACGTGATCAGTGCATGATAGCCACGTGATCAGTGCATGATCAGTCACGTGATCAGTGCATGATCAGTCACGTGATCAGTGCATGATAGCTGCGTGATCATGCATGATCAGCCACGTGATCAGTGCATGATAGCCACGTGATCAGTGCATGATCAGTCACGTGATCAGTGCATGATCAGTCACGTGATCAGTGCATGATAGCTATGATCAGTGCATGATCAGCCACGTGATCAGTGCATGATAGCCACGTGATCAGTGCATGATCAGTCACGTGATCAGTGCATGATCAGTCACGTGATCAGTACATGATAGCACGTGATCAGTGCATGATCAGCCACGTGATCAGTGCATGATAGCCACGTGATCAGTGCATGATCAGCCACGTGATCAGTGCATGATCAGCCACGTGATCAGTGCATGATAGCCACGTGATCAGTGCATGATCAGTCACGTGATCATGTGTGATCAGCCACGTGATCAGTGCATGATCAGCCACGTGATCAGTGCATGATCATTACGTGATCAGTGCATGATCAGTCACGTGACCAGTACATGGTAGCTACGTGATCATGCATGATCAGCCACGTGATCAGTGCATGATAGCCACGTGATCAGTGCATGATCAGTCACGTGATCAGTGCATGATCAGTCATGTGACCAGTACATGGTAGCTGCGTGATCATGGCATGATCAGCCACGTGATCAGTGCATGATAGCCACGTGATCAGTGCATGATCAGACACGTGATCAGTGCATGATCAGTCACGTGATCAGTGCATGATCAGCCACGTGATCAGTGCATGATCAGGCACGTGATCAGTGTATGTCAGCCACGTGATCAGTGCATGATAGCCACGTGATCAGTGCATGATCAGTCACGTGATCAGTGCATGATCAGTTACGTGATCAGTGCATGATCAGCCACGTGATCAGTGCATGATCAGCCACGTGATCAGTGCATGATCAATAACGTGATCAGTGCATGATCAGTCACGTGACCAGTACATGGTAGCTACGTGATCAGTGCATGATCAGCCACGTGATCAGTGCATGATAGCCACGTGATCAGTGCATGATAGCCACGTGATCAGTGCATGACAGCCACGTGATCAGTGCATGAGAGCCACGTGATCAGTGCATGATCCGTCACGTGATACATGTGTGATCAGCCACGTGATCAGTGCATGATGAGCCACGTGATCAGTGCAGGATCTATTACGTGATCAGTGCATGATCAGTCACGTGACCAGTACATGGTTGCTACGTGATCGTTGCATGATCAGCCACGTGAGCAGAGCATGATAGCCACGTGATCAGTGCATGATCAGTCACGTGATCAGTACATGATCAGTCACGTGAACAGTGCATGATCATTTACGTGATCTTTGCATGATCAGTCACGTGACCAGTATATGGTTGCTACGTGATCATTCCATGACGAGCCACGTGAGCAGTGCATGATAGCCACGTGATGTGTGCATGAGTTACGTGAGCAGAGTATGATCAGCCACGTGATCAGTGCATGAGTGCCACGTGATCAGTGCATGATATGTCACGTGACAGGTGTGTGATCAGCCACGTGAACAGTGCATGTTCAGCCACGTGATCAGTGCATGATAGCCACGTGATCAGTGCATGATCAGTTACGTGAGCAGTGTATGATCAGCCACGTGATCAGTGCATGGTCAGACACGTGAACAGTGTATGATCAGCCACGTGATCAGTGCATGATATCCAAGTGATCAGTGCATGATCATCACGTGATCAGTGTATGATCAGCCACGTGAACAGTGCATGCTCAGTCACGTGATCTGGGCCTGCTGAGCTGCGTGATTACTGTCTGCTCATCTGCTTGACAATTGCCAGCTGAGCTGCACGATTCCTGCCTGTCATCTGCTTGACAATTGCCAGCTGTGCTGCGTAATTCCTGCCTGTTCAGCTGCTTGATTATTGCCAGCTGAGCAGCATGATTCCTCACACCTGAGTTCCATGATTATTGCCTGCTGACTGTTTGATTCGTGCCTACTCAGCTCTTTGTTTATTGCCTCCAGAGGCACATGATCAGTGTATGATAGCAAACATGATCAGCGCATGATAAGTCACATGATCAGCGCCATTAAGTCACGTGATCACTACATGATAGTCATGTGATCAGTCCATGCTCAGTCACGGTATCAGTGCATGATCAGCCACGTGATCAGTGCATGATCTGTCAGAAGATTAGTGTATGATCATCCACGTGATCAGTGCATGGGCAGTCATGTGATCAGTGCATGATATAGACGTGATCAGTGCATGATCAGTCTCGTGATCAGTGCATGATAGCCACGTGATCAGTGCATGATCAGTCACCTGATGGGTGTATGATCATTCACGTGACCTGTACATGGTAGCTACATGATCATTGCATGATCAGCCACGTGAGTAGTGCATGATAGCCACGTGATCACTGCATGATCAGTCACGTGATCAGTGCATGATCAGTCATGTGACCAGTACATGGTAGCTGCGTGATCATGGCATGATCAGCCAGGTGAGCAGTGCATGATAGCCACGTGATCAGTGCATGATCAGTCACGTGATCAGTGCATGATCAGTCACGTGATCAGTGCATGATCAGCCACGTGATCAGTGCATGATCAGCCACGTGATCAGTGCATGATAGCCACGTGATCAGTGCATGATCAGTCACGTGATCAGTGCATGATCAGTCACGTGATCAGTGCATGATAGCTACGTGATCAGTGCATGATCAGCCACGTGATCAGTGCATGATAGCCACGTGATCAGTGCATGATCAGCCACGTGATCAGTGCATGATCAGCCACGTGATCAGTGCATGATAGCCACGTGATCAGTGCATGATCAGTCACGTGATCAGTGTGATCAGCCACGTGATCAGTGCATGATCAGCCACGTGATCAGTGCATGATCATTACGTGATCAGTGCATGATCAGTCACGTGATCAGTGCATGATAGCCACGTGATCATGCATGATCAGCCACGTGATCAGTGCATGATAGCCACGTGATCAGTGCATGATCAGTCACGTGATCAGTGCATGATCAGTCACGTGATCAGTGCATGATAGCTACGTGATCAGTGCATGATCAGCCACGTGATCAGTGCATGATAGCCACGTGATCAGTGCATGATCAGTCACGTGATCAGTGCATGATCAGTCACGTGATCAGTGCATGGTAGCTACGTGATCAGTGCATGATCAGCCACGTGATCAGTGCATGATAGCCACGTGATCAGTGCATGATCAGCCACGTGATCAGTGCATGATCAGCCACGTGATCAGTGCATGATAGCCACGTGATCAGTGCATGATCAGTCACGTGATCATGTGTGATCAGCCACGTGATCAGTGCATGATCAGCCACGTGATCAGTGCATGATCATTCGTGATCAGTGCATGATCAGTCACGTGACCAGTACATGATAGCTACGTGATCAGTGCATGATCAGCCACGTGATCAGTGCATGATAGCCACGTGATCAGTGCATGATCAGTCACGTGATCAGTGCATGATCAGTCACGTGATCAGTACATGATAGCTGCGTGATCATGCATGATCAGCCACGTGATCAGTGCATGATAGCCACGTGATCAGTGCATGATCAGTCACGTGATCAGTGCATGATCAGTCACGTGATCAGTGCATGATCAGCCACGTGATCAGTGCATGATCAGGCACGTGATCAGTGCATGATCAGCCACGTGATCAGTGCATGATAGCCACGTGATCAGTGCATGATCAGTCACGTGATCAGTGCATGATCAGTCACGTGATCAGTGCATGATCAGCCACGTGATCAGTGCATGATCAGCCACGTGATCAGTGCATGATCAGTCACGTGATCAGTGCATGATCAGTCACGTGATCAGTGCATGGTAGCCACGTGATCAGTGCATGATCAGCCACGTGATCAGTGCATGATAGCCACGTGATCAGTGCATGATAGCCACGTGATCAGTGCATGATCAGCCACGTGATCAGTGCATGATAGCCACGTGATCAGTGCATGATCAGTCACGTGATACATGTGTGATCAGCCACGTGATCAGTGCATGATGAGCCACGTGATCAGTGCAGGATCAATTACGTGATCAGTGCATGATCAGTCACGTGACCAGTACATGGTTGCTACGTGATCGTTGCATGATCAGCCACGTGAGCAGAGCATGATAGCCACGTGATCAGTGCATGATCAGTCACGTGATCAGTACATGATCAGTCACGTGAACAGTGCATGATCATTTACGTGATCTGTGCATGATCAGTCACGTGACCAGTATATGGTAGCTACGTGATCATTCCATGACGAGCCACGTGAGCAGTGCATGATAGCCACGTGATGTGTGCATGAGTTACGTGAGCAGAGTATGATCAGCCACGTGATCAGTGCATGAGTGCCACGTGATCAGTGCATGATATGTCACGTGACAGGTGTGTGATCAGCCACGTGAACAGTGCATGTTCAGCCACGTGATCAGTGCATGATAGCCACGTGATCAGTGCATGATCAGTTACGTGAGCAGTGTATGATCAGCCACGTGATCAGTGCATGGTCAGACACGTGAACAGTGTATGATCAGCCACGTGATCAGTGCATGATATCCAA
Organism: Bos javanicus; assembly: GCF_032452875.1. NCBI lineage: Eukaryota > Metazoa > Chordata > Mammalia > Artiodactyla > Bovidae > Bos > Bos javanicus. The sequence goes on from NW_026893659.1 coordinate 77,883, forward strand.
GTGATCAGTGCATGATCATCACGTGATCAGTGTATGATCAGCCACGTGAACAGTGCATGCTCAGTCACGTGATCTGGGCCTGCTGAGCTGCGTGATTACTGTCTGCTCATCTGCTTGACAATTGCCAGCTGAGCTGCACGATTCCTGCCTGTCATCTGCTTGACAATTGCCAGCTGTGCTGCGTAATTCCTGCCTGCTCAGCTGCTTGATTATTGCCAGCTGAGCAGCATGATTCCTCACACCTGAGTTCCATGATTATTGCCTGCTGACTGTTTGATTCGTGCCTACTCAGCTCTTTGTTTATTGCCTCCAGAGGCACATGATCAGTGTATGATAGCAAACATGATCAGCGCATGATCAGTCACATGATCAGCGCCATTAAGTCACGTGATCACTACATGATAGTCATGTGATCAGTCCATGCTCAGTCACGGTATCAGTGCATGATCAGCCACGTGATCAGTGCATGATCTGTCACAAGATTAGTGTATGATCATCCACGTGATCAGTGCATGGGCAGTCATGTGATCAGTGCATGATATAGACGTGATCAGTGCATGATCAGTCTCGTGATCAGTGCATGATAGCCACGTGATCAGTGCATGATCAGTCACCTGATGGGTGTATGATCATTCACGTGACCTGTACATGGTAGCTACATGATCATTGCATGATCAGCCACGTGAGTAGTGCATGATAGCCACGTGATCACTGCATGATCAGTCACGTGATCAGTGCATGATCAGTCATGTGACCAGTACATGGTAGCTGCGTGATCATGGCATGATCAGCCACGTGAGCAGTGCATGATAGCCACGTGATCAGTGCATGATCAGTCACGTGATCAGTGCATGATCAGTCACGTGATCAGTGCATGATAGCTACGTGATCAGTGCATGATCAGCCACGTGATCAGTGCATGATAGCCACGTGATCAGTGCATGATCAGTCACGTGATCAGTGCATGATCAGTCACGTGATCAGTGCATGGTAGCTGCGTGATCATGCATGATCAGCCACGTGATCAGTGCATGATAGCCACGTGATCAGTGCATGATCAGTCACGTGATCAGTGCATGCAGTGCATGATCAGTCACGTGATCAGTGCATGATCAGTCACGTGATCAGTGCATGTCAGCCACGTGATCAGTGCATGATAGCCACGTGATCAGTGCATGATCAGTCACGTGATCAGTGCATGATCAGTCACGTGATCAGTGCATGATCAGCCACGTGATCAGTGCATGATCAGCCACGTGATCAGTGCATGATCAATTACGTGATCAGTGCATGATCAGTCACGTGACCAGTGCATGGTAGCTACGTGATCAGTGCATGATCAGCCACGTGATCAGTGCATGATAGCCACGTGATCAGTGCATGATCAGTCATGTGATACGTGTGTGATCAGCCACGTGATCAGTGCATGATATCCACGTGATCAGTGCATGACAGCCACGTGATCAGTGCATGAGAGCCACGTGATCAGTGCATGATCAGTCACGTGATACATGTGTGATCAGCCACGTGATCAGTGCATGATGAGCCACGTGATCAGTGCAGGATCAATTACGTGATCAGTGCATGATCAGTCACGTGACCAGTACATGGTTGCTACGTGATCGTGCATGATCAGCCACGTGAGCAGAGCATGATAGCCACGTGATCAGTGCATGATCAGTCACGTGATCAGTACATGATCAGTCACGTGAACAGTGCATGATCATTTACGTGATCAGTGCATGATCAGTCACGTGACCAGTATATGGTTGCTACGTGATCATTCCATGACGAGCCACGTGAGCAGTGCATGATAGCCACGTGATGTGTGCATGAGTTACGTGAGCAGAGTATGATCAGCCACGTGATCAGTGCATGAGTGCCACGTGATCAGTGCATGATATGTCACGTGACAGGTGTGTGATCAGCCACGTGAACAGTGCATGTTCAGCCACGTGATCAGTGCATGATAGCCACGTGATCAGTGCATGATCAGTTACGTGAGCAGTGTATGATCAGCCACGTGATCAGTGCATGGTCAGACACGTGAACAGTGTATGATCAGCCACGTGATCAGTGCATGATATCCAAGTGATCAGTGCATGATCATCACGTGATCAGTGTATGATCAGCCACGTGAACAGTGCATGCTCAGTCACGTGATCTGGGCCTGCTGAGCTGCGTGATTACTGTCTGCTCATCTGCTTGACAATTGCCAGCTGAGCTGCACGATTCCTGCCTGTCATCTGCTTGACAATTGCCAGCTGTGCTGCGTAATTCCTGCCTGCTCAGCTGCTTGATTATTGCCAGCTGAGCAGCATGATTCCTCACACCTGAGTTCCATGATTATTGCCTGCTGACTGTTTGATTCGTGCCTACTCAGCTCTTTGTTTATTGCCTCCAGAGGCACATGATCAGTGTATGATAGCAAACATGATCAGCGCATGATCAGTCACATGATCAGCGCCATTAAGTCACGTGATCACTACATGATAGTCATGTGATCAGTCCATGCTCAGTCACGGTATCAGTGCATGATCAGCCACGTGATCAGTGCATGATCTGTCACAAGATTAGTGTATGATCATCCACGTGATCAGTGCATGGGCAGTCATGTGATCAGTGCATGATATAGACGTGATCAGTGCATGATCAGTCTCGTGATCAGTGCATGATAGCCACGTGATCAGTGCATGATCAGTCACCTGATGGGTGTATGATCATTCACGTGACCTGTACATGGTAGCTACATGATCATTGCATGATCAGCCACGTGAGTAGTTCATGATAGCCACGTGATCACTGCATGATCAGTCACGTGATCAGTGCATGATCAGTCATGTGACCAGTACATGGTAGCTGCGTGATCATGGCATGATCAGCCACGTGAGCAGTGCATGATAGCCACGTGATCAGTGCATGATCAGTCACGTGATCAGTGCATGATCAGTCACGTGATCAGTGCATGATCAGGCACGTGATCAGTGCATGTCAGCCAAGTGATCAGTGCATGATAGCCACGTGATCAGTGCATGATCAGTCACGTGATCAGTGCATGATCAGTTATGTGATCAGTGTATGATCAGCCACGTGATCAGTGCATGATCAGCCACGTGATCAGTGCATGATCAATTACGTGATCAGTGCATGATCAGTCACGTGACCAGTACATGGTAGCTACGTGATCATTGCATGATCAGCCACGTGATCAGTGCATGATAGCCACGTGATCAGTGCATGATCAGTCATGTGATACGTGTGTGATCAGCCACGTGATCAGTGCATGATATCCACGTGATCAGTGCATGACAGCCACGTGATCAGTGCATGAGAGCCACGTGATCAGTGCATGATCAGTCACGTGATACATGTGTGATCAGCCACGTGATCAGTGCATGATGAGCCACGTGATCAGTGCAGGATCAATTACGTGATCAGTGCATGATCAGTCACGTGACCAGTACATGGTTGCTACGTGATCGTTGCATGATCAGCCACGTGAGCAGAGCATGATAGCCACGTGATCAGTGCATGATCAGTCACGTGATCAGTACATGATCAGTCACGTGAACAGTGCATGATCATTTACGTGATCTTTGCATGATCAGTCACGTGACCAGTATATGGTTGCTACGTGATCATTCCATGACGAGCCACGTGAGCAGTGCATGATAGCCACGTGATGTGTGCATGAGTTACGTGAGCAGAGTATGATCAGCCACGTGATCAGTGCATGAGTGCCACGTGATCAGTGCATGATATGTCACGTGACAGGTGTGTGATCAGCCACGTGAACAGTGCATGTTCAGCCACGTGATCAGTGCATGATAGCCACGTGATCAGTGCATGATCAGTTACGTGAGCAGTGTATGATCAGCCACGTGATCAGTGCATGGTCAGACACGTGAACAGTGTATGATCAGCCACGTGATCAGTGCATGATATCCAAGTGATCAGTGCATGATCATCACGTGATCAGTGTATGATCAGCCACGTGAACAGTGCATGCTCAGTCACGTGATCTGGGCCTGCTGAGCTGCGTGATTACTGTCTGCTCATCTGCTTGACAATTGCCAGCTGAGCTGCACGATTCCTGCCTGTCATCTGCTTGACAATTGCCAGCTGTGCTGCGTAATTCCTGCCTGCTCAGCTGCTTGATTATTGCCAGCTGAGCAGCATGATTCCTCACACCTGAGTTCCATGATTATTGCCTGCTGACTGTTTGATTCGTGCCTACTCAGCTCTTTGTTTATTGCCTCCAGAGGCACATGATCAGTGTATGATAGCAAACATGATCAGCGCATGATCAGTCACATGATCAGCGCCATTAAGTCACGTGATCACTACATGATAGTCATGTGATCAGTCCATGCTCAGTCACGGTATCAGTGCATGATCAGCCACGTGATCAGTGCATGATCTGTCACAAGATTAGTGTATGATCATCCACGTGATCAGTGCATGGGCAGTCATGTGATCAGTGCATGATATAGACGTGATCAGTGCATGATCAGTCTCGTGATCAGTGCATGATAGCCACGTGATCAGTGCATGATCAGTCACCTGATGGGTGTATGATCATTCACGTGACCTGTACATGGTAGCTACATGATCATTGCATGATCAGCCACGTGAGTAGTGCATGATAGCCACGTGATCACTGCATGATCAGTCACGTGATCAGTGCATGATCAGTCATGTGACCAGTACATGGTAGCTGCGTGATCATGGCATGATCAGCCACGTGAGCAGTGCATGATAGCCACGTGATCAGTGCATGATCAGACACGTGATCAGTGCATGATCAGTCACGTGATCAGTGCATGATCAGCCACGTGATCAGTGCATGACCAGGCACGTGATCAGTGTATGTCCAGCCAAGTGATCAGTGCATGATAGCCACGTGATCAGTGCATGATCAGTCACGTGATCAGTGCATGATCAGTTATGTGATCAGTGTATGATCAGCCACGTGATCAGTGCATGATCAGCCACGTGATCAGTGCATGATCAATTACGTGATCAGTGCATGATCAGTCACGTGACCAGTACATGGTAGCTACGTGATCATTGCATGATCAGCCACGTGATCAGTGCATGATAGCCACGTGATCAGTGCATGATAGCCACGTGATCAGTGCATGATCAGTCATGTGATACGTGTGTGATCAGCCACGTGATCAGTGCATGATATCCACGTGATCAGTGCATGACAGCCACGTGATCAGTGCATGAGAGCCACGTGATCAGTGCATGATCAGTCACGTGATACATGTGTGATCAGCCACGTGATCAGTGCATGATGAGCCACGTGATCAGTGCAGGATCAATTACGTGATCAGTGCATGATCAGTCACGTGACCAGTACATGGTTGCTACGTGATCGTTGCATGATCAGCCACGTGAGCAGTGCATGATAGCCACGTGATCAGTGCATGATCAGTCACGTGATCAGTACATGATCAGTCACGTGAACAGTGCATGATCATTTACGTGATCTTTGCATGATCAGTCACGTACCAGTATATGGTTGCTACGTGATCATTCCATGACGAGCCACGTGAGCAGTGCATGATAGCCACGTGATGTGTGCATGAGTTACGTGAGCAGAGTATGATCAGCCACGTGATCAGTGCATGAGTGCCACGTGATCAGTGCATGATATGTCACGTGACAGGTGTGTGATCAGCCACGTGAACAGTGCATGTTCAGCCACGTGATCAGTGCATGATAGCCACGTGATCAGTGCATGATCAGTTACGTGAGCAGTGTATGATCAGCCACGTGATCAGTGCATGGTCAGACACGTGAACAGTGTATGATCAGCCACGTGATCAGTGCATGATATCCAAGTGATCAGTGCATGATCATCACGTGATCAGTGTATGATCAGCCACGTGAACAGTGCATGCTCAGTCACGTGATCTGGGCCTGCTGAGCTGCGTGATTACTGTCTGCTCATCTGCTTGACAATTGCCAGCTGAGCTGCACGATTCCTGCCTGTCATCTGCTTGACAATTGCCAGCTGTGCTGCGTAATTCCTGCCTGCTCAGCTGCTTGATTATTGCCAGCTGAGCAGCATGATTCCTCACACCTGAGTTCCATGATTATTGCCTGCTGACTGTTTGATTCGTGCCTACTCAGCTCTTTGTTTATTGCCTCCAGAGGCACATGATCAGTGTATGATAGCAAACATGATCAGCGCATGATCAGTCACATGATCAGCGCCATTAAGTCACGTGATCACTACATGATAGTCATGTGATCAGTCCATGCTCAGTCACGGTATCAGTGCATGATCAGCCACGTGATCAGTGCATGATCTGTCACAAGATTAGTGTATGATCATCCACGTGATCAGTGCATGGGCAGTCATGTGATCAGTGCATGATATAGACGTGATCAGTGCATGATCAGTCTCGTGATCAGTGCATGATAGCCACGTGATCAGTGCATGATCAGTCACCTGATGGGTGTATGATCATTCACGTGACCTGTACATGGTAGCTACATGATCATTGCATGATCAGCCACGTGAGTAGTGCATGATAGCCACGTGATCACTGCATGATCAGTCACGTGATCAGTGCATGATCAGTCATGTGACCAGTACATGGTAGCTGCGTGATCATGCATGATCAGCCACGTGAGCAGTGCATGATAGCCACGTGATCAGTGCATGATCAGACACGTGATCAGTGCATGATCAGTCACGTGATCAGTGCATGATCAGCCACGTGATCAGTGCATGATCAGGCACGTGATCAGTGTATGTCAGCCACGTGATCAGTGCATGATAGCCACGTGATCAGTGCATGATCAGTCACGTGATCAGTGCATGATCAGTCACGTGATCAGTGTATGATCAGCCACGTGATCAGTGCATGCTCAGTCACGTGATCAGGGCCTGCTGAGCTGCGTGATTACTGTCTGCTCATCTGCTTGACAATTGCCAGCTGAGCTGCACGATTCCTGCCTGTCATCTGCTTGACAATTGCCACCTGTGCTGCGTAATTCCTGCCTGCTCATCTACTTGATTATTGCCAGCTGAGCAGCATGATTTCTCAGAGGTGAGTTACATGATTATAGCCTGCTGACTGATTCCTGCCTACTCAGCTCTATGTTCATTGCCTCCAGAGGCACATGATCAGTGTATGACACCAAACATGATCAGTGCATGATCAGTCACATGATCAGTGCATGATAAGCCACGTGATCAGTGCATGATCAATTATGTGATCAGTGCATGATCAGTCATGTGACAGTACATGGTAGCTGCGTGATCAGTGCATGATCAGCCACGTGATCAGTGCATGATAGCCACGTGATCAGTGCATGATCAGTCACGTGATCAGTGCATGATCAGTCACGTGATCAGTGCATGATCAGTCACGTGATCAGTGCATGATCAATTACGTGATCAGTGCATGATCAGTCACGTGATCAGTGCATGGCAGCTCCGTGATCATTGCATGATCAGCCACGTGATCAGTGCATGATAGCCACGTGATCAGTGCATGATAGCCACGTGATCAGTGCATGATCAGTCACGTGATACGTGTGTGATCAGCCACGTGATCAGTGCATGATATCCACGTGATCAGTGCATGATAGCCACGTGATCAGTGCATGATCAGTCACGTGATCAGTGCATGATCAGTCACGTGATCAGTGTGATCAGCCACGTGATCAGTGCATGATGAGCCACGTGATCAGTGCATGATCAATTACGTGATCAGTGCATGATCAGTCACGTGATCAGTGCATGATAGCCACGTGATCAGTGCATGATCAGTCACGTGATCAGTGCATGATCAGTCACGTGACCAGTACATGGTAGCTACGTGATCATTGCATGATCAGCCACGTGATAGTGCATGATAGCCACGTGATCAGTGCATGATCAGTCACGTGATCAGTGCATGATCAGTCACGTGATCAGTGCATGGTAGCTGCGTGATCAGTGCATGATCAGCCACGTGATCAGTGCATGATAGCCACGTGATCAGTGCATGATCAGTTACGTGAGCAGTGTATGATCAGCCACGTGATCAGTGCATGGTCAGACACGTGATCAGTGTATGATCAGCCACGTGATCAGTGCATGATATCCAAGTGATCAGTGCATGATCATCACGTGATCAGTGTATGATCAGCCACGTGAACAGTGCATGCTCAGTCACGTGATCAGGGCCTGCTGAGCTGCGTGATTACTGTCTGCTCATCTGCTTGACAATTGCCAGCTGAGCTGCACGATTCCTGCCTGTCATCTGCTTGACAATTGCCAGCTGTGCTGCGTAATTCCTGCCTGCTCAGCTGCTTGATTATTGCCAGCTGAGCAGCATGATTCCTCACAGCTGAGTTCCATGATTATTGCCTGCTGACTGTTTGATTCAGCCTACTCAGCTCTTTGTTTATTGCCTCCAGAGGCACATGATCAGTGTATGATAGCAAACATGATCAGCGCATGATCAGTCACATGATCAGCGCCATTAAGTCACGTGATCACTACATGATAGTCATGTGATCAGTCCATGCTCAGTCACGGTATCAGTGCATGATCAGCCACGTGATCAGTGCATGATCAGTCACGTGATCAGTGCATGATCAGCCACGTGATCAGTGCATGATCAGTCACGTGATCAGTGCATGATTGCTACGTGATCAGTGCATGATCAGCCACGTGATCAGTGCATGATAGCCACGTGATCAGTGCATGAGTCACGTGAGCAGTGTATGATCAGCCACGTGATCAGTGCATGATAGCCACGTGATCAGTGCATGATCAGTCACGTGATCAGTGCATGATCAGCCACGTGATCAGTGCATGGTCAGACACGTGATCAGTGCATGATCAGCCACGTGATCAGTGCATGATATCCAAGTGATCAGTGCATGATCATCACGTGATCAGTGTATGATCAGCCACGTGATCAGTGCATGCTCAGTCACGTGATCAGGGCCTGCTGAGCTGCGTGATTACTGTCTGCTCATCTGCTTGACAATTGCCAGCTGAGCTGCACGATTCCTGCCTGTCATCTGCTTGACAATTGCCAGCTGTGCTGCGTAATTCCTGCCTGCTCAGCTGCTTGATTATTGCCAGCTGAGCAGCATGATTCCTCACACCTGAGTTCCATGATTATTGCCTGCTGACTGTTTGATTTGTGCCTACTCAGCTCTTTGTTTATTGCCTCCAGAGGCACATGATCAGTGTATGATAGCAAACATGATCAGTGCATGATCAGTCACATGATCAGCGCCATTAAGTCACGTGATCACTACATGATAGTCATGTGATCAGTCCATGCTCAGTCACGGTATCAGTGCATGATCAGCCACGTGATCAGTGCATGATCAGTCACGTGATCAGTGTATGATCATCCACGTGATCAGTGCATGCAGTCACGTGATCAGTGCATGATATAGACGTGATCAGTGCATGATCAGTCACGTGATCAGTGCATGATAGCCACGTGATCAGTGCATGATCAGTCACCTGATGGGTGTATGATCATTCACGTGACCTGTACATGGTAGCTACATGATCATTGCATGATCAGCCACGTGAGTAGTGCATGATAGCCACGTGATCAGTGCATGATCAGTCACGTGATCAGTGCATGATCAGTCATGTGACCAGTACATGGTAGCTGCGTGATCATGCATGATCAGCCACGTGATCAGTGCATGATAGCCACGTGATCAGTGCATGATCAGTTACGTGATCAGTGCATGATCAGCCACGTGATCAGTGCATGGTCAGACACGTGATCAGTGTATGATCAGCCACGTGATCAGTGCATGATATCCAAGTGATCAGTGCATGATCATCACGTGATCAGTGTATGATCAGCCACGTGAACAGTGCATGCTCAGTCACGTGATCAGGGCCTGCTGAGCTGCGTGATTACTGTCTGCTCATCTGCTTGACAATTGCCAGCTGAGCTGCACGATTCCTGCCTGTCATCTGCTTGACAATTGCCAGCTGTGCTGCGTAATTCCTGCCTGCTCAGCTGCTTGATTATTGCCAGCTGAGCAGCATGATTCCTCACACCTGAGTTCCATGATTATTGCCTGCTGACTGTTTGATTCGTGCCTACTCAGCTCTTTGTTTATTGCCTCCAGAGGCACATGATCAGTGTATGATAGCAAACATGATCAGTGCATGATCAGTCACATGATCAGCGCCATTAAGTCACGTGATCACTACATGATAGTCATGTGATCAGTCCATGCTCAGTCACGGTATCAGTGCATGATCAGCCACGTGATCAGTGCATGATCAGTCACGTGATCAGTGCATGATAGCCACGTGATCAGTGCATGATCAGTCACGTGATCAGTGCATGATCAGTCACGTGATCAGTGCATGATCAGCCACGTGATCAGTGCATGATCAGTCACCTGATGGGTGTATGATCAGTCACGTGACCAGTACATGGTAGCTACATGATCATTGCATGATCAGCCACGTGAGTAGTGCATGATAGCCACGTGATCAGTGCATGATCAGTCACGTGATCAGTGCATGATCAGTCATGTGATCAGTGCATGATCAGTCACGTGATCAGTGCATGATCAGCCACGTGATCAGTGCATGATAGCCACGTGATCAGTGCATGATCAGCCACGTGATCAGTGCATGATCAGTCACGTGATCAGTGCATGATCAGCCACGTGATCAGTGCATGATCAGCCACGTGATCAGTGCATGATCAGCCACGTGATCAGTGCATGATCAGTCACGTGATCAGTGCATGATCAGTCACGTGAGTGTACATGATAGCTACGTGATCAGTGCATGATCAGCCACGTGATCAGTGCATGATAGCCACGTGATCAGTGCATGATCAGTCACGTGATCAGTGCATGATCAGTCACGTGACCAGTACATGGTAGCTGCGTGATCATGCATGATCAGCCACGTGATCAGTGCATGATAGCCACGTGATCAGTGCATGATCAGTCACGTGATCAGTGCATGATCAGTCACGTGATCAGTGCATGATCAGCCACGTGATCAGTGCATGATCAGTCACGTGATCAGTGCATGATCAGCCACGTGATCAGTGCATGATAGCCACGTGATCAGTGCATGATCAGTCACGTGATCAGTGCATGATCAGTCACGTGATCAGTGCATGATCAGCCACGTGATCAGTGCATGATAGCCACGTGATCAGTGCATGATCAGTCACGTGATCAGTGCATGATCAGCCACGTGATCAGTGCATGATCAGGCACGTGATCAGTGCATGATCAGCCACGTGATCAGTGCATGATAGCCACGTGATCAGTGCATGATCAGTCACGTGATCAGTGCATGATCAGTCCCGTGATCAGTGCATGATCAGCCACGTGATCAGTGCATGATCAGCCACGTGATCAGTGCATGATCAGTCACGTGATCAGTGCATGATCAGTCACGTGATCAGTGTATGATCAGCCACGTGAACAGTGCATGCTCAGTCACGTGATCAGGCCTGCTGAGCTGCGTGATTACTGTCTGCTCATCTGCTTGACAATTGCCAGCTGAGCTGCACGATTCCTGCCTGTCATCTGCTTGACAATTGCCAGCTGTGCTGCGTAATTCCTGCCTGCTCAGCTGCTTGATTATTGCCAGCTGAGCAGCATGATTTCTCACAGCTGAGTTCCATGATTATTGCCTGCTGACTGATTCGTGCCTACTCAGCTCTTTGTTCATTGCCTCCAGAGGCACATGATCAGTGTATGATAGCAAACATGATCAGCGCATGATCAGTCACATGATCAGTGCATGATAAGCCACGTGATCAGTGCATGATCAGTCATGTGATCAGTGCATGATCAGTCATGTGATCAGTGCATGGTAGCCACGTGATCAGTGCATGATCAGCCACGTGATCAGTGCATGATAGCCACGTGATCAGTGCATGATCAGTCACGTGATCAGTGCATGATCAGTCAGTGATCAGTGCATGATCAGTCACGTGATCAGTGCATGATAGCTACGTGATCAGTGCATGATCAGCCACGTGATCAGTGCATGATAGCCACGTGATCAGTGCATGATCAGTCACGTGATCAGTGTGTGATCAGCCACGTGATCAGTGCATGATAGCCACGTGATCAGTGCATGATAGCCACGTGATCAGTGCATGATCAGTCACGTGATCAGTGCATGATCAGTCACGTGATCAGTGCATGATCAGTCACGTGATCAGTGCATGATCAGCCACGTGATCAGTGCATGATAGCCACGTGATCAGTGCATGATCAGTCACGTGATCAGTGCATGATCAGTCACGTGATCAGTGCATGATCAGCCACGTGATCAGTGCATGATCAGCCACGTGATCAGTGCATGATCAGCCACGTGATCAGTGCATGATCAGCCACGTGATCAGTGCATGATCAGTCACGTGATCAGTGCATGATCAGCCACGTGATCAGTGCATGATCAGCCACGTGATCAGTGCATGATCAGCCACGTGATCAGTGCATGATCAGTCACGTGATCAGTGCATGATCAGCCACGTGATCAGTGCATGATCAGTTACGTGATCAGTGCATGATCAGTCACGTGATCAGTGCATGATAGCCACGTGATCAGTGCATGATCAGTCACGTGATCAGTGCATGATCAGTCACGTGACCAGTGCATGGTAGCTACGTGATCAGTGCATGATCAGCCACGTGATCAGTGCATGATAGCCACGTGATCAGTGCATGATCAGCCACGTGATCAGTGCATGATCAGCCACGTGATCAGTGCATGATCAGCCACGTGATCAGTGCATGATCAGCCACGTGATCAGTGCATGATCAGCCACGTGATCAGTGCATGATCAGCCACGTGATCAGTGCATGATCAGCCACGTGATCAGTGCATGATCAGCCACGTGATCAGTGCATGATCAGTCACGTGATCAGTGCATGATCAGTCACGTGATCAGTGTATGATCAGCCACGTGAACAGTGCATGCTCAGTCACGTGATCAGGGCCTGCTGAGCTGCGTGATTAGTGTCTGCTCATCTGCTTGACAATTGCCAGCTGAGCTGCACGATTCCTGCCTGTCATCTGCTTGACAATTGCCACCTGTGCTGCGTAATTCCTGCCTGCTCAGCCACTTGATTATTGCCAGCTGAGCAGCATGATTCCTCACAGCTGAGTTCCATGATTATTGCCTGCTGACTGATTCGTGCCTACTCAGCTCTTTGTTCATTGCCTCCAGAGGCACATGATCAGTGTATGATAGCAAACATGATCAGTGCATGATCAGTCACATGATCAGTGCATGATAAGCCACGTGATCAGTGCATGATCAGTCATGTGATCAGTGCATGATCAGCCACGTGATCAGTGCATGATAGCCACGTGATCAGTGCATGATCAGTCACGTGATCAGTGCATGATCAGTCACGTGATCAGTGCATGATCAGTCACGTGATCAGTGCATGATCAGTCACGTGATCAGTGCATGATCAGTCACGTGATCAGTGCATGATAGCTACGTGATCAGTGCATGATCAGCCGTGATCAGTGCATGATAGCCACGTGATCAGTGCATGATAGCCACGTGATCAGTGCATGATCAGTCACGTGATCAGTGCATGATCAGTCACGTGATCAGTACATGATAGCTCGTGATCAGTGCATGATCAGCCACGTGATCAGTGCATGATAGCCACGTGATCAGTGCATGATCAGTCACGTGATCAGTGCATGATCAGCCACGTGATCAGTGCATGATAGCCACGTGATCAGTGCATGATCAGTTACGTGATCAGTGCATGATCAGCCACGTGATCAGTGCATGATCAGACACGTGATCAGTGCATGATCAGCCACGTGATCAGTGCATGATCAGTCACGTGATCAGTGTATGATCAGCCACGTGAACAGTGCATGCTCAGTCACGTGATCAGGGCCTGCTGAGCTGCGTGATTACTGTCTGCTCATCTGCTTGACAATTGCCAGCTGAGCTGCACGATTCCTGCCTGTCATCTGCTTGACAATTGCCAGCTGTGCTGCGTAATTCCTGCCTGCTCAGCTGCTTGATTATTGCCAGCTGAGCAGCATGATTCCTCACAGCTGAGTTCCATGATTATTGCCTGCTGACTGTTTGATTCGTGCCTACTCAGCTCTTTGTTTATTGCCTCCAGAGGCACATGATCAGTGTATGATAGCAAACATGATCAGCGCATGATCAGTCACATGATCAGTGCCATTAAGTCACGTGATCACTACATGATAGTCATGTGATCAGTCCATGCTCAGTCACGGTATCAGTGCATGATCAGCCACGTGATCAGTGCATGATCTGTCACATGATTAGTGTATGATCATCCACGTGATCAGTGCATGGGCAGTCATGTGATCAGTGCATGATTAGACGTGATCAGTGCATGTTCAGTCTCGTGATCAGTGCATGATAGCCACGTGATCAGTGCATGATCAGTCACCTGATGGGTGTATGATCATTCACGTGACCAGTACATGGTAGCTACATGATCAGTGCATGATCAGCCACGTGATCAGTGCATGATAGCCACGTGATCAGTGCATGATCAGCCACGTGATCAGTGCATGATAGCCACGTGATCAGTGCATGATCAATTACGTGATCAGTGCATGATCAGTCACGTGATCAGTGCATGATAGCTGCGTGATCAGTGCATGATCAGCCACGTGATCAGTGCATGATAGCCACGTGATCAGTGCATGATCAGTCACGTGATCAGTGCATGATCAGTCACGTGATCAGTGCATGATCAGCCACGTGATCAGTGCATGATCAATCACGTGATCAGTGCATGATCAGTCACGTGATCAGTGCATGATAGCTGCGTGATCAGTGCATGATCAGCCACGTGATCAGTGCATGATAGCCACGTGATCAGTGCATGATCAGTCACGTGATCAGTGCATGATCAGTCACGTGATCAGTGCATGATCAGCCACGTGATCAGTGCATGATCAGTCACGTGATCAGTGCATGATCAGTCACGTGACCAGTGCATGATAGCTACGTGATCAGTGCATGATCAGCCACGTGATCAGTGCATGATAGCCACGTGATCAGTGCATGATCAGTCACGTGATCAGTGTGATCAGCCACGTGATCAGTGCATGATATCCACGTGATCAGTGCATGATCAGCCACGTGATCAGTGCATGATAGCCACGTGATCAGTGCATGATCAGTCACGTGATCAGTGTGTGATCAGCCACGTGATCAGTGCATGATCAGTCACGTGATCAGTGCATGATCAATTACGTGATCAGTGCATGATCAGTCACGTGACCAGTACATGGTAGCTACGTGATCATTGCATGATCAGCCACGTGATCAGTGCATGATAGCCACGTGATCAGTGCATGATCAGTCACGTGATCAGTGCATGATCAGCCACGTGATCAGTGCATGATCAGCCACGTGATCAGTATGACCAGCCACGTGATCAGTGCATGATAGCCACGTGATCAGTGCATGATCAGTCACGTGATCAGTGCATGATCAGTCACGTGATCAGTGCATGATCAGCCACGTGATCAGTGCATGATCAGTTACGTGATCAGTGCATGATCAGTCACGTGATCAGTGCATGATAGCCGTGATCAGTGCATGATCAGCCACGTGAGCAGTGCATGATAGCCACGTGATCAGTGCATGATCAGTCACGTGATCAGTGCATGATCAGTCACGTGATCAGTGCATGATCAGCCACGTGATCAGTGCATGATAGCCACGTGATCAGTGCATGATCAGTCACGTGATCGTGCATGATCAGCCACGTGATCAGTGCATGATAGCCACGTGATCAGTGCATGATAGCCACGTGATCAGTGCATGATAGCCACGTGATCAGTGCATGATCAGTCACGTGATCAGTGTGTGATCAGCCACGTGATCAGTGCATGATCAGCCACGTGATCAGTGCATGATCAATTACGTGATCAGTGCATGATCAGTCACGTGATCAGTGCATGGTTGCTACGTGATCAGTGCATGATCAGCCACGTGATCAGTGCATGATAGCCACGTGATCAGTGCATGATCAGTCACGTGATCAGTGCATGATCAGTCACGTGATCAGTGCATGATCATTACGTGATCAGTGCATGATCAGTCACGTGATCAGTATATGGTAGCTACGTGATCATTGCATGATCAGCCACGTGAGCAGTGCATGATAGCCACGTGATCAGTGCATGATCAGTTACGTGATCAGTGTATGATCAGCCACGTGATCAGTGCATGAGTGCCACGTGATCAGTGCATGATCAGTCACGTGATCAGTGTGTGATCAGCCACGTGATCAGTGCATGATCAGCCACGTGATCAGTGCATGATAGTCACGTGATCAGTGCATGATCAGTCACGTGATCAGTGCATGATCAGCCACGTGATCAGTGCATGATCAGACACGTGATCAGTGCATGATCAGCCACGTGATCAGTGCATGATCAGTCACGTGATCAGTGCATGATCAGTCACGTGATCAGTGCATGATCAGCCACGTGATCAGTGCATGATCAGTCACGTGATCAGTGCATGATAGCCGTGATCAGTGCATGATCAGCCACGTGATCAGTGCATGATAGCCACGTGATCAGTGCATGATCAGCCACGTGATCAGTGCATGATCAGTCACGTGATCAGTGCATGATCAGCCACGTGATCAGTGCATGATCAGGCACGTGATCAGTGCATGATCAGTTACGTGATCAGTGCATGATCAGTCACGTGATCAGTGCATGATAGCCACGTGATCAGTGCATGATCAGCCACGTGATCAGTGCATGATCAGCCACGTGATCAGTGCATGATAGCCACGTGATCAGTGCATGACAGCCACGTGATCAGTGCATGAGAGCCACGTGATCAGTGCATGATCCGTCACGTGATACATGTGTGATCAGCCACGTGATCAGTGCATGATGAGCCACGTGATCAGTGCAGGATCTATTACGTGATCAGTGCATGATCAGTCACGTGACCAGTACATGGTTGCTACGTGATCGTTGCATGATCAGCCGCGTGAGCAGAGCATGATAGCCACGTGATCAGTGCATGATCAGTCACGTGATCAGTGCATGATCAGTCACGTGAACAGTGCATGATCATTTACGTGATCTGTGCATGATCAGTCACGTGACCAGTATATGGTTGCTACGTGATCATTCCATGACGAGCCACGTGAGCAGTGCATGATAGCCACGTGATGTGTGCATGAGTTACGTGAGCAGAGTATGATCAGCCACGTGATCAGTGCATGAGTGCCACGTGATCAGTGCATGATATGTCACGTGACAGGTGTGTGATCAGCCACGTGAACAGTGCATGTTCAGCCACGTGATCAGTGCATGATAGCCACGTGATCAGTGCATGATCAGTTACGTGAGCAGTGTATGATCAGCCACGTGATCAGTGCATGGTCAGACACGTGAACAGTGTATGATCAGCCACGTGATCAGTGCATGATATCCAAGTGATCAGTGCATGATCATCACGTGATCAGTGTATGATCAGCCACGTGAACAGTGCATGCACAGTCACGTGATCTGGGCCTGCTGAGCTGCGTGATTACTGTCTGCTCATCTGCTTGACAATTGCCAGCTGAGCTGCACGATTCCTGCCTGTCATCTGCTTGACAATTGCCAGCTGTGCTGCGTAATTCCTGCCTGCTCAGCTGCTTGATTATTGCCAGCTGAGCAGCATGATTCCTCACACCTGAGTTCCATGATTATTGCCTGCTGACTGTTTGATTCGTGCCTACTCAGCTCTTTGTTTATTGCCTCCAGAGGCACATGATCAGTGAATGATAGCAAACATGATCAGCGCATGATAAGTCACATGATCAGCGCCATTAAGTCACGTGATCACTACATGATAGTCATGTGATCAGTCCATGCTCAGTCACGGTATCAGTGCATGATCAGCCACGTGATCAGTGCATGATCTGTCAGAAGATTAGTGTATGATCATCCACGTGATCAGTGCATGGGCAGTCATGTTATCAGTGCATGATATAGACGTGAAGAGTGCATGACCAGTCTCGTGATCAGTGCATGATAGCCACGTGATCAGTGCATGATCAGTCACCTGATGGGTGTATGATCATTCACGTGACCTGTACATGGTAGCTACATGATCATTGCATGATCAGCCACATGAGTAGTGCATGATCAGTCACGTGATCAGTGCATGATCAGTCACGTGATCAGTGCATGATCAGTCATGTGACCAGTACATGGTAGCTGCGTGATCATGGCATGATCAGCCAGGTGAGCAGTGCATGATAGCCACGTGATCAGTGCATGATCAGTCACGTGATCAGTGCATGATCAGTCACGTGATCAGTGCATGATAGCCACGTGATCAGTGCATGATCAGCCACGTGATCAGTGCATGATAGCCACGTGATCAGTGCATGATCAATTACGTGATCAGTGCATGATCAGTCACGTGATCAGTGCATGGTAGCTACGTGATCAGTGCATGATCAGCCACGTGATCAGTGCATGATAGCCACGTGATCAGTGCATGATAGCCACGTGATCAGTGCATGACAGCCACGTGATCAGTGCATGAGAGCCACGTGATCAGTGCATGATCCGTCACGTGATACATGTGTGATCAGCCACGTGATCAGTGCATGATGAGCCACGTGATCAGTGCAGGATCAATTACGTGATCAGTGCATGATCAGTCACGTGACCAGTACATGGTTGCTACGTGATCGTTGCATGATCAGCCGCGTGAGCAGAGCATGATAGCCACGTGATCAGTGCATGATCAGTCACGTGATCAGTACATGATCAGTCACGTGAACAGTGCATGATCATTTACGTGATCTGTGCATGATCAGTCACGTGACCAGTATATGGTTGCTACGTGATCATTCCATGACGAGCCACGTGAGCAGTGCATGATAGCCACGTGATGTGTGCATGAGTTACGTGAGCAGAGTATGATCAGCCACGTGATCAGTGCATGAGTGCCACGTGATCAGTGCATGATATGTCACGTGACAGGTGTGTGATCAGCCACGTGAACAGTGCATGTTCAGCCACGTGATCAGTGCATGATAGCCACGTGATCAGTGCATGATCAGTTACGTGAGCAGTGTATGATCAGCCACGTGATCAGTGCATGGTCAGACACGTGAACAGTGTATGATCAGCCACGTGATCAGTGCATGATATCCAAGTGATCAGTGCATGATCATCACGTGATCAGTGTATGATCAGCCACGTGAACAGTGCATGCTCAGTCACGTGATCTGGGCCTGCTGAGCTGCGTGATTACTGTCTGCTCATCTGCTTGACAATTGCCAGCTGAGCTGCACGATTCCTGCCTGTCATCTGCTTGACAATTGCCAGCTGTGCTGCGTAATTCCTGCCTGCTCAGCTGCTTGATTATTGCCAGCTGAGCAGCATGATTCCTCACACCTGAGTTCCATGATTATTGCCTGCTGACTGTTTGATTCGTGCCTACTCAGCTCTTTGTTTATTGCCTCCAGAGGCACATGATCAGTGTATGATAGCAAACATGATCAGCGCATGATCAGTCACATGATCAGCGCCATTAAGTCACGTGATCACTACATGATAGTCATGTGATCAGTCCATGCTCAGTCACGGTATCAGTGCATGATCAGCCACGTGATCAGTGCATGATCTGTCACAAGATTAGTGTATGATCATCCACGTGATCAGTGCATGGGCAGTCATGTGATCAGTGCATGATATAGACGTGATCAGTGCATGATCAGTCTCGTGATCAGTGCATGATAGCCACGTGATCAGTGCATGATCAGTCACCTGATGGGTGTATGATCATTCACGTGACCTGTACATGGTAGCTACATGATCATTGCATGATCAGCCACGTGAGTAGTGCATGATAGCCACGTGATCACTGCATGATCAGTCACGTGATCAGTGCATGATCAGTCATGTGACCAGTACATGGTAGCTGCGTGATCATGGCATGATCAGCCACGTGAGCAGTGCATGATAGCCACGTGATCAGTGCATGATCAGACACGAGATCAGTGCATGCAGTGCATGATCAGTCACGTGATCAGTGCATGACCAGGCACGTGATCAGTGTATGTCAGCCAAGTGATCAGTGCATGATAGCCACGTGATCAGTGCATGATCAGTCACGTGATCAGTGCATGATCAGTTATGTGATCAGTGTATGATCAGCCACGTGATCAGTGCATGATCACCCACATGATCAGTGCATGATCAATTACGTGATCAGTGCATGATCAGTCACGTGACCAGTACATGGTAGCTACGTGATCATTGCATGATCAGCCACGTGATCAGTGCATGATAGCCACGTGATCAGTGCATGATCAGTCATGTGATACGTGTGTGATCAGCCACGTGATCAGTGCATGATATCCACGTGATCAGTGCATGACAGCCACGTGATCAGTGCATGAGAGCCACGGGATCAGTGCATGATCCGTCACGTGATACATGTGTGATCAGCCACGTGATCAGTGCATGATGAGCCACGTGATCAGTGCAGGATCAATTACGTGATCAGTGCATGATCAGTCACGTGACCAGTACATGGTTGCTACGTGATCGTGCATGATCAGCCACGTGAGCAGTGCATGATAGCCACGTGATCAGTGCATGATCAGTCACGTGATCAGTACATGATCAGTCACGTGAACAGTGCATGATCATTTACGTGATCTTTGCATGATCAGTCACGTGACCAGTATATGGTTGCTACGTGATCATTCCATGACGAGCCACGTGAGCAGTGCATGATAGCCACGTGATGTGTGCATGAGTTACGTGAGCAGAGTATGATCAGCCACGAGATCAGTGCATGAGTGCCACGTGATCAGTGCATGATATGTCACGTGACAGGTGTGTGATCAGCCACGTGAACAGTGCATGTTCAGCCACGTGATCAGTGCATGATAGCCACGTGATCAGTGCATGATCAGTTACGTGAGCAGTGTATGATCAGCCACGTGATCAGTGCATGGTCAGACACGTGAACAGTGTATGATCAGCCACGTGATCAGTGCATGATATCCAAGTGATCAGTGCATGATCATCACGTGATCAGTGTATGATCAGCCACGTGAACAGTGCATGCTCAGTCACGTGATCTGGGCCTGCTGAGCTGCGTGATTACTGTCTGCTCATCTGCTTGACAATTGCCAGCTGAGCTGCACGATTCCTGCCTGTCATCTGCTTGACAATTGCCAGCTGTGCTGCGTAATTCCTGCCTGCTCAGCTGCTTGATTATTGCCAGCTGAGCAGCATGATTCCTCACACCTGAGTTCCATGATTATTGCCTGCTGACTGTTTGATTCGTGCCTACTCAGCTCTTTGTTTATTGCCTCCAGAGGCACATGATCAGTGTATGATAGCAAACATGATCAGCGCATGATCAGTCACATGATCAGCGCCATTAAGTCACGTGATCACTACATGATAGTCATGTGATCAGTCCATGCTCAGTCACGGTATCAGTGCATGATCAGCCACGTGATCAGTGCATGATCTGTCACAAGATTAGTGTATGATCATCCACGTGATCAGTGCATGGGCAGTCATGTGATCAGTGCATGATATAGACGTGATCAGTGCATGATCAGTCTCGTGATCAGTGCATGATAGCCACGTGATCAGTGCATGATCAGTCACCTGATGGGTGTATGATCATTCACGTGACCTGTACATGGTAGCTACATGATCATTGCATGATCAGCCACGTGAGTAGTGCATGATAGCCACGTGATCACTGCATGATCAGTCACGTGATCAGTGCATGATCAGTCATGTGACCAGTACATGGTAGCTGCGTGATCATGGCATGATCAGCCACGTGAGCAGTGCATGATAGCCACGTGATCAGTGCATGATCAGTCACGTGATCAGTGCATGATCAGTCACGTGATCAGTGCATGATCAGGCACGTGATCAGTGTATGTCAGCCAAGTGATCAGTGCATGATAGCCACGTGATCAGTGCATGATCAGTCACGTGATCAGTGCATGATCAGTTATGTGATCAGTGCATGATCAGCCACGTGATCAGTGCATGATCAGCCACGTGATCAGTGCATGATCAATTACGTGATCAGTGCATGATCAGTCACGTGACCAGTACATGGTAGCTACGTGATCATTGCATGATCAGCCACGTGATCAGTGCATGATAGCCACGTGATCAGTGCATGATCAGTCATGTGATACGTGTGTGATCAGCCACGTGATCAGTGCATGATATCCACGTGATCAGTGCATGACAGCCACGTGATCAGTGCATGAGAGCCACGTGATCAGTGCATGATCAGTCACGTGATACATGTGTGATCAGCCACGTGATCAGTGCATGATGAGCCACGTGATCAGTGCAGGATCAATTGCGTGATCAGTGCATGATCAGTCATGTGACCAGTACATGGTTGCTACGTGATCGTTGCATGATCAGCCACGTGAGCAGAGCATGATAGCCACGTGGTCAGTGCATGTTCAGTCACGTGATCAGTACATGATCAGTCACGTGGACAGTGCATGATCATTTACGTGATCTTTGCATGATCAGTCACGTTACCAGTATTTGGTTGCTACGTGATCATTCCATGACGAGCCACGTGAGCAGTGCATGATAGCCACGTGATGTGTGCATGAGTTACGTGAGCAGAGTATGATCAGCCACGTGATCAGTGCATGAGTGCCACGTGATCAGTGCATGATATGTCACGTGACAGGTGTGTGATCAGCCACGTGAACAGTGCATGTTCAGCCACGTGATCAGTGCATGATAGCCACGTGATCAGTGCATGATCAGTTACGTGAGCAGTTTATGATCAGGCACGTGATCAGTGCATGGTCAGACACGTGAACAGTGTATGATCAGCCACGTGATCAGTGCATGATATCCAAGTGATCAGTGCATGATCATCACGTGATCAGTGTATGATCAGCCACGTGAACAGTGCTTGCTCAGTCACGTGATCTGGGCCTGCTGAGCTGCGTGATTACTGTCTGCTCATCTGCTTGACAATTGCCAGCTGAGCTGCACGATTCCTGCCTGTCATCTGCTTGACAATTGCCAGCTGTGCTGCATAATTCCTGCCTGTTCAGCTGCTTGATTATTGCCAGCTGAGCAGCATTATTCCTCACCCCTGAGTTCCATGATTATTGCCTGCTGACTGTTTGATTCGTGCCTACTCAGCTCTTTGTTTATTGCCTCCAGAGGCACATGATCAGTGTATGATAGCAAACATGATCAGCGCATGATCAGTCACATGATCAGTGCCATTAAGTCACGTGATCACTACATGATAGTCATATGATCAGTCCATGCTCAGTCACGGTATCAGTGCATGATCAGCCACGTGATCAGTGCATGATCTGTCACAAGATTAGTGTATGATCATCCACGTGATCAGTGCACGGGCAGTCATGTGATCAGTGCATGATATAGACGTGAACAGTGCATGATCAGTCTCGAGATCCGTGTATGATGGCCACGTGATCAGTGCATGATCAGTCACCTGATGGGTGTATGATCATTCACGTGACCTGTACATGGTAGCTACATGATCATTGCATGATCAGCCAGTGAGTAGTTCATGAAAGCCACGTGATCACTGCATGATCAGTCACGTGATCAGTGCATGATCAGTCATGTGACCAGTACATGGTAGCTGCGTGATCATGGCATGATCAGCCATGTGAGCAGTGCATGATAGCCACGTGATCAGTGCATGATCAGACACGAGATCAGTGCATGATCAGTCACGTGATCAGTGCATGATCAGCCACGTGATCAGTGCATGACCAGGCACGTGATCAGTGTATGTCCAGCCAAGGGATCAGTGCATGATAGCCACGTGATCAGTGCATGATCAGTCACGTGATCAGTGCATGATCAGTTATGTGATCAGTGTATGATCAGCCACGTGATCAGTGCATGATCAGCCACATGATCAGTGCATGATCAATTACGTGCTCAGTGCATGATCAGTTACGTGACCAGTACATGGTAGCTTCGTGATCATTGCCTGATAAGCCACGTGATCAGTGCATGATAGCCACTTGATCAGTGCATGATAGCCACGTGATCAGTGCATGATCAATCATGTGATACGTGTGTGATCAGCCACATGATCAGTGCATGATATCCACGTGATCATTGCATGACAGCCACGTGATCAGTGCATGAGAGCCACGGGATCAGTGCATGATCAGTCACGTGATACATGTGTGATCAGCCACGTGATCAGTGCATGATGAGCCACGTGATCAGTGCAGGATCAATTACGTGATCAGTGCATGATCCGTCACATGACCAGTACATGGTTGCTACGTGATCGTTGCATGATCAGCCACGTGAGCAGAGCATGATAGCCACGTGGTCAGTGCATGATCAGTCACGTGATCAGTACATGATCAGTCACGTGAACAGTGCATGATCATTTACGTGATCTTTGCATGATCAGTCACGGTACCAGTATGTGGTTGCTACGTGATCATTCCATGACGAGCCACGTGAGCAGTGCATGATAGCTACGTGATGTGTGCATGAGTTACGTGAGCAGAGTATGATCAGCCACGTGATCAGTGCATGAGTGCCAGGTGATCAGTGCATGATATGTCACGTGACAGGTGTGTGATCAGCCACGTGAACAGTGCATGTTCAGTCACGTGATCAGTGCATGATAGCCACGTGATCAGTGCATGATCAGTTACGTGAGCAGTGTATGATCAGCCACGTGATCAGTGCATGGTCAGACACGTGAACAGTGTATGATCAGCCACGTGATCAGTGCATGATATCCAAGTGATCAGTACATGATCATCACGTGATCAGTATATGATCAGCCACGTGAACAATGCATGCTCAGTCACGTGATCTGGGCCTGCTGAGCTGCGTGATTACTGTCTGCTCATCTGCTTGACAATTGCCAGCTGAGCTGCACGATTCCTGCCTGTCATCTGCTTGACAATTGCCAGCTGTGCTGCGTAATTCCTGCCTGCTCAGCTGCTTGATTATTGCCAGCTGAGCAGCATGATTCCTCACACCTGAGTTCCATGATTATTGCCTGCTGACTGTTTGATTCCTGCCTACTCAGCTCTTTGCTTATTGCCTCCAGAGGCACATGATCAGTGTATGATAGCAAACATGATCAGCGCATGATCAGTCACATGATCAGCGCCATTAAGTCACGTGATCACTACATGATATTCATGTGATCAGTCCATGCTCAGTCACGGTATCAGTGCATGATCAGCCATGTGATCAGTGCATGATCTATCACAAGATTAGTGTATGATCATCCACGTGATCAGTGCACGGGCAGTCATGTGATCAGTGCATGATATAGACGTGAACAGTGCATGATCAGTCTCGTGATCCGTGCATGATAGCCACGTGATCAGTGCATGATCAGTCACCTGATGGGTTTATGATCATTCACGTGACCTGTACATGGTAGCTACATGATCAATGCATGATCAGCCACGTGAGTAGTTCATGATAGCCACGTGATCACTGCATGATCAGTCACGTGATCAGTGCATGATCAGTCATGTGACCAGTACATGGTAGCTGCGTGATCATGGCATGATCAGCCACGTGAGCAGTGCATGATAGCCACGTGATCAGTGCATGATCAGACACGAGATCAGTGCATGATCAGTCACGTGATCAGTGCATGATCAGCCACGTGATCAGTGCATGACCAGGCACATGATCAGTGTATGTCCAGCCAAGTGATCAGTGCATGATAGCCACGTGATCAGTACATGATCATTCACATGATCAGTGCATGATCAGTCATGTGATAGGTGTGTGATCAGCCACGTGAACAGTGCATGCTCAGTCACGTGATCAGGGCCTGCTGAGCTGCGTGATTACTGTCTGCTCATCTGCTTGACAATTGCCAGCTGAGCTGCACGATTCCTGCCTGTCAGCTGCTTGACAATTGCCACCTGGGCTGCGTAATTCCTGCCTGCTCATCTACTTGATTATTGCCAGCTCAGCAGCATGATTTCTCAGAGGTGAATTACATGATTATAGCCTGCTGACTGATTCCTGCCTACTCAGCTCTATGTTCATTGCCTCCATAGGCACATGATCAGTGTGTGACACCAAACATGATCAGCACATGATCAGTCACATGATCAATGCATGATAAGCCAGGTGATCAGTGCATGATCAATTATGTGATCAGTGCATGATCAGTCATGTGACAAGTACATGGTAGCTGCGTGATCATTGCATGATCAGCCACGTGAGCAGTGCATGATAGCCACGTGATCAGTGCATGATCAGTCACGTGATCTCTGCATGATCAGTTACGTGATCTGTGCATGATCAGTCACATGATCAGTGCATGATCAATTACCTGATCAGTGCATGATCAGTCACGTGACCAGTGCATGGCAGCTCCGTGATCATTGCATGATCAGCCACGTGATCAGTGCATGATAGCCACGTGATCAGTGCATGATAGCCACGTGATCAGTGCATGATTAGTCACGTGATACGTGTGTGATCAGCCACGTGATCAGTGCATGTTATCCACGTGATCAGTGCAGGATAGCCACGTGATCACTTCATGATTATTTACGTGATCTGTACATGATCAGTCACGTGATACGAGTGTGATCAGCCACCAGATCAGTGCGTGATGAGCCATGTGATCAGTGCAGGATCAATTACGTGATCAGTGCATGATCAGTCACGTGATCAGTGCATGAGAGCCACGTGATCAGTGCATGATCAGTCACCTGATGGGTGTATGATCATTCACGTGACCTGTACATGGTAGCTACATGATCATTGCATGATCAGCCACGTGAGTAGTTCATGATAGCCACGTGATCACTGCATGATCAGTCACGTGATCAGTGCATGATCAGTCATGTGACCAGTACATGGTAGCTGCGTGATCATGACATGATCAGCCACGTGAGCAGTGCATGATAGCCACGTGATCAGTGCATGATCAGTTACGTGAGCAGTGTATGATCAGCCACTTGATCAGTGCATGGTCAGACACGTGAACAGTGTATGATCAGCCACGTGATCAGTGCATGATATCCAAGTGATCAGTGCATGATCATCACGTGATCAGTGTATGATCAGGCACGTGAACAGTGCATGCTCAGTCCCGTGATCTGGGCCTGCTGAGCTGCGTGATTACTGTCTGCTCATCTGCTTGACAATTGCCAGCTGAGCTGCACGATTCCTGCCTGTCATCTGCTTGTCAATTGCCAGCTGTGGTGCGTAATTCCTGCCTGCTCAGCTGCTTGATTATTGCCAGCTGAGCAGCATGATTCCTCACAGCTGAGTTCCATGATTATTGCCTGCTGACTGTTTGATTCAGCCTACTCAGCTCTTTGTTTATTGCCTCCAGAGGCACATGATCAGTGTATGATAGCAAACATGATCAGCACATGATCAGTCACATGATCAGAGCCATTAAGTCACGTGATCACTACATGATAGTCATGTGATCAGTCCATGCTCAGTCACGGTATCAGTGCATGATCAGCCACGTGATCAGTACATGATCAGTCACGTGACCAGTGCATGATCATTTACGTGATCTTTGCATGATCAGTCACGTTACCAGTATATGGTTGCTATGTGATCATTCCATGAGGAGCCACGTGAGCAGTGCATGATAGCCACGTGATGTGTGCATGAGTTACGTGAGCAGAGTATGTTCAGCCACGTGATCAGTGCATGATAGCCACGTGATCAGTGCATGATCAGTTACGTGAGCAGTGTATGATCAGCCACGTGATCAGTGCATGGTCAGACACGTGAACAGTGTATGATCAGCCACGTGATCAGTGCATGATATCCAAGTGATCAGTGCATGATCATCACGTGATCAGTGTATGATCAGCCACGTGAACAGTGCATGCTCAGTCACGTGATCTGGGCCTGCTGAGCTGCGTGATTACTGTCTGCTCATCTGCTTGACAATTGCCAGCTGAGCTGCACGATTCCTGCCTGTCATCTGCTTGACAATTGCCAGCTGTGCTGCGTAATTCCTGCCTGCTCAGCTGCTTGATTATTGCCAGCTGAGCAGAATGATTCCTCACACCTGAGTTAGATGATTATTGCCTGCTGACTGTTTGATTTGTGCCTACTCAGCTCTTTGTTTATTGCCTCCAGAGGCACATGATCAGTGTATGATAGCAAACATGATCAGCGCATGATCAGTCACATGATCAGCGCCATTAAGTCACGTGATCACTACATGATAGTCATGTGATCAGTCCATGCTCAGTCACGGTATCAGTGCATGATCAGCCACGTGATCAGTGCATGATCTGTCACAAGATTAGTGTATGATCATCCACGTGATCAGTGCACGGGCAGTCACGTGATCAGTGCATAATATAGACGTGAACAGTGCATGATCAGTCTCGTGATCCGTGCATGATAGCCACGTGATCAGTGCATGATCAGTCACCTGATGGGTGTATGATCATTCATGTGACCTGTACATGGTAGCTACATGATCATTGCATGATCAGCCACGTGAGTAGTTCATGATAGCCACGTGATCACTGCATGATCAGTCACGTGATCAGTGCATGATCAGTCATGTGACCAGTACATGGTAGCTGCGTGATCATGACATGAACAGCCACGTGAGCAGTGCATGATAGCCACGTGATCAGTGCATGATCAGTTACGTGAGCAGTGTATGATCAGCCACGTGATCAGTGCATGGTCAGACACGTGAACAGTGTATGATCAGCCACGTGATCAGTGCATGATATCCAAGTGATCAGTGCATGATCATCACGTGATCAGTGTATGATCAGGCACGTGAACAGTGCATGCTCAGTCCCGTGATCTGGGCCTGCTGAGCTGCGTGATTACTGTCTGCTCATCTGCTTGACAATTGCCAGCTGAGCTGCACGATTCCTGCCTGTCATCTGCTTGACAATTGCCAGCTGTGCTGTATAATTTCTGCCTGCTCAGCTGCTTGATTATTGCCAGCTGAGCAGCATGATTCCTCATACCTGAGTTCCATGATTATTGCCTGCTGACTGTCTGATTCGTGCCTACTCAGCTCTTTGTTTATTGCCTCCAGATGCAAATGATCAGTGTATGATAGCAAACATGATCAGCGCATGATCAGTCACATGATCAGAGCCATTAAGTCACGTGATCACTACATGATAGTCATGTGATCAGTCCATGCTCAATCACGGTATCAATGCATGATCAGCCACGTGATCAGTGCATGATCAGGCAGGTGATCAGTTCATGATAGCTATGTGATCAGTTCATGATTTGTCACGTGATCTGTGCATGACCAGGCAGGTGGTCAGTGTATGATCATCGACGTTTTCAGTGCATGATCCGTCACCTAATGGGTGTATAATCAGTCACCTGACCGGTACATGGTAGCTACATGATCATTGCATGGTCAGTCACGTGAGTAGTGCCGGATAGCCACGTGATCAGTGCATGATCAATCACGTGTTCAGTGCATGATCAGTCATGTAATCTGTGCATGACCATTTACGTGATCAGTGTATGACCAGCCAAGTGATCAGTGCATGATAGCCACGTGATCAGTGCATGATCAGACACGTGATCTGTGCATGATCAGTCACGTGATCAGTGGATGATCAGCCACGTGATCAGTGCATGATCAGCCACATGATCAGTGCATGATCAATTACGTGATCAGTGCATGATCAGTCACCTGATGGGTGTATGATCATTCACGTGACCTGTACATGGTAGCTACATGATCATTGCATGATCAGCCACGTGAGTAGTGCACGATAGCCACGTGATCACTGCATGATCAGTCACGTGATCAGTGCATGATCAGTCATGTGACCAGTACATGGTAGCTGCGTAATCATCCCATGATCAGCCACGTGAGCAGTGCATGATAGCCACGTGATAAGTGCATGATCAGACACGAGATCAGTGCATGATCAGTCACGTGATCAGTGCATGATCAGCCACGTGATCAGTGCATGACCAGGCACGTGATCAGTGTATGTCCAGCCAAGTGATCAGTGCATGATAGCCACGTGATCAGTGCATGATCAGTCACGTGATCAGTGCATGATCAGTCACGTGATCAGTGCATGATCAGCCACGTGAGTAGTGCATGATAGCCACGAGATCAGTGCATAGTCAGTCACGTGATCAGTGCATGATCAGCCACGTGATCAGTGCATGACCAGGCACGTGATCAATGTATGTCCAGCCAAGTGATCAGTGCATGATAGCCACGTGATCAGTGCATGATCAGTCACGTGATCAGTGCACGATCAGTCCCGTGATGAGTGTATGATCAGCCAAGTGTTCAGTGCAAGATAGCTACGTGATCAGTGCATGATCAGTCACATGATCAGTGCATGACCAGTCACGTGATAGGTGTGTGATCAGCCACGTGAACAGTGCATGCTCAGTCACGTGATCAAGGCCTGCTGAGCTGCGTGATTACTGTCTGCTCATCTGCTTGACAATTTCCAGCTGAGCTGCACGATTCCTGCCTGTCATCTCCTTGACAATTGCCACCTGTGCTGCGTAATTCCTGCCTGCTCATCTACTTGATTATTGCCAGCTGAGCAGCATGATTTCTCTGAGGTAAGTTCCATGATTATAGCCTGCTGACTGATTCCTGCCTACTCAGCTCTATGTTCATTGCCTCCAGAGGCACATGATCAGTGTGTGACACCAAACATGATCAGCACATGATCAGTCACATGATTAATGCATGGTTAGCCAGGTGGTCAGTGCATGATCAATTATGTGATCAGTGCATGATCAGTCATGTGACCAGTACATGGTAGCTGAGTGATCATTGCATGATCAGCCACGTGAGCAGTGCATGATAGCCACCTGATCAGTGCATGATCAGTCACGGGATCAGTGCATGATCAATTAGCTGATTAGTGCAGGATCAGTCACGTGACCTGTGCATGGTAGCTAGGTGATCATTGCATGATCAGCCACGTGATCAGTGCATGATAGCCACGTGATCAGTGCATGATCAGTCATGTGATACGTGTGTGATCAGCCACGTGATCAGTGCATGATATCCACGTGATCAGTGCAGGATAGCCACGTGATCACTTCATGATTATTCACGTGATCTGTACATGATCAGTCACGTGAACAGTGCATGATAAGTCATGTGATCAGTGTATGACCAGCCAAGCGATCAGTGCATGATAGCCACGTGATCAGTGCATGATCAGTCACGTGATCAGTGCATGATCAGTCACGTGATCAGTGTATGATCAGCCACGTGATCAGTGCATGATCAGCGAAATGATAAGTGCATGATCAATTACGTGATCAGTGCATGATCAGCCATGTGATCAGTGCATGATCAGTCACGTGATCTACATGATCAGCCACGTGATCAGTGCATGATCAGCCAAATGATAAGTGCATGATCAATTACGTGATCAGTGCATGGGCAGTCATGTGATCAGTGCATGATCAGCCAAATGATAAGTGCATGATCAATTACGTGATCAGAGCATGATCAGTCTCGTGATCAGTGCATGATAGCCACGTGATCAGTGCATGATCAGTCACCTGATGGGTGTATGATCATTCACGTGACCTGCACATGGTAGCTACATGATCATTGCATGATCAGCCACGTGAGTAGTGCATGATAGCCACGTGATCACTGCATGATCAGCCACGTGAGCAGTGCATGATAGCCACGTGATCAGTGCATGATCAGACACGAGATCTGTGCATGATCAGTCACGTGATCAGTGCATGATCAGGCACGTGATCAGTGCATGACCAGGCACGTGATCAGTGTATGTCCAGCCAAGTGATCAGTGCATGATAGCCACGTGATTAGTGCACGATCAGTCACATGATCAGTGCATGACCAGTCACGTGATAGGTGTGTGATCAGCCACGTGAACAGTGCATGCTCAGTCACGTGATCAGGGCCTGCTGAGCTGCGTGATTAGTCTCTGCTCATCTGCTTGACAATTTCCAGCTGAGCTGTACGATTCCTGCCTGTCTTCTCCTTGACAATTGCCACCTGTGCTGCGTAATTCCTGCCTGCTCATCCACTTGATTATTGCCAGCTGAGCAGCATGATTTCTCAGAGGTAAGTTCCATGATTATAGCCTGCTGACTGATTCCTGCCTACTCAGCTCTATGTTCATTGCCTCCAGAGGCACATGATCAGTGTGTGACACCAAACATGATCAGCACATGATCAGTCACATAATCAATGCATGATAAGCCAGGTGATCAGTGCATGATCAATTATGTGATCATTGCATGATCAGCCACGTGAGCAGTGCATGATAGCCCCGTGATCAGTGCATGATCAGTCACGTGATCTGTGCATGTTCAATCACGTGATCTGTGCATGATCAGTCACGTGATCAGTGCATGATCAGTTACCTGATCAGTGCGTTTTCAGTCACGTGACCAGTGCATGGTAGCTACGTGATCATTGCATGATCATCCACGTAATCAGTGCATGATAGCCACGTGATCAGTGCAATATAGCCACGTGATCAGTGCATGAACAGTCACCTGATGGGGGTATGATCGGTCACGTGACCGGTACATGTTAGCTTCATGATCATTGCATGATCAGCCAAGTGATCAGTGCATGATAGCCACTTGATCAGGGCATAATCAGTCACGTGACCAGTGCATGATCAGTCACGTAATCAGTGCATGATAGCCAAGTTATCAGTGCATGATCACTTACGTGAGCAGTGTATGATCAGCCACGTGATCAGTGCATGGTCAGACACGTGAACAGTGTATGATCAGCCACGTGATCAGTGAATGATCAATCACGTGATCTGTGTATGTTCAGCCACGTGAACAGTGCATGCTCAGTCACGTGATCAGGGCCTGCTGAGCTGCGTGATTACTGTCTGCTCATCTGCTTGACAATTGCCAGCTGAGCTGCACGATTCCTGCCTGTCATCTGCTTGACAATTGCCAGCTGTGCTGCGTAATTCCTGCCTGCTCAACTGCTTGATTATTGCCAGCTGAGCAGCATGATTCCTCACAGCTGAGTTCCATAATTATTGCCTGCTGACTGTTTGATTCGTGCCTACTCAGCTCTTTGTTTATTACCTCCAGAGGCACATGATCAGTGTATGATAGCAAACATGATCAGCGCATGATCAATCACATGGTCTGTGCCATTAAGTCACGTGATCACTACATGATAGTCATGTGATCAGTCCATGCTCAGTCACGGTATCAGTGCATGATCAGCCACGTGATCAGTGCATGATCTGTCACATGATTAGTGTATGATCATCCACATGATCAGGGCATGGGCAGTCATGTGATCAGTGCATGATTAGACGTGATCAGTGCATTTGCAGTCTCATGGTCAGTGCATGATAGCCACGTGATCAGTGCATGATCAGTCACCTGATGGGTGTATGATCATTCACGTGACCAGTACATGGTAGCTATAAGATCAGTGAATGTCCAGCCATGTGATAAGTGCATGATAGCCACGTGATTAGTGCATGATCACCCACGTGATCAGTGCATGAATAGCCACATGATCAGTGCATGATCAATTACGTCATCAGTGCATGATCAGTCACGTGACCAGTACATGGTAACTGCGTGATTAGTGTATGACCAGCCAAGTGATCAGGGCATGATAGCCACGTGATCAGTGCATGATCAGTCACGTGATCAGTGCATGATCAGTCACGTGACCAGTGCATGATCAGCCACATGATCAGTGCATGATCAATTACGTCATCAGTGCATGATCAGTGACGTTACCAGTACATGGTAGCTGGGTGATCATTGCATGATCAGGTAAGTAGCAGTGCATAATAGCCGCATGATCAGTGTATGATCAGTCACGTGATCAGTGCATGATTATTCACGTGTTCAGTGCATGATCAGCCACGTGATCAGTGCATGATCAATTACGTGATCAGTGCATGATCAGTCATGTGACCAGTACATGGTAGCTACATGATCATTGCA
Source organism: Bos javanicus (assembly GCF_032452875.1). Lineage (NCBI taxonomy): Eukaryota > Metazoa > Chordata > Mammalia > Artiodactyla > Bovidae > Bos > Bos javanicus. The sequence continues at coordinate 111,889 of NW_026893659.1, forward strand.
TGATCAGCCAAGTGATCAGTGCATAATAGCCACGTGATCAGTGCATGATCAGTCATGTGATACCTGTGTGATCAGCCAGGTGATCAGTGCATGATATCCACGTGATCAGTGAATGATAGCCACGTGATTAGTGCATGATAGCCACGTGATCAGTGCATGATCAGTCACGTGATACGTGTGTGATCAGCCACGTGATCAGTGCATGATGAGTCAGGTGATCAGTGCAGGATTAATTACGTGATCAGTGCATGATCAGTCACGTGACCAGTACATGGTTTCTACATGATCATTGCATGATCAGCCACGTGAGCAGTGTATGATAGCCACGTGATCAGTGCATGATCAGTCACGTGATCAGTACATGATCAGCCACGTGATCAGTGCATGACGAGGCACGTGATCAGTATGACCAGCCAAGTGATCAGTGCATGATAGCCACGTGATCAGTGCATGATGAGTTTCGTGAACAGTGCATGATCAGTCACGTGATCAGTGCATAATCAGCCACATGATCAGTGCATGATCAGTTACGTCATCAGTGCATGATCAGTCACGTGACCAGTACATGGTAGGTGCGTGATCATTGCATGATCAGGTAAGTAGCAGTGCATAATAACCGCATGATCAGTGCATGATCAGTCACGTGATCAGTGCATGATCAGGCACGTGATCAGTGCATGACCAGGCACGTGATCAGTGTATGTCCAGCCAAGTGATCAGTGCATGATAGCCACGTGATTAGTGCACGATCAGTCACATGATCAGTGCATGACCAGTCACGTGATAGGTGTGTGATCAGCCACGTGAACAGTGCATGCTCAGTCACGTGATCAGGGCCTGCTGAGCTGCGTGATTAGTCTCTGCTCATCTGCTTGACAATTTCCAGCTGAGCTGTACGATTCCTGCCTGTCTTCTCCTTGACAATTGCCACCTGTGCTGCGTAATTCCTGCCTGCTCATCCACTTGATTATTGCCAGCTGAGCAGCATGATTTCTCAGAGGTAAGTTCCATGATTATAGCCTGCTGACTGATTCCTGCCTACTCAGCTCTATGTTCATTGCCTCCAGAGGCACATGATCAGTGTGTGACACCAAACATGATCAGCACATGATCAGTCACATAATCAATGCATGATAAGCCAGGTGATCAGTGCATGATCAATTATGTGATCATTGCATGATCAGCCACGTGAGCAGTGCATGATAGCCCCGTGATCAGTGCATGATCAGTCACGTGATCTGTGCATGTTCAATCACGTGATCTGTGCATGATCAGTCACGTGATCAGTGCATGATCAGTTACCTGATCAGTGCGTTTTCAGTCACGTGACCAGTGCATGGTAGCTACGTGATCATTGCATGATCATCCACGTAATCAGTGCATGATAGCCACGTGATCAGTGCAATATAGCCACGTGATCAGTGCATGAACAGTCACCTGATGGGGGTATGATCGGTCACGTGACCGGTACATGTTAGCTTCATGATCATTGCATGATCAGCCAAGTGATCAGTTCATGATAGCCACTTGATCAGGGCATAATCAGTCACGTGACCAGTGCATGATCAGTCACGTAATCAGTGCATGATAGCCAAGTTATCAGTGCATGATCACTTACGTGAGCAGTGTATGATCAGCCACGTGATCAGTGCATGGTCAGACACGTGAACAGTGTATGATCAGCCACGTGATCAGTGAATGATCAATCACGTGATCTGTGTATGTTCAGGCACGTGAACAGTGCATGCTCAGTCACGTGATCTGGGCCTGCTGAGCTGCGTGATTACTGTCTGCTCATCTGCTTGACAATTGCCAGCTGAGCTGCACGATTCCTGCCTGTCATCTGCTTGACAATTGCCAGCTGTGCTGCGTAATTCCTGCCTGTTCAGCTGCTTGATTATTGCCAGCTGAGCAGCATGATTCCTCACACCTGAGTTCCATGATTATTGCCTGCTGACTGTTTGATTCGTGCCTACTCAGCTCTTTGTTTATTGCCTCCAGAGGCACATGATCAGTGTATGATAGCAAACATGATCAGCACATGATCAGTCACATGATCAGCGCCATTAAGTCACGTGATCACTACATGATAGTCATGTGATCAGTCCATGCTCAGTCACGGTATCAGTGCATGATCAGCCACGTGATCAGTGCATGATCTGTCACAAGATTAGTGTATGATCATCCACGTGATCAGTGCACGGGCAGTCATGTGATCAGTGCATGATATAGACGTGAACAGTGCATGATCAGTCTCGTGATCAGTGCATGATAGCCACGTGATCAGTGCATGATCAGTCACCTGATGGGTGTATGATCATTCACGTGACCTGTACATGGTAGCTACATGATCATTGCATGATCAGCCACGTGAGTAGTTCATGATAGCCACGTGATCACTGCATGATCAGTCACGTGATCAGTGCATGATCAGTCATGTGACCAGTACATGGTAGCTGCGTGATCATGGCATGATCAGCCACGTGAGCAGTGCATGATAGCCACGTGATCAGTGCATGATCAGACACGAGATCAGTGCATGATCAGTCACGTGATCAGTGCATGATCAGCCACGTGATCAGTGCATGACCAGGCACGTGATCAGTGTATGTCCAGCCAAGTGATCAGTGCATGATAGCCACGTGATAAGTGCATGATCAGTCACGTGATCAGTGCATGATCAGTTATGTGATCAGTGTATGATCAGCCACGTGATCAGTGCATGATCAGCCACATGATCAGTGCATGATCAATTACGTGCTCAGTGCATGATCAGTTACGTGACCAGTACATGGTAGCTATGTGATCATTGCCTGATAAGCCACGTGATCAGTGCATGATAGCCACGTGATCAGTGCATGATAGCCTCGTGATCAGTGCCTGATCAGTCATGTGATACGTGTGTGATCAGCCACGTCATCAGTGCATGATATCCAAGTGATCAGTGCATGATCATCACGTGATCAGTGTATGATCAGCCACGTGAACAGTGCATGCTCAGTCACGTGATCTGGGCCTGCTGAGCTGCGTGATTACTGTCTGCTCATCTGCTTGACAATTGCCAGCTGAGCTGCACGATTCCTGCCTGTCATCTGCTTGACAATTGCCAGCTGTGCTGCGTAATTCCTGCCTGCTCAGCTGCTTGATTATTGCCAGCTGAGCAGCATGATTCCTCACACCTGTGTTCCATGATTATTGCCTGCTGACTGTTTGATTCGTGCCTACTCATCTCTTTGTTTATTGCCTCCAGAGGCACATGATCAGTGTATGATAGCAAACATGATCAGCACATGATCAGTCACATGATCAGCGCCATTAAGTCACGTGATCACTACATGATAGTCATGTGATCAGTCCATGCTCAGTCACGGTATCAGTGCATGATCAGCCACGTGATCAGTGCATGATCTGTCACAAGATTAGTGTATGATCATCCACGTGATCAGTGCACGGGCAGTCATGTGATCAGTGCATGATATAGACGTGAACAGTGCATGATCAGTCTCGTGATCAGTGCATGATAGCCACGTGATCAGTGCATGATCAGTCACCTGATGGGTGTATGATCATTCATGTGACCTGTACATGGTAGCTACATGATCATTGCATGATCAGCCACGTGAGTAGTTCATGATAGCCACGTGATCACTGCATGATCAGTCACGTGATCAGTGCATGATCAGTCATGTGACCAGTACATGGTAGCTGCGTGATCATGACATGATCAGCCACGTGAGCAGTGCATGATAGCCACGTGATCAGTGCATGATCAGTTACGTGAGCAGTGTATGATCAGCCACGTGATCAGTGGATGGTCAGACACGTGAACAGTGTATGATCAGCCACGTGATCAGTGCATGATATCCAAGTGATCAGTGCATGATCGTCACGTGATCAGTGTATGATCAGGCACGTGAACAGTGCATGCTCAGTCCCGTGATCTGGGCCTGCTGAGCTGCGTGATTACTGTCTGCTCATCTGCTTGACAATTGCCAGCTGAGCTGCACGATTCCTGCCTGTCATCTGCTTGACAATTGCCAGCTGTGCTGTATAATTTCTGCCTGCTCAGCTGCTTGATTATTGCCAGCTGAGCAGGATGATTCCTCATACCTGAGTTCCATGATTATTGCCTGCTGACTGTCTGATTCGTGCCTACTCAGCTCTTTGTTTATTGCCTCCAGAGGCAAATGATCAGTGTATGATAGCAAACATGATCAGCGCATGATCAGTCACATGATCAGAGCCATTAAGTCACGTGATCACTACATGATAGTCATGTGATCAGTCCATGCTCAATCACGGTATCAATGCATGATCAGCCACGTGATCAGTGCATGATCAGGCAGGTGATCAGTTCATGATAGCTATGTGATCAGTTCATGATTTGTCACGTGATCTGTGCATGACCAGGCAGGTGGTCAGTGTATGATCATCGACGTTTTCAGTGCATGATCCGTCACCTAATGGGTGTATAATCAGTCACCTGACCGGTACATGGTAGCTACATGATCATTGCATGGTCAGTCACGTGAGTAGTGCCGGATAGCCACGTGATCAGTGCATGATGAATCACGTGTTCAGTGCATGATCAGTCATGTAATCTGTGCATGACCATTTACGTGATCAGTGTATGACCAGCCAAGTGATCAGTGCATGATAGCCACGTGATCAGTGCATGATCAGACACGTGATCTGTGCATGATCAGTCACGTGATCAGTGGATGATCAGCCACGTGATCAGTGCATGATCAGCCACATGATCAGTGCATGATCAATTACGTGATCAGTGCATGATCAGTCACCTGATGGGTGTATGATCATTCACGTGACCTGTACATGGTAGCTACATGATCATTGCATGATCAGCCACGTGAGTAGTGCACGATAGCCACGTGATCACTGCATGATCAGTCACGTGATCAGTGCATGATCAGTCATGTGACCAGTACATGGTAGCTGCGTAATCATCACATGATCAGCCACGTGAGCAGTGCATGATAGCCACGTGATAAGTGCATGATCAGACACGAGATCAGTGCATGATCAGTCACGTGATCAGTGCATGATCAGCCACGTGATCAGTGCATGACCAGGCACGTGATCAGTGTATGTCCAGCCAAGTGATCAGTGCATGATAGCCACGTGGTCAGTGCATGATCAGTCACGTGATCAGTGCATGATCAGTCACGTGATCAGTGCATGATCAGCCACGTGAGTAGTGCATGATAGCCACGAGATCAGTGCATAGTCAGTCACGTGATCAGTGCATGATCAGCCACGTGATCAGTGCATGACCAGGCACGTGATCAATGTATGTCCAGCCAAGTGATCAGTGCATGATAGCCACGTGATCAGTGCATGATCAGTCACGTGATCAGTGCACGATCAGTCCCGTGATGAGTGTATGATCAGCCAAGTGTTCAGTGCAAGATAGCTACGTGATCAGTGCATGATCAGTCACATGATCAGTGCATGACCAGTCACGTGATAGGTGTGTGATCAGCCACGTGAACAGTGCATGCTCAGTCACGTGATCAAGGCCTGCTGAGCTGCGTGATTACTGTCTGCTCATCTGCTTGACAATTTCCAGCTGAGCTGCACGATTCCTGCCTGTCATCTCCTTGACAATTGCCACCTGTGCTGCGTAATTCCTGCCTGCTCATCTACTTGATTATTGCCAGCTGAGCAGCATGATTTCTCTGAGGTAAGTTCCATGATTATAGCCTGCTGACTGATTCCTGCCTACTCAGCTCTATGTTCATTGCCTCCAGAGGCACATGATCCGTGTGTGACACCAAACATGATCAGCACATGATCAGTCACATGATTAATGCATGGTTAGCCAGGTGGTCAGTGCATGATCAATTATGTGATCAGTGCATGATCAGTCATGTGACCAGTACATGGTAGCTGAGTGATCATTGCATGATCAGCCACGTGAGCAGTGCATGATAGCCACCTGATCAGTGCATGATCAGTCACGGGATCAGTGCATGATCAATTAGCTGATTAGTGCAGGATCAGTCACGTGACCTGTGCATGGTAGCTAGGTGATCATTGCATGATCAGCCACGTGATCAGTGCATGATAGCCACGTGATCAGTGCATGATCAGTCATGTGATACGTGTGTGATCAGCCACGTGATCAGTGCATGATATCCACGTGATCAGTGCAGGATAGCCACGTGATCACTTCATGATTATTCACGTGATCTGTACATGATCAGTCACGTGAACAGTGCATGATAAGTCATGTGATCAGTGTATGACCAGCCAAGCGATCAGTGCATGATAGCCACGTGATCAGTGCATGATCAGTCACGTGATCAGTGCATGATCAGTCACGTGATCAGTGTATGATCAGCCACGTGATCAGTGCATGATCAGCGAAATGATAAGTGCATGATCAATTACGTGATCAGTGCATGATCAGCCATGTGATCAGTGCATGATCAGTCACGTGATCTACATGATCAGCCACGTGATCAGTGCATGATCAGCCAAATGATAAGTGCATGATCAATTACGTGATCAGTGCATGGGCAGTCATGTGATCAGTGCATGATCAGCCAAATGATAAGTGCATGATCAATTACGTGATCAGAGCATGATCAGTCTCGTGATCAGTGCATGATAGCCACGTGATCAGTGCATGATCAGTCACCTGATGGGTGTATGATCATTCACGTGACCTGCACATGGTAGCTACATGATCATTGCATGATCAGCCACGTGAGTAGTGCATGATAGCCACGTGATCACTGCATGATCAGCCACGTGAGCAGTGCATGATAGCCACGTGATCAGTGCATGATCAGACAGGAGATCTGTGCATGATCAGTCACGTGATCAGTGCATGATCAGGCACGTGATCAGTGCATGACCAGGCACGTGATCAGTGTATGTCCAGCCAAGTGATCAGTGCATGATAGCCACGTGATTAGTGCACGATCAGTCACATGATCAGTGCATGACCAGTCACGTGATAGGTGTGTGATCAGCCACGTGAACAGTGCATGCTCAGTCACGTGATCAGGGCCTGCTGAGCTGCGTGATTAGTCTCTGCTCATCTGCTTGACAATTTCCAGCTGAGCTGTACGATTCCTGCCTGTCTTCTCCTTGACAATTGCCACCTGTGCTGCGTAATTCCTGCCTGCTCATCCACTTGATTATTGCCAGCTGAGCAGCATGATTTCTCAGAGGTAAGTTCCATGATTATAGCCTGCTGACTGATTCCTGCCTACTCAGCTCTATGTTCATTGCCTCCAGAGGCACATGATCAGTGTGTGACACCAAACATGATCAGCACATGATCAGTCACATAATCAATGCATGATAAGCCAGGTGATCAGTGCATGATCAATTATGTGATCATTGCATGATCAGCCACGTGAGCAGTGCATGATAGCCCCGTGATCAGTGCATGATCAGTCACGTGATCTGTGCATGTTCAATCACGTGATCTGTGCATGATCAGTCACGTGATCAGTGCATGATCAGTTACCTGATCAGTGCGTTTTCAGTCACGTGACCAGTGCATGGTAGCTACGTGATCATTGCATGATCATCCACGTAATCAGTGCATGATAGCCACGTGATCAGTGCAATATAGCCACGTGATCAGTGCATGAACAGTCACCTGATGGGGGTATGATCGGTCACGTGACCGGTACATGTTAGCTTCATGATCATTGCATGATCAGCCAAGTGATCAGTGCATGATAGCCACTTGATCAGGGCATAATCAGTCACGTGACCAGTGCATGATCAGTCACGTAATCAGTGCATGATAGCCAAGTTATCAGTGCATGATCACTTACGTGAGCAGTGTATGATCAGCCACGTGATCAGTGATTGGTCAGACACGTGAACAGTGTATGATCAGCCACGTGATCAGTGAATGATCAATCACGTGATCTGTGTATGTTCAGCCACGTGAACAGTGCATGCTCAGTCACGTGATCAGGGCCTGCTGAGCTGCGTGATTACTGTCTGCTCATCTGCTTGACAATTGCCAGCTGAGCTGCACGATTCCTGCCTGTCATCTGCTTGACAATTGCCAGCTGTGCTGCGTAATTCCTGCCTGCTCAACTGCTTGATTATTGCCAGCTGAGCAGCATGATTCCTCACAGCTGAGTTCCATAATTATTGCCTGCTGACTGTTTGATTCGTGCCTACTCAGCTCTTTGTTTATTACCTCCAGAGGCACATGATCAGTGTATGATAGCAAACATGATCAGCGCATGATCAATCACATGGTCTGTGCCATTAAGTCACGTGATCACTACATGATAGTCATGTGATCAGTCCATGCTCAGTCACGGTATCAGTGCATGATCAGCCACGTGATCAGTGCATGATCTGTCACATGATTAGTGTATGATCATCCACATGATCAGGGCATGGGCAGTCATGTGATCAGTGCATGATTAGACGTGATCAGTGCATTTGCAGTCTCATGGTCAGTGCATGATAGCCACGTGATCAGTGCATGATCAGTCACCTGATGGGTGTATGATCATTCACGTGACCAGTACATGGTAGCTATAAGATCAGTGAATGTCCAGCCATGTGATAAGTGCATGATAGCCACGTGATTAGTGCATGATCACCCACGTGATCAGTGCATGAATAGCCACATGATCAGTGCATGATCAATTACGTCATCAGTGCATGATCAGTCACGTGACCAGTACATGGTAACTGCGTGATTAGTGTATGACCAGCCAAGTGATCAGTGCATGATAGCCACGTGATCAGTGCATGATCAGTCACGTGATCAGTGCATGATCAGTCACGTGACCAGTGCATGATCAGCCACATGATCAGTGCATGATCAATTACGTCATCAGTGCATGATCAGTGACGTTACCAGTACATGGTAGCTGGGTGATCATTGCATGATCAGGTAAGTAGCAGTGCATAATAGCCGCATGATCAGTGTATGATCAGTCACGTGATCAGTGCATGATTATTCACGTGTTCAGTGCATGATCAGCCACGTGATCAGTGCATGATCAATTACGTGATCAGTGCATGATCAGTCATGTGACCAGTACATGGTAGCTACATGATCATTGCATGATCAGCCAAGTGATCAGTGCATAATAGCCACGTGATCAGTGCATGATCAGTCATGTGATACCTGTGTGATCAGCCACGTGATCAGTGCATGATATCCACGTGATCAGTGAATGATAGCCACGTGATTAGTGCATGATAGCCACGTGATCAGTGCATGATCAGTCACGTGATACGTGTGTGATCAGCCACGTGATCAGTGCATGATGAGTCAGGTGATCAGTGCAGGATTAATTACGTGATCAGTGCATGATCAGTCACGTGACCAGTACATGGTTTCTACATGATCATTGCATGATCAGCCACGTGAGCAGTTTATGATAGCCACGTGATCAGTGCATGATCAGTCACGTGATCAGTACATGATCAGCCACGTGATCAGTGCATGACGAGGCACGTGATCAGTATGACCAGCCAAGTGATCAGTGCATGATAGCCACGTGATCAGTGCATGATGAGTTTCGTGAACAGTGCATGATCAGTCACGTGATCAGTGCATAATCAGCCACATGATCAGTGCATGATCAGTTACGTCATCAGTGCATGATCAGTCACGTGACCAGTACATGGTAGGTGCGTGATCATTGCATGATCAGGTAAGTAGCAGTGCATAATAACCGCATGATCAGTGTATGATCAGTCACGTGATTAGTGCATGATTATTCACGTGTTCCGTGCATGATCAGCCACGTGCTCAGTGCATAATAGCCACGTGATCAGTGCATGATCAGTCATGTGATACGTGTGTGATCAGCCACGTGATCAGTGCATGATATCCACGTGATCAGTGAATGATAGCCCCGTGATTAGTGCATGATAGCCACGTGATCAGTGCATGATCAGTCACGTGATACGTGTGTGATCAGCCACGTGATCAGTGCATGATGAGTCAGGTGATCAGTGCAGGATTAATTACGTGATCAGTGCATGATCAGTCACATGACCAGTACATGGTTTCTACATGATCATTGCATGATCAGCCACGTGAGCAGTGCATGATAGCCACGTGATCAGTGCATGATCAGTCACGTGATCAGTACATGATGAGTCACGTGAACAGTGCATGATCATTTACGGGATCTGAGCATGATCAGTCACGTGACCAGTATATGGTAGCTACGTGAACATTGCATGACCAGCCAGGTGAGGAGTGCATGATAGCCACCTGATGTGTGCATGATCAGTTACGTGAGCAGAGTATGATCAGCCACGTGATCAGTGCATGAGTGCCACGTGATCAGTGCATGATCAGTCACGTGACAGGTGTGTGGTAAGCCACGTGAACAGTGCATGTTCAGCCACGTGATCAGTGCATGATATTCACGTGATCAGTGCATGATCAGTTACGTGAACAGTGTATGATCAGCCATGTCAGCAGTTCATGGTCAGACACGTGAACAGTGTATGATCAAACACGTGATCAGTGCATGATATCCACGTGATCAGTGCATGATGAGTCTCGTGAACAGTGCATGATCAGTCACGTGATCAGTGCATGATCAGCCACGTGATCAGTGCATGACCAGTCACGTGACCAGTATATGGTAGCTACGTGATCATTGCATGATCAGCCATGTGATCTGTGCATGATAGCCACGTGATCACTGCATGATAGCCATGAGAGCAGTGCATGATCAGTCAGGTGATCAGTGCATGATCAGTCACGTGAACAGTGCATGATAAGTCACCTGATCAGTGTATGATTAGCCACGTGATCAGTGCATGATCAGCCACATGACCAGTGCATGATCAATTACGTGATCAGTGCATAAGCAGTCACGTGACCAGTACATGGTAGCTACGTGATCATTGCATGATCAGCCACGTGAGAAGTGCATGAAAGCCACGTCATCAGTGCATGATCAGCCACGTGATCAGTTCATAATCAGTCACGTGATCAGTGCATGGTCAGTCACGTGATCAGTGCATGATCATCCACGTGATCAGTGCATGTGGAGTCATGTAGTCAATGCATGATAGCATCATAATCAGTGCTCGATCAGTCCTGTGATGAGTGTATGATCAGCCAAGTGACCACTGCATGATAGCCACGTGATCAGTGCATGCTCAGTCACGTGATCTGTACTTGATCAGCCACGTGATCAGTGCCTGCAGAGTCACGTGATCAGGGCCTGCTGAGCTGCGTGATTCCTGCCGGCTCATCTGCATGACAATTGCCATCTGAGCTGCGTGATTCCTGTCGGCTCATCTGCTTGACAATTGCCAGCTGACTGCGTGATTCCTGCCTGGTCACGTGCTTGATTATTGCCAGTTGAGCAGCATGATTCGTCACTGCTGAACTCCATGCTTATTGCCTGCTGATTGCGTTTTTCGTGTCTGCTCAGCTCTTTGAGTATTGCCTCCTGAGGTCCCTGTTCGGTCGCCACCTGCCGGGGACCAGCCCCAACTGATCCAGGGTATTCGAAGGAGAGATGGCCTAGGCGACTATTTATATGCTAATCAGAGATGTCAAGAATAATAGTATGAGGAGAGCTCAGTAGGAAAATTCGGTGGAGAAAAGAGACTGAGTAGCTTGGTTTACGCGGAAGACCAATCAAACTTCAAGACAAGAAGTTTGCACCACTTACATAGGCCGCAGGCGCCCTCTCGAATAGCGAAAGGTGCCTCACCCTAGACACCTTCTCGAGTGGGTCTTAGCAGCCCAGGCATAATTAGTAAGCGTGGTGGGTTCTGCGCTCCAGATGGAGACTCAGCTGGAAGTTAAAGGGAAGAATGACAAGGAACTTTATGAATTGGAGCTGTAAGTTAACTCTTTGACAGAGAGAGCGAGATGGTGGTGGGGGACAGCCCCCAGTGAAATCAGAGGTGAAAGCACAAAGCAATAGAGTAGGCAGACTCTGGTTTTTTTGGGGGGGAGATGCTCGATAATATCCGGGTGGACTCCTGAGGCTCGATCCCGCATTTGCATATGCCGAGCCTCCTTCCTCATGACCTTTGTCCAGAGTGGAATGCCTCCCCCCGGCTCCCGGCACATGATCAGTGCATGCTCAGTCACGATACCCGTGCCTGCTCAGCCACGTGATCACTGACGGCACAGTCACGTGATCAGCGCCTCTCAGTCAGGTGATCACCGTATGATAAACACGTGATCAGTGAACGACAAGCCACGTGATCACTGCATGCGCGGTCAGGTGGTCAGTTCCTGATCAGCCACCTGATCAGTGCGTGCACAGTCCCCTGATCAGCGCCTGTCAGTCACTGATCACTGCCTGATAAACACGTGATCAGTGCCCGAACAGCCACGTCATCAGTGCATGCGCAGTCACGTGATCAGTGCATGATAGCCACGTGATCAGTGCGTGCACAGTCCCATGATCAGCGCCTGTCAGCCACTGATCATTGCCTGATAAACACGTGATCAGTGCATGATGAGCCATGTGATCAGTGCCTGATCAGCCACGTCATCAGTGCATGCGCAGTCACGATATCAGTGCATGATAGCCACGTGATCAGTGCATGCTCAGTCACGTGATCTGTACTTGATCAGCCACGTGATCAGTGCCTGCAGAGTCACGTGGTCAGGGCCTGCTGAGCTGCGTGATTCCTGCCGGCTCATCTGCATGACAATTGCCATCTGAGCTGCGTGATTCCTGTCGGCTCATCTGCTTGACAATTGCCAGCTGAGCTGCGTGATTCCTGCCTAGTCACGTGCTTGATTATTGCCAGTTGAGCAGCATGATTCGTCACTGCTGAGCTCCATGCTTATTGCCTGCTGATTGCGTGGTTCGTGTCTGCTCAGCTCTTTGAGTATTGCCTCCTGAGGTCCCTGTTCGGTCGCCACCTGCCGGGGACCAGCCCCAACTGATCCAGGGTATTCGAAGGAGAGATGGCCTAGGCAACTATTTATATGCTAATCAGAGATGTCAAGAATAATAGTATGAGGAGAGCTCAGAAGGAAAATTCGGTGGAGAAAAGAGACTGAGTAGCTTGGTTTACGCGGAAGACCAATCAAACTTCAAGACAAGAAGTTTGCACCACTTACGTAGGCCGAAGGCGCCCTCTCGAATAGCGAAAGGTGCCTCACCCTAGACACCTTCTCGAGTGGGTCTTAGCAGCCCAGGCATAATTAGTAAGCGTGGTGGGTTCCGTGCTCCAGATGGAGACTCAGCTGGAAGTTAAAGGGAAGAATGACAAGGAACTTTATGAATTGGAGCTGTAAGTTAACTCTTTGACAGAGAGAGCGAGATGGTGGTGGGGGACAGCCCCCAGTGAAATCAGAGGTGAGAGCACAAAGCAATAGAGTAGGCAGACTCTGGTTTTTTTGGGGGGGAGATGCTCGAGAATATCCGGGTGGACTCCTGAGGCTCGATCCCGCATTTGCGTATGCCGAGCCTCCTTCCTCATGACCTCTGTCCAGAGTGGAATGCCTCCCCAGCTCCCGGCACATGATCAGTGCATGCTCACTCACCATATCATTGCCTGCTCAGCCACGTGATCACTGACGGCACGGTCATGTGATCAGCGCCTCTCAGTCACGTGATCACCGTATGATAAACACGTGATCAGTGCCCGAACAGCCACGTCACCAGTGCATGAGCAGTCACGTGATCAGTGCATGATAGCCACATGATCAGTGCGTGCACTGTCCCATGATCAGCACCTGTCAGTCACTGATCATTGCCTGATAAACACGTGATCAGTGCATGATCAGTCACGTGATAGGTGTGTGATCAGCCACGTGAACAGTGCCTGCTCAGTCACGTGATCAGGGCCTGCTGAGCTGCGTTATTTCTGTCTGCTCATCTGCTTGACAATTGCCAGCTGAGCTGCACAATTCCTGCCTGTCATCTCCTTGACAATTGCCACCTGTGCTGCGTAATTCCTGCCTGCTCATCTACGTGATTATTGCCAGCTGAGCAGCATGATTTCTCAGAGCTGAGTTCCATGATTATTGCCTGCTGACTGATTCCTGCTTACTCAGCTCTTTGTTCATTGCCTCCAGAGGCACATGATCAGTGTATGACACCAAACATGATCAGCACATGATCAGTCACATGATCAATGCATGATAAGCCAGGTGATCAGTGCATGATCAAATCGTGATCACTGCATGATCAGTCATGTGACCACTACATGGTAGCTGCGTGATCATTGCATGATCAGTCACGTTAGCAGTGAATGATAGCCACATGATCAGTTCATGATCAGCCACGTGATCAGTGCATGATCAGTCACGTGAACAGTGCATGATAAGTCACCTGATCAGTGCATGATCAATTACGTGATCAGTGCATGATCACTCACGTGGCCAGTACATGTTAGCTACGTGATCATTGCATGATCAGCCACGTCAGCAGTGCATGATAGCCACGTGATCAGTGCATGATCAGTTTCGGTAGCAGAGTATGATAAGCCACTTGATCAGTGCATGATAGCCACGTGATCACTGCATGATCTGTCACATGATCAGTGTATGATCATCCACATGTTCATTGCATGGGCAGTCATGTGATCAGTGCGTGATATACACGTGATCAGTGCATGATCAGTCTCGTGATCAGTGTATGATCAACCACGTAAACAGTGCACGATAGCCAGGTAATGAGTGCATGAGAGCCAGATGATCAGGGGATTATTAGTCAGGTGATCAGTGTATGATTAGCCAAGTAATCAGTGCATGGTAGCCAACTGTTCAGTGGATGATCAGTCAAGTGGTCAGTGCATGATCAGTCATGTGACCAGTACATGGTAGCTGTGTGATCATTGTGTGATCAGCCACGTGAGCAGTGCATGATCAGTCAAGTGATCAGTGCATGATCAGTCACCTGACCAGTACATGGTAGCTACGTGATCATTGCATGATCAGCCACGTGATCAGTGCATGATAGCCACGTGATCAGTGCATGATAGCCACGTGATCAGTGGATGATCAGTCACGTGATACGTGTGTGATCCGCCAGGTGATCAGTGCATGATATCCACGTAATCAGTTCATGATAGCCACGTGATCACTTCATGAGTAGTCACGTGATCTGTGCATGACCAGGCACGTGATCAGTGTATGATCAGCCACGTGATCAGTGCATGATAGCCACGTGATCAGTGCATGATCAGTCATGTGAACAGTGCATGGTCAGTCACATGATCAGTGTATGATCAGCCTCGTGATCAGTGCGTGATCAATTATGTGATCACTGCATGATCAGCCATGTGACCAGTACATGGTAGCTATGTGATCATTCTATTATCAGCCACGTGAGCAGTGCATGATAGCCACGTGATCATTGCATGATCAGCCACGTGAACAGTGCATGATAGCCACGTGATCAGTGCATGATCCGTAACCTGATGGGGGTATGATCAGTCACCTGACCGGTACATGTTAGCTACATGATCATTGCATGATCAGCCACGTGAGTAGTGTATGATAGCCACGTGATCAGTGCATGATCAGTCACCTGTTCAGTGCATGATCATTCATGTAATCTGTGCATGAACAGGCACGTGATCAGTGTATGACCAGCCAAGTCATCAGTGCATGATAGCCACGTGATCAGTGCATGATCAGTCACGTGATCAGTGCATGATCAGTCACGTGATCAGTGGATGATCAGCCACATGATCAGTAAATGATCAATTACGTGAACAGTGCATGATCAGTCACGTGACCAGTACATGGTAGCTACGTGATCATTGCCTGATCAGCCACGTGAGCAGTGCATGATAGCCACGTGATCAGTGCATGATCAGCCATTTGATCAGTGCATGATCAGTCACGTGATCAGTGCATGGTCAGTCACGTGATCAGTGCATGATCATCCACGTGATCAGTGCATGTGGAGTCATGTAGTCAATGCATGATAGTGCCGTGATCAGTGCACGATCAGTCCCGTGATGAGTGTATGATCAGCCAAGTTATCAGTGCAAGATAGCTACGTGATCAGTGCATGATCAGTCACATGATCAGTGCATGATCAGTCACGTGATAGGTGTGTGATCAGCCATGTGAACAGGGCATACTCAGTCACGTGATCAGGGCCTGCTGAGCTGCGTGATTCCTGCCTGTCATCTCCTTGACAATTGCCACCTGTGCTGCGTAATTCCTGCCTGCTCATCTACTTGATTATTGCCAGCTGAGCAGCATGATTTTTCAGAGCTGAGTTCCATGATTATAGCCTGTTGACTGATTCCTGCGTACTCAGCTCTAAGTTCATTGCCTCCAGAGGCACATGATCAGTGTGTGACACCAAACATGATCAGCACATGATCAGTCACATGATCAATGCATGATAAGCCAGGTGATCAGTGCATGATCAATTATGTGATCAGTGCATGATCAGTCATGTGACCAGTACATGGTATCTGTGTGATCATTGCATGATCAGCCACGTGAGCAGTGCATGATAGCCACGTGATCAGTGCATGTTCAGCCACGTGATCAGTGCATGTTCAGCCACGTGATCAGTGCATGATCTGTCACAAGATTAGTGTATGATCATCCACGTGATCAGTGCACGGGCAGTCATGCGATCAGTGCATGATATAGACGTGAACAGTGCATGATCAGTCTCGTGATCAGTGCATGAGAGCCACGTGATCAGTGCATGATCAGTCACGTGATACATGTGTGATCAGCCACGTGATCAGTGCATGATGAGCCACGTGATCAGTGCAGGATCAATTACGTGATCAGTGCATGATCAGTCACGAGACCAGTACATGGTTGCTACGTGAACGTTGCATGGTCAGCCACGTGAGCAGAGCATGATAGCCACGTGATCAGTGCATTATCAGTCACGTGATCAGTACATGATCAGTCACGTGAACAGTGCATGATCATTTACGTGATCTGTGCATGATCAGTCACGTGATCAGTATATGGTAGCTTCATGATCATTCCATGACGAACCACGTGAGCAGTGCATGATACCCACGTGATGTGTGCATGATAAGTTTCGTGAGCAGAGTATGATCAGCCACGTATTCAGTGCATGAGTGCCAGGTGATCAGTGCATGATATGACAAGTGACAGGTGTGTGATCAGCCACATGAACAGTGCATGTTCAGCCACGTATCCAGTGCATGATAGCCACGTGATCAGTGCATGATCAGTTACGTGAGCAGTGTATGATCAGCCACGTGATCAGTGCATGGTCAGACACGTGAACAGTCTATGATCAGCCACGTAATCAGGGCATTATAGCCACGTGATCAGTGCATGATCAGTCAAGTGATCAGTGCGTGAACAGTCACGTGATCAGTGCATGATGAGCCACGTGATTAGTGCTGGATCAATTACATGATCAGTGAATGATCAGTCAGGTGACCAGTACATGGTTGCTACGTGATCATTGCATGATCACCCACGTGAGGAGAGCATGATAGCCACGTGATCAGTGCATGATCAGTCACGTGATTAGTACATGATCAGTCACGGGAACAGTGCATGATCATTTACGTGATCTGTGCATAATCAGTCGCGTGACCAGTATATGGTAGCTACGTGATCATTGCATGACCAGACACGTGAGCAGTGCATGATCAGCCACATGATCAGTGCATGACCAGGCACATGATCAGTGTATGACCAGCCAAATGATCAGTGCATGATAGCCACGTAATCAGTGCATGATCAGTCACGTGATCAGTGCATGGTCAGTCACGTGATCAGTGCATGATCATGCACGTGATCAGGGCATGTGGAGTCATGTAGTCAATGCATGATAGCGCCGCAATCAGTGCACGATCATTCCCCAGATGAGTGTATGATCAGACCAGTGACCAGTGCAAGATAGCTACGTGATCAGTGCATGATCAGTCACATGATCAGTGCATGATCAGCCACGTCATCAGTGCATGATAGCCACGTGAGCAGTGCATACAATTACGTGATCAGTGCATGCGCAATCACGTGATCAGTGCATGAGAGCCACGTGATCAGTGCATGATCATTCACGTGATAGGTGTGTGATCAGCGACGTGAACAGTGCATGCTCAGTCACGTGATCAGGGCCTGCTGAGCTGCGTGATTACTGTCTGCTCATCTGCTTGACAATTGCCAGCTGAGCTGTACGATTCCTGCCTGTCATCTCCTTGACAATTGCCACCTGTGCTGCATAATTCCTGCCTGCTCATCTACTTGATTATTGCCAGCTGAGCAGCATGATTTCTCAGAGCTGAGTTCCATGATTATTGCCTACTGATTCCTGCCTACTCAGCTCTTTGTTCATTGCCTCCAGAGGCACATGATCAGTGTATGACAGCAAACATGATCAGCACATGATGAATCACATAATCAATGCATGATAAGCCAGGTGATCAGTGCATGATCAATTACGTGATCAGTGCATGATCAGTCATGTGACCAGTACATGGTAGCTGCGTGATCATTGCATGATCAGCCACCTGAGCAGTGCATGATAGCCACGTGATCAGTGCATGATCAGCCACGTGATCAGTGCATGATCAGTCACGTGATCAGTGAATGATCAGCCACGTGATCAGTGCATGATCAGTCACGAGACCAGTACATGGTAGCTAGGTGATCATTGCATGATAAGCCACGGGATCTGTGCATGATAGCCACGTGATCAGTGCATGATCAGTCACGTGATACGTGTGTGATCAGCCACGTGATCAGTGCATGTTATCCACGTGATCAGTGCAGGATAGCCACGTGATCACTTCATGATTAGTCACGTGATCTGTACATGATCAGTCACGTGATATGTGTGTGATCAGCCACCGGATCAGTGCGTGATGAGCCACGTGATCAGTGCAGGATCAATTACGTGATCAGTGCATGATCAGTCAGGAGACCAGTACACGGTTGCTACGTGATCTTTGCATGATCAGCAACGTGAGCAGAGCATGATAGCCACGTGATCAGTGCATTATCAATCATATTATCAGTACATGATCAGTCACGTGAACAGTCCATGATCATTTACGTGATCTGTGCATGATCAGTCACGTGACCACTATATGGTAGCTTCGTGATCATTCCATGACGAACCACGTGAGCAGTGCATGATAGCCAGGTGATGTGTGCATGATGAGTTACGTGAGCAGAGTTTGATCAGCCACGTGATCAGTGCATGTGTGCCACGGGATCAGTGCATGATATGTCACGTGACAGATGTGTGATCAGCCACGTGAACAGTGCATGTTCAGCCACGTATTCAGTGCATGATAGCCACGTGATCAGTGCATGATCAGTTACGTGAGCAGTGTATGATCAGCCACGTGATCAGTGCATGGTCAGACACGTGAACAGTGTATGATCAGCCACGTGATCAGTGCATGATATTCAAGTGATCAGTGCATGATCAATCACGTGATAAGTGTATGATAAGCCACGTGAACAGTGCATGCTCAGTCACGTGATCAGGGCCTGCTGAGCTGCGTGATTACTGTCTGCTCATCTGCTTGACAATTGCCAGCTGAGCTGCACGATTCCTGCCTGTCATCTGCTTGAAAATTGCCAGCTGTGCTGCGTAATTCCTGCCTGCACAGCTGCTTGATTATTGCCAGCTGAGCAGCAGGATTCCTCACAGCTGAGTTCCATGATTATTGCCTGCTGACTGTATGATTCGTGCCTACTCAGCTCATGTTTATTGCCTCCAGAGGCACATGATCAGTGTATGATAGCAAACATGAGCAGTGCATGATCAGTCACATGATCAGCGCCATTAAGCCACGTGATCACTACATGATAGTCAAGTGATCAGTCCATGCTCAGTCACGGTATCAGTGCATGATCAGCCACGTGATCAGTGCATGATCTGTCACATGATTAGTGTATGATCATCCACGTGATCAGTGCATGGGCACTCATGTGATCAGTGCATATTATAGACGTGATCAGTGCATGATCAGTCTCGTGATCAGTGCATGATAGCCACGTGATCCGTGCATGATCAGTCACCTGATGGGTGTATGATCATTCACGTGACCTGTACATGGTAGCTACATGATCATTGCATGATCAGCCACGTGAGTAGTGCACGATAGCCACGTGATCACTGGATGATCAGTCACGTGATCAGTGCATGATCAGTCATGTGACCAGTACATGGTAGCAGCGTGATCATCGCATGATCAGCCACGAGAGCAGTGCATGATAGCCACGTGATCAGAGCATGATCAGACAGGAGATCAGTGCATGATCAGTCACATGATCAGTGCATGATCAGCCACGTGATCAGTGCATGACCAGGCACGTGATCAGTGTATGTCCAGCCAAGTAATCAGTGCATGATAGCCACGTGATCAGTGCATGATCAGTCACGTGATCAGTGCATGATCAGTCACGTGATCAGTGTATGATCAGCCACGTGATCAGTGCATGATCAGCCACGTGATCAGTGCATGATCAGTCACCTGATGGGTGTATGATCATTCACGTGACCTGTACATGGTAGCTGCATGATCATTGCATGATCAGCCATGTGAGTAGTGCACGATAGCCACGTGATCACTGGATGATCAGTCACGTGATCAGTGCATGATCAGTCATGTGACCAGTACATGGTAGCTGCGTGATCATCGCATGATCAGCCACGTGAGCAGTGCATGATAGCCACGTGATCAGTGCATGATCAGCCATATGATAGGTGTGGGATCAGCGACGTGAACAGTGCATGCTCTGTCACGTGATCTGGTCCTGCTGAGCTGCGTGATTACTGTCTGCTCATCTCTTTGACAATTGCCAGCTGAGCTGCACGATTCCTGCCTGTCATCTCCTTGACAATTGCCACCTGTGCTGCGTAATCCCTGCCTGCTCATCTACTTGATTATTGCCAGCTGAGCAGCATGATTTCTCAGAGCTGAGTTCCATGATTAGAGCCTGCTGACTGATTCCTGCCTACTCAGCTCTTTGTTCATTGCCTCCAGATGCACATGATCAGTGTGTGACACCAAACATGATCAGCACATGATCAGTCACATGATGAATGCATGATAAGCCAGGTGATCAGTGCATGATCAATTACGTGATCAGTGCATGATCAGTCATGTGACCAGTACATGGTAGCTGCGTGATCACTGCATGATCAGCCACGTGAGCAGTGCATGATATCCACGTGATCAGAGCATGATAGGTCACGTGTTCAGTGCATGATCAGTCACGTGTTCAGTGCATGATCAGTCACGTGATCAGTGTATGATCAGCCACGTGAACAGTGCATGCTCACTCACGGGACCAGTACATGGTAGCTACGTGATCATTGCATGATCAGCCACGTGATCAGTGCATGATCAATTACGTGATCAGTGCATGATCAGTTACGTGAGCAGTGTATGATCAGCCACGTGATCAGTGCATGGTCAGACACGTGAACAGTGTATGATTAGCCACGTGATCAGTGCATGATATCCAAGTGATCAGTGCTTGATCAATCACGTGAGCAGTGTATGATCAGCCACGTGAACAGTGCATGCTCAGTCACGTGATCAGGGCCTGCTGAGCTGCGTGATTACTGTCTGCTCATCTGCTTGACAATTGCCAGCTGAGCTGCACGATTCCTGCCTGTCATCTGCTTGACAATTGCCAGCTGTGCTGCGTAATTCCTGCCTGCTCAGCTGCTTGATTATTGCCAGCTGAGCAGCATGATTCCTCACACCTGAGTTCCATGATTATTGCCTGCTGACTGTATAATTCGTGCCTACTCAGCTCTTTGTTCATTGCCTCCAGATGCACATGATCAGTGTGTGACAGCAAACATGATCAGCACATGATCAGTCACATGATGAATGCATGATAAGCCAGGTGATCAGTGCATGATCAATTACGTGATCAGTGCATGCTCAGTCATGTGACCAGTACATGGTAGCTGCGTGATCACTGCATGATCAGCCACGTGAGCAGTGCATGATATCCACGTGATCAGAGCATGATAGGTCACGTGTTCAGTGCATGATCAGTCACGTGATCAGTGCATGATCAGTTATGTGATCAGTGTATGATCAGCCACGTGATCAGTGCATGATCAGCCACATGATCAGTGCATGATCAATTACGTGATCAGTGCATGATCAGTCACGTGACCAGTACATGGTAGCTACGTGATCATTGCCTGATCAGCCACATGATCAGTGCATGATAGCCACGTGATCAGTGCATGATAGCCACGTGATCAGTGCATGATCAGTCATGTGATACGTGTGTGATCAGCCACATGATCAGTGCATGATATCCAAGTTATCAGTGCATGACAGCCACGTGATCAGTGCATGAGAGCCACGGGATCAGTGCATGATCAGTCACGTGATACATGTGTGATCAGCCACGTGATCAGTGCATGATGAGCCACGTGATCAGTGCAGGATCATTTACGTGATCAGTGCATGATCAGTCACGTGACCAGTACATGGTTGCTACGTGATCGTTGCATGATCAGCCACGTGAGCAGAGCATGATAGCCACGTGGTCAGTGCATGATCAGTCACGTGATCAGTACATGATCAGTCACGTGAACAGTGCATGATCATTTACGTGATCTTTGCATGATCAGTCACGTTACCAGTATATGGTTGCTACGTGATCATTCCATGACGAGCCACGTGAGCAGTGCATGATAGCCACGTGATGTGTGCATGAGTTACGTGAGCAGAGTATGATCAGCCACGTGATCAGTGCATGAGTGCCACGTGATCAGTGCATGATATGTCACGTGACAGGTGTGTGATCAGCCACGTGAACAGTGCATGTTCAGCCACGTGATCAGTGCATGATAGCCACGTGATCAGTGCATGATCAGTTACGTGAGCAGTGTATGATCAGCCACGTGATCAGTGCATGGTCAGACACGTGAACAGTGTATGATCAGCCACGTGATCAGTGCATGATATCCAAGTGATCAGTGCATGATCATCACGTGATCAGTGTATGATCAGCCACGTGAACAGTGCATGCTCAGTCACGTGATCTGGGCCTGCTGAGCTGCGTGATTACTGTCTGCTCATCTGCTTGACAATTGCCAGCTGAGCTGCACGATTCCTGCCTGTCATCTGCTTGACAATTGCCAGCTGTGCTGCGTAATTCCTGCCTGCTCAGCTGCTTGATTATTGCCAGCTGAGCAGCATGATTCCTCACACCTGTGTTCCATGATTATTGCCTGCTGACTGTTTGATTCGTGCCTACTCAGCTCTTTGTTTATTGCCTCCAGAGGCACATGATCAGTGTATGATAGCAAACATGATCAGCGCATGATCAGTCACATGATCAGCGCCATTAAGTCACGTGATCACTACATGATAGTCATGTGATCAGTCCATGCTCAGTCACGGTATCAGTGCATGATCAGCCACGTGATCAGTGCATGATCTGTCACAAGATTAGTGTATGATCATCCACGTGATCAGTGCACATGCAGTCATGTGATCAGTGCATGATATAGACGTGAACAGTGCATGATCAGTCTCGTGATCAGTGCATGATAGCCACGTGATCAGTGCATGATCAGTCACCTGATGGGTGTATGATCGTTCACGTGACCTGTACATGGTAGCTACATGATCATTGCATGATCAGCCACGTGAGTAGTTCATGATAGCCACGTGATTACTGAATGATCAGTCACGTGATCAGTGCATGATCAGTCATGTGACCAGTACATGGTAGCTGCGTGATCATGGCATTATCAGCCACGTGAGCAGTGCATGATAGCCACGTGATCAGTGCATGATCAAACACGAGATCAGTGCATGATTAGTCACGTGATCAGTGCATGATCAGCCACGTGATCAGTGCATGACCAGGCACGTGATCAGTGTATGTCCAGGCAAGTGATCAGTGCATGATAGCCACGTGATCAGTGCATGATCAGTCACGTGATCAGTGCATGATCAGTTATGTGATCAGTGTATGATCAGCCACGTGATCAGTGCATGATCAGCCACGTGATCAGTGCATGATCAATTACGTGCTCAGTGCATGATCAGTCACGTGACCAGTACATGGTAGCTACGTGATCATTGCCTGATCAGCCACATGATCAGTGCATGATAGCCACGTGATCAGTGCATGATAGCCACGTGATCAGTGCATGATCAGTCATGTGATACGTGTGTGATCAGCCACGTGATCAGTGCATGATATCCACGTGATCAGTGCATGACAGCCACGTGATCAGTGCATGAGAGCCACGGGATCGGTACGTGATCAGTCACGTGATACATGTGTGCTCAGCCACGTGATCAGTGCATGATGAGCCACGTGATCAGTGCATGATCAATTGCGTGATCAGTGCATGATCAGTCACGTGACCAGTACATGGTTTCTACGTGATCGTTGCATGATCAGCCACGTGAGCAGAGCATGATAGCCACGTGGTCAGTGCATGATCAGTCACGTGATCAGTACATGATCAGTCACGTGAACAGTGCATGATCATTTACGTGATCTTTGCATGATCAGTCACGTTACCACTATATGGTTGCTACGTGATCATTCCATGACGAGCCACGTGAGCAGTGCATGATAGCCACGTGATGTGTGCATGAGTTACATGAGCAGAGTATGATCAGCCACGTGATCAGTGCATGAGTGCCACGTGATCAGTGCATGATCTGTCACGTGACAGGTGTGTGATCAGCCACGTGAACAGTGCATGTTCAGCCACGTGATCAGTGCATGATAGCCACGTGATCAGTGCATGATCAGTTACGTGAGCAGTGTATGATCAGCCACGTGATCAGTGCATGGTCAGACACGTGAACAGTGTATGATCAGCCACGTGATCAGTGCATGATATCCAAGTGATCAGTGCATGATCATCACGTGATCAGTGTATGATCAGCCACGTGAACAGTGCATGCTCAGTCACGTGATCTGGGCCTGCTGAGCTGCGTGATTACTGTCTGCTCATCTGCTTGACAATTGCCAGCTGAGCTGCACGATTCCTGCCTGTCATCTGCTTGACAATTGCCAGCTGTGCTGCGTAATTCCTGCCTGCTCAGCTGCTTGATTATTGCCAGCTGAGCAGCATGATTCCTCACACCTGTGTTCCATGATTATTGCCTGCTGACTGTTTGATTCGTGCCTACTCAGCTCTTTGTTTTTTGCCTCCTGAGGCACATGATCAGTGTATGATATCAAACATGATCAGCGCATGATCAGTCACATGATCAGCGCCATTAAGTCACGTGATCACTACATGATAGTCATGTGATCAGTCCATGCTCAGTCACGGTATCACTGCATGATCAGCCACGTGATCAGTGCATGATCTGTCACAAGATTAGTGTATGATCATCCACGTGATCAGTGCACATGCAGTCATGTGATCAGTGCATGATATAGACGTGAACAGTGCATGATCATTCTCGTGATCAGTGCATGATAGCCACGTGATCAGTGCATGATCAGTCACCTGATGGGTGTATGATCGTTCACGTGACCTGTACATGGTAGCTACATGATCATTGCATGATCAGCCACGTGAGTAGTTCATGATAGCCACGTGATCACTGAATGATCAGTCACGTGATCAGTGCATGATCAGTCATGTGACCAGTACATGGTAGCTGCGTGATCATGGCATGATCAGCCACGTGAGCAGTGCATGATAGCCACGTGATCAGTGCATGATCAAACACGAGATCAGTGCATGATCAGTCACGTGATCAGTGCATGATCAGACACGAGATCAGTGCATGATCAGTCACGTGATCAGTGCATGATCAGCCACGTGATCAGTGCATGACCAGGCACGTGATCAGTGTATGTCCAGCCAAGTGATCCGTGCATGATAGCCACGTGATCAGTGCATGATCAGTCACGTGATCAGTGCATGATCAGTTATGTGATCAGTGTATGATCAGCCACGTGATCAGTGCATGATCAGCCACATGATCAGTGCATGATCAATTACGTGCTCAGTGCATGATCAGTTACGTGACCAGTACAAGGTAGCTACGTGATCATTGCCTGATAAGCCACGTGATCAGTGCATGATAGGCACGTGATCAGTGCATGATAGCCACGTGATCAGTGCATGATCAGTCATGTGATACGTGTGTGATCAGCCACATGATCAGTGCATGATATCCACGAGATCAGTGTATTACAGCCACGTGATCAGTGCATGAGAGCCACGGGATCAGTGCATGATCAGTCACGTGATACATGTGTGATCAGCCACGTGATCAGTGCATGATGAGTGACGTGATCAGTGCAGGATCAATTACGTGATCAGTGCATGATCAGTCACGTGACCAGTACATGGTTGCTACGTGATCGTTGCATGATCAGCCACGTGAGCAGAGCATGATAGCCACGTGGTCAGTGCATGATCAGTCACGTGATCAGTACATGATCAGACACGTGAACAGTGCAAGATCATTTACGTGATCTTTGCATGATCAGTCACGTTACCAGTATATGGTTGCTACGTGATCATTCCATGACGAGCCACGTGAGCAGTGCATGATAGCCACGTGATGTGTGCATGAGTTACGTGAGCAGAGTATGATCAGCCACGTGATCAGTGCATGAGTGCCACGTGATCAGTGCATGATATGTCACGTGACAGGTGTGTGATCAGCCACGTGAACAGTGCATGTTCAGCCACGTGATCAGTGCATGATAGCCACGTGATCAGTGCATGATCAGTTACGTGAGCAGTGTATGATCAGCCACGTGATCAGTGCATGGTCAGACACGTGAACAGTGTATGATCAGCCACGTGATCAGTGCATGATATCCAAGTGATCAGTGCATGATCATCACGTGATCAGTGTATGATCAGCCACGTGAACAGTGCATGCTCAGTCACGTGATCTGGGCCTGCTGAGCTGCATGATTACTGTCTGCTCATCTGCTTGACAATTGCCAGCTGAGCTGCACGATTCCTGCCTGTCATCTGCTTGACAATTGCCAGCTGTGCTGCAAAATTCCTGCCTGTTCAGCTGCTTGATTATTGCCAGCTGAGCAGCATGATTCCTCACACCTGAGTTCCATGATTATTGCCTGCTGACTGTTTGATTCGTGCCTACTCAGCTCTTTGTTTATTGCCTCCAGAGGCACATGATCAGTGTATGATAGCAAACATGATCAGCGCATGATCAGTCACATGATCAGCGCCATTAAGTCACGTGATCACTACATGATAGTCATGTGATCAGTCCATGCTCAGTCACAGTATCAGTAAATGATCAGCCACGTGATCAGTGCATGATCTGTCACAAGATTAGTGTATGATCATCCACGTGATCAGTGCACGGGCAGTCATGTGATCAGTGCATGATATAGACGTGAACAGTGCATGATCAGTCTCGTGATCAGTGCATGATAGCCACGTGATCAGTGCATGATCAGTCACGTGATCAGTGCATGATCAGTCATGTGACCAGTACATGGTAGCTGCGTGATCATGGCATGATCAGCCACGTGAGTAGTTCATGATAGCCACGTGATCACTGCATGATCAGTCACGTGATCAGTGCATGATCAGTCATGTGACCAGTACATGGTAGCTGCGTGATCATTGCATGATCAGCCACGTGAGTAGTTCATGATAGCCACGTGATCACTGCATGATCAGTCACGTGATCAGTGCATGATCAGTCATGTGACCAGTACATGGTAGCTGCGTGATCATGGCATGATCAGCCACGTGAGCAGTGCATGATCAGTTATGTGATCAGTGTATGATCAGCCACGTGATCAGTGCATGATCAGCCACATGATCAGTGCATGATCAATTACGTGCTCAGTGCATGATCAGTTACGTGACCAGTACATGGTAGCTACGTGATCATTGCCTGATAAGCCACGTGATCAGTGCATGATAGCCACGTGATCAGTGCATGATAGCCACGTGATCAGTGCATGATCAGTCATGTGATACGTGTGTGATCAGCCACATGATCAGTGCATGATATCCACGTGATCAGTGCATGACAGCCACGTGATCAGTGCATGAGAGCCACGGGATCAGTGCATGATCAGTCACGTGATACATGTGTGATCAGCCACGTGATCAGTGCATGATGAGCCACGTGATCAGTGCAGGATCAGTTACGTGATCAGTGCATGATCAGTCACGTGACCAGTACATGGTTGCTACTTGATCGTTGCATGATCAGCCACGTGAGCAGAGCATGATAGCCACGTGGTCAGTGCATGATCAGACACGAGATCAGTGCATGATCAGTCACGTGATCAGTGCATGACCAGGCACATGATCAGTGTATGTCCAGCCAAGTGATCAGTGCATGATAGCCACGTGATCAGTGCATGATCAGTCACGTGATCAGTGCATGATCAGTTATGTGATCAGTGTATGATCAGCCACGTGATCAGTGCATGATCAGCCACATGATCAGTGCATGATCAATTACGTGGTCAGTGCATGATCAGTCACGTGACCAGTACATGGTAGCTACGTGATCATTGCATGATCAGCCACGTGATCAGTGCATGATAGCCACGTGATCAGTGCATGATCAGTCATGTGATACGTGTGTGATCAGCCACGTGATCAGTGCATGATATCCACGTGATCAGTGCATGATAGCCACGTGATCAGTGCATGATAGCCACGTGATCAGTGCATGATCAGTCACGTGATACATGTGTGATCAGCCACGTGATCAGTGCATGATGAGCCACGTGATCAGTGCAGGATCAATTAGGTGATCAGTGCATGATCAGTCACGTGACCAGTACATGGTTGCTACGTGATCGTTGCATGATCAGCCACGTGAGCAGAGCATGATAGCCACGTGATCAGTGCATGATCAGTCACGTGATCAGTACATGATCAGTCACGTGAACAGTGCATGATCATTTACGTGATCTTTGCATGATCAGTCACGTGACCAGTATATGGTAGCTACGTGATCATTCCATGACGAGCCACGTGAGCAGTGCATGATAGCCACGTGATGTGTGCATGAGTTACGTGAGCAGAGTATGATCAGCCACGTGATCAGTGCATGAGTGCCACGTGATCAGTGCATGATATGTCACGTGACAGGTGTGTGATCAGCCACGTGAACAGTGCATGTTCAGCCACGTGATCAGTGCATGATAGCCACGTGATCAGTGCATGATCAGTTACGTGAGCAGTGTATGATCAGCCACGTGATCAGTGCATGGTCAGACACGTGAACAGTGTATGATCAGCCACGTGATCAGTGCATGATATCCAAGTGATCAGTGCATGATCATCACGTGATCAGTGTATGATCAGCCACGTGAACAGTGCATGCTCAGTCACGTGATCTGGGCCTGCTGAGCTGCGTGATTACTGTCTGCTCATCTGCTTGACATTTGCCAGCTGAGCTGCACGATTCCTGCCTGTCATCTGCTTGACAATTGCCAGCTGTGCTGCGTAATTCCTGCCTGCTCAGCTGCTTGATTATTGCCAGCTGAGCAGCATGATTCCTCACACCTGAGTTCCATGATTATTGCCTGCTGACTGTTTGATTCGTGCCTACTCAGCTCTTTGTTTATTGCCTCCAGAGGCACATGATCAGTGTATGATAGCAAACATGATCAGCGCATGATCAGTCACATGATCAGCGCCATTAAGTCACGTGATCACTACATGATAGTCATGTGATCAGTCCATGCTCAGTCACGGTATCAGTGCATGATCAGCCACGTGATCAGTGCATGATCTGTCACATGATTAGTGTATGATCATCCACGTGATCAGTGCATGGGCAGTCATGTGATCAGTGCATGATATAGACGTGATCAGTGCATGATCAGTCTCGTGATCAGTGCATGATAGCCACGTGATCAGTGCATGATCAGTCACCTGATGGGTGTATGATCATTCACGTGACCTGTACATGGTAGCTACATGATCATTGCATGATCAGCCACGTGAGTAGTGCATGATAGCCACGTGATCACTGCATGATCAGTCACGTGATCAGTGCATGATCAGTCATGTGACCAGTACATGGTAGCTGCGTGATCATGGCATGATCAGCCACGTGATCAGTGCATGATAGTCACGTGATCAGTGCATGATCAGACACGTGATCAGTGCATGATCAGTCACGTGATCAGTGCATGATCAGCCACGTGATCAGTGCATGACCAGGCACGTGATCAGTGTATGTCAGCCACGTGATCAGTGCATGATAGCCACGTGATCAGTGCATGATCAGTCACGTGATCAGTGCATGATCAGTTACGTGATCAGTGCATGATCAGCCACGTGATCAGTGCATGATCAGCCACGTGATCAGTGCATGATCAATTACGTGATCAGTGCATGATCAGTCACGTGATCAGTGCATGGTAGCTACGTGATCAGTGCATGATCAGCCACGTGATCAGTGCATGATAGCCACGTGATCAGTGCATGATAGCCACGTGATCAGTGCATGACAGCCACGTGATCAGTGCATGATAGCCACGTGATCAGTGCATGATCAGTCACGTGATCATGTGTGATCAGCCACGTGATCAGTGCATGATCAGCCACGTGATCAGTGCATGATCAATTACGTGATCAGTGCATGATCAGTCACGTGATCAGTGCATGATAGCTGCGTGATCATGCATGATCAGCCACGTGATCAGTGCATGATAGCCACGTGATCAGTGCATGATCAGTCACGTGATCAGTGCATGATCAGTCACGTGATCAGTGCATGATCAGCCACGTGATCAGTGCATGATCAGTCACGTGATCAGTGCATGATCAGCCACGTGATCAGTGCATGATCAGGCACGTGATCAGTGTATGTCAGCCACGTGATCAGTGCATGATAGCCACGTGATCAGTGCATGATCAGTCACGTGATCAGTGCATGATCAGTCATGTGATCAGTGTATGATCAGCCACGTGATCAGTGCATGATCAGCCACATGATCAGTGCATGATCAATTACGTGATCAGTGCATGATCAGTCACGTGACCAGTACATGGTAGCTACGTGATCATTGCATGATCAGCCACGTGATCAGTGCATGATAGCCACGTGATCAGTGCATGATAGCCACGTGATCAGTGCATGATCAGTCATGTGATACGTGTGTGATCAGCCACGTGATCAGTGCATGATATCCACGTGATCAGTGCATGACAGCCACGTGATCAGTGCATGAGAGCCACGGGATCAGTGCATGATCAGTCACGTGATACATGTGTGATCAGCCACGTGATCAGTGCATGATGAGCCACGTGATCAGTGCATGATCAATTACGTGATCAGTGCATGATCAGTCACGTGACCAGTACATGGTTGCTACGTGATCGTTGCATGATCAGCCACGTGAGCAGTGCATGATAGCCACGTGATCAGTGCATGATCAGTCACGTGATCAGTGCATGATCAGTCACGTGATCAGTGCATGATCATTTACGTGATCAGTGCATGATCAGTCACGTGACCAGTATATGGTTGCTACGTGATCATTCCATGACAGCCACGTGAGCAGTGCATGATAGCCACGTGATCAGTGCATGATAGCCACGTGATCAGTGCATGATCAGTTACGTGATCAGTGTATGATCAGCCACGTGATCAGTGCATGGTCAGACACGTGAACAGTGTATGATCAGCCACGTGATCAGTGCATGATATCCAAGTGATCAGTGCATGATCATCACGTGATCAGTGTATGATCAGCCACGTGAACAGTGCATGCTCAGTCACGTGATCTGGGCCTGCTGAGCTGCGTGATTACTGTCTGCTCATCTGCTTGACAATTGCCAGCTGAGCTGCACGATTCCTGCCTGTCATCTGCTTGACAATTGCCAGCTGTGCTGCATAATTCCTGCCTGTTCAGCTGCTTGATTATTGCCAGCTGAGCAGCATGATTCCTCACACCTGAGTTCCATGATTATTGCCTGCTGACTGTTTGATTCGTGCCTACTCAGCTCTTTGTTTATTGCCTCCAGAGGCACATGATCAGTGTATGATAGCAAACATGATCAGCGCATGATCAGTCACATGATCAGCGCCATTAAGTCACGTGATCACTACATGATAGTCATGTGATCAGTCCATGCTCAGTCACGGTATCAGTGCATGATCAGCCACGTGATCAGTGCATGATCTGTCACAAGATTAGTGTATGATCATCCACGTGATCAGTGCATGGGCAGTCATGTGATCAGTGCATGATATAGACGTGAACAGTGCATGATCAGTCTCGTGATCAGTGCATGATAGCCACGTGATCAGTGCATGATCAGTCACCTGATGGGTGTATGATCATTCACGTGACCTGTACATGGTAGCTACATGATCATTGCATGATCAGCCACGTGAGTAGTGCATGATAGCCACGTGATCACTGCATGATCAGTCACGTGATCAGTGCATGATCAGTCATGTGACCAGTACATGGTAGCTGCGTGATCATGGCATGATCAGCCACGTGAGCAGTGCATGATAGCCACGTGATCAGTGCATGATCAGACACGTGATCAGTGCATGATCAGTCACGTGATCAGTGCATGATCAGCCACGTGATCAGTGCATGATCAGGCACGTGATCAGTGCATGATCAGTCACGTGATCAGTGCATGATCAGTTACGTGATCAGTGTATGATCAGCCACGTGATCAGTGCATGATCAGCCACGTGATCAGTGCATGATCAATTACGTGATCAGTGCATGATCAGTCACGTGACCAGTACATGGTAGCTACGTGATCATTGCATGATCAGCCACGTGATCAGTGCATGATAGCCACGTGATCAGTGCATGATAGCCACGTGATCAGTGCATGATCAGTCATGTGATACGTGTGTGATCAGCCACGTGATCAGTGCATGATATCCACGTGATCAGTGCATGACAGCCACGTGATCAGTGCATGAGAGCCACGTGATCAGTGCATGATCAGTCACGTGATACATGTGTGATCAGCCACGTGATCAGTGCATGATGAGCCACGTGATCAGTGCAGGATCAATTACGTGATCAGTGCATGATCAGTCACGTGACCAGTACATGGTTGCTACGTGATCGTTGCATGATCAGCCACGTGAGCAGAGCATGATAGCCACGTGATCAGTGCATGATCAGTCACGTGATCAGTACATGATCAGTCACGTGAACAGTGCATGATCATTTACGTGATCTTTGCATGATCAGTCACGTGACCAGTATATGGTTGCTACGTGATCATTCCATGACGAGACACGTGAGCAGTGCATGATAGCCACGTGATGTGTGCATGAGTTACGTGAGCAGAGTATGATCAGCCACGTGATCAGTGCATGAGTGCCACGTGATCAGTACATGATATGTCACGTGACAGGTGTGTGATCAGCCACGTGAACATTGCATGTTCAGCCACGTGATCAGTGCATGATAGCCACGTGATCAGTGCATGATCAGTTACGTGAGCAGTGTATGATCAGCCACGTGATCAGTGCATGGTCAGACACGTGAACAGTGTATGATCAGCCACGTGATCAGTGCATGATCTCCAAGTGATCAGTGCATGATCATCACGTGATCAGTGTATGATCAGCCACGTGAACAGTGCATGCTCAGTCACGTGATCTGGGCCTGCTGAGCTGCGTGATTACTGTCTGCTCATCTGCTTGACAATTGCCAGCTGAGCTGCACGATTCCTGCCTGTCATCTGCTTGACAATTGCCAGCTGTGCTGCGTAATTCCTGCCTGTTCAGCTGCTTGATTATTGCCAGCTGAGCAGCATGATTCCTCACACCTGAGTTCCATGATTATTGCCTGCTGACTGTTTGATTCGTGCCTACTCAGCTCTTTGTTTATTGCCTCCAGAGGCACATGATCAGTGTATGATAGCAAACATGATCAGCGCATGATCAGTCACATGATCAGTGCCATTAAGTCACGTGATCACTACATGATAGTCATGTGATCAGTCCATGCTCAGTCACGGTATCAGTGCATGATCAGCCACGTGATCAGTGCATGATCTGTCACAAGATTAGTGTATGATCATCCACGTGAACAGTGCACGGGCAGTCATGTGATCAGTGCATGATATAGACGTGATCAGTGCATGATCAGTCTCGTGATCAGTGCATGATAGCCACGTGATCAGTGCATGATCAGTCACCTGATGGGTGTATGATCATTCACGTGACCTGTACATGGTAGCTACATGATCATTGCATGATCAGCCACGTGAGTAGTGCATGATAGCCACGTGATCACTGCATGATCAGTCACGTGATCAGTGCATGATCAGTCATGTGACCAGTACATGGTAGCTGCGTGATCATGGCATGATCAGCCACGTGAGCAGTGCATGATAGCCACGTGATCAGTGCATGATCAGACACGTGATCAGTGCATGATCAGTCACGTGATCAGTGCATGATCAGCCACGTGATCAGTGCATGATCAGGCACGTGATCAGTGCATGATCAGTCACGTGATCAGTGCATGATCAGTCACGTGATCAGTGCATGATCAGTCCACGTGATCAGTGCATGATCAGCCACGTGATCAGTGCATGATCAATTACGTGATCAGTGCATGATCAGTCACGTGATCAGTGCATGGTAGCTACGTGATCAGTGCATGATCAGCCACGTGATCAGTGCATGATAGCCACGTGATCAGTGCATGATCAGCCACGTGATCAGTGCATGATGAGCCACGTGATCAGTGCATGATCAATTACGTGATCAGTGCATGATCAGTCACGTGACCAGTACATGGTTGCTACGTGATCGTTGCATGATCAGCCACGTGAGCAGAGCATGATAGCCACGTGATCAGTGCATGATCAGTCACGTGATCAGTACATGATCAGTCACGTGAACAGTGCATGATCATTTACGTGATCTTTGCATGATCAGTCACGTGACCAGTATATGGTTGCTACGTGATCATTCCATGACGAGCCACGTGAGCAGTGCATGATAGCCACGTGATGTGTGCATGAGTTACGTGAGCAGAGTATGATCAGCCACGTGATCAGTGCATGAGTGCCACGTGATCAGTGCATGATATGTCACGTGACAGGTGTGTGATCAGCCACGTGAACAGTGCATGTTCAGCCACGTGATCAGTGCATGATAGCCACGTGATCAGTGCATGATCAGTTACGTGAGCAGTGTATGATCAGCCACGTGATCAGTGCATGGTCAGACACGTGAACAGTGTATGATCAGCCACGTGATCAGTGCATGATATCCAAGTGATCAGTGCATGATCATCACGTGATCAGTGTATGATCAGCCACGTGAACAGTGCATGCTCAGTCACGTGATCTGGGCCTGCTGAGCTGCGTGATTACTGTCTGCTCATCTGCTTGACATTTGCCAGCTGAGCTGCACGATTCCTGCCTGTCATCTGCTTGACAATTGCCAGCTGTGCTGCGTAATTCCTGCCTGCTCAGCTGCTTGATTATTGCCAGCTGAGCAGCATGATTCCTCACACCTGAGTTCCATGATTATTGCCTGCTGACTGTTTGATTCGTGCCTACTCAGCTCTTTGTTTATTGCCTCCAGAGGCACATGAT
Source organism: Bos javanicus (assembly GCF_032452875.1). Taxonomy (NCBI): domain Eukaryota; kingdom Metazoa; phylum Chordata; class Mammalia; order Artiodactyla; family Bovidae; genus Bos; species Bos javanicus. The sequence goes on from NW_026893659.1 coordinate 147,375, forward strand.
CAGTGTATGATAGCAAACATGATCAGCGCATGATCAGTCACATGATCAGCGCCATTAAGTCACGTGATCACTACATGATAGTCATGTGATCAGTCCATGCTCAGTCACGGTATCAGTGCATGATCAGCCACGTGATCAGTGCATGATCTGTCACAAGATTAGTGTATGATCATCCACGTGATCAGTGCATGGGCAGTCATGTGATCAGTGCATGATATAGACGTGATCAGTGCATGATCAGTCTCGTGATCAGTGCATGATAGCCACGTGATCAGTGCATGATCAGTCACCTGATGGGTGTATGATCATTCACGTGACCTGTACATGGTAGCTACATGATCATTGCATGATCAGCCACGTGAGTAGTGCATGATAGCCACGTGATCACTGCATGATCAGTCACGTGATCAGTGCATGATCAGTCATGTGACCAGTACATGGTAGCTGCGTGATCATGGCATGATCAGCCACGTGAGCAGTGCATGATAGTCACGTGATCAGTGCATGATCAGACACGTGATCAGTGCATGATCAGTCACGTGATCAGTGCATGATCAGCCACGTGATCAGTGCATGACCAGGCACGTGATCAGTGTATGTCAGCCACGTGATCAGTGCATGATAGCCACGTGATCAGTGCATGATCAGTCACGTGATCAGTGCATGATCAGTTACGTGATCAGTGCATGATCAGCCACGTGATCAGTGCATGATCAGCCACGTGATCAGTGCATGATCAATTACGTGATCAGTGCATGATCAGTCACGTGACCATTACATGGTAGCTACGTGATCATTGCATGATCAGCCACGTGATCAGTGCATGATAGCCACGTGATCAGTGCATGATATCCACGTGATCAGTGCATGATAGCCACGTGATCAGTGCATGATAGCCACGTGATCAGTGCATGATCAGTCACGTGATCATGTGTGATCAGCCACGTGATCAGTGCATGATCAGCCACGTGATCAGTGCATGATCAATTACGTGATCAGTGCATGATCAGTCACGTGATCAGTGCATGGTAGCTGCGTGATCATGCATGATCAGCCACGTGATCAGTGCATGATAGCCACGTGATCAGTGCATGATCAGTCACGTGATCAGTGCATGATCAGTCACGTGATCAGTGCATGATCAGCCACGTGATCAGTGCATGATCAGTCACGTGATCAGTGCATGATCAGCCACGTGATCAGTGCATGATCAGGCACGTGATCAGTGCATGATCAGCCACGTGATCAGTGCATGATAGCCACGTGATCAGTGCATGATCAGTCATGTGATACGTGTGTGATCAGCCACGTGATCAGTGCATGATATCCACGTGATCAGTGCATGACAGCCACGTGATCAGTGCATGATAGCCACGTGATCAGTGCATGATCAGTCACGTGATCATGTGTGATCAGCCACGTGATCAGTGCATGATCAGCCACGTGATCAGTGCATGATCAATTACGTGATCAGTGCATGATCAGTCACGTGACCAGTACATGGTTGCTACGTGATCGTTGCATGATCAGCCACGTGAGCAGTGCATGATAGCCACGTGATCAGTGCATGATCAGTCACGTGATCAGTGCATGATCAGCCACGTGATCAGTGCATGATCAGTACGTGATCAGTGCATGATCAGTCACGTGACCAGTATATGGTTGCTACGTGATCATTGCATGATCAGCCACGTGATCAGTGCATGATCAGCCACGTGATCAGTGCATGATAGCCACGTGATCAGTGCATGATCAGTTACGTGAGCAGTGTATGATCAGCCACGTGATCAGTGCATGGTCAGACACGTGAACAGTGTATGATCAGCCACGTGATCAGTGCATGATATCCAAGTGATCAGTGCATGATCATCACGTGATCAGTGTATGATCAGCCACGTGAACAGTGCATGCTCAGTCACGTGATCTGGGCCTGCTGAGCTGCGTGATTACTGTCTGCTCATCTGCTTGACAATTGCCAGCTGAGCTGCACGATTCCTGCCTGTCATCTGCTTGACAATTGCCAGCTGTGCTGCATAATTCCTGCCTGTTCAGCTGCTTGATTATTGCCAGCTGAGCAGCATGATTCCTCACACCTGAGTTCCATGATTATTGCCTGCTGACTGTTTGATTCGTGCCTACTCAGCTCTTTGTTTATTGCCTCCAGAGGCACATGATCAGTGTATGATAGCAAACATGATCAGCGCATGATCAGTCACATGATCAGCGCCATTAAGTCACGTGATCACTACATGATAGTCATGTGATCAGTCCATGCTCAGTCACGGTATCAGTGCATGATCAGCCACGTGATCAGTGCATGATCTGTCACAAGATTAGTGTATGATCATCCACGTGATCAGTGCATGGGCAGTCATGTGATCAGTGCATGATATAGACGTGATCAGTGCATGATCAGTCTCGTGATCAGTGCATGATAGCCACGTGATCAGTGCATGATCAGTCACCTGATGGGTGTATGATCATTCACGTGACCTGTACATGGTAGCTACATGATCATTGCATGATCAGCCACGTGAGTAGTTCATGATAGCCACGTGATCACTGCATGATCAGTCACGTGATCAGTGCATGATCAGTCATGTGACCAGTACATGGTAGCTGCGTGATCATGGCATGATCAGCCACGTGAGCAGTGCATGATAGCCACGTGATCAGTGCATGATCAGACACGTGATCAGTGCATGATCAGTCACGTGATCAGTGCATGATCAGTCACGTGATCAGTGCATGATCAGCCACGTGATCAGTGCATGATCAGCCACGTGATCAGTGCATGATCAGTCACGTGATCAGTGCATGATCAGTTATGTGATCAGTGTATGATCAGCCACGTGATCAGTGCATGATCAGCCACATGATCAGTGCATGATCAATTACGTGATCAGTGCATGATCAGTCACGTGACCAGTACATGGTAGCTACGTGATCATTGCATGATCAGCCACGTGATCAGTGCATGATAGCCACGTGATCAGTGCATGATAGCCACGTGATCAGTGCATGATCAGTCATGTGATACGTGTGTGATCAGCCACGTGATCAGTGCATGATATCCACGTGATCAGTGCATGACAGCCACGTGATCAGTGCATGAGAGCCACGTGATCAGTGCATGATCAGTCACGTGATACATGTGTGATCAGCCACGTGATCAGTGCATGATGAGCCACGTGATCAGTGCAGGATCAATTACGTGATCAGTGCATGATCAGTCACGTGACCAGTACATGGTTGCTACGTGATCGTTGCATGATCAGCCACGTGAGCAGAGCATGATAGCCACGTGATCAGTGCATGATCAGTCACGTGATCAGTACATGATCAGTCACGTGAACAGTGCATGATCATTTACGTGATCTTTGCATGATCAGTCACGTGACCAGTATATGGTTGCTACGTGATCATTCCATGACGAGACACGTGAGCAGTGCATGATAGCCACGTGATGTGTGCATGAGTTACGTGAGCAGAGTATGATCAGCCACGTGATCAGTGCATGAGTGCCACGTGATCAGTGCATGATATGTCACGTGACAGGTGTGTGATCAGCCACGTGAACAGTGCATGTTCAGCCACGTGATCAGTGCATGATAGCCACGTGATCAGTGCATGATCAGTTACGTGAGCAGTGTATGATCAGCCACGTGATCAGTGCATGGTCAGACACGTGAACAGTGTATGATCAGCCACGTGATCAGTGCATGATCTCCAAGTGATCAGTGCATGATCATCACGTGATCAGTGTATGATCAGCCACGTGAACAGTGCATGCTCAGTCACGTGATCTGGGCCTGCTGAGCTGCGTGATTACTGTCTGCTCATCTGCTTGACAATTGCCAGCTGAGCTGCACGATTCCTGCCTGTCATCTGCTTGACAATTGCCAGCTGTGCTGCGTAATTCCTGCCTGTTCAGCTGCTTGATTATTGCCAGCTGAGCAGCATGATTCCTCACACCTGAGTTCCATGATTATTGCCTGCTGACTGTTTGATTCGTGCCTACTCAGCTCTTTGTTTATTGCCTCCAGAGGCACATGATCAGTGTATGATAGCAAACATGATCAGCGCATGATCAGTCACATGATCAGTGCCATTAAGTCACGTGATCACTACATGATAGTCATGTGATCAGTCCATGCTCAGTCACGGTATCAGTGCATGATCAGCCACGTGATCAGTGCATGATCTGTCACAAGATTAGTGTATGATCATCCACGTGATCAGTGCATGGGGCAGTCATGTGATCAGTGCATGATATAGACGTGATCAGTGCATGATCAGTCTCGTGATCAGTGCATGATAGCCACGTGATCAGTGCATGATCAGTCACCTGATGGGTGTATGATCATTCACGTGACCTGTACATGGTAGCTACATGATCATTGCATGATCAGCCACGTGAGTAGTGCATGATAGCCACGTGATCACTGCATGATCAGTCACGTGATCAGTGCATGATCAGTCATGTGACCAGTACATGGTAGCTGCGTGATCATGGCATGATCAGCCACGTGAGCAGTGCATGATAGCCACGTGATCAGTGCATGATCAGACACGTGATCAGTGCATGATCAGTCACGTGATCAGTGCATGATCAGCCACGTGATCAGTGCATGATCAGGCACGTGATCAGTGCATGATCAGTCACGTGATCAGTGCATGATCAGTCACGTGATCAGTGTATGATCAGCCACGTGATCAGTGCATGATCAGCCACGTGATCAGTGCATGATCAATTACGTGATCAGTGCATGATCAGTCACGTGACCAGTACATGGTAGCTACGTGATCATTGCATGATCAGCCACGTGATCAGTGCATGATAGCCACGTGATCAGTGCATGATAGCCACGTGATCAGTGCATGATCAGTCATGTGATACGTGTGTGATCAGCCACGTGATCAGTGCATGATATCCACGTGATCAGTGCATGACAGCCACGTGATCAGTGCATGAGAGCCACGTGATCAGTGCATGATCAGTCACGTGAAACATGTGTGATCAGCCACGTGATCAGTGCATGATGAGCCACGTGATCAGTGCATGATCAATTACGTGATCAGTGCATGATCAGTCACGTGACCAGTACATGGTTGCTACGTGATCGTTGCATGATCAGCCACGTGAGCAGTGCATGATAGCCACGTGATCAGTGCATGATCAGTCACGTGATCAGTGCATGATCAGTCACGTGAACAGTGCATGATCATTTACGTGATCAGTGCATGATCAGTCACGTGACCAGTATATGGTTGCTACGTGATCATTCCATGACAGCCACGTGAGCAGTGCATGATAGCCACGTGATGTGTGCATGAGTTACGTGAGCAGAGTATGATCAGCCACGTGATCAGTGCATGAGTGCCACGTGATCAGTGCATGATCTGTCACGTGATTAGTGTATGATCAGCCACGTGATCAGTGCATGATCAGTCATGTGATCAGTGCATGATATAGACGTGATCAGTGCATGATAGCCACGTGATCAGTGCATGATCAGTTACGTGAGCAGTGTATGATCAGCCACGTGATCAGTGCATGGTCAGACACGTGATCAGTGTATGATCAGCCACGTGATCAGTGCATGATATCCAAGTGATCAGTGCATGATCATCACGTGATCAGTGTATGATCAGCCACGTGAACAGTGCATGCTCAGTCACGTGATCAGGGCCTGCTGAGCTGCGTGATTACTGTCTGCTCATCTGCTTGACAATTGCCAGCTGAGCTGCACGATTCCTGCCTGTCATCTGCTTGACAATTGCCAGCTGTGCTGCATAATTCCTGCCTGTTCAGCTGCTTGATTATTGCCAGCTGAGCAGCATGATTCCTCACACCTGAGTTCCATGATTATTGCCTGCTGACTGTTTGATTCGTGCCTACTCAGCTCTTTGTTTATTGCCTCCAGAGGCACATGATCAGTGTATGATAGCAAACATGATCAGCGCATGATCAGTCACCTGATCAGCGCCATTAAGTCACGTGATCACTACATGATAGTCATGTGATCAGTCCATGCTCAGTCACGGTATCAGTGCATGATCAGCCACGTGATCAGTGCATGATCAGTCACGTGATCAGTGCATGATCAGTCACGTGATCAGTGCATGATCAGCCACGTGATCAGTGCATGATCAGACACGTGATCAGTGCATGATCAGCCACGTGATCAGTGCATGATAGCCACGTGATCAGTGCATGATCAGTCACGTGATCAGTGTATGATCAGCCACGTGATCAGTGCATGATCAGTCACGTGATCAGGGCATGATGAGCTGCGTGATTACCGTCTGCTCATCTGCTTGACAATTGCCAGCTGAGCTGCACGATTCCTGCCTGTCATCTGCTTGACAATTATCAGCTGTGCTGCATAATTCCTGCCTGATCAGCTGCTTGATTATTGCCAGCTGAGCAGCATGATTCCTCACACCTGAGTTCCATGATTATTGCCTGCTGACTGTTTGATCGTGCCTACTCAGCTCTTTGTTCATTGCCTCCAGAGGCACATGATCAGTGCATGATAGCAAACATGATCAGTGCATGATCAGTCACATGATCAGTGCCATTAAGTCACGTGATCAGTGCATGATAGTCATGTGATCAGTGCATGATCAGTCACGTGATCAGTGCATGATCAGCCACGTGATCAGTGCATGATCAGCCACGTGATCAGTGCATGATCAGTTACGTGATCAGTGTATGATCAGCCACGTGATCAGTGCATGGTCAGACACGTGAACAGTGTATGATCAGCCACGTGATCAGTGCATGATAGCCACGTGATCAGTGCATGATCAGTTACGTGATCAGTGTATGATCAGCCACGTGAACAGTGCATGCTCAGTCACGTGATCTGGGCCTGCTGAGCTGCGTGATTACTGTCTGCTCATCTGCTTGACAATTGCCAGCTGAGCTGCACGATTCCTGCCTGTCATCTGCTTGACAATTGTCAGCTGTGCTGCGTAATTCCTGCCTGCTCAGCTGCTTGATTATTGCCAGCTGAGCAGCATGATTCCTCACACCTGAGTTCCATGATTATTGCCTGCTGACTGTTTGATTCGTGCCTACTCAGCTCTTTGTTTATTGCCTCCAGAGGCACATGATCAGTGTATGATAGCAAACATGATCAGCGCATGATCAGTCACATGATCAGCGCCATTAAGTCACGTGATCACTACATGATAGTCATGTGATCAGTCCATGCTCAGTCACGGTATCAGTGCATGATCAGCCACGTGATCAGTGCATGATCTGTCACAAGATTAGTGTATGATCATCCACGTGATCAGTGCATGGGCAGTCATGTGATCAGTGCATGATATAGACGTGATCAGTGCATGATCAGTCACGTGATCAGTGCATGATAGCCACGTGATCAGTGCATGATCAGTCACCTGATGGGTGTATGATCATTCACGTGACCTGTACATGGTAGCTACATGATCATTGCATGATCAGCCACGTGAGTAGTGCATGATAGCCACGTGATCAGTGCATGATCAGTCACGTGATCAGTGCATGATCAGTCATGTGACCAGTACATGGTAGCTGCGTGATCATGGCATGATCAGCCACGTGAGCAGTGCATGATAGCCACGTGATCAGTGCATGATCAGTCACGTGATCAGTGCATGATCAGTCACGTGATCAGTGCATGATCATTTACGTGATCAGTGCATGATCAGTCACGTGACCAGTGTATGGTTGCTACGTGATCATTGCATGACAGCCACGTGATCAGTGCATGATAGCCACGTGATCAGTGCATGAGTTACGTGATCAGTGTATGATCAGCCACGTGATCAGTGCATGATGCCACGTGATCAGTGCATGATCAGTCACGTGATCAGTGCATGATCAGCCACGTGATCAGTGCATGATCAGTCATGTGATCAGTGCATGATATAGACGTGATCAGTGCATGATAGCCCGTGATCAGTGCATGATCAGTTACGTGAGCAGTGTATGATCAGCCACGTGATCAGTGCATGGTCAGACACGTGAACAGTGTATGATCAGCCACGTGATCAGTGCATGATATCCAAGTGATCAGTGCATGATCATCACGTGATCAGTGTATGATCAGCCACGTGAACAGTGCATGCTCAGTCACGTGATCAGGGCCTGCTGAGCTGCGTGATTACTGTCTGCTCATCTGCTTGACAATTGCCAGCTGAGCTGCACGATTCCTGCCTGTCATCTGCTTGACATTGCCAGCTGTGCTGCATAATTCCTGCCTGTTCAGCTGCTTGATTATTGCCAGCTGAGCAGCATGATTCCTCACACCTGAGTTCCATGATTATTGCCTGCTGACTGTTTGATTCGTGCCTACTCAGCTCTTTGTTTATTGCCTCCAGAGGCACATGATCAGTGTATGATAGCAAACATGATCAGCGCATGATCATTCACATGATCAGCGCCATTAAGTCACGTGATCACTACATGATAGTCATGTGATCAGTCCATGCTCAGTCACGGTATCAGTGCATGATCAGCCACGTGATCAGTGCATGATCAGTCACGTGATCAGTGCATGATCAGTCACGTGATCAGTGCATGATCAGCCACGTGATCAGTGCATGATCAGACACGTGATCAGTGCATGATCAGCCACGTGATCAGTGCATGATAGCCACGTGATCAGTGCATGATCAGTCACGTGATCAGTGTATGATCAGCCACGTGATCAGTGCATGATCAGTCACGTGATCAGGGCATGATGAGCTGCGTGATTACCGTCTGCTCATCTGCTTGACAATTGCCAGCTGAGCTGCACGATTCCTGCCTGTCATCTGCTTGACAATTATCAGCTGTGCTGCGTAATTCCTGCCTGATCAGCTGCTTGATTATTGCCAGCTGAGCAGCATGATTCCTCACACCTGAGTTCCATGATTATTGCCTGCTGACTGTTTGATTCGTGCCTACTCAGCTCTTTGTTTATTGCCTCCAGAGGCACATGATCAGTGCATGATAGCAAACATGATCAGTGCATGATCAGTCACATGATCAGTGCCATTAAGTCACGTGATCAGTGCATGATAGTCATGTGATCAGTGCATGATCAGTCACGTATCAGTGCATGATCAGCCACGTGATCAGTGCATGATCAGTCACGTGATCAGTGCATGATCAGTTACGTGATCAGTGCATGATCAGCCACGTGATCAGTGCATGGTCAGACACGTGAACAGTGTATGATCAGCCACGTGATCAGTGCATGATAGCCACGTGATCAGTGCATGATCAGTCACGTGATCAGTGTATGATCAGCCACGTGAACAGTGCATGCTCAGTCACGTGATCTGGGCCTGCTGAGCTGCGTGATTACTGTCTGCTCATCTGCTTGACAATTGCCAGCTGAGCTGCACGATTCCTGCCTGTCATCTGCTTGACAATTGCCAGCTGTGCTGCGTAATTCCTGCCTGCTCAGCTGCTTGATTATTGCCAGCTGAGCAGCATGATTCCTCACACCTGAGTTCCATGATTATTGCCTGCTGACTGTTTGATTCGTGCCTACTCAGCTCTTTGTTTATTGCCTCCAGAGGCACATGATCAGTGTATGATAGCAAACATGATCAGCGCATGATCAGTCACATGATCAGCGCCATTAAGTCACGTGATCACTACATGATAGTCATGTGATCAGTCCATGCTCAGTCACGGTATCAGTGCATGATCAGCCACGTGATCAGTGCATGATCTGTCACAAGATTAGTGTATGATCATCCACGTGATCAGTGCATGGGCAGTCATGTGATCAGTGCATGATATAGACGTGATCAGTGCATGATCAGTCTCGTGATCAGTGCATGATAGCCACGTGATCAGTGCATGATCAGTCACCTGATGGGTGTATGATCATTCACGTGACCTGTACATGGTAGCTACATGATCATTGCATGATCAGCCACGTGAGTAGTGCATGATAGCCACGTGATCAGTGCATGATCAGTCACGTGATCAGTGCATGATCAGTCATGTGACCAGTACATGGTAGCTGCGTGATCATGGCATGATCAGCCACGTGATCAGTGCATGATAGCCACGTGATCAGTGCATGATCAGTCACGTGATCAGTGCATGATCAGTCACGTGATCAGTGCATGATCAGCCACGTGATCAGTGCATGATCAGCCACGTGATCAGTGCATGATCAGTCACGTGATCAGTGCATGATCAGTCACGTGATCAGTGCATGATAGCTACGTGATCAGTGCATGATCAGCCACGTGATCAGTGCATGATAGCCACGTGATCAGTGCATGATCAGTCACGTGATCAGTGCATGATCAGCCACGTGATCAGTGCATGATCAGTCACGTGATCAGTGCATGATAGCTGCGTGATCATGCATGATCAGCCACGTGATCAGTGCATGATAGCCACGTGATCAGTGCATGATCAGCCACGTGATCAGTGCATGATCAGTCACGTGATCAGTGCATGATCAGCCACGTGATCAGTGCATGATCAGTCACGTGATCAGTGCATGATCAGCCACGTGATCAGTGCATGATCAGCCACGTGATCAGTGCATGATAGCCACGTGATCAGTGCATGATCAGTCACGTGATCAGTGCATGATCAGTCACGTGATCAGTGCATGATCAGCCACGTGATCAGTGCATGATCAGCCACGTGATCAGTGCATGATCAATTACGTGATCAGTGCATGATCAGTCACGTGATCAGTGCATGGTAGCTACGTGATCAGTGCATGATCAGCCACGTGATCAGTGCATGATAGCCACGTGATCAGTGCATGATAGCCACGTGATCAGTGCATGATCAGTCACGTGATACGTGTGATCAGCCACGTGATCAGTGCATGATAGCCACGTGATCAGTGCATGATCAGCCACGTGATCAGTGCATGATCAGCCACGTGATCAGTGCATGATCAGTCACGTGATCAGTGCATGATCAGCCACGTGATCAGTGCATGATAGCCACGTGATCAGTGCATGATCAGTCACGTGATCGTGCATGATCAGCCACGTGATCAGTGCATGATAGCCACGTGATCAGTGCATGATCAGCCACGTGATCAGTGCATGATAGCCACGTGATCAGTGCATGATCAGTCACGTGATCATGTGTGATCAGCCACGTGATCAGTGCATGATCAGCCACGTGATCAGTGCATGATCAGCCACGTGATCAGTGCATGATCAGCCACGTGATCAGTGCATGATCAGTTACGTGAGCAGTGTATGATCAGCCACGTGATCAGTGCATGGTCAGACACGTGAACAGTGTATGATCAGCCACGTGATCAGTGCATGATAGCCACGTGATCAGTGCATGATCAGTCACGTGATCAGTGTATGATCAGCCACGTGAACAGTGCATGCTCAGTCACGTGATCTGGGCCTGCTGAGCTGCGTGATTACTGTCTGCTCATCTGCTTGACAATTGCCAGCTGAGCTGCACGATTCCTGCCTGTCATCTGCTTGACAATTGCCAGCTGTGCTGCGTAATTCCTGCCTGCTCAGCTGCTTGATTATTGCCAGCTGAGCAGCATGATTCCTCACACCTGAGTTCCATGATTATTGCCTGCTGACTGTTTGATTCGTGCCTACTCAGCTCTTTGTTTATTGCCTCCAGAGGCACATGATCAGTGTATGATAGCAAACATGATCAGCGCATGATCAGTCACATGATCAGCGCCATTAAGTCACGTGATCACTACATGATAGTCATGTGATCAGTCCATGCTCAGTCACGGTATCAGTGCATGATCAGCCACGTGATCAGTGCATGATCTGTCACAAGATTAGTGTATGATCATCCACGTGATCAGTGCATGGGCAGTCATGTGATCAGTGCATGATATAGACGTGATCAGTGCATGATCAGTCTCGTGATCAGTGCATGATAGCCACGTGATCAGTGCATGATCAGTCACCTGATGGGTGTATGATCATTCACGTGACCTGTACATGGTAGCTACATGATCATTGCATGATCAGCCACGTGAGTAGTGCATGATAGCCACGTGATCACTGCATGATCAGTCACGTGATCAGTGCATGATCAGTCATGTGACCAGTACATGGTAGCTGCGTGATCATGGCATGATCAGCCACGTGATCAGTGCATGATAGCCACGTGATCAGTGCATGATCAGTCACGTGATCAGTGCATGATCAGTCACGTGATCAGTGCATGATCAGCCACGTGATCAGTGCATGATCAGCCACGTGATCAGTGCATGATCAATTACGTGATCAGTGCATGATCAGTCACGTGATCAGTGCATGGCTACGTGATCAGTGCATGATCAGCCACGTGATCAGTGCATGATAGCCACGTGATCAGTGCATGATCAGTCACGTGATCAGTGCATGATCAGCCACGTGATCAGTGCATGATCAGTCACGTGATCAGTGCATGATAGCTGCGTGATCATGCATGATCAGCCACGTGATCAGTGCATGATAGCCACGTGATCAGTGCATGATCAGCCACGTGATCAGTGCATGATCAGTCACGTGATCAGTGCATGATCAGCCACGTGATCAGTGCATGATCAGTCACGTGATCAGTGCATGATCAGCCACGTGATCAGTGCATGATCAGCCACGTGATCAGTGCATGATAGCCACGTGATCAGTGCATGATCAGTCACGTGATCAGTGCATGATCAGTCACGTGATCAGTGCATGATCAGCCACGTGATCAGTGCATGATCAGCCACGTGATCAGTGCATGATCAATTACGTGATCAGTGCATGATCAGTCACGTGACCAGTACATGGTAGCTACGTGATCATTGCATGATCAGCCACGTGATCAGTGCATGATAGCCACGTGATCAGTGCATGATAGCCACGTGATCAGTGCATGATCAGTCATGTGATACGTGTGTGATCAGCCACGTGATCAGTGCATGATATCCACGTGATCAGTGCATGATCAGCCACGTGATCAGTGCATGATCAGCCACGTGATCAGTGCATGATCAGTCACGTGATCAGTGCATGATCAGCCACGTGATCAGTGCATGATAGCCACGTGATCAGTGCATGATCAGTCACGTGATAGTGTGATCAGCCACGTGATCAGTGCATGATATCCACGTGATCAGTGCATGATCAGCCACGTGATCAGTGCATGATAGCCACGTGATCAGTGCATGATCAGTCACGTGATCATGTGTGATCAGCCACGTGATCAGTGCATGATGAGCCACGTGATCAGTGCATGATCAATTACGTGATCAGTGCATGATCAGTCACGTGACCAGTACATGGTTGCTACGTGATCGTTGCATGATCAGCCACGTGAGCAGTGCATGATAGCCACGTGATCAGTGCATGATCAGTCACGTGATCAGTGCATGATCAGTCACGTGATCAGTGCATGATCATTTACGTGATCAGTGCATGATCAGTCACGTGACCAGTATATGGTTGCTACGTGATCAGTGCATGACAGCCACGTGATCAGTGCATGATCAGCCACGTGATCAGTGCATGATAGCCACGTGATCAGTGCATGATCAGTTACGTGAGCAGTGTATGATCAGCCACGTGATCAGTGCATGGTCAGACACGTGAACAGTGTATGATCAGCCACGTGATCAGTGCATGATATCCAAGTGATCAGTGCATGATCATCACGTGATCAGTGTATGATCAGCCACGTGAACAGTGCATGCTCAGTCACGTGATCTGGGCCTGCTGAGCTGCGTGATTACTGTCTGCTCATCTGCTTGACAATTGCCAGCTGAGCTGCACGATTCCTGCCTGTCATCTGCTTGACAATTGCCAGCTGTGCTGCGTAATTCCTGCCTGCTCAGCTGCTTGATTATTGCCAGCTGAGCAGCATGATTCCTCACACCTGAGTTCCATGATTATTGCCTGCTGACTGTTTGATTCGTGCCTACTCAGCTCTTTGTTTATTGCCTCCAGAGGCACATGATCAGTGTATGATAGCAAACATGATCAGCGCATGATCAGTCACATGATCAGCGCCATTAAGTCACGTGATCACTACATGATAGTCATGTGATCAGTCCATGCTCAGTCACGGTATCAGTGCATGATCAGCCACGTGATCAGTGCATGATCTGTCACAAGATTAGTGTATGATCATCCACGTGATCAGTGCATGGGCAGTCATGTGATCAGTGCATGATATAGACGTGAACAGTGCATGATCAGTCTCGTGATCAGTGCATGATAGCCACGTGATCAGTGCATGATCAGTCACCTGATGGGTGTATGATCATTCACGTGACCTGTACATGGTAGCTACATGATCATTGCATGATCAGCCACGTGAGTAGTTCATGATAGCCACGTGATCACTGCATGATCAGTCACGTGATCAGTGCATGATCAGTCATGTGACCAGTACATGGTAGCTGCGTGATCATGGCATGATCAGCCACGTGAGCAGTGCATGATAGCCACGTGATCAGTGCATGATCAGACACGTGATCAGTGCATGATCAGTCACGTGATCAGTGCATGATCAGTCACGTGATCAGTGCATGATCAGCCACGTGATCAGTGCATGATCAGCCACGTGATCAGTGCATGATCAGTCACGTGATCAGTGCATGATCAGTTATGTGATCAGTGTATGATCAGCCACGTGATCAGTGCATGATCAGCCACATGATCAGTGCATGATCAATTACGTGATCAGTGCATGATCAGTCACGTGACCAGTACATGGTAGCTACGTGATCATTGCATGATCAGCCACGTGATCAGTGCATGATAGCCACGTGATCAGTGCATGATAGCCACGTGATCAGTGCATGATCAGTCATGTGATACGTGTGTGATCAGCCACGTGATCAGTGCATGATATCCACGTGATCAGTGCATGACAGCCACGTGATCAGTGCATGAGAGCCACGGGATCAGTGCATGATCAGTCACGTGATACATGTGTGATCAGCCACGTGATCAGTGCATGATGAGCCACGTGATCAGTGCAGGATCAATTACGTGATCAGTGCATGATCAGTCACGTGACCAGTACATGGTTGCTACGTGATCGTTGCATGATCAGCCACGTGAGCAGAGCATGATAGCCACGTGATCAGTGCATGATCAGTCACGTGATCAGTACATGATCAGTCACGTGAACAGTGCATGATCATTTACGTGATCTTTGCATGATCAGTCACGTGACCAGTATATGGTTGCTACGTGATCATTCCATGACGAGCCACGTGAGCAGTGCATGATAGCCACGTGATGTGTGCATGAGTTACGTGAGCAGAGTATGATCAGCCACGTGATCAGTGCATGAGTGCCACGTGATCAGTGCATGATATGTCACGTGACAGGTGTGTGATCAGCCACGTGAACAGTGCATGTTCAGCCACGTGATCAGTGCATGATAGCCACGTGATCAGTGCATGATCAGTTACGTGAGCAGTGTATGATCAGCCACGTGATCAGTGCATGGTCAGACACGTGAACAGTGTATGATCAGCCACGTGATCAGTGCATGATATCCAAGTGATCAGTGCATGATCATCACGTGATCAGTGTATGATCAGCCACGTGAACAGTGCATGCTCAGTCACGTGATCTGGGCCTGCTGAGCTGCGTGATTACTGTCTGCTCATCTGCTTGACAATTGCCAGCTGAGCTGCACGATTCCTGCCTGTCATCTGCTTGACAATTGCCAGCTGTGCTGCGTAATTCCTGCCTGCTCAGCTGCTTGATTATTGCCAGCTGAGCAGCATGATTCCTCACACCTGAGTTCCATGATTATTGCCTGCTGACTGTTTGATTCGTGCCTACTCAGCTCTTTGTTTATTGCCTCCAGAGGCACATGATCAGTGTATGATAGCAAACATGATCAGCGCATGATCAGTCACATGATCAGCGCCATTAAGTCACGTGATCACTACATGATAGTCATGTGATCAGTCCATGCTCAGTCACGGTATCAGTGCATGATCAGCCACGTGATCAGTGCATGATCTGTCACAAGATTAGTGTATGATCATCCACGTGATCAGTGCATGGGCAGTCATGTGATCAGTGCATGATATAGACGTGAACAGTGCATGATCAGTCTCGTGATCAGTGCATGATAGCCACGTGATCAGTGCATGATCAGTCACCTGATGGGTGTATGATCATTCACGTGACCTGTACATGGTAGCTACATGATCATTGCATGATCAGCCACGTGAGTAGTTCATGATAGCCACGTGATCACTGCATGATCAGTCACGTGATCAGTGCATGATCAGTCATGTGACCAGTACATGGTAGCTGCGTGATCATGGCATGATCAGCCACGTGAGCAGTGCATGATAGCCACGTGATCAGTGCATGATCAGACACGTGATCAGTGCATGATCAGTCACGTGATCAGTGCATGATCAGCCACGTGATCAGTGCATGATCAGCCACGTGATCAGTGCATGATCAGTCACGTGATCAGTGCATGATCAGTCACGTGATCAGTGCATGATCAGCCACGTGATCAGTGCATGATCAGCCACGTGATCAGTGCATGATCAATTACGTGATCAGTGCATGATCAGTCACGTGACCAGTACATGGTAGCTACGTGATCATTGCATGATCAGCCACGTGATCAGTGCATGATAGCCACGTGATCAGTGCATGATAGCCACGTGATCAGTGCATGATCAGTCATGTGATACGTGTGTGATCAGCCACGTGATCAGTGCATGATATCCACGTGATCAGTGCATGACAGCCACGTGATCAGTGCATGAGAGCCACGTGATCAGTGCATGATCAGTCACGTGATACATGTGTGATCAGCCACGTGATCAGTGCATGATGAGCCACGTGATCAGTGCAGGATCAATTACGTGATCAGTGCATGATCAGTCACGTGACCAGTACATGGTTGCTACGTGATCGTTGCATGATCAGCCACGTGAGCAGTGCATGATAGCCACGTGATCAGTGCATGATCAGTCACGTGATCAGTGCATGATCAGTCACGTGAACAGTGCATGATCATTTACGTGATCAGTGCATGATCAGTCACGTGACCAGTATATGGTTGCTACGTGATCATTCCATGACGAGCCACGTGAGCAGTGCATGATAGCCACGTGATGTGTGCATGAGTTACGTGAGCAGAGTATGATCAGCCACGTGATCAGTGCATGAGTGCCACGTGATCAGTGCATGATCTGTCACGTGATCAGTGTATGATCAGCCACGTGATCAGTGCATGATCAGTCATGTGATCAGTGCATGATATAGACGTGATCAGTGCATGATAGCCACGTGATCAGTGCATGATCAGTTACGTGAGCAGTGTATGATCAGCCACGTGATCAGTGCATGGTCAGACACGTGAACAGTGTATGATCAGCCACGTGATCAGTGCATGATATCCAAGTGATCAGTGCATGATCATCACGTGATCAGTGTATGATCAGCCACGTGAACAGTGCATGCTCAGTCACGTGATCAGGGCCTGCTGAGCTGCGTGATTACTGTCTGCTCATCTGCTTGACAATTGCCAGCTGAGCTGCACGATTCCTGCCTGTCATCTGCTTGACAATTGCCAGCTGTGCTGCATAATTCCTGCCTGCTCAGCTGCTTGATTATTGCCAGCTGAGCAGCATGATTCCTCACACCTGAGTTCCATGATTATTGCCTGCTGACTGTTTGATTCGTGCCTACTCAGCTCTTTGTTTATTGCCTCCAGAGGCACATGATCAGTGTATGATAGCAAACATGATCAGCGCATGATCAGTCACATGATCAGCGCCATTAAGTCACGTGATCACTACATGATAGTCATGTGATCAGTCCATGCTCAGTCACGGTATCAGTGCATGATCAGCCACGTGATCAGTGCATGATCAGTCACGTGATCAGTGCATGATCAGTCACGTGATCAGTGCATGATCAGCCACGTGATCAGTGCATGATCAGCCACGTGATCAGTGCATGATCAGCCACGTGATCAGTGCATGATAGCCACGTGATCAGTGCATGATCAGTCACGTGATCAGTGTATGATCAGCCACGTGATCAGTGCATGATCAGTCACGTGATCAGGGCATGATGAGCTGCGTGATTACGTCTGCTCATCTGCTTGACAATTGCCAGCTGAGCTGCACGATTCCTGCCTGTCATCTGCTTGACAATTATCAGCTGTGCTGCATAATTCCTGCCTGATCAGCTGCATGATCATTGCCAGCTGAGCAGCATGATCCTCACACCTGTTCCATGATCATTGCCTGCTGACTGTTTGATCGTGCCTACTCAGCTCTTTGTTCATTGCCTCCAGAGGCACATGATCAGTGCATGATAGCAAACATGATCAGTGCATGATCAGTCACATGATCAGTGCATGAAGTCACGTGATCAGTGCATGATAGTCACGTGATCAGTGCATGATCAGTCACGTATCAGTGCATGATCAGCCACGTGATCAGTGCATGATCAGCCACGTGATCAGTGCATGATCAGTTACGTGAGCAGTGTATGATCAGCCACGTGATCAGTGCATGGTCAGACACGTGAACAGTGTATGATCAGCCACGTGATCAGTGCATGATAGCCACGTGATCAGTGCATGATCAGTCACGTGATCAGTGTATGATCAGCCACGTGAACAGTGCATGCTCAGTCACGTGATCTGGGCCTGCTGAGCTGCGTGATTACTGTCTGCTCATCTGCTTGACAATTGCCAGCTGAGCTGCACGATTCCTGCCTGTCATCTGCTTGACAATTGCCAGCTGTGCTGCGTAATTCCTGCCTGCTCAGCTGCTTGATTATTGCCAGCTGAGCAGCATGATTCCTCACACCTGAGTTCCATGATTATTGCCTGCTGACTGTTTGATTCGTGCCTACTCAGCTCTTTGTTTATTGCCTCCAGAGGCACATGATCAGTGTATGATAGCAAACATGATCAGCGCATGATCAGTCACATGATCAGCGCCATTAAGTCACGTGATCACTACATGATAGTCATGTGATCAGTCCATGCTCAGTCACGGTATCAGTGCATGATCAGCCACGTGATCAGTGCATGATCTGTCACATGATTAGTGTATGATCATCCACGTGATCAGTGCATGGGCAGTCATGTGATCAGTGCATGATATAGACGTGATCAGTGCATGATCAGTCTCGTGATCAGTGCATGATAGCCACGTGATCAGTGCATGATCAGTCACCTGATGGGTGTATGATCATTCACGTGACCTGTACATGGTAGCTACATGATCATTGCATGATCAGCCACGTGAGTAGTGCATGATAGCCACGTGATCAGTGCATGATCAGTCACGTGATCAGTGCATGATCAGTCATGTGACCAGTACATGGTAGCTGCGTGATCATGGCATGATCAGCCACGTGAGCAGTGCATGATAGCCACGTGATCAGTGCATGATCAGTCACGTGATCAGTGCATGATCAGTCACGTGATCAGTGCATGATCAGCCACGTGATCAGTGCATGATCAGTCACGTGACCAGTGTATGGTTGCTACGTGATCATTGCATGACAGCCACGTGATCAGTGCATGATAGCCACGTGATGTGTGCATGAGTTACGTGATCAGTGTATGATCAGCCACGTGATCAGTGCATGAGTGCCACGTGATCAGTGCATGATCAGTCACGTGATCAGTGCATGATCAGCCACGTGATCAGTGCATGATCAGTCATGTGATCAGTGCATGATATAGACGTGATCAGTGCATGATAGCCACGTGATCAGTGCATGATCAGTTACGTGATCAGTGTATGATCAGCCACGTGATCAGTGCATGGTCAGACACGTGATCAGTGTATGATCAGCCACGTGATCAGTGCATGATATCCAAGTGATCAGTGCATGATCATCACGTGATCAGTGTATGATCAGCCACGTGAACAGTGCATGCTCAGTCACGTGATCAGGGCCTGCTGAGCTGCGTGATTACTGTCTGCTCATCTGCTTGACAATTGCCAGCTGAGCTGCACGATTCCTGCCTGTCATCTGCTTGACATTGCCAGCTGTGCTGCATAATTCCTGCCTGCTCAGCTGCTTGATTATTGCCAGCTGAGCAGCATGATTCCTCACACCTGAGTTCCATGATTATTGCCTGCTGACTGTTTGATTCGTGCCTACTCAGCTCTTTGTTTATTGCCTCCAGAGGCACATGATCAGTGTATGATAGCAAACATGATCAGTGCATGATCAGTCACATGATCAGCGCCATTAAGTCACGTGATCACTACATGATAGTCATGTGATCAGTCCATGCTCAGTCACGGTATCAGTGCATGATCAGCCACGTGATCAGTGCATGATCAGTCACGTGATCAGTGCATGATCAGTCACGTGATCAGTGCATGATCAGCCACGTGATCAGTGCATGATCAGACACGTGATCAGTGCATGATCAGCCACGTGATCAGTGCATGATAGCCACGTGATCAGTGCATGATCAGTCACGTGATCAGTGTATGATCAGCCACGTGATCAGTGCATGATCAGTCACGTGATCAGGGCATGATGAGCTGCGTGATTACTGTCTGCTCATCTGCTTGACAATTGCCAGCTGAGCTGCACGATTCCTGCCTGTCATCTGCTTGACAATTATCAGCTGTGCTGCGTAATTCCTGCCTGATCAGCTGCTTGATTATTGCCAGCTGAGCAGCATGATTCCTCACACCTGAGTTCCATGATTATTGCCTGCTGACTGTTTGATTCGTGCCTACTCAGCTCTTTGTTTATTGCCTCCAGAGGCACATGATCAGTGCATGATAGCAAACATGATCAGTGCATGATCAGTCACATGATCAGTGCATTAAGTCACGTGATCAGTGCATGATAGTCATGTGATCAGTGCATGATCAGTCACGTATCAGTGCATGATCAGCCACGTGATCAGTGCATGATCAGCCACGTGATCAGTGCATGATCAGTTACGTGATCAGTGCATGATCAGCCACGTGATCAGTGCATGGTCAGACACGTGAACAGTGCATGATCAGCCACGTGATCAGTGCATGATAGCCACGTGATCAGTGCATGATCAGTCACGTGATCAGTGTATGATCAGCCACGTGAACAGTGCATGCTCAGTCACGTGATCTGGGCCTGCTGAGCTGCGTGATTACTGTCTGCTCATCTGCTTGACAATTGCCAGCTGAGCTGCACGATTCCTGCCTGTCATCTGCTTGACAATTGCCAGCTGTGCTGCGTAATTCCTGCCTGCTCAGCTGCTTGATTATTGCCAGCTGAGCAGCATGATTCCTCACACCTGAGTTCCATGATTATTGCCTGCTGACTGTTTGATTCGTGCCTACTCAGCTCTTTGTTTATTGCCTCCAGAGGCACATGATCAGTGTATGATAGCAAACATGATCAGCGCATGATCAGTCACATGATCAGCGCCATTAAGTCACGTGATCACTACATGATAGTCATGTGATCAGTCCATGCTCAGTCACGGTATCAGTGCATGATCAGCCACGTGATCAGTGCATGATCTGTCACAAGATGTATGATCATCCACGTGATCAGTGCATGGGCAGTCATGTGATCAGTGCATGATATAGACGTGATCAGTGCATGATCAGTCTCGTGATCAGTGCATGATAGCCACGTGATCAGTGCATGATCAGTCACCTGATGGGTGTATGATCATTCACGTGACCTGTACATGGTAGCTACATGATCATTGCATGATCAGCCACGTGAGTAGTGCATGATAGCCACGTGATCAGTGCATGATCAGTCACGTGATCAGTGCATGATCAGTCATGTGACCAGTACATGGTAGCTGCGTGATCATGCATGATCAGCCACGTGATCAGTGCATGATAGCCACGTGATCAGTGCATGATCAGTCACGTGATCAGTGCATGATCAGTCACGTGATCAGTGCATGATCAGCCACGTGATCAGTGCATGATCAGCCACGTGATCAGTGCATGATCAATCACGTGATCAGTGCATGATCAGTCACGTGATCAGTGCATGATAGCTACGTGATCAGTGCATGATCAGCCACGTGATCAGTGCATGATAGCCACGTGATCAGTGCATGATCAGTCACGTGATCAGTGCATGATCAGCCACGTGATCAGTGCATGATCAGTCACGTGATCAGTGCATGATAGCTGCGTGATCATGCATGATCAGCCACGTGATCAGTGCATGATAGCCACGTGATCAGTGCATGATCAGTCACGTGATCAGTGCATGATCAGTCACGTGATCAGTGCATGATCAGCCACGTGATCAGTGCATGATCAGTCACGTGATCAGTGCATGATCAGCCACGTGATCAGTGCATGATCAGCCACGTGATCAGTGCATGATAGCCACGTGATCAGTGCATGATCAGTCACGTGATCAGTGCATGATCAGTCACGTGATCAGTGCATGATCAGCCACGTGATCAGTGCATGATCAGCCACGTGATCAGTGCATGATCAATTACGTGATCAGTGCATGATCAGTCACGTGACCAGTACATGGTAGCTACGTGATCATTGCATGATCAGCCACGTGATCAGTGCATGATAGCCACGTGATCAGTGCATGATAGCCACGTGATCAGTGCATGATCAGTCACGATCGTGTGTGATCAGCCACGTGATCAGTGCATGATATCCACGTGATCAGTGCATGACAGCCACGTGATCAGTGCATGATAGCCACGTGATCAGTGCATGATCAGTCACGTGATCATGTGTGATCAGCCACGTGATCAGTGCATGATCAGCCACGTGATCAGTGCATGATCAATTACGTGATCAGTGCATGATCAGTCACGTGATCAGTGCGTGATGATCAGCAGTCACGTGATCAGTGCATGATGATCAGTGATCAGTGCATGATCAGTCACGTGATCAGTGCATGATCAGTCACAGTGATGATCAGTCACGTGACAGTATATATACGTGATCATGCATGACAGTGATGATCAGCACGTGATGTGCATGAGTTACGTGATCAGTGTATGATCAGCCACGTGATCAGTGCATGATAGTCACGTGATCAGTGCATGATATGTCACGTGACAGTGTGTGATCAGCCACGTGATCAGTGCATGATCAGCCACGTGATCAGTGCATGATCAGCCACGTGATCAGTGCATGATCAGTCACGTGATCAGTCATGATCAGCCACGTGATCAGTGCATGATCAGTCACGTGATCAGTGCATGATAGCTGCGTGATCATGCATGATCAGCCACGTGATCAGTGCATGATAGCCACGTGATCAGTGCATGATCAGTCACGTGATCAGTGCATGATCAGCCACGTGATCAGTGCATGATCAGCCACGTGATCAGTGCATGATCAGTCACGTGATCAGTGCATGATCAGCCACGTGATCAGTGCATGATCAGTCACGTGATCAGTGCATGATCAGCCACGTGATCAGTGCATGATCAGGCACGTGATCAGTGCATGTCAGCCAAGTGATCAGTGCATGATAGCCACGTGATCAGTGCATGATCAGTCACGTGATCAGTGCATGATCAGTTACGTGATCAGTGCATGATCAGCCACGTGATCAGTGCATGATCAGCCACGTGATCAGTGCATGATCAATTACGTGATCAGTGCATGATCAGTCACGTGACCAGTACATGGTAGCTACGTGATCATTGCATGATCAGCCACGTGATCAGTGCATGATAGCCACGTGATCAGTGCATGATAGCCACGTGATCAGTGCATGATCAGTCATGTGATACGTGTGTGATCAGCCACGTGATCAGTGCATGATATCCACGTGATCAGTGCATGACAGCCACGTGATCAGTGCATGAGAGCCACGTGATCAGTGCATGATCAGTCACGTGATACATGTGTGATCAGCCACGTGATCAGTGCATGATGAGCCACGTGATCAGTGCAGGATCAATTACGTGATCAGTGCATGATCAGTCACGTGACCAGTACATGGTTGCTACGTGATCGTTGCATGATCAGCCACGTGAGCAGAGCATGATAGCCACGTGATCAGTGCATGATCAGTCACGTGATCAGTACATGATCAGTCACGTGAACAGTGCATGATCATTTACGTGATCTTTGCATGATCAGTCACGTGACCAGTATATGGTTGCTACGTGATCATTCCATGACGAGCCACGTGAGCAGTGCATGATAGCCACGTGATGTGTGCATGAGTTACGTGAGCAGAGTATGATCAGCCACGTGATCAGTGCATGAGTGCCACGTGATCAGTGCATGATATGTCACGTGACAGGTGTGTGATCAGCCACGTGAACAGTGCATGTTCAGCCACGTGATCAGTGCATGATAGCCACGTGATCAGTGCATGATCAGTTACGTGAGCAGTGTATGATCAGCCACGTGATCAGTGCATGGTCAGACACGTGAACAGTGTATGATCAGCCACGTGATCAGTGCATGATATCCAAGTGATCAGTGCATGATCATCACGTGATCAGTGTATGATCAGCCACGTGAACAGTGCATGCTCAGTCACGTGATCTGGGCCTGCTGAGCTGCGTGATTACTGTCTGCTCATCTGCTTGACAATTGCCAGCTGAGCTGCACGATTCCTGCCTGCTCAGCTGCTTGATTATTGCCAGCTGAGCAGCATGATTCCTCACACCTGAGTTCCATGATTATTGCCTGCTGACTGTTTGATTCGTGCCTACTCAGCTCTTTGTTTATTGCCTCCAGAGGCACATGATCAGTGTATGATAGCAAACATGATCAGCGCATGATCAGTCACATGATCAGCGCCATTAAGTCACGTGATCACTACATGATAGTCATGTGATCAGTCCATGCTCAGTCACGGTATCAGTGCATGATCAGCCACGTGATCAGTGCATGATCTGTCACAAGATTAGTGTATGATCATCCACGTGATCAGTGCATGGGCAGTCATGTGATCAGTGCATGATATAGACGTGAACAGTGCATGATCAGTCTCGTGATCAGTGCATGATAGCCACGTGATCAGTGCATGATCAGTCACCTGATGGGTGTATGATCATTCACGTGACCTGTACATGGTAGCTACATGATCATTGCATGATCAGCCACGTGAGTAGTGCATGATAGCCACGTGATCACTGCATGATCAGTCACGTGATCAGTGCATGATCAGTCATGTGACCAGTACATGGTAGCTGCGTGATCATGGCATGATCAGCCACGTGAGCAGTGCATGATAGCCACGTGATCAGTGCATGATCAGTCACGTGATCAGTGCATGATCAGCCACGTGATCAGTGCATGATAGCCACGTGATCAGTGCATGATCAGTCACGTGATCAGTGCATGATCAGTCATGTGATCAGTGTATGATCAGCCACGTGATCAGTGCATGATCAGCCACATGATCAGTGCATGATCAATTACGTGATCAGTGCATGATCAGTCACGTGACCAGTACATGGTAGCTACGTGATCATTGCATGATCAGCCACGTGATCAGTGCATGATAGCCACGTGATCAGTGCATGATAGCCACGTGATCAGTGCATGATCAGTCATGTGATACGTGTGTGATCAGCCACGTGATCAGTGCATGATATCCACGTGATCAGTGCATGACAGCCACGTGATCAGTGCATGAGAGCCACGTGATCAGTGCATGATCAGTCACGTGATACATGTGTGATCAGCCACGTGATCAGTGCATGATGAGCCACGTGATCAGTGCATGATCAATTACGTGATCAGTGCATGATCAGTCACGTGACCAGTACATGGTTGCTACGTGATCGTTGCATGATCAGCCACGTGAGCAGTGCATGATAGCCACGTGATCAGTGCATGATCAGTCACGTGATCAGTGCATGATCAGTCACGTGAACAGTGCATGATCATTTACGTGATCTTTGCATGATCAGTCACGTGACCAGTATATGGTTGCTACGTGATCATTCCATGACAGCCACGTGATCAGTGCATGAGTGCCACGTGATCAGTGCATGATATGTCACGTGACAGTGTGTGATCAGCCACGTGAACAGTGCATGTTCAGCCACGTGATCAGTGCATGATAGCCACGTGATCAGTGCATGATCAGTTACGTGAGCAGTGTATGATCAGCCACGTGATCAGTGCATGTCAGACACGTGAACAGTGTATGATCAGCCACGTGATCAGTGCATGATATCCAAGTGATCAGTGCATGATCATCACGTGATCAGTGTATGATCAGCCACGTGAACAGTGCATGCTCAGTCACGTGATCTGGGCCTGCTGAGCTGCGTGATTACTGTCTGCTCATCTGCTTGATTATTGCCAGCTGAGCAGCATGATTCCTCACACCTGTGTTCCATGATTATTGCCTGCTGACTGTTTGATTCGTGCCTACTCAGCTCTTTGTTTATTGCCTCCAGAGGCACATGATCAGTGTATGATAGCAAACATGATCAGCGCATGATCAGTCACATGATCAGCGCCATTAAGTCACGTGATCACTACATGATAGTCATGTGA
This sequence comes from Bos javanicus, assembly GCF_032452875.1. Classification (NCBI taxonomy): domain Eukaryota; kingdom Metazoa; phylum Chordata; class Mammalia; order Artiodactyla; family Bovidae; genus Bos; species Bos javanicus. The sequence continues at coordinate 173,819 of NW_026893659.1, forward strand.
TCAGTCCATGCTCAGTCACGGTATCAGTGCATGATCAGCCACGTGATCAGTGCATGATCTGTCACAAGATTAGTGTATGATCATCCACGTGATCAGTGCATGGGCAGTCATGTGATCAGTGCATGATATAGACGTGAACAGTGCATGATCAGTCTCGTGATCAGTGCATGATAGCCACGTGATCAGTGCATGATCAGTCACCTGATGGGTGTATGATCATTCACGTGACCTGTACATGGTAGCTACATGATCATTGCATGATCAGCCACGTGAGTAGTGCATGATAGCCACGTGATCACTGCATGATCAGTCACGTGATCAGTGCATGATCAGTCATGTGACCAGTACATGGTAGCTGCGTGATCATGGCATGATCAGCCACGTGAGCAGTGCATGATAGCCACGTGATCAGTGCATGATCAGGCACGTGATCAGTGCATGATCAGCCACGTGATCAGTGCATGATAGCCACGTGATCAGTGCATGATCAGTCACGTGATCAGTGCATGATCAGTTATGTGATCAGTGTATGATCAGCCACGTGATCAGTGCATGATCAGCCACATGATCAGTGCATGATCAATTACGTGATCAGTGCATGATCAGTCACGTGACCAGTACATGGTAGCTACGTGATCATTGCATGATCAGCCACGTGATCAGTGCATGATAGCCACGTGATCAGTGCATGATAGCCACGTGATCAGTGCATGATCAGTCATGTGATACGTGTGTGATCAGCCACGTGATCAGTGCATGATATCCACGTGATCAGTGCATGACAGCCACGTGATCAGTGCATGAGAGCCACGTGATCAGTGCATGATCAGTCACGTGATACATGTGTGATCAGCCACGTGATCAGTGCATGATGAGCCACGTGATCAGTGCAGGATCAATTACGTGATCAGTGCATGATCAGTCACGTGACCAGTACATGGTTGCTACGTGATCGTTGCATGATCAGCCACGTGAGCAGAGCATGATAGCCACGTGATCAGTGCATGATCAGTCACGTGATCAGTACATGATCAGTCACGTGAACAGTGCATGATCATTTACGTGATCTTTGCATGATCAGTCACGTGACCAGTATATGGTTGCTACGTGATCATTCCATGACGAGCCACGTGAGCAGTGCATGATAGCCACGTGATGTGTGCATGAGTTACGTGAGCAGAGTATGATCAGCCACGTGATCAGTGCATGAGTGCCACGTGATCAGTGCATGATCATCACGTGATCAGTGTATGATCAGCCACGTGATCAGTGCATGATCAGTCACGTGATCAGTGCATGATAGACGTGATCAGTGCATGATAGCCACGTGATCAGTGCATGATCAGTTACGTGAGCAGTGTATGATCAGCCACGTGATCAGTGCATGGTCAGACACGTGAACAGTGTATGATCAGCCACGTGATCAGTGCATGATATCCAAGTGATCAGTGCATGATCATCACGTGATCAGTGTATGATCAGCCACGTGAACAGTGCATGCTCAGTCACGTGATCTGGGCCTGCTGAGCTGCGTGATTACTGTCTGCTCATCTGCTTGACAATTGCCAGCTGAGCTGCACGATTCCTGCCTGTCATCTGCTTGACAATTGCCAGCTGTGCTGCATAATTCCTGCCTGCTCAGCTGCTTGATTATTGCCAGCTGAGCAGCATGATTCCTCACACCTGAGTTCCATGATTATTGCCTGCTGACTGTTTGATTCGTGCCTACTCAGCTCTTTGTTTATTGCCTCCAGAGGCACATGATCAGTGTATGATAGCAAACATGATCAGCGCATGATCAGTCACATGATCAGCGCCATTAAGTCACGTGATCACTACATGATAGTCATGTGATCAGTCCATGCTCAGTCACGGTATCAGTGCATGATCAGCCACGTGATCAGTGCATGATCAGTCACGTGATCAGTGCATGATCAGTCACGTGATCAGTGCATGATCAGCCACGTGATCAGTGCATGATCAGACACGTGAACAGTGCATGATCAGCCACGTGATCAGTGCATGATAGCCACGTGATCAGTGCATGATCAGTCACGTGATCAGTGTATGATCAGCCACGTGAACAGTGCATGCTCAGTCACGTGATCTGGGCCTGCTGAGCTGCGTGATTACTGTCTGCTCATCTGCTTGACAATTGCCAGCTGAGCTGCACGATTCCTGCCTGTCATCTGCTTGACAATTATCAGCTGTGCTGCATAATTCCTGCCTGCTCAGCTGCTTGATTATTGCCAGCTGAGCAGCATGATTCCTCACACCTGAGTTCCATGATTATTGCCTGCTGACTGTTTGATTCGTGCCTACTCAGCTCTTTGTTTATTGCCTCCAGAGGCACATGATCAGTGTATGATAGCAAACATGATCAGTGCATGATCAGTCACATGATCAGTGCATTAAGTCACGTGATCAGTGCATGATAGTCATGTGATCAGTCCATGATCAGTCACGTGATCAGTGCATGATCAGCCACGTGATCAGTGCATGATCAGTCACGTGATCAGTGCATGATCAGTTACGTGATCAGTGCATGATCAGCCACGTGATCAGTGCATGATCAGACACGTGATCAGTGCATGATCAGCCACGTGATCAGTGCATGATAGCCACGTGATCAGTGCATGATCAGTCACGTGATCAGTGTATGATCAGCCACGTGATCAGTGCATGATCAGTCACGTGATCAGGGCCTGCTGAGCTGCGTGATTACCGTCTGCTCATCTGCTTGACAATTGCCAGCTGAGCTGCACGATTCCTGCCTGTCATCTGCTTGACAATTATCAGCTGTGCTGCGTAATTCCTGCCTGATCAGCTGCTTGATTATTGCCAGCTGAGCAGCATGATTCCTCACACCTGAGTTCCATGATTATTGCCTGCTGACTGTTTGATTCGTGCCTACTCAGCTCTTTGTTTATTGCCTCCAGAGGCACATGATCAGTGCATGATAGCAAACATGATCAGTGCATGATCAGTCACATGATCAGTGCATTAAGTCACGTGATCAGTGCATGATAGTCATGTGATCAGTGCATGATCAGTCACGTATCAGTGCATGATCAGCCACGTGATCAGTGCATGATCAGCCACGTGATCAGTGCATGATCAGTTACGTGAGCAGTGTATGATCAGCCACGTGATCAGTGCATGGTCAGACACGTGAACAGTGTATGATCAGCCACGTGATCAGTGCATGATAGCCACGTGATCAGTGCATGATCAGTCACGTGATCAGTGTATGATCAGCCACGTGAACAGTGCATGCTCAGTCACGTGATCTGGGCCTGCTGAGCTGCGTGATTACTGTCTGCTCATCTGCTTGACAATTGCCAGCTGAGCTGCACGATTCCTGCCTGTCATCTGCTTGACAATTGCCAGCTGTGCTGCGTAATTCCTGCCTGCTCAGCTGCTTGATTATTGCCAGCTGAGCAGCATGATTCCTCACACCTGAGTTCCATGATTATTGCCTGCTGACTGTTTGATTCGTGCCTACTCAGCTCTTTGTTTATTGCCTCCAGAGGCACATGATCAGTGTATGATAGCAAACATGATCAGCGCATGATCAGTCACATGATCAGCGCCATTAAGTCACGTGATCACTACATGATAGTCATGTGATCAGTCCATGCTCAGTCACGGTATCAGTGCATGATCAGCCACGTGATCAGTGCATGATCTGTCACATGATTAGTGTATGATCATCCACGTGATCAGTGCATGGGCAGTCATGTGATCAGTGCATGATATAGACGTGATCAGTGCATGATCAGTCTCGTGATCAGTGCATGATAGCCACGTGATCAGTGCATGATCAGTCACCTGATGGGTGTATGATCATTCACGTGACCTGTACATGGTAGCTACATGATCATTGCATGATCAGCCACGTGAGTAGTGCATGATAGCCACGTGATCACTGCATGATCAGTCACGTGATCAGTGCATGATCAGTCATGTGACCAGTACATGGTAGCTGCGTGATCATGGCATGATCAGCCACGTGAGCAGTGCATGATAGCCACGTGATCAGTGCATGATCAGTCACGTGATCAGTGCATGATCAGTCACGTGATCAGTGCATGATCAGCCACGTGATCAGTGCATGATCAGCCACGTGATCAGTGCATGATCAATTACGTGATCAGTGCATGATCAGTCACGTGATCAGTGCATGGTAGCTACGTGATCAGTGCATGATCAGCCACGTGATCAGTGCATGATAGCCACGTGATCAGTGCATGATAGCCACGTGATCAGTGCATGATCAGTCATGTGATACGTGTGTGATCAGCCACGTGATCAGTGCATGATATCCACGTGATCAGTGCATGATCAGCCACGTGATCAGTGCATGATAGCCACGTGATCAGTGCATGATCAGTCACGTGATACATGTGTGATCAGCCACGTGATCAGTGCATGATGAGCCACGTGATCAGTGCATGATCAATTACGTGATCAGTGCATGATCAGTCACGTGACCAGTACATGGTTGCTACGTGATCGTTGCATGATCAGCCACGTGAGCAGTGCATGATAGCCACGTGATCAGTGCATGATCAGTCACGTGATCAGTGCATGATCAGTCACGTGAACAGTGCATGATCATTCGTGATCAGTGCATGATCAGTCACGTGACCAGTATATGGTTGCTACGTGATCATTGCATGACAGCCACGTGATCAGTGCATGATAGCCACGTGATGTGTGCATGAGTTCACGTGATCAGTGTATGATCAGCCACGTGATCAGTGCATGAGAGTCACGTGATCAGTGCATGATAGTCACGTGACAGTGTGTGATCAGCCACGTGATCAGTGCATGATCAGCCACGTGATCAGTGCATGATCAGCCACGTGATCAGTGCATGATCAGTTACGTGATCAGTGCATGATCAGCCACGTGATCAGTGCATGATCAGTCACGTGATCAGTGCATGATAGCTGCGTGATCATGCATGATCAGCCACGTGATCAGTGCATGATAGCCACGTGATCAGTGCATGATCAGTCACGTGATCAGTGCATGATCAGCCACGTGATCAGTGCATGATCAGTCACGTGATCAGTGCATGATCAGTCACGTGATCAGTGCATGATCAGCCACGTGATCAGTGCATGATCAGTCACGTGATCAGTGCATGATCAGCCACGTGATCAGTGCATGATCAGGCACGTGATCAGTGCATGATCAGCCACGTGATCAGTGCATGATAGCCACGTGATCAGTGCATGATCAGTCACGTGATCAGTGCATGATCAGTACGTGATCAGTGCATGATCAGCCACGTGATCAGTGCATGATCAGCCACGTGATCAGTGCATGATCAATTACGTGATCAGTGCATGATCAGTCACGTGACCAGTACATGGTAGCTACGTGATCATTGCATGATCAGCCACGTGATCAGTGCATGATAGCCACGTGATCAGTGCATGATAGCCACGTGATCAGTGCATGATCAGTCATGTGATACGTGTGTGATCAGCCACGTGATCAGTGCATGATATCCACGTGATCAGTGCATGACAGCCACGTGATCAGTGCATGAGAGCCACGGATCAGTGCATGATCAGTCACGTGATACATGTGTGATCAGCCACGTGATCAGTGCATGATGAGCCACGTGATCAGTGCAGGATCAATTACGTGATCAGTGCATGATCAGTCACGTGACCAGTACATGGTTGCTACGTGATCGTTGCATGATCAGCCACGTGAGCAGAGCATGATAGCCACGTGATCAGTGCATGATCAGTCACGTGATCAGTACATGATCAGTCACGTGAACAGTGCATGATCATTTACGTGATCTTTGCATGATCAGTCACGTGACCAGTATATGGTTGCTACGTGATCATTCCATGACGAGCCACGTGAGCAGTGCATGATAGCCACGTGATGTGTGCATGAGTTACGTGAGCAGAGTATGATCAGCCACGTGATCAGTGCATGAGTGCCACGTGATCAGTGCATGATATGTCACGTGACAGGTGTGTGATCAGCCACGTGAACAGTGCATGTTCAGCCACGTGATCAGTGCATGATAGCCACGTGATCAGTGCATGATCAGTTACGTGAGCAGTGTATGATCAGCCACGTGATCAGTGCATGGTCAGACACGTGAACAGTGTATGATCAGCCACGTGATCAGTGCATGATATCCAAGTGATCAGTGCATGATCATCACGTGATCAGTGTATGATCAGCCACGTGAACAGTGCATGCTCAGTCACGTGATCTGGGCCTGCTGAGCTGCGTGATTACTGCCTGCTCAGCTGCTTGATTATTGCCAGCTGAGCAGCATGATTCCTCACACCTGTGTTCCATTATTATTGCCTGCTGACTGTTTGATTCGTGCCTACTCAGCTCTTTGTTTATTGCCTCCAGAGGCACATGATCAGTGTATGATAGCAAACATGATCAGCGCATGATCAGTCACATGATCAGCGCCATAAGTCACGTGATCACTACATGATAGTCATGTGATCAGTCCATGCTCAGTCACGGTATCAGTGCATGATCAGCCACGTGATCAGTGCATGATCTGTCACAAGATTAGTGTATGATCATCCACGTGATCAGTGCATGGGCAGTCATGTGATCAGTGCATGATATAGACGTGAACAGTGCATGATCAGTCTCGTGATCAGTGCATGATAGCCACGTGATCAGTGCATGATCAGTCACCTGATGGGTGTATGATCATTCACGTGACCTGTACATGGTAGCTACATGATCATTGCATGATCAGCCACGTGAGTAGTTCATGATAGCCACGTGATCACTGCATGATCAGTCACGTGATCAGTGCATGATCAGTCATGTGACCAGTACATGGTAGCTGCGTGATCATGGCATGATCAGCCACGTGAGCAGTGCATGATAGCCACGTGATCAGTGCATGATCAGTCACGTGATCAGTGCATGATCAGCCACGTGATCAGTGCATGATAGCCACGTGATCAGTGCATGATCAGTCACGTGATCAGTGCATGATCAGTTATGTGATCAGTGTATGATCAGCCACGTGATCAGTGCATGATCAGCCACATGATCAGTGCATGATCAATTACGTGATCAGTGCATGATCAGTCACGTGACCAGTACATGGTAGCTACGTGATCATTGCATGATCAGCCACGTGATCAGTGCATGATAGCCACGTGATCAGTGCATGATAGCCACGTGATCAGTGCATGATCAGTCATGTGATACGTGTGTGATCAGCCACGTGATCAGTGCATGATATCCACGTGATCAGTGCATGACAGCCACGTGATCAGTGCATGAGAGCCACGTGATCAGTGCATGATCAGTCACGTGATACATGTGTGATCAGCCACGTGATCAGTGCATGATGAGCCACGTGATCAGTGCAGGATCAATTACGTGATCAGTGCATGATCAGTCACGTGACCAGTACATGGTTGCTACGTGATCGTTGCATGATCAGCCACGTGAGCAGAGCATGATAGCCACGTGATCAGTGCATGATCAGTCACGTGATCAGTACATGATCAGTCACGTGAACAGTGCATGATCATTTACGTGATCTTTGCATGATCAGTCACGTGACCAGTATATGGTTGCTACGTGATCATTCCATGACGAGCCACGTGAGCAGTGCATGATAGCCACGTGATGTGTGCATGAGTTACGTGAGCAGAGTATGATCAGCCACGTGATCAGTGCATGAGTGCCACGTGATCAGTGCATGATATGTCACGTGACAGTGTGTGATCAGCCACGTGATCAGTGCATGTTCAGCCACGTGATCAGTGCATGATAGCCACGTGATCAGTGCATGATCAGTTACGTGAGCAGTGTATGATCAGCCACGTGATCAGTGCATGGTCAGACACGTGAACAGTGTATGATCAGCCACGTGATCAGTGCATGATATCACGTGATCAGTGCATGATCAGCCACGTGATCAGTGTATGATCAGCCACGTGAACAGTGCATGCTCAGTCACGTGATCTGGGCCTGCTGAGCTGCGTGATTACTGTCTGCTCATCTGCTTGACAATTGCCAGCTGAGCTGCACGATTCCTGCCTGTCATCTGCTTGACAATTGCCAGCTGTGCTGCATAATTCCTGCCTGCTCAGCTGCTTGATTATTGCCAGCTGAGCAGCATGATTCCTCACACCTGAGTTCCATGATTATTGCCTGCTGACTGTTTGATTCGTGCCTACTCAGCTCTTTGTTTATTGCCTCCAGAGGCACATGATCAGTGTATGATAGCAAACATGATCAGCGCATGATCAGTCACATGATCAGCGCCATTAAGTCACGTGATCACTACATGATAGTCATGTGATCAGTCCATGCTCAGTCACGGTATCAGTGCATGATCAGCCACGTGATCAGTGCATGATCAGTCACGTGATCAGTGCATGATCAGTCACGTGATCAGTGCATGATCAGCCGTGATCAGTGCATGATCATACACGTGAACAGTGCATGATCAGCCACGTGATCAGTGCATGATAGCCACGTGATCAGTGCATGATCAGTCACGTGATCAGTGTATGATCAGCCACGTGAACAGTGCATGCTCAGTCACGTGATCAGGGCATGATGAGCTGCGTGATTACCGTCTGCTCATCTGCTTGACAATTGCCAGCTGAGCTGCACGATTCCTGCCTGTCATCTGCTTGACAATTATCAGCTGTGCTGCATAATTCCTGCCTGATCAGCTGCTGATTATTGCCAGCTGAGCAGCATGATTCCTCACACCTGAGTTCCATGATTATTGCCTGCTGACTGTTTGATTCGTGCCTACTCAGCTCTTTGTTCATTGCCTCCAGAGGCACATGATCAGTGTATGATAGCAAACATGATCAGTGCATGATCAGTCACATGATCAGTGCATTAAGTCACGTGATCAGTGCATGATAGTCATGTGATCAGTGCATGATCAGTCACGTGATCAGTGCATGATCAGCCACGTGATCAGTGCATGATCAGTCACGTGATCAGTGCATGATCAGTTACGTGATCAGTGCATGATCAGCCACGTGATCAGTGCATGATCAGCACGTGATCAGTGCATGATCAGCCACGTGATCAGTGCATGATAGCCACGTGATCAGTGCATGATCAGTCACGTGATCAGTGTATGATCAGCCACGTGATCAGTGCATGATCAGTCACGTGATCAGTGCATGCTGAGCTGCGTGATTACCGTCTGCTCATCTGCTTGACAATTGCCAGCTGAGCTGCACGATTCCTGCCTGTCATCTGCTTGACAATTATCAGCTGTGCTGCGTAATTCCTGCCTGATCAGCTGCTTGATTATTGCCAGCTGAGCAGCATGATTCCTCACACCTGAGTTCCATGATTATTGCCTGCTGACTGTTTGATTCGTGCCTACTCAGCTCTTTGTTTATTGCCTCCAGAGGCACATGATCAGTGCATGATAGCAAACATGATCAGTGCATGATCAGTCACATGATCAGTGCATGAAGTCACGTGATCAGTGCATGATAGTCATGTGATCAGTGCATGATCAGTCACGTATCAGTGCATGATCAGCCACGTGATCAGTGCATGATCAGCCACGTGATCAGTGCATGATCAGTTACGTGAGCAGTGTATGATCAGCCACGTGATCAGTGCATGGTCAGACACGTGAACAGTGTATGATCAGCCACGTGATCAGTGCATGATAGCCACGTGATCAGTGCATGATCAGTCACGTGATCAGTGTATGATCAGCCACGTGAACAGTGCATGCTCAGTCACGTGATCTGGGCCTGCTGAGCTGCGTGATTACTGTCTGCTCATCTGCTTGACAATTGCCAGCTGAGCTGCACGATTCCTGCCTGTCATCTGCTTGACAATTGCCAGCTGTGCTGCGTAATTCCTGCCTGCTCAGCTGCTTGATTATTGCCAGCTGAGCAGCATGATTCCTCACACCTGAGTTCCATGATTATTGCCTGCTGACTGTTTGATTCGTGCCTACTCAGCTCTTTGTTTATTGCCTCCAGAGGCACATGATCAGTGTATGATAGCAAACATGATCAGCGCATGATCAGTCACATGATCAGCGCCATTAAGTCACGTGATCACTACATGATAGTCATGTGATCAGTCCATGCTCAGTCACGGTATCAGTGCATGATCAGCCACGTGATCAGTGCATGATCTGTCACAAGATTAGTGTATGATCATCCACGTGATCAGTGCATGGGCAGTCATGTGATCAGTGCATGATATAGACGTGATCAGTGCATGATCAGTCTCGTGATCAGTGCATGATAGCCACGTGATCAGTGCATGATCAGTCACCTGATGGGTGTATGATCATTCACGTGACCTGTACATGGTAGCTACATGATCATTGCATGATCAGCCACGTGAGTAGTGCATGATAGCCACGTGATCACTGCATGATCAGTCACGTGATCAGTGCATGATCAGTCATGTGACCAGTACATGGTAGCTGCGTGATCATGGCATGATCAGCCACGTGAGCAGTGCATGATAGCCACGTGATCAGTGCATGATCAGTCACGTGATCAGTGCATGATCAGTCACGTGATCAGTGCATGATCAGCCACGTGATCAGTGCATGATCAGCCACGTGATCAGTGCATGATCAATTACGTGATCAGTGCATGATCAGTCACGTGATCAGTGCATGATAGCTACGTGATCAGTGCATGATCAGCCACGTGATCAGTGCATGATAGCCACGTGATCAGTGCATGATAGCCACGTGATCAGTGCATGATCAGTCATGTGATACGTGTGTGATCAGCCACGTGATCAGTGCATGATATCCACGTGATCAGTGCATGATCAGCCACGTGATCAGTGCATGATAGCCACGTGATCAGTGCATGATCAGTCACGTGATACATGTGTGATCAGCCACGTGATCAGTGCATGATGAGCCACGTGATCAGTGCATGATCAATTACGTGATCAGTGCATGATCAGTCACGTGACCAGTACATGGTTGCTACGTGATCGTGCATGATCAGCCACGTGAGCAGTGCATGATAGCCACGTGATCAGTGCATGATCAGTCACGTGATCAGTGCATGATCAGTCACGTGAACAGTGCATGATCATTTACGTGATCAGTGCATGATCAGTCACGTGACCAGTATATGGTTGCTACGTGATCATTGCATGACAGCCACGTGATCAGTGCATGATAGCCACGTGATCAGTGCATGAGTTACGTGATCAGTGTATGATCAGCCACGTGATCAGTGCATGAGTCACGTGATCAGTGCATGATAGTCACGTGACAGTGTGTGATCAGCCACGTGATCAGTGCATGATCAGCCACGTGATCAGTGCATGATAGCCACGTGATCAGTGCATGATCAGTTACGTGATCAGTGCATGATCAGCCACGTGATCAGTGCATGATCAGTCATGTGACCAGTGCATGGTAGCTGCGTGATCATGCATGATCAGCCACGTGATCAGTGCATGATAGCCACGTGATCAGTGCATGATCAGTCACGTGATCAGTGCATGATCAGCCACGTGATCAGTGCATGATCAGTCACGTGATCAGTGCATGATCAGTCACGTGATCAGTGCATGATCAGCCACGTGATCAGTGCATGATCAGTCACGTGATCAGTGCATGATCAGCCACGTGATCAGTGCATGATCAGGCACGTGATCAGTGCATGATCAGCCACGTGATCAGTGCATGATAGCCACGTGATCAGTGCATGATCAGTCACGTGATCAGTGCATGATCAGTACGTGATCAGTGCATGATCAGCCACGTGATCAGTGCATGATCAGCCACGTGATCAGTGCATGATCAATTACGTGATCAGTGCATGATCAGTCACGTGACCAGTACATGGTAGCTACGTGATCATTGCATGATCAGCCACGTGATCAGTGCATGATAGCCACGTGATCAGTGCATGATAGCCACGTGATCAGTGCATGATCAGTCATGTGATACGTGTGTGATCAGCCACGTGATCAGTGCATGATATCCACGTGATCAGTGCATGACAGCCACGTGATCAGTGCATGAGAGCCACGTGATCAGTGCATGATCAGTCACGTGATACATGTGTGATCAGCCACGTGATCAGTGCATGATGAGCCACGTGATCAGTGCAGGATCAATTACGTGATCAGTGCATGATCAGTCACGTGACCAGTACATGGTTGCTACGTGATCGTTGCATGATCAGCCACGTGAGCAGAGCATGATAGCCACGTGATCAGTGCATGATCAGTCACGTGATCAGTACATGATCAGTCACGTGAACAGTGCATGATCATTTACGTGATCTGTGCATGATCAGTCACGTGACCAGTATATGGTTGCTACGTGATCATTCCATGACGAGCCACGTGAGCAGTGCATGATAGCCACGTGATGTGTGCATGAGTTACGTTAGCAGAGTATGATCAGCCACGTGATCAGTGCATGAGTGCCACGTGATCAGTGCATGATATGTCACGTGACAGGTGTGTTATCAGCCACGTGAACAGTGCATGTTCAGCCACGTGATCAGTGCATGATAGCCACGTGATCAGTGCATGATCAGTTACGTGAGCAGTGTATGATCAGCCACGTGATCAGTGCATGGTCAGACACGTGAACAGTGTATGATCAGCCACGTGATCAGTGCATGATCAGACACGTGATCAGTGCATGATCAGCCACGTGATCAGTGCATGATCAGCCACGTGATCAGTGCATGATCAGTTACGTGATCAGTGTATGATCAGCCACGTGAACAGTGCATGCTCAGTCACGTGATCTGGGCCTGCTGAGCTGCGTGATTACTGTCTGCTCATCTGCTTGACAATTGCCAGCTGAGCTGCACGATTCCTGCCTGTCATCTGCTTGACAATTGTCAGCTGTGCTGCGTAATTCCTGCCTGCTCAGCTGCTTGATTATTGCCAGCTGAGCAGCATGATTCCTCACACCTGAGTTCCATGATTATTGCCTGCTGACTGTTTGATTCGTGCCTACTCAGCTCTTTGTTTATTGCCTCCAGAGGCACATGATCAGTGTATGATAGCAAACATGATCAGCGCATGATCAGTCACATGATCAGCGCCATTAAGTCACGTGATCACTACATGATAGTCATGTGATCAGTCCATGCTCAGTCACGGTATCAGTGCATGATCAGCCACGTGATCAGTGCATGATCTGTCACAAGATTAGTGTATGATCATCCACGTGATCAGTGCATGGGCAGTCATGTGATCAGTGCATGATATAGACGTGATCAGTGCATGATCAGTCTCGTGATCAGTGCATGATAGCCACGTGATCAGTGCATGATCAGTCACCTGATGGGTGTATGATCATTCACGTGACCTGTACATGGTAGCTACATGATCATTGCATGATCAGCCACGTGAGTAGTGCATGATAGCCACGTGATCACTGCATGATCAGTCACGTGATCAGTGCATGATCAGTCATGTGACCAGTACATGGTAGCTGCGTGATCATGGCATGATCAGCCACGTGAGCAGTGCATGATAGCCACGTGATCAGTGCATGATCAGTCACGTGATCAGTGCATGATCAGTCACGTGATCAGTGCATGATCAGCCACGTGATCAGTGCATGATCAGCCACGTGATCAGTGCATGATCAATTACGTGATCAGTGCATGATCAGTCACGTGATCAGTGCATGGTAGCTACGTGATCAGTGCATGATCAGCTTCGTGATCAGTGCATGATAGCCACGTGATCAGTGCATGATAGCCACGTGATCAGTGCATGATCAGTCATGTGATACGTGTGTGATCAGCCACGTGATCAGTGCATGATATCCACGTGATCAGTGCATGATCAGCCACGTGATCAGTGCATGATCAGCCACGTGATCAGTGCATGATCAGTCACGTGATCATGTGTGATCAGCCACGTGATCAGTGCATGATGAGCCACGTGATCAGTGCATGATCAATTACGTGATCAGTGCATGATCAGTCACGTGATCCAGTACATGGTTGCTACGTGATCAGTGCATGATCAGCCACGTGAGCAGTGCATGATAGCCACGTGATCAGTGCATGATCAGTCACGTGATCAGTGCATGATCAGTCACGTGAACAGTGCATGATCATTTACGTGATCAGTGCATGATCAGTCACGTGACCAGTATATGGTTGCTACGTGATCATTGCATGACAGCCACGTGAGCAGTGCATGATAGCCACGTGATCAGTGCATGAGTTCGTGATCAGTGTATGATCAGCCACGTGATCAGTGCATGATCAGTCACGTGATCAGTGCATGATATGTCACGTGACAGTGTGTGATCAGCCACGTGATCAGTGCATGTTCAGCCACGTGATCAGTGCATGATAGCCACGTGATCAGTGCATGATCAGTTACGTGATCAGTCATGATCAGCCACGTGATCAGTGCATGATCAGTCACGTGATCAGTGCATGGTAGCTGCGTGATCATGCATGATCAGCCACGTGATCAGTGCATGATAGCCACGTGATCAGTGCATGATCAGTCACGTGATCAGTGCATGATCAGCCACGTGATCAGTGCATGATCAGTCACGTGATCAGTGCATGATCAGTCACGTGATCAGTGCATGATCAGCCACGTGATCAGTGCATGATCAGTCACGTGATCAGTGCATGATCAGCCACGTGATCAGTGCATGATCAGGCACGTGATCAGTGCATGTCCAGCCAAGTGATCAGTGCATGATAGCCACGTGATCAGTGCATGATCAGTCACGTGATCAGTGCATGATCAGTTACGTGATCAGTGTATGATCAGCCACGTGATCAGTGCATGATCAGCCACGTGATCAGTGCATGATCAATTACGTGATCAGTGCATGATCAGTCACGTGACCAGTACATGGTAGCTACGTGATCATTGCATGATCAGCCACGTGATCAGTGCATGATAGCCACGTGATCAGTGCATGATAGCCACGTGATCAGTGCATGATCAGTCATGTGATACGTGTGTGATCAGCCACGTGATCAGTGCATGATATCCACGTGATCAGTGCATGACAGCCACGTGATCAGTGCATGAGAGCCACGTGATCAGTGCATGATCAGTCACGTGATACATGTGTGATCAGCCACGTGATCAGTGCATGATGAGCCACGTGATCAGTGCAGGATCAATTACGTGATCAGTGCATGATCAGTCACGTGACCAGTACATGGTTGCTACGTGATCGTTGCATGATCAGCCACGTGAGCAGAGCATGATAGCCACGTGATCAGTGCATGATCAGTCACGTGATCAGTACATGATCAGTCACGTGAACAGTGCATGATCATTTACGTGATCTTTGCATGATCAGTCACGTGACCAGTATATGGTTGCTACGTGATCATTCCATGACGAGCCACGTGAGCAGTGCATGATAGCCACGTGATGTGTGCATGAGTTACGTTAGCAGAGTATGATCAGCCACGTGATCAGTGCATGAGTGCCACGTGATCAGTGCATGATATGTCACGTGACAGGTGTGTTATCAGCCACGTGAACAGTGCATGTTCAGCCACGTGATCAGTGCATGATAGCCACGTGATCAGTGCATGATCAGTTACGTGAGCAGTGTATGATCAGCCACGTGATCAGTGCATGGTCAGACACGTGAACAGTGTATGATCAGCCACGTGATCAGTGCATGATATCCAAGTGATCAGTACATGATCATCACGTGATCAGTGTATGATCAGCCACGTGAACAGTGCATGCTCAGTCACGTGATCTGGGCCTGCTGAGCTGCGTGATTACTGTCTGCTCATCTGCTTGACAATTGCCAGCTGAGCTGCACGATTCCTGCCTGCTCAGCTGCTTGATTATTGCCAGCTGAGCAGCATGATTCCTCACACCTGAGTTCCATGATTATTGCCTGCTGACTGTTTGATTCGTGCCTACTCAGCTCTTTGTTTATTGCCTCCAGAGGCACATGATCAGTGTATGATAGCAAACATGATCAGCGCATGATCAGTCACATGATCAGCGCCATTAAGTCACGTGATCACTACATGATAGTCATGTGATCAGTCCATGCTCAGTCACGGTATCAGTGCATGATCAGCCACGTGATCAGTGCATGATCTGTCACAAGATTAGTGTATGATCATCCAGGTGCTCAGTGCACGGGCAGTCATGTGATCAGTGCATGATATAGACGTGATCAGTGCATGATCAGTCTCGTGATCAGTGCATGATAGCCACGTGATCAGTGCATGATCAGTCACATGATGGGTGTATGATCATTCACGTGACCTGTACATGGTAGCTACATGATCATTTCATGATCAGCCACGTGAGTAGTACATGATAGCCACGTGATCACTGCATGATCAGTCACGTGATCAGTGCATGATCAGTCATGTGACCAGTACATGGTAGCTGCGTGATCATGGCATAATCAGCCACGTGAGCAGTGCATGATAGCCACGTGATCAGTGCATGATCAGGCACGTGATCAGTGTATGATCAGCCACGTGATCAGTGCATGATAGCCACGTGATCAGTGCATGATCAGTCACGTGATCAGTGCATGATCAATTATGTGATCAGTGTATGATCAGCCACGTGATCAGTGCATGATCAGCCACATGATCAGTGCATGATCAATTACGTGATCAGTGCATGATCAGTCACGTGACCAGTACATGGTAGCTACGTGATCATTGCATGATCAGCCACGTGATCAGTGCATGATAGCCACGTGATCAGTGCATGATAGCCACGTGATCAGTGCATGATCAGTCATGTGATACGTGTGTGATCAGCCACGTGATCAGTGCATGATATCCACGTGATCAGTGCATGACAGCCACGTGATCAGTGCATGAGAGCCACGGGATCAGTGCATGATCAGTCACGTGATACATGTGTGATCAGCCACGTGATCAGTGCATGATGAGCCACGTGATCAGTGCATGATCAATTACGTGATCAGTGCATGATCAGTCACGTGACCAGTACATGGTTGCTACGTGATCGTTGCATGATCAGCCACGTGAGCAGTGCATGATAGCCACGTGATCAGTGCATGATCAGTCACGTGATCAGTACATGATCAGTCACGTGAACAGTGCATGATCATTTACGTGATCAGTGCATGATCAGTCACGTGACCAGTATATGGTTGCTACGTGATCATTCCATGACAGCCACGTGAGCAGTGCATGAGTGCCACGTGATCAGTGCATGATATGTCACGTTACAGGTGTGTGATCAGCCACGTGAACAGTGCATGTTCAGCCACGTGATCAGTGCATGATAGCCACGTGATCAGTGCATGATCAGTTACGTGAGCAGTGTATGATCAGCCACGTGATCAGTGCATGGTCAGACACGTGAACAGTGTATGATCAGCCACGTGATCAGTGCATGATATCCAAGTGATCAGTACATGATCATCACGTGATCAGTGTATGATCAGCCACGTGAACAGTGCATGCTCAGTCACGTGATCTGGGCCTGCTGAGCTGCGTGATTACTGTCTGCTCATCTGCTTGACAATTGCCAGCTGAGCTGCACGATTCCTGCCTGCTCAGCTGCTTGATTATTGCCAGCTGAGCAGCATGATTCCTCACACCTGAGTTCCATGATTATTGCCTGCTGACTGTTTGATTCGTGCCTACTCAGCTCTTTGTTTATTGCCTCCAGAGGCACATGATCAGTGTATGATAGCAAACATGATCAGCGCATGATCAGTCACATGATCAGCGCCATTAAGTCACGTGATCACTACATGATAGTCATGTGATCAGTCCATGCTCAGTCACGGTATCAGTGCATGATCAGCCACGTGATCAGTGCATGATCTGTCACAAGATTAGTGTATGATCATCCACGTGATCAGTGCATGGGCAGTCATGTGATCAGTGCATGATATAGACGTGATCAGTGCATGATCAGTCTCGTGATCAGTGCATGATAGCCACGTGATCAGTGCATGATCAGTCACCTGATGGGTGTATGATCATTCACGTGACCTGTACATGGTAGCTACATGATCATTGCATGATCAGCCACGTGACTAGTTCATGATAGCCACGTGATCACTGCATGATCAGTCACGTGATCAGTGCATGATCAGTCATGTGACCAGTACATGGTAGCTGCGTGATCATGGCATAATCAGCCACGTGAGCAGTGCATGATAGCCACGTGATCAGTGCATGATCAGGCACGTGATCAGTGCATGTCCAGCCACGTGATCAGTGCATGATAGCTACGTGATCAGTGCATGATCAGTCACGTGATCAGTGCATGATCAGTCACGTGATCAGTGCATGATCAGCCACGTGATCAGTGCATGATCAGCCACGTGATCAGTGCATGATCAATTACGTGATCAGTGCATGATCAGTCACGTGATCAGTACATGGTAGCTACGTGATCATTGCATGATCAGCCACGTGATCAGTGCATGATAGCCACGTGATCAGTGCATGATAGCCACGTGATCAGTGCATGATCAGTCATGTGATAGTGTGTGATCAGCCACGTGATCAGTGCATGATATCCACGTGATCAGTGCATGACAGCCACGTGATCAGTGCATGATAGCCACGTGATCAGTGCATGATCAGTCACGTGATCATGTGTGATCAGCCACGTGATCAGTGCATGATCAGCCACGTGATCAGTGCATGATCAATTACGTGATCAGTGCATGATCAGTCACGTGACCAGTGCATGGTTGCTACGTGATCAGTGCATGATCAGCCACGTGATCAGTGCATGATAGCCACGTGATCAGTGCATGATAGCCACGTGATCAGTGCATGATCAGTCACGTGATCAGTGCATGATCAGTCACGTGATCAGTGCATGATCAGCCACGTGATCAGTGCATGATCAGTCACGTGATCAGTGCATGATCAGCCACGTGATCAGTGCATGATCAGTCACGTGATCAGTGCATGATATAGACGTGATCAGTGCATGATCAGTCACGTGATCAGTGCATGATAGCCACGTGATCAGTGCATGATCAGTCACGTGATCAGTGCATGATCAGCCACGTGATCAGTGCATGATAGCCACGTGATCAGTGCATGATAGTCACGTGATCAGTGCATGATCAGCCACGTGATCAGTGCATGATCAGCCACGTGATCAGTGCATGATAGCCACGTGATCAGTGCATGATCAGTTACGTGATCAGTGCATGATCAGCCACGTGATCAGTGCATGATATCCACGTGATCAGTGCATGACAGCCACGTGATCAGTGCATGATAGCCACGTGATAGGTGCATGATCAGTCACGTGATCATGTGTGATCAGCCACGTGATCAGTGCATGATCAGCCACGTGATCAGTGCATGATCAATTACGTGATCAGTGCATGATCAGTCACGTGACCAGTACATGGTTGCTACGTGATCATTGCATGATCAGCCACGTGAGCAGTGCATGATAGCCACGTGATCAGTGCATGATCAGTCACGTGATCAGTGCATGATCAGTCACGTGATCAGTGCATGATCATTTACGTGATCAGTGCATGATCAGTCACGTGATCAGTATATGGTAGCTACGTGATCAGTGCATGACAGCCACGTGAGCAGTGCATGATCAGCCACGTGATCAGTGCATGATAGCCACGTGATCAGTGCATGATCAGTTACGTGATCAGTGTATGATCAGCCACGTGATCAGTGCATGGTCAGACACGTGAACAGTGTATGATCAGCCACGTGATCAGTGCATGATATCCAAGTGATCAGTGCATGATCATCACGTGATCAGTGTATGATCAGCCACGTGAACAGTGCATGCTCAGTCACGTGATCTGGGCCTGCTGAGCTGCGTGATTACTGTCTGCTCATCTGCTTGACAATTGCCAGCTGAGCTGCACGATTCCTGCCTGTCATCTGCTTGACAATTGCCAGCTGTGCTGCATAATTCCTGCCTGTTCAGCTGCTTGATTATTGCCAGCTGAGCAGCATGATTCCTCACACCTGAGTTCCATGATTATTGCCTGCTGACTGTTTGATTCGTGCCTACTCAGCTCTTTGTTTATTGCCTCCAGAGGCACATGATCAGTGTATGATAGCAAACATGATCAGCGCATGATCAGTCACATGATCAGCGCCATTAAGTCACGTGATCACTACATGATAGTCATGTGATCAGTCCATGCTCAGTCACGGTATCAGTGCATGATCAGCCACGTGATCAGTGCATGGTCTGTCACAAGATTAGTGTATGATCATCCACGTGATCAGTGCATGGGCAGTCATGTGATCAGTGCATGATATAGACGTGAACAGTGCATGATCAGTCTCGTGATCAGTGCATGATAGCCACGTGATCAGTGCATGATCAGTCACCTGATGGGTGTATGATCATTCACGTGACCTGTACATGGTAGCTACATGATCATTGCATGATCAGCCACATGAGTAGTTCATGATAGCCACGTGATCACTGCATGATCAGTCACGTGATCAGTGCATGATCAGTCATGTGACCAGTACATGGTAGCTGCGTGATCATGGCATGATCAGCCACGTGAGCAGTGCATGATAGCCACGTGATCAGTGCATGATCAGACACGTGATCAGTGCATGATCAGTCACGTGATCAGTGCATGATCAGCCACGTGATCAGTGCATGATCAGGCACGTGATCAGTGCATGATCAGTCACGTGATCAGTGCATGATCAGTTACGTGATCAGTGTATGATCAGCCACGTGATCAGTGCATGATCAGCCACGTGATCAGTGCATGATCAATTACGTGATCAGTGCATGATCAGTCACGTGACCAGTACATGGTAGCTACGTGATCATTGCATGATCAGCCACGTGATCAGTGCATGATAGCCACGTGATCAGTGCATGATAGCCACGTGATCAGTGCATGATCAGTCATGTGATACGTGTGTGATCAGCCACGTGATCAGTGCATGATATCCACGTGATCAGTGCATGACAGCCACGTGATCAGTGCATGAGAGCCACGTGATCAGTGCATGATCAGTCACGTGATACATGTGTGATCAGCCACGTGATCAGTGCATGATGAGCCACGTGATCAGTGCAGGATCAATTACGTGATCAGTGCATGATCAGTCACGTGACCAGTACATGGTTGCTACGTGATCGTTGCGTGATCAGCCACGTGAGCAGAGCATGATAGCCACGTGATCAGTGCATGATCAGTCACGTGATCAGTACATGATCAGTCACGTGAACAGTGCATGATCATTTACGTGATCTTTGCATGATCAGTCACGTTACCAGTATATGGTTGCTACGTGATCATTCCATGACGAGACACGTGAGCAGTGCATGATAGCCACGTGATGTGTGCATGAGTTACGTGAGCAGAGTATGATCAGCCACGTGATCAGTGCATGAGTGCCACGTGATCAGTGCATGATATGTCACGTGACAGGTGTGTGATCAGCCACGTGAACAGTGCATGTTCAGCCACGTGATCAGTGCATGATAGCCACGTGATCAGTGCATGATCAGTTACGTGAGCAGTGTATGATCAGCCACGTGATCAGTGCATGGTCAAACACGTGAACAGTGTATGATCAGCCACGTGATCAGTGCATGATCTCCAAGTGATCAGTGCATGATCATCACGTGATCAGTGTATGATCAGCCACGTGAACAGTGCATGCTCAGTCACGTGATCTGGGCCTGCTGAGCTGCGTGATTACTGTCTGCTCATCTGCTTGACAATTGCCAGCTGGGCTGCACGATTCCTGCCTGTCATCTGCTTGACAATTGCCAGCTGTGCTGCGTAATTCCAGCCTGTTCAGCTGCTTGATTATTGCCAGCTGAGCAGCATGATTCCTCACACCTGAGTTCCATGATTATTGCCTGCTGACTGTTTGATTCGTGCCTACTCAGCTCTTTGTTTATTGCCTCCAGAGGCACATGATCAGTGTATGATAGCAAACATGATCAGCGCATGATCAGTCACATGATCAGTGCCATTAAGTCACGTGATCACTACATGATAGTCATGTGATCAGTCCATGCTCAGTCACGGTATCAGTGCATGATCAGCCACGTGATCAGTGCATGATCTGTCAAAAGATTAGTGTATGATCATCCACGTGATCAGTGCACGGGCAGTCATGTGATCAGTGCATGATATAGACGTGAACAGTGCATGATCAGTCTCGTGATCAGTGCATGATAGCCACGTGATCAGTGCATGATCAGTCACCTGATGGGTGTATGATCATTCACGTGACCTGTACATGGTAGCTACATGATCATTGCATGATCAGCCACGTGAGTAGTTCATGATAGCCACGTGATCACTGCATGATCAGTCACGTGATCAGTGCATGATCAGTCATGTGACCAGTACATGGTAGCTGCGTGATCATGGCATGATCAGCCACGTGAGCAGTGCATGATAGCCACGTGATCAGTGCATGATCAGACACGTGATCAGTGCATGATCAGTCACGTGATCAGTGCATGATCAGCCACGTGATCAGTGCATGATCAGGCACGTGATCAGTGCATGATCAGTCACGTGATCAGTGCATGATCAGTCACGTGATCAGTGTATGATCAGCCACGTGATCAGTGCATGATCAGCCACGTGATCAGTGCATGATCAATTACGTGATCAGTGCATGATCAGTCACGTGACCAGTACATGGTAGCTACGTGATCATTGCATGATCAGCCACGTGATCAGTGCATGATAGCCACGTGATCAGTGCATGATAGCCACGTGATCAGTGCATGATCAGTCATGTGATACGTGTGTGATCAGCCACGTGATCAGTGCATGATATCCACGTGATCAGTGCATGACAGCCACGTGATCAGTGCATGAGAGCCACGTGATCAGTGCATGATCAGTCACGTGATACATGTGTGATCAGCCACGTGATCAGTGCATGATGAGCCACGTGATCAGTGCAGGATCAATTACGTGATCAGTGCATGATCAGTCACGTGACCAGTACATGGTTGCTACGTGATCGTTGCATGATCAGCCACGTGAGCAGAGCATGATAGCCACGTGATCAGTGCATGATCAGTCACGTGATCAGTACATGATCAGTCACGTGAACAGTGCATGATCATTTACGTGATCTTTGCATGATCAGTCACGTGACCAGTATATGGTTGCTACGTGATCATTCCATGTCGAGCCACGTGAGCAGTGCATGATAGCCACGTGATGTGTGCATGAGTTACGTGAGCAGAGTATGATCAGCCACGTGATCAGTGCATGAGTGCCACGTGATCAGTGCATGATATGTCACGTGATTAGTGTATGATCATCCACGTGATCAGTGCATGTTCAGCCACGTGATCAGTGCATGATAGCCACGTGATCAGTGCATGATCAGTCACGTGATCAGTGCATGATCAGCCACGTGATCAGTGCATGATCAGTTACGTGATCAGTGTATGATCAGCCACGTGATCAGTGCATGATCAGCCACGTGATCAGTGCATGATCAGCCACGTGATCAGTGCATGATAGCCACGTGATCAGTGCATGATCAGTCACGTGATCAGTGCATGATCAGCCACGTGAACAGTGCATGCTCAGTCACGTGATCTGGGCCTGCTGAGCTGCGTGATTACTGTCTGTCATCTGCTTGACAATTGCCAGCTGAGCTGCACGATTCCTGCATGCTCAGCTGCTTGATTATTGCCAGCTGAGCAGCATGATTCCTCACACCTGAGTTCCATGATTATTGCCTGCTGACTGTTTGATTCGTGCCTACTCAGCTCTTTGTTTATTGCCTCCAGAGGCACATGATCAGTGTATGATAGCAAACATGATCAGCGCATGATCAGTCACATGATCAGCGCCATTAAGTCACGTGATCACTACATGATAGTCATGTGATCAGTCCATGCTCAGTCACGGTATCAGTGCATGATCAGCCACGTGATCAGTGCATGATCTGTCACAAGATTAGTGTATGATCATCCACGTGATCAGTGCATGGGCAGTCATGTGATCAGTGCATGATATAGACGTGAACAGTGCATGATCAGTCTCGTGATCAGTGCATGATAGCCACGTGATCAGTGCATGATCAGTCACCTGATGGGTGTATGATCATTCACGTGACCTGTACATGGTAGCTACATGATCATTGCATGATCAGCCACGTGAGTAGTGCATGATAGCCACGTGATCACTGCATGATCAGTCACGTGATCAGTGCATGATCAGTCATGTGACCAGTACATGGTAGCTGCGTGATCATGGCATGATTAGCCACGTGAGCAGTGCATGATAGCCACGTGATCAGTGCATGATCAGTCACGTGATCAGTGCATGATCAGTTACGTGATCAGTGCATGATCAGCCACGTGATCAGTGCATGATCAGCCACGTGATCAGTGCATGATCAATTACGTGATCAGTGCATGATCAGTCACGTGATCAGTGCATGGTAGCTACGTGATCAGTGCATGATCAGCCACGTGATCAGTGCATGATAGCCACGTGATCAGTGCATGATAGCCACGTGATCAGTGCATGACCAGTCATGTGATACGTGTGTGATCAGCCACGTGATCAGTGCATGATATCCACGTGATCAGTGCATGACAGCCACGTGATCAGTGCATGAGAGCCACGTGATCAGTGCATGATCAGTCACGTGATACATGTGTGATCAGCCACGTGATCAGTGCATGATGAGCCACGTGATCAGTGCATGATCAATTACGTGATCAGTGCATGATCAGTCACGTGACCAGTACATGGTTGCTACGTGATCGTTGCATGATCAGCCACGTGAGCAGTGCATGATAGCCACGTGATCAGTGCATGATCAGTCACGTGATCAGTGCATGATCAGTCACGTGAACAGTGCATGATCATTTACGTGATCAGTGCATGATCAGTCACGTGACCAGTATATGGTTGCTACGTGATCATTCCATGACAGCCACGTGAGCAGTGCATGATAGCCACGTGATGTGTGCATGAGTTACGTGATCAGTGTATGATCAGCCACGTGATCAGTGCATGAGAGCCACGTGATCAGTGCATGATAGTCACGTGACAGGT
Source organism: Bos javanicus (assembly GCF_032452875.1). Taxonomy (NCBI): domain Eukaryota; kingdom Metazoa; phylum Chordata; class Mammalia; order Artiodactyla; family Bovidae; genus Bos; species Bos javanicus. The sequence continues at coordinate 198,855 of NW_026893659.1, forward strand.
GTGTGATCAGCCACGTGATCAGTGCATGATCAGCCACGTGATCAGTGCATGATCAGCCACGTGATCAGTGCATGATCAGTTACGTGATCAGTGCATGATCAGCCACGTGATCAGTGCATGATCAGTCACGTGATCAGTGCATGGTAGCTGCGTGATCATGCATGATCAGCCACGTGATCAGTGCATGATAGCCACGTGATCAGTGCATGATCAGTCACGTGATCAGTGCATGATCAGCCACGTGATCAGTGCATGATCAGCCACGTGATCAGTGCATGATCAGTCACGTGATCAGTGCATGATCAGCCACGTGATCAGTGCATGATCAGTCACGTGATCAGTGCATGATCAGCCACGTGATCAGTGCATGATCAGGCACGTGATCAGTGCATGTCCAGCCACGTGATCAGTGCATGATAGCCACGTGATCAGTGCATGATCAGTCACGTGATCAGTGCATGATCAGTCACGTGATCAGTGCATGATCAGCCACGTGATCAGTGCATGATCAGCCACGTGATCAGTGCATGATCAGTCACGTGATCAGTGCATGATCAGTTACGTGATCAGTGCATGGTAGCTACGTGATCAGTGCATGATAAGCCACGTGATCAGTGCATGATAGCCACGTGATCAGTGCATTATCAGTTACGTGAGCAGTGTATGATCAGCCACGTGATCAGTGCATGGTCAGACACGTGATCAGTGCATGATCAGCCACGTGATCAGTGCATGATATCCACGTGATCAGTGCATGATCATCACGTGATCAGTGTATGATCAGCCACGTGAACAGTGCATGCTCAGTCACGTGATCTGGGCCTGCTGAGCTGCGTGATTACTGTCTGCTCATCTGCTTGACAATTGCCAGCTGAGCTGCACGATTCCTGCATGCTCAGCTGCTTGATTATTGCCAGCTGAGCAGCATGATTCCTCACACCTGAGTTCCATGATTATTGCCTGCTGACTGTTTGATTCGTGCCTACTCAGCTCTTTGTTTATTGCCTCCAGAGGCACATGATCAGTGTATGATAGCAAACATGATCAGCGCATGATCAGTCACATGATCAGCGCCATTAAGTCACGTGATCACTACATGATAGTCATGTGTTCAGTCCATGCTCAGTCACGGTATCAGTGCATGATCAGCCACGTGATCAGTGCATGATCTGTCACAAGATCAGTGTATGATCATCCACGTGATCAGTGCATGGGCAGTCATGTGATCAGTGCATGATATAGACGTGATCAGTGCATGATCAGTCACGTGATCAGTGCATGATAGCCACGTGATCAGTGCATGATCAGTCACGTGATCAGTGCATGATCAGCCACGTGATCAGTGCATGATCAGTCACGTGATCAGTGCATGATCAGCCACGTGATCAGTGCATGATCAGTCACGTGATCAGTGCATGATATCAGACGTGATCAGTGCATGATCAGTCACGTGATCAGTGCATGATAGCCACGTGATCAGTGCATGATCAGTCACGTGATCAGTGCATGATCAGTCACGTGATCAGTGCATGGTAGCTACGTGATCAGTGCATGATCAGCCACGTGATCAGTGCATGATAGCCACGTGATCAGTGCATGATCAGTCACGTGATCAGTGCATGATCAGTCACGTGATCAGTGCATGGTAGCTGCGTGATCATGCATGATCAGCCACGTGATCAGTGCATGATAGCCACGTGATCAGTGCATGATCAGTCACGTGATCAGTGCATGATCAGTCACGTGATCAGTGCATGATCAGCCACGTGATCAGTGCATGATCAGTCACGTGATCAGTGCATGATCAGCCACGTGATCAGTGCATGATCAGGCACGTGATCAGTGCATGTCCAGCCACGTGATCAGTGCATGATAGCCACGTGATCAGTGCATGATCAGTCACGTGATCAGTGCATGATCAGTCACGTGATCAGTGCATGATCAGCCACGTGATCAGTGCATGATCAGCCACGTGATCAGTGCATGATCAGTTACGTGATCAGTGCATGATCAGTCACGTGATCAGTGCATGATAGCTACGTGATCAGTGCATGATCAGCCACGTGATCAGTGCATGATAGCCACGTGATCAGTGCATGATCAGTCACCTGATCAGTGTATGATCATTCACGTGACCAGTACATGGTAGCTACATGATCATTGCATGATCAGCCACGTGATAGTGCATGATAGCCACGTGATCAGTGCATGATCAGTCACGTGATCAGTGCATGATCAGTCATGTGACAGTACATGGTAGCTGCGTGATCATGCATGATCAGCCACGTGATCAGTGCATGATAGCCACGTGATCAGTGCATGATCAGTCACGTGATCAGTGCATGATCAGTCACGTGATCAGTGCATGATCAGCCACGTGATCAGTGCATGATCAGTCACGTGATCAGTGCATGATCAGTCACGTGATCAGTGCATGATCAGTCACGTGATCAGTGCATGATAGCTACGTGATCAGTGCATGATCAGCCACGTGATCAGTGCATGATAGCCACGTGATCAGTGCATGATCAGTCACGTGATCAGTGCATGATCAGTCACGTGATCAGTGCATGATCAGTACGTGATCAGTGCATGATCAGTCACGTGACCAGTGCATGGTAGCTACGTGATCAGTGCATGATCAGCCACGTGATCAGTGCATGATAGCCACGTGATCAGTGCATGAATCACGTGATCAGTGCATGATCAGCCACGTGATCAGTGCATGATAGTCACGTGATCAGTGCATGATAGTCACGTGATCAGTGCATGATCAGCCACGTGATCAGTGCATGATCAGCCACGTGATCAGTGCATGATAGCCACGTGATCAGTGCATGATCAGTCACGTGATCAGTGCATGATCAGCCACGTGATCAGTGCATGATCAGACACGTGACAAGTACATGGTAGCTGCGTGATCATGCATGATCAGCCACGTGATCAGTGCATGATAGCCACGTGATCAGTGCATGATCAGTCACGTGATCAGTGCATGATCAGTCACGTGATCAGTGCATGATCAGCCACGTGATCAGTGCATGATCAGTCACGTGATCAGTGCATGATCAGCCACGTGATCAGTGCATGATCAGGCACGTGATCAGTGCATGTCCAGCCACGTGATCAGTGCATGATAGCCACGTGATCAGTGCATGATCAGTCACGTGATCAGTGCATGATCAGCCACGTGATCAGTGCATGATCAGCCACGTGATCAGTGCATGATCAGCCACGTGATCAGTGCATGATCAGCCACGTGATCAGTGCATGATCAGCCACGTGATCAGTGCATGATCAGCCACGTGATCAGTGCATGATCAGCCACGTGATCAGTGCATGATCAGCCACGTGATCAGTGCATGATCAGTCATGTGATCTGGGCCTGCTGAGCTGCGTGATTACTGTCTGCTCATCTGCTTGACAATTGCCAGCTGAGCTGCACGATTCCTGCCTGTCATCTGCTTGACAATTGTCAGCTGTGCTGCGTAATTCCTGCCTGCTCAGCTGCTTGATTATTGCCAGCTGAGCAGCATGATTCCTCACACCTGAGTTCCATGATTATTGCCTGCTGACTGTTTGATTCGTGCCTACTCAGCTCTTTCTTTATTGCCTCCAGAGGCACATGATCACTGTATGATAGCAAACATGATCAGCGCATGATCAGTCACATGATCAGCGCCATTAAGTCACGTGATCACTACATGATAGTCATGTGATCAGTCCATGCTCAGTCACGGTATCAGTGCATGATCAGCCACGTGATCAGTGCATGATCTGTCACAAGATTAGTGTATGATCATCCACGTGATCAGTGCATGGGCAGTCATGTGATCAGTGCATGATATAGACGTGATCAGTGCATGATCAGTCTCGTGATCAGTGCATGATAGCCACGTGATCAGTGCATGATCAGTCACCTGATGGGTGTATGATCATTCACGTGACCTGTACATGGTAGCTACATGATCATTGCATGATCAGCCACGTGAGTAGTGCATGACAGCCACGTGATCACTGCATGATCAGTCACGTGATCAGTGCATGATCAGTCATGTGACCAGTACATGGTAGCTGCGTGATCATGGCATGATCAGCCACGTGAGCAGTGCATGATAGCCACGTGATCAGTGCATGATCAGACACGTGATCAGTGCATGATCAGTCACGTGATCAGTGCATGATCAGCCACGTGATCAGTGCATGATCAGTCACGTGATCAGTGTATGATCATCCACGTGATCAGTGCATGATCAGTCACGTGATCAGTGCATGATATAGACGTGATCAGTGCATGATCAGTCACGTGATCAGTGCATGATCAGCCACGTGATCAGTGCATGATCAGTCACGTGATCAGTGCATGATCAGTCACGTGACCTGTACATGGTAGCTACGTGATCATTGCATGATCAGCCACGTGATCAGTGCATGATAGCCACGTGATCAGTGCATGATCAGTCACGTGATCAGTGCATGATCAGTCACGTGACCAGTGCATGGTAGCTGCGTGATCATGCATGATCAGCCACGTGATCAGTGCATGATAGCCACGTGATCAGTGCATGATCAGTCACGTGATCAGTGCATGATCAGTCACGTGATCAGTGCATGATCAGCCACGTGATCAGTGCATGATCAGTCACGTGATCAGTGCATGATCAGCCACGTGATCAGTGCATGATCAGTCACGTGATCAGTGCATGATCAGCCACGTGATCAGTGCATGATCAGCCACGTGATCAGTGCATGATCAATTACGTGATCAGTGCATGATCAGTCACGTGACCAGTACATGGTAGCTACGTGATCAGTGCATGATCAGCCACGTGATCAGTGCATGATAGCCACGTGATCAGTGCATGATAGCCACGTGATCAGTGCATGATCAGTCACGTGATACGTGTGTGATCAGCCACGTGATCAGTGCATGATATCCACGTGATCAGTGCATGACAGCCACGTGATCAGTGCATGAGAGCCACGTGATCAGTGCATGATCAGTCACGTGATCATGTGTGATCAGCCACGTGATCAGTGCATGATGAGCCACGTGATCAGTGCATGATCAATTACGTGATCAGTGCATGATCAGTCACGTGACCAGTACATGGTTGCTACGTGATCGTTGCATGATCAGCCACGTGATCAGTGCATGATAGCCACGTGATCAGTGCATGATCAGTCACGTGATCAGTGCATGATCAGTCACGTGATCAGTGCATGATCAGTCACGTGATCAGTGCATGATCAGTCACGTGACCAGTATATGGTTGCTACGTGATCATTGCATGACAGCCACGTGATCAGTGCATGATAGCCACGTGATCTGTGCATGAGTTACGTGATCAGTGTATGATCAGCCACGTGATCAGTGCATGATAGCCACGTGATCAGTGCATGATAGTCACGTGACAGTGTATGATCAGCCACGTGATCAGTGCATGATCAGCCACGTGATCAGTGCATGATAGCCACGTGATCAGTGCATGATCAGTCACGTGATCAGTGCATGATCAGCCACGTGATCAGTGCATGATCAGTCACGTGACCAGTGCATGATAGCTGCGTGATCATGGCATGATCAGCCACGTGATCAGTGCATGATAGCCACGTGATCAGTGCATGATCAGCCACGTGATCAGTGCATGATCAGTCACGTGATCAGTGCATGATCAGCCACGTGATCAGTGCATGATCAGGCACGTGATCAGTGTATGTCAGCCACGTGATCAGTGCATGATAGCCACGTGATCAGTGCATGATCAGTCACGTGATCAGTGCATGATCAGTTACGTGATCAGTGCATGATCAGCCACGTGATCAGTGCATGATCAGCCACGTGATCAGTGCATGATCAATTACGTGATCAGTGCATGATCAGTCACGTGATCAGTACATGGTAGCTACGTGATCAGTGCATGATCAGCCACGTGATCAGTGCATGATAGCCACGTGATCAGTGCATGATAGCCACGTGATCAGTGCATGATCAGTCACGTGATACGTGTGTGATCAGCCACGTGATCAGTGCATGATATCCACGTGATCAGTGCATGACAGCCACGTGATCAGTGCATGATAGCCACGTGATCAGTGCATGATCAGTCACGTGATCATGTGTGATCAGCCACGTGATCAGTGCATGATGAGCCACGTGATCAGTGCATGATCAATTACGTGATCAGTGCATGATCAGTCACGTGACCAGTACATGGTTGCTACGTGATCGTTGCATGATCAGCCACGTGATCAGTGCATGATAGCCACGTGATCAGTGCATGATCAGTCACGTGATCAGTGCATGATCAGCCACGTGATCAGTGCATGATCAGTTACGTGATCAGTGCATGATCAGTCACGTGACCAGTATATGGTTGCTACGTGATCATTCCATGACAGCCACGTGAGCAGTGCATGATAGCCACGTGATGTGTGCATGAGTTACGTGAGTAGAGTATGATCAGCCACGTGATCAGTGCATGAGAGTCACGTGATCAGTGCATGATATGTCACGTGACAGTGTGTGATCAGCCACGTGAACAGTGCATGTTCAGCCACGTGATCAGTGCATGATAGCCACGTGATCAGAGCATGATCAGTTACGTGAGCAGTGTATGATCAGCCACGTGATCAGTGCATGATCAGTCATGTGACCAGTACATGATAGCTGCGTGATCATGGCATGATCAGCCACTTGAGAAGTGCATGATAGCCACGTGATCAGTGCATGATCAGACACGAGATCAGTGCATGATCAGTAACGTGATCAGTGCATGATCAGACACGAGATCAGTGCATGATCAGTCACGTGATCAGTGCATGACCAGGCACGTGATCAGTGTATGTCCAGCCAAGTGATCAGTGCATGATAGCCACGTGATCAGTGCATGATCAATCACGTGATCAGTGCATGATCAGCCACATGATCAGTGCATGATCAATTACGTGCTCAGTGCATGATCAGTTACGTGAACCAGTACAAGGTAGCTACGTGATCATTGCCTGATAAGCCACGTGATCAGTGCATGATAGCCACGTGATCAGTCAATGATAGCCACGTGATCAGTGCATGATCAGTCATGTGATACGTGTGTGATCAGCCACGTGATCAGTGCATGATATCCACGTGATCAGTGCATGACAGCCACGTGATCAGTGCATGAGAGCCACGGGATCAGTGCATGATCAGTCACGTGATACATGTGTGATCAGCCACGTGATCAGTGCATGATGAGCCACGTGATCAGTGCAGGATCAATTACGTGATCAGTGCATGATCAGTCACGTGACCAGTACATGGTTGCTACGTGATCGTTGCATGATCAGCCACGTGAGCAGAGCATGATAGCCACGTGGTCAGTGCATGATCAGTCACGTGATCAGTACATGATCAGTCACGTGAACAGTGCATGATCATTTACGTGATCTTTGCATGATCAGTCACGTTACCAGTATATGGTTGCTACGTGATCATTCCATGACGAGCCACGTGAGCAGTGCATGATAGCCACGTGATGTGTGCATGAGTTACGTGAGCAGAGTATGATCAGCCACGTGATCAGTGCATGAGTGCCACGTGATCAGTGCATGATATGTCACGTGACATGTGTGTGATCAGCCACGTGAACAGTGCATGTTCAGCCACGTGATCAGTGCATGATAGCCACGTGATCAGTGCATGATCAGTTACGTGAGCAGTGTATGATCAGCCACGTGATCAGTGCATGGTCAGACACGTGAACAGTGTATGATCAGCCACGTGATCAGTGCATGATATCCAAGTGATCAGTACATGATCATCACGTGATCAGTGTATGATCAGCCACGTGAACAGTGCATGCTCAGTCACGTGATCTGGGCCTGCTGAGCTGCGTGATTACTGTCTGCTCATCTGCTTATCAATTGCCAGCTGAGCTGCACGATTCCTGCCTGCTCAGCTGCTTGATTATTGCCAGCTGAGCAGCATGATTCCTCACACCTGTGTTCCATGATTATTGCCTGCTGACTGTTTGATTCGTGCCTACTCAGCTCTTTGTTTATTGCCTCCAGAGGCACATGATCAGTGTATGATAGCAAACATGATCAGCGCATGATCAGTCACATGATCAGCGCCATTAAGTCACGTGATCACTACATGATAGTCATGTGATCAGTCCATGCTCAGTCACGGTATCAGTGCATGATCAGCCACGTGATCAGTGCATGATCTGTCACAAGATTAGTGTATGATCATGCACGTGATCAGTGCACGGGCAGTCATGTGATCAGTGCATGATATAGACGTGAAGAGTGCATGACCAGTCTCGTGATCAGTGCATGATAGCCACGTGATCAGTGCATGATCAGTCACCTGATGGGTGTATGATCATTCACGTGACCTGTACATGGTAGCTACATGATCATTGCATGATCAGCCACGTGAGTAGTTCATGATAGCCACGTGATCACTGCATGATCAGTCACGTGATCAGTGCATGATCAGTCATGTGACCAGTATATGGTAGCTGCGTGATCATGGCATAATCAGCCACGTGAGCAGTGCATGATAGCCACGTGATCAGTGCATGATCAGACACGAGATCAGTGCATGATCAGTCACGTGATCAGTGCATGATCAGCCACGTGATCAGTGCATGATCAGTCACAAGATTAGTGCATGATCATCCACGTGATCAGTGCACGGGCAGTCATGTGATCAGTGCATGATATAGACGTGATCAGTGCATGATCAGTCTCGTGATCTGTGCATGATAGCCTCGTGATCAGTGCATGATCGGTCACCTGATGGGTGTATGATCATTCACGTGTCCTGAACATGGTAGCTACATGATCATTGCATGATCAGCCACGTGATCAGTTCATGATAGCCACGTGATCACTGCATGATCAGTCACGTGATCAGTGCATGATCAGTCATGTGACCAGTACATGGTAGCTGCGTGATCATGGCATGATCAGCCACGTGAGCAGTGCATGATAGCCACGTGATCAGTGCATGATCAGTTACGTGAGCAGTGTATGATCAGCCACGTGATCAGTGCATGGTCAGACACGTGAACAGTGTATGATCAGCCACGTGATCAGTGCATGATATCCAAGTGATCAGTACATGATCATCACGTGATCAGTGTATGATCAGCCACGTGAACAGTGCATGCTCAGTCATGTGATCTGGGCCTGCTGAGCTGCGTGATTACTGTCTGCTCATCTGCTTGACAATTGCCAGCTGAGCTGCACGATTCCTGCCTGCTCAGCTGCTTGATTATTGCCAGCTGAGCAGCATGATTCCTCACACCTGTGTTCCATGATTATTGCCTGCTGACTGTTTGATTCGTGCCTACTCAGCTCTTTGTTTATTGCCTCCAGAGGCACATGATCAGTGTATGATAGCAAACATGATCAGCGCATGATCAGTCACATGATCAGCGCCATTAAGTCACGTGATCACTACATGATAGTCATGTGATCAGTCCATGCTCAGTCACGGTATCAGTGCATGATCAGCCACGTGATCAGTGCATGATTTGTCACAAGATTAGTGTATGATCATCCACGTGATCAGTGCACGGGCAGTCATGTGATCAGTGCATGATATAGACGTGAACAGTGCATGATCAGTCTCGTGATCTGTGCATGATAGCCACGTGATCAGTGCATGATCGGTCACCTGATGGGTGTATGATCATTCACGTGTCCTGAACATGGTAGCTACATGATCATTGCATGATCAGCCACGTGAGTAGTTCATGATAGCCACGTGATCACTGCATGATCAGTCACGTGATCAGTGCATGATCAGTCATGTGACCAGTACATGGTAGCTGCGTGATCATGGCATGATCAGCCACGTGAGCAGTGCATGATAGCCACGTGATCAGTGCATGATCAGTTACGTGAGCAGTGTATGATCAGCCACGTGATCAGTGCATGGTCAGACACGTGAACAGTGTATGATCAGCCACGTGATCAGTGCATGATATCCAAGTGATCAGTACATGATCATCACGTGATCAGTGTATGATCAGCCACGTGAACAGTGCATGCTCAGTCATGTGATCTGGGCCTGCTGAGCTGCGTGATTACTGTCTGCTCATCTGCTTGACAATTGCCAGCTGAGCTGCACGATTCCTGCCTGCTCAGCTGCTTGATTATTGCCAGCTGAGCAGCATGATTCCTCACACCTGTGTTCCATGATTATTGCCTGCTGACTGTTTGATTCGTGCCTACTCAGCTCTTTGTTTATTGCCTCCAGAGGCACATGATCAGTGTATGATAGCAAACATGATCAGCGCATGATCAGTCACATGATCAGCGCCATTAAGTCACGTGATCACTACATGATAGTCATGTGATCAGTCCATGCTCAGTCACGGTATCAGTGCATGATCAGCCACGTGATCAGTGCATGATCTGTCACAAGATTAGTGTATGATCATCCACGTGATCAGTGCATGGGCAGTCATGTGATCAGTGCATGATATAGACGTGAACAGTGCATGATCAGTCTCGTGATCAGTGCATGATAGCCACGTGATCAGTGCATGATCAGTCACCTGATGGGTGTACGATCATTCACGTGACCTGTACATGGTAGCTACATGATCATTGCATGATCAGCCACGTTAGTAGTTCATGATAGCCACGTGATCACTGCATGATCAGTCACGTGATCAGTGCATGATCAGTCATGTGACCAGTACATGGTAGCTGCGTGATCATGGCATGATCAGCCACGTGATCAGTGCATGATAGCCACGTGATCAGTGCATGATCAGACACGAGATCAGTGCATGATCAGTCACGTTATCAGTGCATGATCAGCCACGTGATCAGTGCATGATATCCAAGTGATCAGTACATGATCATCACGTGATCAGTGTATGATAAGCCACGTGAACAGTGCATGCTCAGTCACGTGATCTGGGCCTGCTGAGCTGCGTGATTACTGTCTGCTCATCTGCTTGACAATTGCCAGCTGAGCTGCACGATTCCTGCCTGCTCAGCTGCTTGATTATTGCCAGCTGAGCAGCATGATTCCTCACACCTGTGTTCCATGATTATTGCCTGCTGACTGTTTGATTCGTGCCTACTCAGCTCTTTGTTTATTGCCTCCAGAGGCACATGATCAGTGTATGATAGCAAACATGATCAGCACATGATCAGTCACATGATCAGCGCCATTAAGTCACGTGATCACTACATGATAGTCATGTGATCAGTCCATGCTCAGTCACGGTATCAGTGCATGATCAGCCACGTGATCAGTGCATGATCTGTCACGTGATTAGTGTATGATCATCCACGTGATCAGTGCACGGGCAGTCATGTGATCAGTGCATGATATAGACGTGAACAGTGCATGATCAGTCTCGTGATCAGTGCATGATAGCCACGTGATCAGTGCATGATCAGTCACCTGATGGGTGTATGATCATTCACGTGACCTATACATGGTAGCTACATGATCATTGCATGATCAGCCACGTGAGTAGTTCATGATAGCCACGTGATCACTGCATGATCAGTCACGTGATCAGTGCATGATCAGTCATGTGACCAGTACATGGTAGCTGCGTGATCATGGCATGATCAGCCATGTGAGCAGTGCATGATAGCCACGTGATCAGTGCATGATCAGACACGAGATCAGTGCATGATCAGTCACGTGATCAGTGCATGATCAGCCACGTGATCAGTGCATGACCAGGCACGTGATCAGTGTATGTCAGCCAAGTGATCATTGCATGATAGCCACGTGATCAGTGCATGATCAGCCACGTGATCAGTGCATGATCAATTACGTGCTCAGTGCATGATCAGTCACGTGACCAGTACATGGTAGCTACGTGATCATTGCCTGATCAGCCACGTGATCAGTGCATGATAGCCACGTGATCAGTGCATGATCAGCCACGTGATCAGTGTATGATCAGCCACGTGAACAGTGCATGCTCAGTCACGTGATCTGGGCCTGCTGAGCTGCGTGATTACTGTCTGCTCATCTGCTTGACAATTGCCAGCTGAGCTGCGTAATTCCTGCCTGCTCAGCTGCTTGATTATTGCCAGCTGAGCAGCATGATTCCTCACACCTGAGTTCCATGATTATTGCCTGCTGACTGTTTGATTCGTGCCTACTCAGCTCTTTGTTTATTGCCTCCAGAGGCACATGATCAGTGTATGATAGCAAACATGATCAGCGCATGATCAGTCACATGATCAGCGCCATTAAGTCACGTGATCACTACATAATAGTCATGTGATCAGTCCATGCTCAGTCACGGTATCAGTGCATGATCAGCCACGTGATCAGTGCATGATCTGTCACAAGATTAGTGTATGATCATCCACGTGATCAGTGCACGGGCAGTCATGTGATCAGTGCATGATATAGACGTGAACAGTGCATGATCAGTCTCGTGATCAGTGCATGATAGCCACGTGATCAGTGCATGATCAGTCACCTGATGGGTGTATGATCATTCACGTGACCTGTACATGGTAGCTACATGATCATTGCATGATCAGCCACGTGAGTAGTTCATGATAGCCACGTGATCACTGCATGATCAGTCACGTGATCAGTGCATGATCAGTCATGTGACCAGTACATGGTAGCTGCGTGATCATGGCATGATCAGCCACGTGAGCAGTGCATGATGAGCCACGTGATCAGTGCAGGATCGATTACGTGATCAGTGCATGATCAGTCACGTGACCAGTACATGGTTGCTACGTGATCGTTGCATGATCAGCCACGTGAGCAGAGCATGATAGCCACGTGGTCAGTGCATGATCAGTCACGTGATCAGTGCATGATCAGTCACGTGAACAGTGCATGATCATTTACGTGATCTTTGCATGATCAGTCACGTTACCAGTATATGGTTGCTACGTGATCATTCCATGACGAGCCACGTGAGCAGTGCATGAGTGCCACGTGATCAGTGCATGATATGTCACGTGACAGGTGTGTGATCAGCCACGTGAACAGTGCATGTTCAGCCACGTGATCAGTGCATGATAGCCACGTGATCAGTGCATGATCAGTTACGTGAGCAGTGTATGATCAGCCACGTGATCAGTGCATGGTCAGACACGTGAACAGTGTATGATCAGCCACGTGATCAGTGCATGATATCCAAGTGATCAGTACATGATCATCACGTGATCAGTGTATGATCAGCCACGTGAACAGTGCATGCTCAGTCACGTGATCTGGGCCTGCTGAGCTGCGTGATTACTGTCTGCTCATCTGCTTGACAATTGCCAGCTGAGCTGCACGATTCCTGCCTGTCATCTGCTTTACAATTGCCAGCTGTGCTGCGTAATTCCTGCCTGCTCAGCTGCTTGATTATTGCCAGCTGAGCAGCATGATTCCTCACACCTGTGTTCCATGATTATTGCCTGCTGACTGTTTGATTCGTGCCTACTCAGCTCTTTGTTTATTGCCTCCAGAGGCACATGATCAGTGTATGATAGCAAACATGATCAGCGCATGATCAGTCACATGATCAGCGCCATTAAGTCACGTGATCACTACATGATAGTCATGTGATCAGTCCATGCTCAGTCACGGTATCAGTGCATGATCAGCCACGTGATCAGTGCATGATCTGTCACAAGATTAGTGTATGATCATCCACGTGATCAGTGCACGGGCAGTCATGTGATCAGTGCATGATATAGACGTGAACAGTGCATGATCAGTCTCGTGATCAGTGCATGATAGCCACGTGATCAGTGCATGATCAGTCACCTGATGGGTGTATAATCATTCACGTGACCTGTACATGGTAGCTACATGATCATTGCATGATCAGCCACGTGAGTAGTTCATGATAGCCACGTGATCACTGCATGATCAGTCACGTGATCAGTGCATGATCAGTCATGTGACCAGTACATGGTAGCTGCGTGATCATGGCATGATCAGCCACGTGAGCAGTGCATGATAGCCACGTGATCAGTGCATGATCAGACACGAGATCAGTGCATGATCAGTCACGTTATCAGTGCATGATCAGCCACGTGATCAGTGCATGATAGCCAAGTGATCAGTACATGATCATCACGTGATCAGTGTATGATAAGCCACGTGAACAGTGCATGCTCAGTCACGTGATCTGGGCCTGCTGAGCTGCGTGATTACTGTCTGCTCATCTGCTTGACAATTGCCAGCTGAGCTGCACGATTCCTGCCTGCTCAGCTGCTTGATTATTGCCAGCTGAGCAGCATGATTCCTCACACCTGTGTTCCATGATTATTGCCTGCTGACTGTTTGATTCGTGCCTACTCAGCTCTTTGTTTATTGCCTCCAGAGGCACATGATCAGTGTATGATAGCAAACATGATCAGCACATGATCAGTCACATGATCAGCGCATTAAGTCACGTGATCACTACATGATAGTCATGTGATCAGTCCATGCTCAGTCACGGTATCAGTGCATGATCAGCCACGTGATCAGTGCATGATCTGTCACAAGATTAGTGTATGATCATCCACGTGATCAGTGCACGAGCAGTCATGTGATCAGTGCATGATATAGACGTGAACAGTGCAGGATCAGTCACGTGATCAGTGCATGATAGCCACGTGATCAGTGCATGATCAGTCACGTGATGGGTGTATGATCATTCACGTGACCTGTACATGGTAGCTACATGATCATTGCATGATCAGCCACGTGAGTAGTTCATGATAGCCACGTGATCACTGCATGATCAGTCACGTGATCAGTGCATGATCAGTCATGTGACCAGTACATGGTAGCTGCGTGATCATGGCATGATCAGCCATGTGAGCAGTGCATGATAGCCACGTGATCAGTGCATGATCAGACACGAGATCAGTGCATGATCAGTCACGTGATCAGTGCATGATCAGCCACGTGATCAGTGCATGACCAGGCACGTGATCAGTGTATGACCAGCCAAGTGATCATTGCATGATCAGCCACGTGATCAGTGCATGATCAGCCACGTGATCAGTGCATGATCAATTACGTGCTCAGTGCATGATCAGTCACGTGACCAGTACATGGTAGCACGTGATCATTGCCTGATCAGCCACGTGATCAGTGCATGATAGCCACGTGATCAGTGCATGATCAGCCACGTGATCAGTGTATGATCAGCCACGTGAACAGTGCATGCTCAGTCACGTGATCTGGGCCTGCTGAGCTGCGTGATTACTGTCTGCTCATCTGCTTGACAATTGCCAGCTGAGCTGCGTAATTCCTGCCTGCTCAGCTGCTTGATTATTGCCAGCTGAGCAGCATGATTCCTCACACCTGAGTTCCATGATTATTGCCTGCTGACTGTTTGATTCGTGCCTACTCAGCTCTTTGTTTATTGCCTCCAGAGGCACATGATCAGTGTATGATAGCAAACATGATCAGCGCATGATCAGTCACATGATCAGCGCCATTAAGTCACGTGATCACTACATAATAGTCATGTGATCAGTCCATGCTCAGTCACGGTATTAGTGCATGATCAGCCACGTGATCAGTGCATGATCTGTCACGTGATTAGTGTATGATCATCCACGTGATCAGTGCACGGGCAGTCATGTGATCAGTGCATGATATAGACGTGAACAGTGCATGATCAGTCTCGTGATCCGTGCATGATAGCCACGTGATCAGTGCATGATCAGTCACCTGATGTGTGTATGATCATTCACGTGACCTGTACATGGTAGCTACATGATCATTGCATGATCAGCCACGTGAGTAGTTCATGATAGCCACGTGATCACTGCATGATCAGTCACGTGATCAGTGCATGATCAGTCATGTGACCAGTACATGGTAGCTGCGTGATCATGGCATGATCAGCCACGTGAGCAGTGCATGATAGCCACGTGATCAGTGCAGGATCGATTACGTGATCAGTGCATGATCAGTCACGTGACCAGTACATGGTTGCTACGTGATCGTTGCATGATCAGCCACGTGATCAGAGCATGATAGCCACGTGGTCAGTGCATGATCAGTCACGTGATCAGTACATGATCAGTCACGTGAACAGTGCATGATCATTTACGTGATCTTTGCATGATCAGTCATGTTACCAGTATATGGTTGCTACGTGATCATTCCATGACGAGCCACGTGAGCAGTGCATGAGTGCCACGTGATCAGTGCATGATATGTCACGTGACAGGTGTGTGATCAGCCACGTGAACAGTGCATGTTCAGCCACGTGATCAGTGCATGATAGCCACGTGATCAGTGCATGATCAGTTACGTGAGCAGTGTATGATCAGCCACGTGATCAGTGCATGGTCAGACACGTGAACAGTGTATGATCAGCCACGTGATCAGTGCATGATATCCAAGTGATCAGTACATGATCATCACGTGATCAGTATATGATCAGCCACGTGAACAGTGCATGCTCAGTCACGTGATCTGGGCCTGCTGAGCTGCGTGATTACTGTCTGCTCATCTGCTTGACAATTGCCAGCTGAGCTGCACGATTCCTGCCTGTCATCTGCTCTTCAATTGCCAGCTGTGCTGCGTAATTCCTGCCTGCTCAGCTGCTTGATTATTGCCAGCTGAGCAGCATGATTCCTCACACCTGTGTTCCATGATTATTGCCTGCTGACTGTTTGATTCGTGCCTACTCAGCTCTTTGTTTATTGCCTCCAGAGGCACATGATCAGTGTATGATAGCAAACATGATCAGCGCATGATCAGTCACATGATCAGCGCCATTAAGTCACGTGATCACTACATGATAGTCATGTGATCAGTCCATGCTCAGTCACGGTATCAGTGCATGATCAGCCACGTGATCAGTGCATGATCTGTCACAAGATTAGTGTATGATCATGCACGTGATCAGTGCACGGGCAGTCATGTGATCAGTGCATGATATAGACGTGAACAGTGCATGATCAGTCTCGTGATCAGTGCATGATAGCCACGTGATCAGTGCATGATCAGTCACCTGATGGGTGTATGATCATTCACGTGACCTGTACATGGTAGCTACATGATCATTGCATGATCAGCCACGTGAGTAGTTCATGATAGCCACGTGATCACTGCATGATCAGTCACGTGATCAGTGCATGATCAGTCATGTGACCAGTACATGGTAGCTGCGTGATCATGGCATGATCAGTCTCGTGAGCAGTGCATGATAGCCACGTGATCAGTGCATGATCAGACACGAGATCAGTGCATGATCAGTCACGTGATCAGTGCATGATCAGCCACATGATCAGTGCATGATATCCAAGTGATCAGTACATGATCATCACGTGATCAGTGTATGATAAGCCACGTGAACAGTGCATGCTCAGTCACGTGATCAGTGCATGATCAGTCATGTGACCAGTACATGGTAGCTGCGTGATCATGGCATGATCAGCCATGTGAGCAGTGCATGATAGCCACGTGATCAGTGCATGATCAGACACGAGATCAGTGCATGATCAGTCACGTGATCAGTGCATGATCAGCCACGTGATCAGTGCATGACCAGGCACGTGATCAGTGCATGTCCAGCCAAGTGATCATTGCATGATCAGCCACGTGATCAGTGCATGATCAGCCACGTGATCAGTGCATGATCAATTACGTGCTCAGTGCATGATCAGTCACGTGACCAGTACATGTTAGCTACGTGATCATTGCCTGATCAGCCACGTGATCAGTGCATGATAGCCACGTGATCAGTGCATGATCAGCCACGTGATCAGTGTATGATCAGCCACGTGAACAGTGCATGCTCAGTCACGTGATCTGGGCCTGATGAGCTGCGTGATTACTGTCTGCTCATCTCCTTGACAATTGCCAGCTGAGCTGCGTAATTCCTGCCTGCTCACCTGCTTGATTATTGCCAGCTGAGCAGCATGATTCCTCACACCTGAGTTCCATGATTATTGCCTGCTGACTGTTTGATTCGTGCCTACTCAGCTCTTTGTTTATTGCCTCCAGAGGCACATGATCAGTGTATGATAGCAAACATGATCAGCGCATGATCAGTCACATGATCAGCGCCATTAAGTCACGTGATCACTACATGATAGTCATGTGATCAGTCCATGCTCAGTCACGGTATCAGTGCATGATCAGCCACGTGATCAGTGCATGATCTGTCACAAGATTAGTGTATGATCATCCACGTGATCAGTGCACGGGCAGTCATGTGATCAGTGCATGATATAGACGTGAACAGTGCATGATCAGTCTCGTGATCAGTGCATGATAGCCACGTGATCAGTGCATGATCAGTCACCTGATGGGTGTATGATCATTCACGTGACCTGTACATGGTAGCTACATGATCATTGCATGATCAGCCACGTGAGTAGTTCATGATAGCCACGTGATCAGTGCATGATCAGTCACGTGATCAGTGCATG
This sequence comes from Bos javanicus, assembly GCF_032452875.1. NCBI lineage: Eukaryota > Metazoa > Chordata > Mammalia > Artiodactyla > Bovidae > Bos > Bos javanicus. Next base: position 217,239 of record NW_026893659.1, read on the forward strand.
ATCAGTCATGTGACCAGAACATGGTAGCTGCGTGATCATGGCATGATCAGCCACGTGAGCAGTGCATGATAGCCACGTGATCAGTGCATGATCAGACACGAGATCAGTGCATGATCAGTCACGTGATCAGTGCATGATCAGCCACGTGATCAGTGCATGATCAGCCACATGATCAGTGCATGATCAATTACGTGCTCAGTGCATGATCAGTTACGTGACCAGTACAAGGTAGCTACGTGATCATTGCCTGATAAGCCACGTGATCAGTGCATGATAGCCACGTGATCAGTGCATGATAGCCACGTGATCAGTGCATGATCAGTCATGTGATACGTGTGTGATCAGCCACATGATCAGTGCATGATATCCACGTGATTAGTGCATGACAGCCACGTGATCAGTGCATGAGAGCCACGGGATCAGTGCATGATCAGTCACGTGATACATGTGTGATCAGCCACGTGATCAGTGCATGATGAGCCACGTGATCAGTGCAGGATCAATTACGTGATCAGTGCATGATCAGTCACGTGACCAGTACATGGTTGCTACGTGATCGTTGCATGATCAGCCACGTGAGCAGAGCATGATAGCCACGTGGTCAGTGCATGATCAGTCACGTGATCAGTACATGATCAGTCACGTGAACAGTGCATGATCATTTACGTGATCTTTGCATGATCAGTCACGTGACCAGTATATGGTTGCTACGTGATCTTTCCATGACGAGCCACGTGAGCAGTGCATGATAGCCACGTGATGTGTGCATGAGTTACGTGAGCAGAGTATGATCAGCCACGTGATCAGTGCATGAGTGCCACGTGATCAGTGCATGATATGTCACGTGACAGGTGTGTGATCAGCCACGTGAACAGTGCATGTTCAGCCACGTGATCAGTGCATGATAGCCACGTGATCAGTGCATTATCAGTTACGTGAGCAGTGTATGATCAGCCACGTGATCAGTGCATGGTCAGACACGTGAACAGTGTGTGATCAGTCACGTGACCAGTACATGGTTGCTACGTGATCGTTGCATGATCAGCCACGTGAGCAGTGCATGATAGCCACGTGGTCAGTGCATGATCAGTCACGTGATCAGTACATGATCAGCCACGTGAACAGTGCATGCTCAGTCACGTGATCTGGGCCTGCTGAGCTGCGTGATTACTGTCTGCTCATCTGCTTGACAATTGCCAGCTGAGCTGCACGATTCCTGCCTGTCATCTGCTTGACAATTGCCAGCTGTGCTGCGTAATTCCTGCCTGCTCAGCTGCTTGATTATTGCCAGCTGAGCAGCATGATTCCTCACACCTGTGTTCCATGATTATTGCCTGCTGACTGTTTGATTCGTGCCTACTCAGCTCTTTGTTTATTGCCTCCAGAGGCACATGATCAGTGTATGATAGTAAACATGATCAGCGCATGATTAGTCACATGATCAGCGCCATTAAGTCACGTGATCACTACATGATAGTCATGTGATCAGTCCATGCTCAGTCACGGTATCAGTGCATGATCAGCCACGTGATCAGTGCATGATCTGTCACAAGATTAGTGTATGATCATGCACGTGATCAGTGCATGGACAGTCATGTGATCAGTGCATGATATAGACGTGAACAGTGCATGATCAGTCTCGTGATCAGTGCATGATAGCCACGTGATCAGTGCATGATCAGTCACCTGATGGGTGTATGATCATTCACGTGACCTGTACATGGTAGCTACATGATCATTGCATGATCAGCCACGTGAGTAGTTCATGATAGCCACGTGATCACTGCATGATCAGTCACGTGATCAGTGCATGATCAGTCATGTGACCAGTACATGGTAGCTGCGTGATCATGGCATGATCAGCCACGTGAGCAGTGCATGATAGCCACGTGATCAGTGCATGATCAGACACGTGATCAGTGCATGATCAGTCACGTGATCAGTGCATGATCAGCCACGTGATCAGTGCATGACCAGGCACGTGATCAGTGTATGTCCAGCCAAGTGATCAGTGCATGATAGCCACGTGATCAGTGCATGATCAGTCACGTGATCAGTGCATGATCAGTTATGTGATCAGTGTATGATCAGCCACGTGATCAGTGCATGATCAGCCACATGATCAGTGCATGATCAATTACGTGATCAGTGCATGATCAGTCACGTGACCAGTACATGGTAGCTACGTGATCATTGCATGATCAGCCACGTGATCAGTGCATGATAGCCACGTGATCAGTGCATGATAGCCACGTGATCAGTGCATGATAGCCACGTGTTCAGTGCATGATCAGTCATGTGATACGTGTGTGATCAGCCACGTGATCAGTGCATGATATCCACGTGATCAGTGCATGACAGCCACGTGATCAGTGCATGAGAGCCACGTGTTCAGTGCATGATCAGTCACGTGATACATGTGTGATCAGCCACGTGATCAGTGCATTATGAGCCAGGTGATCAGTGCAGGATCAATTACGTGATCAGTGCATGATCAGTCACTTGACCAGTACATGGTTGCTACGTGATCGTTGCATGATCAGCCACGTGAGCAGAGCATGATAGCCACGTGATCAGTGCATGATCAGTCACGTGATCAGTACATGATCAGTCACGTGAACAGTGCATGATCATTTACGTGATCTTTACATGATCAGTCACGTGACCAGTATATGGTTGCTACGTGATCATTCCATGACGAGCCTCGTGAGCAGTGCATGACAGCCACGTGATGTGTGCATGAGTTACGTGAGCAGAGTATGATCAGCCACGTGATCAGTGCATGAGTGCCACGTGATCAGTGCATGATATGTCACGTGACAGGTGTGTGATCAGCCACGTGAACAGTGCATGTTCAGCCACGTGATCAGTGCATGATAGCCACGTGATCAGTGCATGATCACTTACGTGAGCAGTGTATGATCAGCCACGTGATCAGTGCATGGTCAGACACGTGAACAGTGTATGATCAGCCACGTGATCAGTGCATGATATCCAAGTGATCAGTGCATGATCATCACGTGATCAGTGTATGATCAGCCACGTGAACAGTGCATGCTCAGTCACGTGATCTGGGCCTGCTGAGCTGCGTGATTACTGTCTGCTCATCTGCTTGACAATTGCCAGCTGAGCTGCACGATTCCTGCCTGTCATCTGCTTGACAATTGCCAGCTGTGCTGCGTAATTCCTGCCTGCTCAGCTGCTTGATTATTGCCAGCTGAGCAGCATGATTCCTCACACCTGAGTTCCATGATTATTGCCTGCTGACTGTTTGATTCGTGCCTACTCAGCTCTTTGTTTATTGCCTCCAGAGGCACATGATCAGTGTATGATAGCAAACATGATCAGCGCATGATCAGTCACATGATCAGCGCCATTAAGTCACGTGATCACTACATGATAGTCATGTGATCAGTCCATGCTCAGTCACGGTATCAGTGCATGATCAGCCACGTGATCAGTGCATGATCTGTCACAAGATTAGTGTATGATCATCCACGTGATCAGTGCATGGGCAGTCATGTGATCAGTGCATGATATAGACGTGATCAGTGCATGATCAGTCTCGTGATCAGTGCATGATAGCCACGTGATCAGTGCATGATCAGTCACCTGATGGGTGTATGATCATTCACGTGACCTGTACATGGTAGCTACATGATCATTGCATGATCAGCCACGTGAGTAGTGCATGATAGCCACGTGATCACTGCATGATCAGTCACGTGATCAGTGCATGATCAGTCATGTGACCAGTACATGGTAGCTGCGTGATCATGGCATGATCAGCCACGTGAGCAGTGCATGATAGCCACGTGATCAGTGCATGATCAGACACGTGATCAGTGCATGATCAGTCACGTGATCAGTGCATGATCAGCCACGTGATCAGTGCATGATCAGGCACGTGATCAGTGTATGTCAGCCACGTGATCAGTGCATGATAGCCACGTGATCAGTGCATGATCAGTCACGTGATCAGTGCATGATCAGTTATGTGATCAGTGTATGATCAGCCACGTGATCAGTGCATGATCAGCCACATGATCAGTGCATGATCAATTACGTGATCAGTGCATGATCAGTCACGTGACCAGTACATGGTAGCTACGTGATCATTGCATGATCAGCCACGTGATCAGTGCATGATAGCCACGTGATCAGTGCATGATAGCCACGTGATCAGTGCATGATCAGTCATGTGATACGTGTGTGATCAGCCACGTGATCAGTGCATGATATCCACGTGATCAGTGCATGACAGCCACGTGATCAGTGCATGAGAGCCACGTGATCAGTGCATGATCAGTCACGTGATCATGTGTGATCAGCCACGTGATCAGTGCATGATGAGCCACGTGATCAGTGCATGATCAATTACGTGATCAGTGCATGATCAGTCACGTGACCAGTACATGGTTGCTACGTGATCGTTGCATGATCAGCCACGTGAGCAGTGCATGATAGCCACGTGATCAGTGCATGATCAGTCACGTGATCAGTGCATGATCAGTCACGTGAACAGTGCATGATCATTTACGTGATCAGTGCATGATCAGTCACGTGACCAGTATATGGTTGCTACGTGATCATTCCATGACAGCCACGTGAGCAGTGCATGATAGCCACGTGATGTGTGCATGAGTTACGTGAGCAGTGTATGATCAGCCACGTGATCAGTGCATGAGAGTCACGTGATCAGTGCATGATATGTCACGTGACAGTGTGTGATCAGCCACGTGATCAGTGCATGATCAGCCACGTGATCAGTGCATGATAGCCACGTGATCAGTGCATGATCAGTTACGTGATCAGTGCATGATCAGCCACGTGATCAGTGCATGATCAGTCACGTGACCAGTGCATGATAGCTGCGTGATCAGTGCATGATCAGCCACGTGATCAGTGCATGATAGCCACGTGATCAGTGCATGATCAGTCACGTGATCAGTGCATGATCAGTCACGTGATCAGTGCATGATCAGCCACGTGATCAGTGCATGATCAGTCACGTGATCAGTGCATGATCAGCCACGTGATCAGTGCATGATCAGGCACGTGATCAGTGCATGTCCAGCCACGTGATCAGTGCATGATAGCCACGTGATCAGTGCATGATCAGTCACGTGATCAGTGCATGATCAGTTACGTGATCAGTGCATGATCAGCCACGTGATCAGTGCATGATCAGCCACGTGATCAGTGCATGATCAATTACGTGATCAGTGCATGATCAGTCACGTGATCAGTACATGGTAGCTACGTGATCATTGCATGATCAGCCACGTGATCAGTGCATGATAGCCACGTGATCAGTGCATGATAGTCACGTGATCAGTGCATGATCAGTCATGTGATACGTGTGTGATCAGCCACGTGATCAGTGCATGATATCCACGTGATCAGTGCATGGCAGCCACGTGATCAGTGCATGATAGCCACGTGATCAGTGCATGATCAGTCACGTGATACATGTGTGATCAGCCACGTGATCAGTGCATGATGAGCCACGTGATCAGTGCATGATCAATTACGTGATCAGTGCATGATCAGTCACGTGACCAGTACATGGTTGCTACGTGATCGTTGCATGATCAGCCACGTGAGCAGTGCATGATAGCCACGTGATCAGTGCATGATCAGTCACGTGATCAGTACATGATCAGTCACGTGAACAGTGCATGATCATTTACGTGATCAGTGCATGATCAGTCACGTGACCAGTATATGGTTGCTACGTGATCATTCCATGACGAGCCACGAGAGCAGTGCATGATAGCCACGTGATGTGTGCATGAGTTACGTGAGCAGAGTATGATCAGCCACGTGATCAGTGCATGAGTGCCACGTGATCAGTGCATGATATGTCACGTGACCGGTGTGTGATCAGCCACGTGAACAGTGCATGTTCAGCCACGTGATCAGTGCATGATAGCCACGTGATCAGTGCATGATCAGTTACGTGAGCAGTGTATGATCAGCCACGTGATCAGTGCATGGTCAGACACGTGAACAGTGTATGATCAGCCACGTGATCAGTGCATGATATCCAAGTGATCAGTACATGATCATCACGTGATCAGTGTATGATCAGCCACGTGAACAGTGCATGCTCAGTCACGTGATCTGGGCCTGCTGAGCTGCGTGATTACTGTCTGCTCATCTGCTTGACAATTGCCAGCTGAGCTGCACGATTCCTGCATGCTCAGCTGCTTGATTATTGCCAGCTGAGCAGCATGATTCCTCACACCTGAGTTCCATGATTATTGCCTGCTGACTGTTTGATTCGTGCCTACTCAGCTCTTTGTTTATTGCCTCCAGAGGCACATGATCAGTGTATGATAGCAAACATGATCAGCGCATGATCAGTCACATGATCAGCGCCATTAAGTCACGTGATCACTACATGATAGTCATGTGATCAGTCCATGCTCAGTCACGGTATCAGTGCATGATCAGCCACGTGATCAGTGCATGATCTGTCACATGATTAGTGTATGATCATCCACGTGATCAGTGCATGGGCAGTCATGTGATCAGTGCATGATATAGACGTGATCAGTGCATGATCAGTCTCGTGATCAGTGCATGATAGCCACGTGATCAGTGCATGATCAGTCACCTGATGGGTGTATGATCATTCACGTGACCTGTACATGGTAGCTACATGATCATTGCATGATCAGCCACGTGAGTAGTGCATGATAGCCACGTGATCAGTGCATGATCAGTCACGTGATCAGTGCATGATCAGTCATGTGACCAGTACATGGTAGCTGCGTGATCATGGCATGATCAGCCACGTGATCAGTGCATGATAGCCACGTGATCAGTGCATGATCAGACACGTGATCAGTGCATGATCAGTCACGTGATCAGTGCATGATCAGCCACGCGATCAGTGCATGATCTGTCACAAGATCAGTGTATGATCATCCACGTGATCAGTGCACGTTCAGTCATGTGATCAGTGCATGATATAGACGTGAACAGTGCATGATCAGACTCGTGATCTGTGCATGATAGCCACGTGATCAGTGCATGATCAGTCACCTGATCAGTGTATGATCATTCACGTGACCAGTACATGGTAGCTACATGATCATTGCATGATCAGCCACGTGATAGTGCATGATAGCCACGTGATCAGTGCATGATCAGTCACGTGATCAGTGCATGATCAGTCATGTGATCAGTACATGGTAGCTGCGTGATCATGCATGATCAGCCACGTGATCAGTGCATGATAGCCACGTGATCAGTGCATGATCAGTCACGTGATCAGTGCATGATCAGTCACGTGATCAGTGCATGATCAGCCACGTGATCAGTGCATGATCAGTCACGTGATCAGTGCATGATCAGCCACGTGATCAGTGCATGATCAGTCACGTGATCAGTGCATGATCAGCCACGTGATCAGTGCATGATAGCCACGTGATCAGTGCATGATCAGTCACGTGATCAGTGCATGATCAGTTACGTGATCAGTGCATGATCAGCCACGTGATCAGTGCATGATCAGCCACGTGATCAGTGCATGATCAATTACGTGATCAGTGCATGATCAGTCACGTGACCAGTACATGGTAGCTACGTGATCAGTGCATGATCAGCCACGTGATCAGTGCATGATAGCCACGTGATCAGTGCATGATCAGTCATGTGATACGTGTGTGATCAGCCACGTGATCAGTGCATGATATCCACGTGATCAGTGCATGACAGCCACGTGATCAGTGCATGATAGCCACGTGATCAGTGCATGATCAGTCACGTGATACATGTGTGATCAGCCACGTGATCAGTGCATGATGAGCCACGTGATCAGTGCAGGATCAATTACGTGATCAGTGCATGATCAGTCACGTGACCAGTACATGGTTGCTACGTGATCATTGCATGATCAGCCACGTGAGCAGAGCATGATAGCCACGTGATCAGTGCATGATCAGTCACGTGATCAGTACATGATCAGTCACGTGAACAGTGCATGATCATTTACGTGATCAGTGCATGATCAGTCACGTGACCAGTATATGGTTGCTACGTGATCATTCCATGACGAGCCACGTTAGCAGTGCATGATAGCCACGTGATGTGTGCATGAGTTACGTGAGCAGAGTATGATCAGCCACGTGATCAGTGCATGAGTGCCACGTGATCAGTGCATGATATGTCACGTGACAGGTGTGTGATCAGCCACGTGAACAGTGCATGTTCAGCCACGTGATCAGTGCATGATAGCCACGTGATCAGTGCATGATCAGTTACGTGAGCAGTGTATGATCAGCCACGTGATCAGTGCATGGTCAGACACGTGAACAGTGTATGATCAGCCACGTGATCAGTGCATGATATCCAAGTGATCAGTGCATGATCATCACGTGATCAGTGTATGATCAGCCACGTGAACAGTGCATGCTCAGTCACGTGATCTGGGCCTGCTGAGCTGCGTGATTACTGTCTGCTCATCTGCTTGACAATTGCCAGCTGAGCTGCACGATTCCTGCCTGTCATCTGCTTGACAATTGCCAGCTGTGCTGCGTAATTCCTGCCTGCTCAGCTGCTTGATTATTGCCAGCTGAGCAGCATGATTCCTCACACCTGAGTTCCATGATTATTGCCTGCTGACTGTTTGATTCGTGCCTACTCAGCTCTTTGTTTATTGCCTCCAGAGGCACATGATCAGTGTATGATAGCAAACATGATCAGTGCATGATCAGTCACATGATCAGCGCCATTAAGTCACGTGATCACTACATGATAGTCATGTGATCAGTCCATGCTCAGTCACGGTATCAGTGCATGATCAGCCACGTGATCAGTGCATGATCAGCCACGTGATCAGTTCATGATAGCCATGTGATCAGTGCATGATTTGTCACGTGATCAGTGCATGACCAGGCAGGTGATCAGTGCATGATCAGCCACGTGATCAGTGCATGATAGCCACGTGATCAGTGCATGATCAGTCACCTGATGGGTGTATGATCAGTCACGTGACCTGTACATGGTAGCTACATGATCATTGCATGATCAGCCACGTGAGTAGTGCATGATAGCCACGTGATCAGTGCATGATCAGTCACGTGATCAGTGCATGATCAGTCATGTGATCAGTGCATGATCAGGCACGTGATCAGTGCATGATCAGCCACGTGATCAGTGCATGATAGCCACGTGATCAGTGCATGATCAGTCACGTGATCAGTGCATGATCAGTCACGTGATCAGTGCATGATCAGCCACGTGATCAGTGCATGATCAGCCACGTGATCAGTGCATGATCAGTCACGTGATCAGTGCATGATCAGTCACGTGATCAGTGCATGGTAGCTACGTGATCAGTGCATGATCAGCCACGTGATCAGTGCATGATAGCCACGTGATCAGTGCATGATCAGTCACGTGATCAGTGCATGATCAGTCACGTGATCAGTGCATGATCAGTCACGTGATCAGTGCATGATCAGCCACGTGATCAGTGCATGATCAGTCACGTGATCAGTACATGATAGCTACGTGATCAGTGCATGATCAGCCACGTGATCAGTGCATGATAGCCACGTGATCAGTGCATGATCAGTCGCATGATCAGTGCATGATCATCCACGTGATCAGTGCATGATCAGTCACGTGATCAGTGCATGATATAGGCGTGATCAGTGCATGATCAGTCACGTGATCAGTGCATGATCAGCCACGTGATCAGTGCATGATAGCCACGTGATGAGTGCATGATAGCCAGTGATCAGTGCATGATCAGTCACGTGATCAGTGCATGATCAGCCACGTGATCAGTGCATGATCAGCCACGTGATCAGTGTATGATCAGCCACGTGATCAGTGCATGGTCAGACACGTGAACAGTGTATGATCAGCCACGTGATCAGTGCATGATAGCCACGTGATCAGTGCATGATCAGTCACGTGATCAGTGTATGATCAGCCACGTGAACAGTGCATGCTCAGTCACGTGATCTCGGCTGCTGAGCCGCGTGATTACTGTCTGCTCATCTGCTTGACAATTGCCAGCTGAGCTGCACGATTCCTGCCTGTCATCTGCTTGACAATTGTCAGCTGTGCTGCGTAATTCCTGCCTGCTCAGCTGCTTGATTTTTGCCAGCTGAGCAGCATGATTCCTCACACCTGAGTTCCATGATTATTGCCTGCTGACTGTTTGATTCGTGCCTACTCAGCTCTTTGTTTATTACATCCAGAGGCACATGATCAGTGTATGATAGCAAACATGATCAGCGCATGATCAGTCACCTGATCAGCGCCATTAAGTCACGTGATCACTTCATGATAGTCATGTGATCAGTCCATGCTCAGTCACGGTATCAGTGCATGATCAGCCACGTGATCAGTGCATGATCTGTCACATGATCAGTGTATGATCATCCACGTGATCAGTGCATGATCAGTCACGTGATCAGTGCATGATCATTCACGTGACCAGTACATGGTAGCTACGTGATCATTGCATGATCAGCCACGTGATCAGTGCATGATAGCCACGTGATCAGTGCATGATCAGTCACGTGATCAGTGCATGATCAGTCATGTGATCAGTGCATGATCAGCCACGTGATCAGTGCATGATCAGCCACGTGATCAGTGCATGATAGCCACGTGATCAGTGCATGATCAGTCACGTGATCAGTGCATGATCAGTCACGTGATCAGTGCATGATCAGTCACGTGATCAGTGCATGATCATTCACGTGATCAGTGCATGATCAGTCACGTGACCAGTACATGGTTGCTACGTGATCGTTGCATGATCAGCCACGTGAGCAGTGCATGATAGCCACGTGATCAGTGCATGATCAGTCACGTGATCAGTACATGATCAGTCACGTGAACAGTGCATGATCATTCACGTGATCAGTGCATGATCAGTCACGTGACCAGTATATGGTAGCTACGTGATCATTCCATGACGAGCCACGTGAGCAGTGCATGATAGCCACGTGATGTGTGCATGATGAGTTATGTGAGCAGAGTATGATCAGCCACGTGATCAGTGCATGAGTGCCACGTGATCAGTGCATGATATGTCACGTGACAGGTGTGTGATCAGCCACATGAACAGTGCATGTTCAGCCACGTGATCAGTCCAGGATAGCCACGTGATCAGTGCATGATCAGTTACCTGAGCACTGTATGATCAGCCACGTGATCAGTGCATGGTCAGACACGTGAACAGTGTATGATCAGCCACGTGATCAGTGCATGATATCCAAGTGATCAGTGCATGATCATCACGTGATCAGTGTATGATCAGCCACGTGAACAGTGCCTGCTCAGTCACGTGATCAGGGCCTGCTGAGCTGCGTGATTACTGTCTGCTCATCTGCTTGACAATTGCCAGCTGAGCTGCACGATTCCTGCCTGTCATCTGCTTGACAATTTACAGCTGTGCTGCGTAATTCCTGCCTGCTAGCTGCTTGATTATTGCCAGATGAGCAGCATGATTCCTCACAGCTGAGTTCCATGATTATTGCCTGCTGACTGTATAATTCGTGCCTACTCAGCTCTTTGTTTATTGCCTCCAGAGGCACATGATCAGTATATGATAGCAAACATTATCAGTGCATGATCAGTCACATGATCAGAGCCATTAAGTCACGTGATCACTACATGATAGTCATGTGATCAGTCCATGCTCAGTCACGGTATCAGTGCATGATCAGCCACGTGATCAGTGCATGATCAGCCATGTTATCAGTTCATGATAGCTATGTGATCAGTGCATGATTTGTCACGTGATCAGTGCATGATCAGGCACGTGATCAGTGCATGATCAGTCACGTGATCAGTGCATGATCAGTCACGTGATCAGTGCATGATCAGCCACGTGATCAGTGCATGATCAGCCACGTGATCAGTGCATGATCAGTCACGTGATCAGTGCATGATCAGTCAGGTGACCAGTATATGGTAGCTACGTGATCATTGCATGATCAGCCACATGAGCCGTGCATGATAGCCACGTGATCAGTGCATGATCAGTCACGTGATCAGTGCATGATCAGCCACGTGATCAGTGCATGATCAGTCACGTGATCAGTGCATGATCAATTACGTGATCAGTGCATGATCAGTCACGTGACCAGTACATGGCAGCTACGTGATCAGTGCATGATCAGCCACGTGATCAGTGCATGATAGCCACGTGATCAGTGCATGATCAGTCGCATGATCAGTGCATGATCATCCACGTGATCAGTGCATGATCAGTCATGTGATCAGTGCATGATATAGACGTGATCAGTGCATGATCAGTCACGTGATCAGTGCATGATCAGCCACGTGATCAGTGCATGATAGCCAGTGAATCAGTGCATGATAGCCAGTGATCAGTGCATGATCAGTCACGTGATCAGTGCATGATCAGCCACGTGATCAGTGCATGATAGCCACGTGATCAGTGCATGATCAGCCACGTGATCAGTGCATGATCAGACACGTGAACAGTGTATGATCAGCCACGTGATCAGTGCATGATAGCCACGTGATCAGTGCATGATCAGTTACGTGATCAGTGTATGATCAGCCACGTGAACAGTGCATGCTCAGTCACGTGATCTGGGCTGCTGAGCTGCGTGATTACTGTCTGCTCATCTGCTTGACAATTGCCAGCTGAGCTGCACGATTCCTGCCTGTCATCTGCTTGACAATTGTCAGCTGTGCTGCGTAATTCCTGCCTGCTCAGCTGCTTGATTATTGCCAGCTGAGCAGCATGATTCCTCACACCTGAGTTCCATGATTATTGCCTGCTGACTGTTTGATTCGTGCCTACTCAGCTCTTTGTTTATTACATCCAGAGGCACATGATCAGTGTATGATAGCAAACATGATCAGCGCATGATCAGTCACCTGATCAGCGCCATTAAGTCACGTGATCACTACATGATAGGCATGTGATCAGTCCATGCTCAGTCACGGTATCAGTGCATGATCAGCCACGTGATAGGTGCATGATCAGTCACATGATCAGTGTATGATCATTCACGTGATCAGTGCATGATCAGTCACCTGATCAGTGTATGATCATTCACGTGACCAGTACATGGTAGCTACATGATCATTGCATGATCAGCCACGTGATCAGTGCATGATAGCCACGTGATCAGTGCATGATCAGTCACGTGATCAGTGCATGATCAGTCATGTGATCAGTGCATGATCAGCCACGTGATCAGTGCATGATCAGCCACGTGATCAGTGCATGATAGCCACGTGATCAGTGCATGATCAGTCACGTGATCAGTGCATGATCAGTCACGTGATCAGTGCATGATCAGTCACGTGATCAGTGCATGATCATTCACGTGATCAGTGCATGATCAGTCACGTGACCAGTACATGGTTGCTACGTGATCGTTGCATGATCAGCCACGTGAGCAGTGCATGATAGCCACGTGATCAGTGCATGATCAGTCACGTGATCAGTACATGATCAGTCACGTGAACAGTGCATGATCATTCACGTGATCTTTGCATGATCAGTCACGTGACCAGTATATGGTAGCTACGTGATCATTCCATGACGAGCCACGTGAGCAGTGCATGATAGCCACGTGATGTGTGCATGATGAGTTATGTGAGCAGAGTATGATCAGCCACGTGATCAGTGCATGAGTGCCACGTGATCAGTGCATGATATGTCACGTGACAGGTGTGTGATCAGCCACATGAACAGTGCATGTTCAGCCACGTGATCAGTCCAGGATAGCCACGTGATCAGTGCATGATCAGTTACCTGAGCACTGTATGATCAGCCACGTGATCAGTGCATGGTCAGACACGTGAACAGTGTATGATCAGCCACGTGATCAGTGCATGATATCCAAGTGATCAGTGCATGATCATCACGTGATCAGTGTATGATCAGCCACGTGAACAGTGCCTGCTCAGTCACGTGATCAGGGCCTGCTGAGCTGCGTGATTACTGTCTGCTCATCTGCTTGACAATTGCCAGCTGAGCTGCACGATTCCTGCCTGTCATCTGCTTGACAATTGCCAGCTGTGCTGCGTAATTCCTGCCTGCTAGCTGCTTGATTATTGCCAGCTGAGCAGCATGATTCCTCACAGCTGAGTTCCATGATTATTGCCTGCTGACTGTATAATTCGTGCCTACTCAGCTCTTTGTTTATTGCCTCCAGAGGCACATGATCAGTGTATGATAGCAAACATTATCAGTGCATGATCAGTCACATGATCAGAGCCATTAAGTCACGTGATCACTACATGATAGTCATGTGATCAGTCCATGCTCAGTCACGGTATCAGTGCATGATCAGCCACGTGATCAGTGCATGATCAGCCATGTGATCAGTTCATGATAGCTATGTGATCAGTGCATGATTTGTCACGTGATCAGTGCATGATCAGGCACGTGATCAGTGCATGATCAGTCACGTGATCAGTGCATGATCAGTCACGTGATCAGTGCATGATCAGCCACGTGATCAGTGCATGATCAGCCACGTGATCAGTGCATGATCAGTTACGTGATCAGTGCATGATCAGTCACGTGACCAGTACATGGTAGCTACGTGATCATTGCATGATCAGCCACATGAGCCGTGCATGATAGCCACGTGATCAGTGCATGATCAGTCACGTGATCAGTGCATGATCAGTCACGTGATCAGTGCATGATAAGTCACGTGATCAGTGCATGATCAATTACGTGATCAGTGCATGATCAGTCACGTGACCAGTACATGGCAGCTACGTGATCAGTGCATGATCAGCCACGTGATCAGTGCATGATAGCCACGTGATCAGTGCATGATCAGTCACATGATCAGTGCATGATCATCCACGTGATCAGTGCATGATCAGTCACGTGATCAGTGCATGATATAGACGTGATCAGTGCATGATCAGTCACGTGATCAGTGCATGATCAGCCACGTGATCAGTGCATGATAGCCAGTGAATGAGTGCATGATAGCCAGTGATCAGTGCATGATCAGTCACGTGATCAGTGCATGATCAGCCACGTGATCAGTGCATGATAGCCACTGATCAGTGCATGATCAGCCACGTGATCAGTGCATGATCAGTTACGTGAGCAGTGTATGATCAGCCACGTGATCAGTGCATGGTCAAACACGTGAACAGTGTATGATCAGCCACGTGATCAGTGCATGATAGCCACGTGATCAGTGCATGATCAGTTACGTGATCAGTGTATGATCAGCCACGTGAACAGTGCATGCTCAGTCACGTGATCTGGGCCTGCTGAGCTGCGTGATTACTGTCTGCTCATCTGCTTGACAATTGCCAGCTGAGCTGCACGATTCCTGCCTGTCATCTGCTTGACAATTGTCAGCTGTGCTGCGTAATTCCTGCCTGCTCAGCTGCTTGATTATTGCCAGCTGAGCAGCATGATTCCTCACACCTGAGTTCCATGATTATTGCCTGCTGACTGTATAATTCGTGCCTACTCAGCTCTTTGTTTATTGCCTCCAGAGGCACATGATCAGTGTATGATAGCAAACATGATCAGCGCATGATCAGTCACATGATCAGCGCCATTAAGTCACGTGATCACTACATGATAGTCATGTGATCAGTCCATGCTCAGTCACGGTATCAGTGCATGATCAGCCACGTGATCAGTGCATGATCAGCCACGTGATCAGTTCATGATAGCCATGTGATCAGTGCATGATTTGTCACGTGATCAGTGCATGACCAGGCAGGTGATCAGTGCATGATCAGCCACGTGATCAGTGCATGATAGCCACGTGATCAGTGCATGATCAGTCACCTGATGGGTGTATGATCAGTCACGTGACCAGTACATGGTAGCTACATGATCATTGCATGATCAGCCACGTGAGTAGTGCATGATAGCCACGTGATCAGTGCATGATCAGTCACGTGATCAGTGCATGATCAGTCACGTGATCAGTGCATGATCAGTCACGTGATCAGTGCATGATCAGCCACGTGATCAGTGCATGATCAGTCACGTGATCAGTGCATGATCAGCCACGTGATCAGTGCATGATCAGTCACGTGATCAGTGCATGATATAGACGTGATCAGTGCATGATCAGTCACGTGATCAGTGCATGATAGCCACGTGATCAGTGCATGATCAGTCACGTGATGGGTGCATGATCAGTCACGTGACCAGTACATGGTAGCTACATGATCAGTGCATGATCAGCCACGTGATCAGTGCATGATAGCCACGTGATCAGTGCATGATAGTCACGTGATCAGTGCATGATCAGTCACGTGATCAGTGCATGATCAGCCACGTGATCAGTGCATGATCAGCCACGTGATCAGTGCATGATAGCCACGTGATCAGTGCATGATCAGTCACGTGATCAGTGCATGATCAGGCACGTGATCAGTGCATGATCAGCCACGTGATCAGTGCATGATAGCCACGTGATCAGTGCATGATCAGTCACGTGATCAGTGTATGATCAGTCACGTGACCAGTACATGGTAGCTACATGATCATTGCATGATCAGCCACGTGATAGTGCATGATAGCCACGTGATCAGTGCATGATCAGTCACGTGATCAGTGCATGATCAGTCATGTGATCAGTGCATGATCAGGCACGTGATCAGTGCATGATCAGCCACGTGATCAGTGCATGATAGCCACGTGATCAGTGCATGATCAGTCACGTGATCAGTGCATGATCAGTCACGTGATCAGTGCATGATCAGCCACGTGATCAGTGCATGATCAGGCACGTGATCAGTGCATGATCAATTACGTGATCAGTGCATGATCAGTCACGTGATCAGTGCATGGTAGCTACGTGATCAGTGCATGATCAGCCACGTGATCAGTGCATGATAGCCACGTGATCAGTGCATGATCAGTCACGTGATCAGTGCATGATCAGTCACGTGATCAGTGCATGATCAGTCACGTGATCAGTGCATGATCAGTTACGTGATCAGTGCATGATCAGTCACGTGATCAGTACATGGTAGCTACGTGATCATTGCATGATCAGCCACGTGATCAGTGCATGATAGCCACGTGATCAGTGCATGATCAGTCATGTGATACGTGTGTGATCAGCCACGTGATCAGTGCATGATAGCCACGTGATCAGTGCATGATAGCCACGTGATCAGTGCATGATCAGTCACGTGATACATGTGTGATCAGCCACGTGATCAGTGCATGATGAGCCACGTGATCAGTGCATGATCAATTACGTGATCAGTGCATGATCAGTCACGTGACCAGTACATGGTTGCTACGTGATCGTTGCATGATCAGCCACGTGATCAGTGCATGATAGCCACGTGATCAGTGCATGATCAGTCACGTGATCAGTACATGATCAGTCACGTGAACAGTGCATGATCATTTACGTGATCTCTGCATGATCAGTCACATGACCAGTATATGGTAGCTACGTGATCATTCCATGACAGCCACGTGAGCAGTGCATGATAGCCACGTGATCAGTGCATGATATGTCACGTGACAGTGTGTGATCAGCCACGTGAACAGTGCATGTTCAGCCACGTGATCAGTGCATGATAGCCACGTGATCAGTGCATGATCAGTTACGTGAGCAGTGTATGATCAGCCACGTGATCAGTGCATGGTCAAACACGTGAACAGTGTATGATCAGCCACGTGATCAGTGCATGATAGCCACGTGATCAGTGCATGATCAGTTACGTGATCAGTGTATGATCAGCCACGTGAACAGTGCATGCTCAGTCACGTGATCTGGGCCTGCTGAGCTGCGTGATTACTGTCTGCTCATCTGCTTGACAATTGCCAGCTGAGCTGCACGATTCCTGCCTGTCATCTGCTTGACAATTGCCAGCTGTGCTGCGTAATTCCTGCCTGCTCAGCTGCTTGATTATTGCCAGCTGAGCAGCATGATTCCTCACACCTGAGTTCCATGATTATTGCCTGCTGACTGTTTGATTCGTGCCTACTCAGCTCTTTGTTTATTGCCTCCAGAGGCACATGATCAGTGTATGATAGCAAACATGATCAGCGCATGATCAGTCACATGATCAGCGCCATTAAGTCACGTGATCACTACATGATAGTCATGTGATCAGTCCATGCTCAGTCACGGTATCAGTGCATGATCAGCCACGTGATCAGTGCATGATCAGCCACGTGATCAGTTCATGATAGCCATGTGATCAGTGCATGATTTGTCACGTGATCAGTGCATGATCAGGCAGGTGATCAGTGCATGATCAGCCACGTGATCAGTGCATGATAGCCACGTGATCAGTGCATGATCAGTCACCTGATGGGTGTATGATCAGTCACGTGACCAGTACATGGTAGCTACATGATCATTGCATGATCAGCCACGTGAGTAGTGCATGATAGCCACGTGATCAGTGCATGATCAGTTACGTGATCAGTGCATGATCAGTCACGTGACCAGTACATGGTAGCTACGTGATCATTGCATGATCAGCCACGTGATCAGTGCATGATAGCCACGTGATCAGTGCATGATCAGCCACGTGATCAGTGCATGATCAGTCACGTGATACGTGCATGATCAGCCACGTGATCAGTGCATGATAGCCACGTGATCAGTGCATGATAGCCACGTGATCAGTGCATGATCAGTCACGTGATCAGTGTGATCAGCCACGTGATCAGTGCATGATCAATTACGTGATCAGTGCATGATCAGTCACGTGACCAGTACATGGTTGCTACGTGATCGTTGCATGATCAGCCACGTGAGCAGTGCATGATAGCCACGTGATCAGTGCATGATCAGTCACGTGATCAGTACATGATCAGTCACGTGATCAGTGCATGATCATTTACGTGATCTGTGCATGATCAGTCACGTGACCAGTATATGGTAGCTACGTGATCATTCCATGACGAGCCACGTGAGCAGTGCATGATAGCCACGTGATGTGTGCATGATGAGTTACGTGAGCAGAGTATGATCAGCCACGTGATCAGTGCATGAGTGCCACGTGATCAGTGCATGATATGTCACGTGACAGGTGTGTGATCAGCCACGTGATCAGTGCATGATCAGCCACGTGATCAGTGCATGATAGCCACGTGATCAGTGCATGATCAGACACGTGAACAGTGTATGATCAGCCACGTGATCAGTGCATGATATCCAAGTGATCAGTGCATGATCATCACGTGATCAGTGTATGATCAGCCACGTGAACAGTGCCTGCTCAGTCACGTGATCATGGCCTGCTGAGCTGCGTGATTACTGTCTGCTCATCTGCTTGACAATTGCCAGCTGAGCTGCACGATTCCTGCCTGTCATCTGCTTGACAATTGCCAGCTGTGCTGCGTAATTCCTGCCTGCTCAGCTGCTTGATTATTGCCAGATGAGCAGCATGATTCCTCACAGCTGAGTTCCATGATTATTGCCTGCTGACTGTTTGATTCGTGCCTACTCAGCTCTTTGTTTATTGCCTCCAGAGGCACATGATCAGTATGATAGCAAACATGATCAGTGCATGATCAGTCACATGATCAGCGCCATTAAGTCACGTGATCACTACATGATAGTCATGTGATCAGTCCATGCTCAGTCACGGTATCAGTGCATGATCAGCCACGTGATCAGTGCATGATCAGCCACGTGATCAGTTCATGATAGCTATGTGATCAGTGCATGATTTGTCACGTGATCAGTGCATGATCAGGCACGTGATCAGTGCATGATCAGTCACGTGATCAGTGCATGATCAGTCACGTGATCAGTGCATGATCAGTCACGTGATCAGTGCATGATCAGCCACGTGATCAGTGCATGATCAGCCACGTGATCAGTGCATGATCAGTCACGTGATCAGTGCATGATCAATCACGTGATCAGTGCATGATCAGTCACGTGACCAGTACATGGTAGCTACGTGATCATTGCATGAACAGCCACGTGAGCAGTGCATGATAGCCACGTGATCAGTGCATGATCAGTCGCATGATCAGTGCATGATCATCCACGTGATCAGTGCATGATCAGTCATGTGATCAGTGCATGATATAGACGTGATCAGTGCATGATCAGTCACGTGATCAGTGCATGATCAGCCACGTGATCAGTGCATGATAGCCAGTGATCAGTGCATGATCCCAGTGATCAGTGCATGATCAGTCACGTGATCAGTGCATGATCAGCCACGTGATCAGTGCATGATAGCCACGTGATCAGTGCATGATCAGCCACGTGATCAGTGCATGATCAGTTACGTGAGCAGTGTATGATCAGCCACGTGATCAGTGCATGGTCAGACACGTGAACAGTGTATGATCAGCCACGTGATCAGTGCATGATAGCCACGTGATCAGTGCATGATCAGTTACGTGATCAGTGTATGATCAGCCACGTGAACAGTGCATGCTCAGTCACGTGATCTGGGCCTGCTGAGCTGCGTGATTACTGTCTGCTCATCTGCTTGACAATTGCCAGCTGAGCTGCACGATTCCTGCCTGTCATCTGCTTGACAATTATCAGCTGTGCTGCGTAATTCCTGCCTGCTCAGCTGCTTGATTATTGCCAGCTGAGCAGCATGATTCCTCACACCTGAGTTCCATGATTATTGCCTGCTGACTGTTTGATTCGTGCCTACTCAGCTCTTTGTTTATTGCCTCCAGAGGCACATGATCAGTGTATGATAGCAAACATGATCAGCGCATGATCAGTCACATGATCAGCGCCATTAAGTCACGTGATCACTACATGATAGTCATGTGATCAGTCCATGCTCAGTCACGGTATCAGTGCATGATCAGCCACGTGATCAGTGCATGATCAGCCACGTGATCAGTGCATGATAGCTACGTGATCAGTGCATGATCAGTCACGTGATCAGTGCATGATCAGGCACGTGATCAGTGCATGATCAGCCACGTGATCAGTGCATGATAGCCACGTGATCAGTGCAGGATCCGTCACCTGATGGGTGTATGATCAGTCACGTGACCAGTACATGGTAGCTACATGATCATTGCATGATCAGCCACGTGAGTAGTGCATGATAGCCACGTGATCAGTGCATGATCAGTCACGTGATCAGTGCATGATCAGTCACGTGATCAGTGCATGATCAGTCACGTGATCAGTGCATGATCAGCCACGTGATCAGTGCATGATCAGTCACGTGATCAGTACATGATAGCTACGTGATCAGTGCATGATCAGCCACGTGATCAGTGCATGATAGCCACGTGATCAGTGCATGATCAGCCACGTGATCAGTGCATGATAGCCACGTGATCAGTGCATGATCAGTCACGTGATCAGTGCATGATCAGTCACGTGATCAGTGCATGATCAGCCACGTGATCAGTGCATGATAGCCACGTGATCAGTGCATGATCAGTCACGTGATCAGTGCATGATCAGTCACGTGACCAGTACATGGTAGCTACGTGATCATTGCATGATCAGCCACGTGATCAGTGCATGATAGCCACGTGATCAGTGCATGATCAGTCACGTGATCAGTGCATGATCAGTCATGTGATCAGTGCATGATCAGGCACGTGATCAGTGCATGATCAGCCACGTGATCAGTGCATGATAGCCACGTGATCAGTGCATGATCAGTCACGTGATCAGTGCATGATCAGTCACGTGATCAGTGCATGATCAGCCACGTGATCAGTGCATGATCAGCCACGTGATCAGTGCATGATCAATTACGTGATCAGTGCATGATCAGTCACGTGACCAGTGCATGGTAGCTACGTGATCATTGCATGATCAGCCACGTGATCAGTGCATGATAGCCACGTGATCAGTGCATGATCAGTCACGTGATCAGTGCATGATCAGTCACGTGATCAGTGCATGATCAGTCACGTGATCAGTGCATGATCAATTACGTGATCAGTGCATGATCAGTCACGTGACCAGTACATGGTAGCTACGTGATCATTGCATGATCAGCCACGTGATCAGTGCATGATAGCCACGTGATCAGTGCATGATAGCCACGTGATCAGTGCATGATCAGTCATGTGATCGTGTGATCAGCCACGTGATCAGGGCATGAGAGCCACGTGATCAGTGCATGATAGCCACGTGATCAGTGCATGATCAGTCACGTGATACATGTGTGATCAGCCACGTGATCAGTGCATGATGAGCCACGTGATCAGTGCAGGATCAATTACGTGATCAGTGCATGATCAGTCACGTGACCAGTACATGGTTGCTACGTGATCGTTGCATGATCAGCCACGTGAGCAGAGCATGATAGCCACGTGATCAGTGCATGATCAGTCACGTGATCAGTACATGATCAGTCACGTGAACAGTGCATGATCATTTACGTGATCTGTGCATGATCAGTCACGTGACCAGTATATGGTAGCTACGTGATCATTCCATGACGAGCCACGTGAGCAGTGCATGATAGCCACGTGATGTGTGCATGATGAGTTACGTGAGCAGAGTATGATCAGCCACGTGATCAGTGCATGAGTGCCACGTGATCAGTGCATGATATGTCACGTGACAGGTGTGTGATCAGCCACGTGAACAGTGCATGTTCAGCCACGTGATCAGTGCATGATAGCCACGTGATCAGTGCATGATCAGTTACGTGAGCAGTGTATGATCAGCCACGTGATCAGTGCATGGTCAGACACGTGAACAGTGTATGATCAGCCACGTGATCAGTGCATGATATCCAAGTGATCAGTGCATGATCATCACGTGATCAGTGTATGATCAGCCACGTGAACAGTGCATGCTCAGTCACGTGATCAGGGCCTGCTGAGCTGCGTGATTACTGTCTGCTCATCTGCTTGACAATTGCCAGCTGAGCTGCACGATTCCTGCCTGTCATCTGCTTGACAATTGCCAGCTGTGCTGCGTAATTCCTGCCTGCTCAGCTGCTTGATTATTGCCAGCTGAGCAGCATGATTCCTCACAGCTGAGTTCCATGATTATTGCCTGCTGACTGTTTGATTCGTGCCTACTCAGCTCTTTGTTTATTGCCTCCAGAGGCACATGATCAGTATATGATAGCAAATATTATCAGTGCATGATCAGTCACATGATCAGCGCCATTAAGTCACGTGATCACTACATGATAGTCATGTGATCAGTCCATGCTCAGTCACGGTATCAGTGCATGATCAGCCACGTGATCAGTGCATGATCAGCCAGGTGATCAGTTCATGATAGCTATGTGATCAGTGCATGATTTGTCACGTGATCAGTGCATGATCAGGCAGGTGATCAGTGCATGATCAGTCACGTGATCAGTGCATGATCAGTCACGTGATCAGTGCATGATCAGTCACGTGATCAGTGCATGATCAGCCACGTGATCAGTGCATGATCAGCCACGTGATCAGTGCATGATCAGTTACGTGATCAGTGCATGATCAGTCACGTGACCAGTACATGGTAGCTACGTGATCATTGCATGATCAGCCACATGAGCCGTGCATGATAGCCACGTGATCAGTGCATGATCAGTCACGTGATCAGTGCATGATCAGTCACGTGATCAGTGCATGATCAGTCACGTGATCAGTGCATGATCAATTACGTGATCAGTGCATGATCAGTCACGTGATCAGTACATGGTAGCTACGTGATCATTGCATGATCAGCCACGTGATCAGTGCATGATAGCCACGTGATCAGTGCATGATCAGTCATGATCAGTGCATGATCATCCGGGTGATCAGTGCATGATCAGTCACGTGATCAGTGCATGATATAGACGTGATCAGTGCATGATCAGTCACGTGATCAGTGCATGATCAGCCACGTGATCAGTGCACGATAGCCAGTGAATGAGTGCATGATAGCCAGTGATCAGTGCATGATCAGTCACGTGATCAGTGCATGATCAGCCACGTGATCAGTGCATGATAGCCACGTGATCAGTGCATGATCAGCCACGTGATCAGTGCATGATCAGTTACGTGATCAGTGCATGATCAGCCACGTGATCAGTGCATGATCAGTTACGTGATCAGTGCATGATCAGCCACGTGATCAGTGCATGTCAGCCACGTGATCAGTGCATGATCAGCCACGTGATCAGTGCATGATAGCCACGTGATCAGTGCATTATCAGTTACGTGAGCAGTGTATGATCAGCCACGTGATCAGTGCATGATAGCCACGTGATCAGTGCATGATCAGTTACGTGATCAGTGTATGATCAGCCACGTGAACAGTGCATGCTCAGTCACGTGATCTGGGCCTGCTGAGCTGCGTGATTACTGTCTGCTCATCTGCTTGACAATTGCCAGCTGAGCTGCACGATTCCTGCCTGTCATCTGCTTGACAATTGTCAGCTGTGCTGCGTAATTCCTGCCTGCTCAGCTGCTTGATTATTGCCAGCTGAGCAGCATGATTCCTCACACCTGAGTTCCATGATTATTGCCTGCTGACTGTTTGATTCGTGCCTACTCAGCTCTTTGTTTATTGCCTCCAGAGGCACATGATCAGTGTATGATAGCAAACATGATCAGCGCATGATCAGTCACATGATCAGCGCCATTAAGTCACGTGATCACTACATGATAGTCATGTGATCAGTCCATGCTCAGTCACGGTATCAGTGCATGATCAGCCACGTGATCAGTGCATGATCAGCCACGTGATCAGTTCATGATCAGCTATGTGATCAGTGCATGATTTGTCACGTGATCAGTGCATGATCAGGCACGTGATCAGTGCATGATCAGCCACGTGATCAGTGCATGATAGCCACGTGATCAGTGCATGATCAGTCACCTGATGGGTGTATGATCAGTCAC
Organism: Bos javanicus; assembly: GCF_032452875.1. Classification (NCBI taxonomy): domain Eukaryota; kingdom Metazoa; phylum Chordata; class Mammalia; order Artiodactyla; family Bovidae; genus Bos; species Bos javanicus. The sequence continues at coordinate 242,020 of NW_026893659.1, forward strand.
GTGACTGTACATGGTAGCTACATTATCATTGCATGATCAGCCACGTGAGTAGTGCATGATAGCCACGTGATCAGTGCATGATCAGTCACGTGATCAGTGCATGATCAGTCACGTGAACAGTGCATGATCAGTCACGTGATCAGTGCATGATCAGCCACGTGATCAGTGCATGATCAGTTACGTGATCAGTGCATGATCATCCACGTGATCAGTGCATGATCAGTCACGTGATCAGTGCATGATATAGACGTGATCAGTGCATGATCAGTCACGTGATCAGTGCATGATAGCCACGTGATCAGTGCATGATCAGTCACGTGATGGGTGCATGATCATTCACGTGATCAGTGCATGGTAGCTACGTGATCAGTGCATGATCAGCCACGTGATCAGTGCATGATAGCCACGTGATCAGTGCATGATAGTCACGTGATCAGTGCATGATCAGTCACGTGATCAGTGCATGATCAGCCACGTGATCAGTGCATGATCAGCCACGTGATCAGTGCATGATAGCTACGTGATCAGTGCATGATCAGTCACGTGATCAGTGCATGATCAGTTACGTGATCAGTGCATGATCAGCCACGTGATCAGTGCATGATAGTCACGTGATCAGTGCATGATCAGTCACGTGATCAGTGCATGATCAGCCACGTGACTAGTACATGGTAGCTACGTTATCATTGCATGATCTGCCACGTGATCAGTGCATGATCAGCCACGTGATCAGTGCATGATCAGTCACGTGATCAGTGCATGATCAGTCACGTGATCAGTGCATGATCAGTCACGTGATCAGTGCATGATCAGCCACGTGATCAGTGCATGATCAGTTACGTGATCAGTGCATGATCATCCACGTGATCAGTGCATGATCAGTCACGTGATCAGTGCATGATATAGACGTGATCAGTGCATGATCAGTCACGTGATCAGTGCATGATAGCCACGTGATCAGTGCATGATCAGTCACGTGATCAGTGCATGATCAGTCACGTGATCAGTGCATGATAGCTACATGATCAGTGCATGATCAGCCACGTGATCAGTGCATGATAGCCACGTGATCAGTGCATGATAGTCACGTGATCAGTGCATGATCAGTCACGTGATCAGTGCATGATCAGCCACGTGATCAGTGCATGATCAGCCACGTGATCAGTGCATGATAGCTACGTGATCAGTGCATGATCAGTCACGTGATCAGTGCATGATCAGGCACGTGATCAGTGCATGATCAGCCACGTGATCAGTGCATGATAGCCACGTGATCAGTGCATGATCAGTCACCTGATCAGTGCATGATCAGTCACTGACCAGTACATGGTAGCTACATGATCATTGCATGATCAGCCACGTGATAGTGCATGATAGCCACGTGATCAGTGCATGATCAGTCACGTGATCAGTGCATGATCAGTCATGTGATCAGTGCATGATCAGGCACGTGATCAGTGCATGATCAGCCACGTGATCAGTGCATGATAGCCACGTGATCAGTGCATGATCAGTCACGTGATCAGTGCATGATCAGTCACGTGATCAGTGCATGATCAGCCACGTGATCAGTGCATGATCAGCCACGTGATCAGTGCATGATCAATTACGTGATCAGTGCATGATCAGTCACGTGATCAGTGCATGGTAGCTACGTGATCAGTGCATGATCAGCCACGTGATCAGTGCATGATAGCCACGTGATCAGTGCATGATCAGTCACGTGATCAGTGCATGATCAGTCACGTGATCAGTGCATGATCAGTCACGTGATCAGTGCATGATCAATTACGTGATCAGTGCATGATCAGTCACGTGACCAGTACATGGTAGCTACGTGATCATTGCATGATCAGCCACGTGATCAGTGCATGATAGCCACGTGATCAGTGCATGATAGCCACGTGATCAGTGCATGATCAGTCATGTGATCGTGTGTGATCAGCCACGTGATCAGTGCATGATAGCCACGTGATCAGTGCATGATAGCCACGTGATCAGTGCATGATCAGTCACGTGATACATGTGTGATCAGCCACGTGATCAGTGCATGATGAGCCACGTGATCAGTGCAGGATCAATTACGTGATCAGTGCATGATCAGTCACGTGACCAGTACATGGTTGCTACGTGATCGTTGCATGATCAGCCACGTGAGCAGAGCATGATAGCCACGTGATCAGTGCATGATCAGTCACGTGATCAGTACATGATCAGTCACGTGAACAGTGCATGATCATTCACGTGATCTGTGCATGATCAGTCACGTGACCAGTATATGGTAGCTACGTGATCATTCCATGACGAGCCACGTGAGCAGTGCATGATAGCCACGTGATGTGTGCATGATGAGTTACGTGAGCAGAGTATGATCAGCCACGTGATCAGTGCATGAGTGCCACGTGATCAGTGCATGATATGTCACGTGACAGGTGTGTGATCAGCCACGTGAACAGTGCATGTTCAGCCACGTGATCAGTGCATGATAGCCACGTGATCAGTGCATGATCAGTTACGTGAGCAGTGTATGATCAGCCACGTGATCAGTGCATGGTCAGACACGTGAACAGTGTATGATCAGCCACGTGATCAGTGCATGATATCCAAGTGATCAGTGCATGATCATCACGTGATCAGTGTATGATCAGCCACGTGAACAGTGCATGCTCAGTCACGTGATCAGGGCCTGCTGAGCTGCGTGATTACTGTCTGCTCATCTGCTTGACAATTGCCAGCTGAGCTGCACGATTCCTGCCTGTCATCTGCTTGACAATTGCCAGCTGTGCTGCGTAATTCCTGCCTGCTCAGCTGCTTGATTATTGCCAGCTGAGCAGCATGATTCCTCACAGCTGAGTTCCATGATTATTGCCTGCTGACTGTTTGATTCGTGCCTACTCAGCTCTTTGTTTATTGCCTCCAGAGGCACATGATCAGTGTATGATAGCAAACATGATCAGTGCATGATCAGTCACATGATCAGCGCCATTAAGTCACGTGATCACTACATGATAGTCATGTGATCAGTCCATGCTCAGTCACGGTATCAGTGCATGATCAGCCACGTGATCAGTGCATGATCAGCCAGGTGATCAGTTCATGATAGCTATGTGATCAGTGCATGATCAGTCACGTGATCAGTGCATGACCAGGCAGGTGATCAGTGCATGATCAGTCACGTGATCAGTGCATGATCAGTCACGTGATCAGTGCATGATCAGTCACGTGATCAGTGCATGATCAGCCACGTGATCAGTGCATGATCAGCCACGTGATCAGTGCATGATCAGTCACGTGACCAGTACATGGTAGCTAGTGATCATTGCATGATCAGCCACGTGATCAGTGCATGATAGCCACGTGATCAGTGCATGATCAGTCACGTGATCAGTGCATGATCAGTCACGTGATCAGTGCATGATCAATTACGTGATCAGTGCATGATCAGTCACGTGACCAGTACATGGTAGCTACGTGATCAGTGCATGATCAGCCACGTGATCAGTGCATGATAGCCACGTGATCAGTGCATGATCAGTCACATGATCAGTGCATGATCATCCACGTGATCAGTGCATGATCAGTCATGTGATCAGTGCATGATATGACGTGATCAGTGCATGATCAGTCACGTGATCAGTGCATGATCAGCCACGTGATCAGTGCATGATAGCCAGTGAATGAGTGCATGATAGCCAGATGATCAGTGCATGATCAGTCACGTGATCAGTGTATGATCAGCCACGTGATCAGTGCATGATAGCCACTGATCAGTGCATGATCAGCCACGTGATCAGTGCATGATCAGTCACGTGATCAGTGCATGATCAGCCACGTGATCAGTGCATGATCAGCCACGTGATCAGTGCATGATCAGCCACGTGATCAGTGCATGATAGCCACGTGATCAGTGCATGATCAGTTACGTGAGCAGTGTATGATCAGCCACGTGATCAGTGCATGATAGCCACGTGATCAGTGCATGATCAGTCACGTGATCAGTGTATGATCAGCCACGTGAACAGTGCATGCTCAGTCACGTGATCTGGGCCTGCTGAGCTGCGTGATTACTGTCTGCTCATCTGCTTGACAATTGCCAGCTGAGCTGCACGATTCCTGCCTGTCATCTGCTTGACAATTGCCAGCTGTGCTGCGTAATTCCTGCCTGCTCAGCTGCTTGATTATTGCCAGCTGAGCAGCATGATTCCTCACACCTGAGTTCCATGATTATTGCCTGCTGACTGTTTGATTCGTGCCTACTCAGCTCTTTGTTTATTGCCTCCAGAGGCACATGATCAGTGTATGATAGCAAACATGATCAGCGCATGATCAGTCACATGATCAGCGCCATTAAGTCACGTGATCACTACATGATAGTCATGTGATCAGTCCATGCTCAGTCACGGTATCAGTGCATGATCAGCCACGTGATCAGTGCATGATCAGCCACGTGATCAGTTCATGATAGCCACGTGATCAGTGCATGATCAGTCACGTGATCAGTGCATGACCAGGCAGGTGATCAGTGCATGATCAGCCACGTGATCAGTGCATGATAGCCACGTGATCAGTGCATGATCAGTCACCTGATGGGTGTATGATCAGTCACGTGACCAGTACATGGTAGCTACATGATCATTGCATGATCAGCCACGTGAGTAGTGCATGATAGCCACGTGATCAGTGCATGATCAGTCACGTGATCAGTGCATGATCAGTCACGTGATCAGTGCATGATCAGTCACGTGATCAGTGCATGATCAGCCACGTGATCAGTGCATGATCAGTCACGTGATCAGTGCATGATCATCCACGTGATCAGTGCATGATCAGTCACGTGATCAGTGCATGATATAGACGTGATCAGTGCATGATCAGTCACGTGATCAGTGCATGATAGCCACGTGATCAGTGCATGATCAGTCACGTGATCAGTGCATGATCAGTCACGTGATCAGTGCATGGTAGCTACATGATCAGTGCATGATCAGCCACGTGATCAGTGCATGATAGCCACGTGATCAGTGCATGATAGTCACGTGATCAGTGCATGATCAGTCACGTGATCAGTGCATGATCAGCCACGTGATCAGTGCATGATCAGCCACGTGATCAGTGCATGATAGCCACGTGATCAGTGCATGATCAGTCACGTGATCAGTGCATGATCAGGCACGTGATCAGTGCATGATCAGCCACGTGATCAGTGCATGATAGCCACGTGATCAGTGCATGATCAGTCACGTGATCAGTGCATGATCAGTCACTGACCAGTACATGGTAGCTACGTGATCATTGCATGATCAGCCACGTGATAGTGCATGATAGCCACGTGATCAGTGCATGATCAGTCACGTGATCAGTGCATGATCAGTCATGTGATCAGTGCATGATCAGGCACGTGATCAGTGCATGATCAGCCACGTGATCAGTGCATGATAGCCACGTGATCAGTGCATGATCAGTCACGTGATCAGTGCATGATCAGTCACGTGATCAGTGCATGATCAGCCACGTGATCAGTGCATGATCAGCCACGTGATCAGTGCATGATCAATTACGTGATCAGTGCATGATCAGTCACGTGACCAGTACATGGTAGCTCGTGATCATTGCATGATCAGCCACGTGATCAGTGCATGATAGCCACGTGATCAGTGCATGATCAGTCACGTGATCAGTGCATGATCAGTCACGTGATCAGTGCATGATCAGTCACGTGATCAGTGCATGATCAATTACGTGATCAGTGCATGATCAGCCACGTGATCAGTGCATGGTAGCTACGTGATCATTGCATGATCAGCCACGTGATCAGTGCATGATAGCCACGTGATCAGTGCATGATAGCCACGTGATCAGTGCATGATCAGTCACGTGATCGTGTGTGATCAGCCACGTGATCAGTGCATGATAGCCACGTGATCAGTGCATGATAGCCACGTGATCAGTGCATGATCAGTCACGTGATCATGTGTGATCAGCCACGTGATCAGTGCATGATCAGCCACGTGATCAGTGCATGATCAATTACGTGATCAGTGCATGATCAGTCACGTGACCAGTACATGGTTGCTACGTGATCGTTGCATGATCAGCCACGTGAGCAGTGCATGATAGCCACGTGATCAGTGCATGATCAGTCACGTGATCAGTGCATGATCAGTCACGTGATCAGTGCATGATCAGCCACGTGATCAGTGCATGATCAGTCACGTGATCAGTGCATGATAGCCACGTGATCAGTGCATGATCAGCCACGTGATCAGTGCATGATCAGCCACGTGATCAGTGCATGATCAGTCACGTGATCAGTGTATGATCAGCCACGTGATCAGTGCATGATGCCACGTGATCAGTGCATGATCAGTCACGTGATCAGTGTATGATCAGCCACGTGAACAGTGCATGCTCAGTCACGTGATCAGGGCCTGCTGAGCTGCGTGATTACTGTCTGCTCATCTGCTTGACAATTGCCAGCTGAGCTGCACGATTCCTGCCTGTCATCTGCTTGACAATTGCCAGCTGTGCTGCGTAATTCCTGCCTGCTCAGCTGCTTGATTATTGCCAGCTGAGCAGCATGATTCCTCACAGCTGAGTTCCATGATTATTGCCTGCTGACTGTATGATTCGTGCCTACTCAGCTCTTTGTTTATTGCCTCCAGAGGCACATGATCAGTGTATGATAGCAAACATGATCAGTGCATGATCAGTCACATGATCAGAGCCATTAAGTCACGTGATCACTACATGATAGTCATGTGATCAGTCCATGCTCAGTCACGGTATCAGTGCATGATCAGCCACGTGATCAGTGCATGATCAGCCACGTGATCAGTGCATGATAGCTATGTGATCAGTGCATGATCAGTCACGTGATCAGTGCATGACCAGGCAGGTGATCAGTGCATGATCAGTCACGTGATCAGTGCATGATCAGTCACGTGATCAGTGCATGATCAGTCACGTGATCAGTGCATGATCAGCCACGTGATCAGTGCATGATCAGCCACGTGATCAGTGCATGATCAGTTACGTGATCAGTGCATGATCAGTCACGTGACCAGTACATGGTAGCTAGTGATCATTGCATGATCAGCCACGTGATCAGTGCATGATAGCCACGTGATCAGTGCATGATCAGTCACGTGATCAGTGCATGATCACTCACGTGATCAGTGCATGATCAGTCACGTGATCAGTGCATGATCAATTACGTGATCAGTGCATGATCAGTCACGTGACCAGTACATGGTAGCTACGTGATCATTGCATGATCAGCCACGTGAGCAGTGCATGATAGCCACGTGATCAGTGCATGATCAGTCACATGATCAGTGTATGATCATCCGGGTGATCAGTGCATGATCAGTCATGTGATCAGTGCATGATATAGACGTGATCAGTGCATGATCAGTCACGTGATCAGTGCATGATCAGCCACGTGATCAGTGCATGATAGCCAGTTAATGAGTGCATGATAGCCAGTGATCAGTGCATGATCAGTCACGTGATCAGTGTATGATCAGCCACGTGATCAGTGCATGATAGCCACGTGATCAGTGCATGATCAGCCACGTGATCAGTGCATGATCAGTTACGTGAGCAGTGTATGATCAGCCACGTGATCAGTGCATGGTCAGACACGTGAACAGTGTATGATCAGCCACGTGATCAGTGCATGATAGCCACGTGATCAGTGCATGATCAGTCACGTGATCAGTGTATGATCAGCCACGTGAACAGTGCATGCTCAGTCACGTGATCTGGGCCTGCTGAGCTGCGTGATTACTGTCTGCTCATCTGCTTGACAATTGCCAGCTGAGCTGCACGATTCCTGCCTGTCATCTGCTTGACAATTGCCAGCTGTGCTGCGTAATTCCTGCCTGCTCAGCTGCTTGATTATTGCCAGCTGAGCAGCATGATTCCTCACAGCTGAGTTCCATGATTATTGCCTGCTGACTGTTTGATTCGTGCCTACTCAGCTCTTTGTTTATTGCCTCCAGAGGCACATGATCAGTGTATGATAGCAAACATGATCAGCGCATGATCAGTCACATGATCAGCGCCATTAAGTCACGTGATCACTACATGATAGTCATGTGATCAGTCCATGCTCAGTCACGGTATCAGTGCATGATCAGCCACGTGATCAGTGCATGATCAGCCACGTGATCAGTTCATGATAGCCACGTGATCAGTGCATGATCAGTCACGTGATCAGTGCATGATCAGGCAGGTGATCAGTGCATGATCAGCCACGTGATCAGTGCATGATAGCCACGTGATCAGTGCATGATCAGTCACCTGATGGGTGTATGATCAGTCACGTGACCAGTACATGGTAGCTACATGATCATTGCATGATCAGCCACGTGAGTAGTGCATGATAGCCACGTGATCAGTGCATGATCAGTCACGTGATCAGTGCATGATCAGTCACGTGAACAGTGCATGATAAGTCACGTGATCAGTGCATGATCAGCCACGTGATCAGTGCATGATCAGTCACGTGATCAGTGCATGATAGCTACGTGATCAGTGCATGATCAGCCACGTGATCAGTGCATGATCAGTCACATGATCAGTGCATGATCATCCACGTGATCAGTGCATGATCAGTCACGTGATCAGTGCATGATATAGACGTGATCAGTGCATGATCAGTCACGTGATCAGTGCATGATCAGCCACGTGATCAGTGCATGATAGCCAGTGATCAGTGCATGATAGCCAGTGATCAGTGCATGATCAGTCACGTGATCAGTGCATGATCAGCCACGTGATCAGTGCATGATAGCCACTGATCAGTGCATGATCAGCCACGTGATCAGTGCATGATCAGTCACGTGATCAGTGCATGATCAGCCACGTGATCAGTGCATGATCAGTCACGTGATCAGTGCATGATCAGCCACGTGATCAGTGCATGATAGCCACGTGATCAGTGCATGATCAGCCACGTGATCAGTGCATGATAGCCACGTGATCAGTGCATGATCAGTCACGTGATCAGTGCATGATCAGCCACGTGATCAGTGCATGATCAGCCACGTGATCAGTGCATGATCAGCCACGTGATCAGTGCATGATCAGCCACGTGATCAGTGCATGATAGCCACGTGATCAGTGCATGATCAGTCACGTGATCAGTGCATGATCAGTCACGTGATCAGTGCATGATCAGCCACGTGATCAGTGCATGATAGCCACGTGATCAGTGCATGATCATCACGTGATCAGTGCATGATCAGTCACGTGACAGTACATGGTAGCTACGTGATCAGTGCATGATCAGCCACGTGATCAGTGCATGATAGCCACGTGATCAGTGCATGATCAGTCACGTGATCAGTGCATGATCAGTCACGTGATCAGTGCATGATCAGTCACGTGATCAGTGCATGATCAGCCACGTGATCAGTGCATGATCAGTCACGTGATCAGTGCATGATCAGCCACGTGATCAGTGCATGATCAGTCACGTGATCAGTGCATGATATAGACGTGATCAGTGCATGATCAGTCACGTGATCAGTGCATGATAGCCACGTGATCAGTGCATGATCAGTCACGTGATCAGTGTATGATCAGTCACGTGATCAGTACATGGTAGCTACATGATCAGTGCATGATCAGCCACGTGATAGTGCATGATAGCCACGTGATCAGTGCATGATAGTCACGTGATCAGTGCATGATCAGTCACGTGATCAGTGCATGATCAGCCACGTGATCAGTGCATGATCAGCCACGTGATCAGTGCATGATAGCCACGTGATCAGTGCATGATCAGTCACGTGATCAGTGCATGATCAGGCACGTGATCAGTGCATGATCAGCCACGTGATCAGTGCATGATAGCCACGTGATCAGTGCATGATCAGTCACGTGATCAGTGTATGATCAGTCACTGACCAGTACATGGTAGCTACATGATCATTGCATGATCAGCCACGTGATAGTGCATGATAGCCACGTGATCAGTGCATGATCAGTCACGTGATCAGTGCATGATCAGTCATGTGATCAGTGCATGATCAGGCACGTGATCAGTGCATGATCAGCCACGTGATCAGTGCATGATAGCCACGTGATCAGTGCATGATCAGTCACGTGATCAGTGCATGATCAGTCACGTGATCAGTGCATGATCAGCCACGTGATCAGTGCATGATCAGCCACGTGATCAGTGCATGATCAATTACGTGATCAGTGCATGATCAGTCACGTGATCAGTGCATGGTAGCTACGTGATCAGTGCATGATCAGCCACGTGATCAGTGCATGATAGCCACGTGATCAGTGCATGATCAGTCACGTGATCAGTGCATGATCAGTCACGTGATCAGTGCATGATCAGTCACGTGATCAGTGCATGATCAATTACGTGATCAGTGCATGATCAGTCACGTGATCAGTACATGGTAGCTACGTGATCATTGCATGATCAGCCACGTGATCAGTGCATGATAGCCACGTGATCAGTGCATGATAGCCACGTGATCAGTGCATGATCAGTCATGTGATACGTGTGTGATCAGCCACGTGATCAGTGCATGATATCCACGTGATCAGTGCATGATAGCCACGTGATCAGTGCATGAGAGCCACGTGATCAGTGCATGATCAGTCACGTGATACATGTGTGATCAGCCACGTGATCAGTGCATGATGAGCCACGTGATCAGTGCAGGATCAATTACGTGATCAGTGCATGATCAGTCACGTGACCAGTACATGGTTGCTACGTGATCGTTGCATGATCAGCCACGTGAGCAGTGCATGATAGCCACGTGATCAGTGCATGATCAGTCACGTGATCAGTGCATGATCAGTCACGTGAACAGTGCATGATCATTTACGTGATCTGTGCATGATCAGTCACGTGACCAGTATATGGTAGCTACGTGATCATTCCATGACAGCCACGTGAGCAGTGCATGATAGCCACGTGATGTGTGCATGATCAGTTACGTGAGCAGAGTATGATCAGCCACGTGATCAGTGCATGAGTGCCACGTGATCAGTGCATGATATGTCACGTGACAGTGTGTGATCAGCCACGTGATCAGTGCATGATCAGCCACGTGATCAGTGCATGATAGCCACGTGATCAGTGCATGATCAGTTACGTGATCAGTGCATGATCAGCCACGTGATCAGTGCATGATCAGCCACGTGAACAGTGCATGCTCAGTCACGTGATCAGGGCCTGCTGAGCTGCGTGATTACTGTCTGCTCATCTGCTTGACAATTGCCAGCTGAGCTGCACGATTCCTGCCTGTCATCTGCTTGACAATTGCCAGCTGTGCTGCGTAATTCCTGCCTGCTCAGCTGCTTGATTATTGCCAGCTGAGCAGCATGATTCCTCACAGCTGAGTTCCATGATTATTGCCTGCTGACTGTATGATTCGTGCCTACTCAGCTCTTTGTTTATTGCCTCCAGAGGCACATGATCAGTGTATGATAGCAAACATGATCAGTGCATGATCAGTCACATGATCAGCGCCATTAAGTCACGTGATCACTACATGATAGTCATGTGATCAGTCCATGCTCAGTCACGGTATCAGTGCATGATCAGCCACGTGATCAGTGCATGATCAGCCACGTGATCAGTTCATGATAGCCATGTGATCAGTGCATGATTTGTCACGTGATCAGTGCATGATCAGGCAGGTGATCAGTGCATGATCAGTCACGTGATCAGTGCATGATCAGTCACGTGATCAGTGCATGATCAGTCACGTGATCAGTGCATGATCAGCCACGTGATCAGTGCATGATCAGCCACGTGATCAGTGCATGATCAGCCACGTGATCAGTGCATGATCAGTCACGTGATCAGTGCATGATCAGTCATGTGACCAGTACATGGTAGCTACGTGATCAGTGCATGATCAGCCACGTGAGCAGTGCATGATAGCCACGTGATCAGTGCATGATCAGCCACGTGATCAGTGCATGATCACGTGATCAGTGCATGATCAGTCACGTGATCAGTGCATGACCAGTCACGTGATCAGTGTATGATCAGCCACGTGATCAGTGCATGATAGCCACGTGATCAGTGCATGATCATCACGTGATCAGTGCATGATCAGTCACGTGACAGTACATGGTAGCTACGTGATCAGTGCATGATCAGCCACGTGATCAGTGCATGATAGCCACGTGATCAGTGCATGATCAGTCACGTGATCAGTGCATGATCAGTCACGTGATCAGTGCATGATCAGTCACGTGATCAGTGCATGATCAGCCACGTGATCAGTGCATGATCAGTCACGTGATCAGTGCATGATCATCCACGTGATCAGTGCATGATCAGTCATGTGATCAGTGCATGATATAGACGTGATCAGTGCATGATCAGTCACGTGATCAGTGCATGATAGCCACGTGATCAGTGCATGATCAGTCACGTGATCAGTGCATGATCAGTCACGTGACCAGTGCATGGTAGCTACGTGATCAGTGCATGATCAGCCACGTGATAGTGCATGATAGCCACGTGATCAGTGCATGATAGTCACGTGATCAGTGCATGATCAGTCACGTATCAGTGCATGATCAGCCACGTGATCAGTGCATGATCAGCCACGTGATCAGTGCATGATAGCTACGTGATCAGTGCATGATCAGTCACGTGATCAGTGCATGATCAGGCACGTGATCAGTGCATGATCAGCCACGTGATCAGTGCATGATAGCCACGTGATCAGTGCATGATCAGTCACCTGATCAGTGTATGATCAGTCACTGACCAGTACATGGTAGCTACATGATCATTGCATGATCAGCCACGTGATAGTGCATGATAGCCACGTGATCAGTGCATGATCAGTCACGTGATCAGTGCATGATCAGTCATGTGATCAGTGCATGATCAGGCACGTGATCAGTGCATGATCAGCCACGTGATCAGTGCATGATAGCCACGTGATCAGTGCATGATCAGTCACGTGATCAGTGCATGATCAGTCACGTGATCAGTGCATGATCAGCCACGTGATCAGTGCATGATCAGCCACGTGATCAGTGCATGATCAATTACGTGATCAGTGCATGATCAGTCACGTGACCAGTGCATGGTAGCTACGTGATCATTGCATGATCAGCCACGTGATCAGTGCATGATAGCCACGTGATCAGTGCATGATCAGTCACGTGATCAGTGCATGATCAGTCACGTGATCAGTGCATGATCAGTCACGTGATCAGTGCATGATCAATTACGTGATCAGTGCATGATCAGTCACGTGATCAGTACATGGTAGCTACGTGATCATTGCATGATCAGCCACGTGATCAGTGCATGATAGCCACGTGATCAGTGCATGATAGCCACGTGATCAGTGCATGATCAGTCATGTGATACGTGTGTGATCAGCCACGTGATCAGTGCATGATATCCACGTGATCAGTGCATGATAGCCACGTGATCAGTGCATGAGCCACGTGATCAGTGCATGATCAGTCACGTGATACATGTGTGATCAGCCACGTGATCAGTGCATGATGAGCCACGTGATCAGTGCAGGATCAATTACGTGATCAGTGCATGATCAGTCACGTGACCAGTACATGGTTGCTACGTGATCGTTGCATGATCAGCCACGTGAGCAGAGCATGATAGCCACGTGATCAGTGCATGATCAGTCACGTGATCAGTACATGATCAGTCACGTGAACAGTGCATGATCATTTACGTGATCTGTGCATGATCAGTCACGTGACCAGTATATGGTAGCTACGTGATCATTCCATGACGAGCCACGTGAGCAGTGCATGATAGCCACGTGATGTGTGCATGATGAGTTACGTGAGCAGAGTATGATCAGCCACGTGATCAGTGCATGAGTGCCACGTGATCAGTGCATGATATGTCACGTGACAGGTGTGTGATCAGCCACGTGAACAGTGCATGTTCAGCCACGTGATCAGTGCATGATAGCCACGTGATCAGTGCATGATCAGTTACGTGAGCAGTGTATGATCAGCCACGTGATCAGTGCATGGTCAGACACGTGAACAGTGTATGATCAGCCACGTGATCAGTGCATGATATCCAAGTGATCAGTGCATGATCATCACGTGATCAGTGTATGATCAGCCACGTGAACAGTGCATGCTCAGTCACGTGATCAGGGCCTGCTGAGCTGCGTGATTACTGTCTGCTCATCTGCTTGACAATTGCCAGCTGAGCTGCACGATTCCTGCCTGTCATCTGCTTGACAATTGCCAGCTGTGCTGCGTAATTCCTGCCTGCTCAGCTGCTTGATTATTGCCAGCTGAGCAGCATGATTCCTCACAGCTGAGTTCCATGATTATTGCCTGCTGACTGTATGATTCGTGCCTACTCAGCTCTTTGTTTATTGCCTCCAGAGGCACATGATCAGTGTATGATAGCAAACATGATCAGTGCATGATCAGTCACATGATCAGCGCCATTAAGTCACGTGATCACTACATGATAGTCATGTGATCAGTCCATGCTCAGTCACGGTATCAGTGCATGATCAGCCACGTGATCAGTGCATGATCAGCCAGGTGATCAGTTCATGATAGCTATGTGATCAGTGCATGATTTGTCACGTGATCAGTGCATGATCAGGCAGGTGATCAGTGCATGATCAGTCACGTGATCAGTGCATGATCAGTCACGTGATCAGTGCATGATCAGTCACGTGATCAGTGCATGATCAGCCACGTGATCAGTGCATGATCAGCCACGTGATCAGTGCATGATCAATTACGTGATCAGTGCATGATCAGTCACGTGACCAGTACATGGTAGCTACGTGATCATTGCATGATCAGCCACGTGAGCAGTGCATGATAGCCACGTGATCAGTGCATGATCAGTCACGTGATCAGTGCATGATCAGTCACGTGATCAGTGCATGATCAGTCACGTGATCAGTGCATGATCAATTACGTGATCAGTGCATGATCAGTCACGTGACCAGTACATGGTAGCTACGTGATCATTGCATGATCAGCCACGTGATCAGTGCATGATAGCCACGTGATCAGTGCATGATCAGTCACATGATCAGTGTATGATCATCCGGGTGATCAGTGCATGATCAGTCATGTGATCAGTGCATGATATAGACGTGATCAGTGCATGATCAGTCACGTGATCAGTGCATGATCAGCCACGTGATCAGTGCATGATAGCCAGTTAATGAGTGCATGATAGCCAGTGATCAGTGCATGATCAGTCACGTGATCAGTGCATGATCAGCCACGTGATCAGTGCATGATAGCCACTGATCAGTGCATGATCAGCCACGTGATCAGTGCATGATCAGTTACGTGAGCAGTGTATGATCAGCCACGTGATCAGTGCATGGTCAAACACGTGAACAGTGTATGATCAGCCACGTGATCAGTGCATGATAGCCACGTGATCAGTGCATGATCAGTTACGTGATCAGTGTATGATCAGCCACGTGAACAGTGCATGCTCAGTCACGTGATCTGGGCCTGCTGAGCTGCGTGATTACTGTCTGCTCATCTGCTTGACAATTGCCAGCTGAGCTGCACGATTCCTGCCTGTCATCTGCTTGACAATTATCAGCTGTGCTGCGTAATTCCTGCCTGCTCAGCTGCTTGATTATTGCCAGCTGAGCAGCATGATTCCTCACACCTGAGTTCCATGATTATTGCCTGCTGACTGTTTGATTCGTGCCTACTCAGCTCTTTGTTTATTGCCTCCAGAGGCACATGATCAGTGTATGATAGCAAACATGATCAGCGCATGATCAGTCACATGATCAGCGCCATTAAGTCACGTGATCACTACATGATAGTCATGTGATCAGTCCATGCTCAGTCACGGTATCAGTGCATGATCAGCCACGTGATCAGTGCATGATCAGTCACGTGATCATGTGTGATCAGCCACGTGATCAGTGCATGATGAGCCACGTGATCAGTGCATGATCAATTACGTGATCAGTGCATGATCAGTCACGTGACCAGTACATGGTTGCTACGTGATCGTTGCATGATCAGCCACGTGAGCAGTGCATGATAGCCACGTGATCAGTGCATGATCAGTCACGTGATCAGTGCATGATCAGTCACGTGAACAGTGCATGATCATTTACGTGATCAGTGCATGATCAGTCACGTGACCAGTATATGGTAGCTACGTGATCATTCCATGACAGCCACGTGAGCAGTGCATGATAGCCACGTGATGTGTGCATGATGAGTTACGTGATCAGTGTATGATCAGCCACGTGATCAGTGCATGAGTGCCACGTGATCAGTGCATGATATGTCACGTGACAGGTGTGTGATCAGCCACGTGAACAGTGCATGTTCAGCCACGTGATCAGTGCATGATAGCCACGTGATCAGTGCATGATCAGTTACCTGAGCACTGTATGATCAGCCACGTGATCAGTGCATGGTCAGACACGTGAACAGTGTATGATCAGCCACGTGATCAGTGCATGATATCCAAGTGATCAGTGCATGATCATCACGTGATCAGTGTATGATCAGCCACGTGAACAGTGCCTGCTCAGTCACGTGATCAGGGCCTGCTGAGCTGCGTGATTACTGTCTGCTCATCTGCTTGACAATTGCCAGCTGAGCTGCACGATTCCTGCCTGTCATCTGCTTGACAATTGCCAGCTGTGCTGCGTAATTCCTGCCTGCTAGCTGCTTGATTATTGCCAGCTGAGCAGCATGATTCCTCACAGCTGAGTTCCATGATTATTGCCTGCTGACTGTATAATTCATGCCTACTCAGCTCTTTCTTTATTGCCTCCAGAGGCACATGATCAGTATATGATAGCAAACATTATCAGTGCATGATCAGTCACATGATCAGCGCCATTAAGTCACGTGATCACTACATGATAGTCATGTGATCAGTCCATGCTCAGTCACGGTATCAGTGCATGATCAGCCACGTGATCAGTGCATGATCAGCCACGTGATCAGTGCATGATAGCCACGTGATCAGTGCATGATTTGTCACGTGATCAGTGCATGATCAGGCAGGTGATCAGTGCATGATCAGTCACGTGATCAGTGCATGATCAGTCACGTGATCAGTGCATGATCAGTCACGTGATCAGTGCATGATCAGCCACGTGATCAGTGCATGATCAGCCACGTGATCAGTGCATGATCAGCCACGTGATCAGTGCATGATCAGTTACGTGATCAGTGCATGATCAGTCACGTGACCAGTACATGGTAGCTACGTGATCAGTGCATGATCAGCCACGTGATCAGTGCATGATAGCCACGTGATCAGTGCATGATCAGCCACGTGATCAGTGCATGATCAGCCACGTGATCAGTGCATGATCAGTCACGTGATCAGTGCATGATCAGTCACGTGATCAGTGTATGATCAGCCACGTGATCAGTGCATGATAGCCACGTGATCAGTGCATGATCATCACCTGATCAGTGCATGATCAGTCACGTGACAGTACATGGTAGCTACGTGATCAGTGCATGATCAGCCACGTGATCAGTGCATGATAGCCACGTGATCAGTGCATGATCAGTCACGTGATCAGTGCATGATCAGTCACGTGATCAGTGCATGATCAGTCACGTGATCAGTGCATGATCAGCCACGTGATCAGTGCATGATCAGTCACGTGATCAGTGCATGATCATCCACGTGATCAGTGCATGATCAGTCACGTGATCAGTGCATGATATAGACGTGATCAGTGCATGATCAGTCACGTGATCAGTGCATGATAGCCACGTGATCAGTGCATGATCAGTCACGTGATCAGTGCATGATCAGTCACGTGATCAGTGCATGGTAGCTACGTGATCAGTGCATGATCAGCCACGTGATAGTGCATGATAGCCACGTGATCAGTGCATGATCAGTCACGTGATCAGTGCATGATCAGTCACGTGATCAGTGCATGATCAGCCACGTGATCAGTGCATGATCAGCCACGTGATCAGTGCATGATAGCTACGTGATCAGTGCATGATCAGTCACGTGATCAGTGCATGATCAGGCACGTGATCAGTGCATGATCAGCCACGTGATCAGTGCATGATAGCCACGTGATCAGTGCATGATCAGTCACCTGATCAGTGTATGATCAGTCACTGACCGGTACATGGTAGCTACATGATCATTGCATGATCAGCCACGTGAGTAGTGCATGATAGCCACGTGATCAGTGCATGATCAGTCACGTGATCAGTGCATGATCAGTCATGTGATCAGTGCATGATCAGGCACGTGATCAGTGCATGATCAGCCACGTGATCAGTGCATGATAGCCACGTGATCAGTGCATGATCAGTCACGTGATCAGTGCATGATCAGTCACGTGATCAGTGCATGATCAGCCACGTGATCAGTGCATGATCAGCCACGTGATCAGTGCATGATCAATTACGTGATCAGTGCATGATCAGTCACGTGATCAGTGCATGGTAGCTACGTGATCAGTGCATGATCAGCCACGTGATCAGTGCATGATAGCCACGTGATCAGTGCATGATCAGTCACGTGATCAGTGCATGATCACTCACGTGATCAGTGCATGATCAGTCACGTGATCAGTGCATGATCAATTACGTGATCAGTGCATGATCAGTCACGTGATCAGTACATGGTAGCTACGTGATCATTGCATGATCAGCCACGTGATCAGTGCATGATAGCCACGTGATCAGTGCATGATAGCCACGTGATCAGTGCATGATCAGTCATGTGATACGTGTGTGATCAGCCACGTGATCAGGGCATGATATCCACGTGATCAGTGCATGATAGCCACGTGATCAGTGCATGAGCCACGTGATCAGTGCATGATCAGTCACGTGATACATGTGTGATCAGCCACGTGATCAGTGCATGATGAGCCACGTGATCAGTGCAGGATCAATTACGTGATCAGTGCATGATCAGTCACGTGACCAGTACATGGTTGCTCCGTGATCGTTGCATGATCAGCCACGTGAGCAGAGCATGATAGCCACGTGATCAGTGCATGATCAGTCACGTGATCAGTACATGATCAGTCACGTGAACAGTGCATGATCATTTACGTGATCTGTGCATGATCAGTCACGTGACCAGTATATGGTAGCTACGTGATCATTCCATGACGAGCCACGTGAGCAGTGCATGATAGCCACGTGATGTGTGCATGATGAGTTACGTGAGCAGAGTATGATCAGCCACGTGATCAGTGCATGAGTGCCACGTGATCAGTGCATGATATGTCACGTGACAGGTGTGTGATCAGCCACGTGAACAGTGCATGTTCAGCCACGTGATCAGTGCATGATAGCCACGTGATCAGTGCATGATCAGTTACCTGAGCACTGTATGATCAGCCACGTGATCAGTGCATGGTCAGACACGTGAACAGTGTATGATCAGCCACGTGATCAGTGCATGATATCCAAGTGATCAGTGCATGATCATCACGTGATCAGTGTATGATCAGCCACGTGAACAGTGCCTGCTCAGTCACGTGATCAGGGCCTGCTGAGCTGCGTGATTACTGTCTGCTCATCTGCTTGACAATTGCCAGCTGAGCTGCACGATTCCTGCCTGTCATCTGCTTGACAATTGCCAGCTGTGCTGCGTAATTCCTGCCTGCTCAGCTGCTTGATTATTGCCAGCTGAGCAGCATGATTCCTCACAGCTGAGTTCCATGATTATTGCCTGCTGACTGTTTGATTCGTGCCTACTCAGCTCTTTGTTTATTGCCTCCAGAGGCACATGATCAGTGTATGATAGCAAACATTATCAGTGCATGATCAGTCACATGATCAGCGCCATTAAGTCACGTGATCACTACATGATAGTCATGTGATCAGTCCATGCTCAGTCACGGTATCAGTGCATGATCAGCCACGTGATCAGTGCATGATCAGCCAGGTGATCAGTTCATGATAGCTATGTGATCAGTGCATGATTTGTCACGTGATCAGTGCATGACCAGGCAGGTGATCAGTGCATGATCAGTCACGTGATCAGTGCATGATCAGTCACGTGATCAGTGCATGATCAGTCACGTGATCAGTGCATGATCAGCCACGTGATCAGTGCATGATCAGCCACGTGATCAGTGCATGATCAGTTACGTGATCAGTGCATGATCAGTCACGTGACCAGTATATGGTAGCTACGTGATCATTGCATGATCAGCCACATGAGCCGTGCATGATAGCCACGTGATCAGTGCATGATCAGTCACGTGATCAGTGCATGATCACTCACGTGATCAGTGCATGATCAGTCACGTGATCAGTGCATGATCAATTACGTGATCAGTGCATGATCAGTCACGTGACCAGTACATGGTAGCTACGTGATCATTGCATGAACAGCCACGTGAGCAGTGCATGATAGCCACGTGATCAGTGCATGATCAGTTGCATGATCAGTGTATGATCATCCGGGTGATCAGTGCATGATCAGTCATGTGATCAGTGCATGATATAGACGTGATCAGTGCATGATCAGTCACGTGATCAGTGCATGATCAGCCACGTGATCAGTGCATGATAGCCAGTGAATGAGTGCATGATAGCCAGTGATCAGTGCATGATCAGTCACGTGATCAGTGCATGATCAGCCACGTGATCAGTGCATGATAGCCACGTGATCAGTGCATGATCAGCCACGTGATCAGTGCATGATCAGTTACGTGAGCAGTGTATGATCAGCCACGTGATCAGTGCATGGTCAAACACGTGAACAGTGTATGATCAGCCACGTGATCAGTGCATGATAGCCACGTGATCAGTGCATGATCAGTTACGTGATCAGTGTATGATCAGCCACGTGAACAGTGCATGCTCAGTCACGTGATCTGGGCCTGCTGAGCTGCGTGATTACTGTCTGCTCATCTGCTTGACAATTGCCAGCTGAGCTGCACGATTCCTGCCTGTCATCTGCTTGACAATTATCAGCTGTGCTGCGTAATTCCTGCCTGCTCAGCTGCTTGATTATTGCCAGCTGAGCAGCATGATTCCTCACACCTGAGTTCCATGATTATTGCCTGCTGACTGTTTGATTCGTGCCTACTCAGCTGTTTGTTTATTGCCTCCAGAGGCACATGATCAGTGTATGATAGCAAACATGATCAGTGCATGATCAGTCACATGATCAGCGCCATTAAGTCACGTGACCACTACATGATAGTCATGTGATCAGTCCATGCTCAGTCACGGTATCAGTGCATGATCAGCCACGTGATCAGTGCATGATCAGTCACGTGATACATGTGTGATCAGCCACGTGATCAGTGCATGATGAGCCACGTGATCAGTGCATGATCAATTACGTGATCAGTGCATGATCAGTCACGTGACCAGTACATGGTTGCTACGTGATCAGTGCATGATCAGCCACGTGATCAGTGCATGATCAGTCACGTGATCAGTGCATGATCAGTCACGTGATCAGTGCATGATCATTTACGTGATCAGTGCATGATCAGTCACGTGACCAGTATATGGTAGCTACGTGATCATTCATGACAGCCACGTGAGCAGTGCATGATAGCCACGTGATCAGTGCATGATCAGTTACGTGATCAGTGTATGATCAGCCACGTGATCAGTGCATGAGTGCCACGTGATCAGTGCATGATATGTCACGTGACAGTGTGTGATCAGCCACGTGATCAGTGCATGATCAGCCACGTGATCAGTGCATGATAGCCACGTGATCAGTGCATGATCAGTTACGTGAGCAGTGTATGATCAGCCACGTGATCAGTGCATGGTCAGACACGTGAACAGTGTATGATCAGCCACGTGATCAGTGCATGATATCCAAGTGATCAGTGCATGATCATCACGTGATCAGTGTATGATCAGCCACGTGAACAGTGCCTGCTCAGTCACGTGATCAGGGCCTGCTGAGCTGCGTGATTACTGTCTGCTCATCTGCTTGACAATTGCCAGCTGAGCTGCACGATTCCTGCCTGTCATCTGCTTGACAATTGACAGCTGTGCTGCGTAATTCCTGCCTGCTCAGCTGCTTGATTATTGCCAGCTGAGCAGCATGATTCCTCACAGCTGAGTTCCATGATTATTGCCTGCTGACTGTATAATTCGTGCCTACTCAGCTCTTTGTTTATTGCCTCCAGAGGCACATGATCAGTATATGATAGCAAACATTATCAGTGCATGATCAGTCACATGATCAGTGCCATTAAGTCACGTGATCACTACATGATAGTCATGTGATCAGTCCATGCTCAGTCACGGTATCAGTGCATGATCAGCCACGTGATCAGTGCATGATCAGCCACGTGATCAGTTCATGATAGCTATGTGATCAGTGCATGATCAGTCACGTGATCAGTGCATGATCAGGCAGGTGATCAGTGCATGATCAGTCACGTGATCAGTGCATGATCAGTCACGTGATCAGTGCATGATCAGTCACGTGATCAGTGCATGATCAGCCACGTGATCAGTGCATGATCAGCCACGTGATCAGTGCATGATCAATTACGTGATCAGTGCATGATCAGTCACGTGACCAGTATATGGTAGCTACGTGATCATTGCATGATCAGCCACGTGATCAGTGCATGATAGCCACGTGATCAGTGCATGATCAGTCACGTGATCAGTGCATGATCACTCACGTGATCAGTGCATGATCAGTCACGTGATCAGTGCATGATCAATTACGTGATCAGTGCATGATCAGTCACGTGACCAGTACATGGTAGCTACGTGATCAGTGCATGATCAGCCACGTGAGCAGTGCATGATAGCCACGTGATCAGTGCATGATCAGTCACATGATCAGTGTATGATCATCCGCGTGATCAGTGCATGATCAGTCATGTGATCAGTGCATGATATAGACGTGATCAGTGCATGATCAGTCACGTGATCAGTGCATGATCAGCCACGTGATCAGTGCATGATAGCCACGTGATGAGTGCATGATAGCCAGTGATCAGTGCATGATCAGTCACGTGATCAGTGCATGATCAGCCACGTGATCAGTGCATGATAGCCACGTGATCAGTGCATGATCAGCCACGTGATCAGTGCATGATCAGTTACGTGAGCAGTGTATGATCAGCCACGTGATCAGTGCATGGTCAAACACGTGAACAGTGTATGATCAGCCACGTGATCAGTGCATGATAGCCACGTGATCAGTGCATGATCAGTTACGTGATCAGTGTATGATCAGCCACGTGAACAGTGCATGCTCAGTCACGTGATCTGGGCCTGCTGAGCTGCGTGATTACTGTCTGCTCATCTGCTTGACAATTGCCAGCTGAGCTGCACGATTCCTGCCTGTCATCTGCTTGACAATTATCAGCTGTGCTGCGTAATTCCTGCCTGCTCAGCTGCTTGATTATTGCCAGCTGAGCAGCATGATTCCTCACACCTGAGTTCCATGATTATTGCCTGCTGACTGTTTGACTCGTGCCTACTCAGCTCTTTGTTTATTGCCTCCAGAGGCACATGATCAGTGTATGATAGCAAACATGATCAGCGCATGATCAGTCACATGATCAGCGCCATTAAGTCACGTGATCACTACATGATAGTCATGTGATCAGTCCATGCTCAGTCACGGTATCAGTGCATGATCAGCCACGTGATCAGTGCATGATCAGCCAGGTGATCAGTTCATGATAGCCATGTGATCAGTGCATGATTTGTCACGTGATCAGTGCATGACCAGGCACGTGATCAGTGCATGATCAGCCACGTGATCAGTGCATGATAGCCACGTGATCAGTGCATGATCAGTCACCTGATGGGTGTATGATCAGTCACGTGACCAGTACATGGTAGCTACATGATCATTGCATGATCAGCCACGTGAGTAGTGCATGATAGCCACGTGATCAGTGCATGATCAGTCACGTGATCAGTGCATGATCAGTCACGTGAACAGTGCATGATAAGTCACTGATCAGTGCATGATCAGCCACGTGATCAGTGCATGATCAGTCACGTGATCAGTGCATGATAGCTACGTGATCAGTGCATGATCAGCCACGTGATCAGTGCATGATCAGTCACATGATCAGTGCATGATCATCCACGTGATCAGTGCATGATCAGTCATGTGATCAGTGCATGATATAGACGTGATCAGTGCATGATCAGTCACGTGATCAGTGCATGATCAGCCACGTGATCAGTGCATGATAGCCAGTGATCAGTGCATGATAGCCAGTGATCAGTGCATGATCAGTCACGTGATCAGTGCATGATCAGCCACGTGATCAGTGCATGATAGCCACTGATCAGTGCATGATCAGCCACGTGATCAGTGCATGATCAGTTACGTGATCAGTGCATGATCAGCCACGTGATCAGTGCATGATCAGACACGTGATCAGTGCATGATCAGCCACGTGATCAGTGCATGATAGCTACGTGATCAGTGCATGATCAGCCACGTGATCAGTTCATGATAGCCATGTGATCAGTGCATGATCAGTCACGTGATCAGTGCATGATCAGCCACGTGATCAGTGCATGATCAGCCACGTGATCAGTGCATGATAGCCACGTGATCAGTGCATGATCAGCCACGTGATCAGTGCATGATAGCTACGTGATCAGTGCATGATCAGTCACGTGATCAGTGCATGATCAGGCACGTGATCAGTGCATGATCAGCCACGTGATCAGTGCATGATAGCCACGTGATCAGTGCATGATCATCACGTGATCAGTGTATGATCAGTCACGTGACAGTACATGGTAGCTACATGATCAGTGCATGATCAGCCACGTGATCAGTGCATGATAGCCACGTGATCAGTGCATGATCAGTCACGTGATCAGTGCATGATCAGTCACGTGATCAGTGCATGATCAGTCACGTGATCAGTGCATGATCAGCCACGTGATCAGTGCATGATCAGTCACGTGATCAGTGCATGATCATCCACGTGATCAGTGCATGATCAGTCATGTGATCAGTGCATGATATAGACGTGATCAGTGCATGATCAGTCACGTGATCAGTGCATGATAGCCACGTGATCAGTGCATGATCAGTCACCTGATCAGTGTATGATCAGTCACGTGACCAGTACATGGTAGCTACATGATCATTGCATGATCAGCCACGTGATAGTGCATGATAGCCACGTGATCAGTGCATGATAGTCATGTGATCAGTGCATGCTCAGTCACGTATCAGTGCATGATCAGCCACGTGATCAGTGCATGATCAGCCACGTGATCAGTGCATGATAGCTACGTGATCAGTGCATGATCAGTCACGTGATCAGTGCATGATCAGGCACGTGATCAGTGCATGATCAGCCACGTGATCAGTGCATGATAGCCACGTGATCAGTGCATGATCAGTCACCTGATCAGTGTATGATCAGTCACTGACAGTACATGGTAGCTACATGATCATTGCATGATCAGCCACGTGAGTAGTGCATGATAGCCACGTGATCAGTGCATGATCAGTCACGTGATCAGTGCATGATCAGTCATGTGATCAGTGCATGATCAGGCACGTGATCAGTGCATGATCAGCCACGTGATCAGTGCATGATAGCCACGTGATCAGTGCATGATCAGTCACGTGATCAGTGCATGATCAGTCACGTGATCAGTGCATGATCAGCCACGTGATCAGTGCATGATCAGCCACGTGATCAGTGCATGATCAATTACGTGATCAGTGCATGATCAGTCACGTGATCAGTGCATGGTAGCTACGTGATCATTGCATGATCAGCCACGTGATCAGTGCATGATAGCCACGTGATCAGTGCATGATCAGTCACGTGATCAGTGCATGATCACTCACGTGATCAGTGCATGATCAGTCACGTGATCAGTGCATGATCAATTACGTGATCAGTGCATGATCAGTCACGTGACCAGTACATGGTAGCTACGTGATCATTGCATGATCAGCCACGTGATCAGTGCATGATAGCCACGTGATCAGTGCATGATAGCCACGTGATCAGTGCATGATCAGTCATGTGATACGTGTGTGATGAGCCACGTGATCAGTGCATGATATCCACGTGATCAGTGCATGATAGCCACGTGATCAGTGCATGAGAGCCACGTGATCAGTGCATGATCAGTCACGTGATACATGTGTGATCAGCCACGTGATCAGTGCATGATGAGCCACGTGATCAGTGCAGGATCAATTACGTGATCAGTGCATGATCAGTCACGTGACCAGTACATGGTTGCTTCGTGATCGTTGCATGATCAGCCACGTGAGCAGAGCATGATAGCCACGTGATCAGTGCATGATCAGTCACGTGATCAGTACATGATCAGTCACGTGAACAGTGCATGATCATTTACGTGATCTGTGCATGATCAGTCACGTGACCAGTATATGGTAGCTACGTGATCATTCCATGACGAGCCACGTGAGCAGTGCATGATAGCCACGTGATGTGTGCATGATGAGTTACGTGAGCAGAGTATGATCAGCCACGTGATCAGTGCATGAGTGCCACGTGATCAGTGCATGATATGTCACGTGACAGGTGTGTGAACAGCCACGTGAACAGTGCATGTTCAGCCACGTGATCAGTCCATGATAGCCACGTGATCAGTGCATGATCAGTTACCTGAGCACTGTATGATCAGCCACGTGATCAGTGCATGGTCAGACACGTGAACAGTGTATGATCAGCCACGTGATCAGTGCATGATATCCAAGTGATCAGTGCATGATCATCACGTGATCAGTGTATGATCAGCCACGTGAACAGTGCATGCTCAGTCACGTGATCAGGGCCTGCTGAGCTGCGTGATTACTGTCTGCTCATCTGCTTGACAATTGCCAGCTGAGCTGCACGATTCCTGCCTGTCATCTGCTTGACAATTGCCAGCTGTGCTGCGTAATTCCTGCCTGCTAGCTGCTTGATTATTGCCAGCTGAGCAGCATGATTCCTCACAGCTGAGTTCCATGATTATTGCCTGCTGACTGTATAATTCATGCCTACTCAGCTCTTTCTTTATTGCCTCCAGAGGCACATGATCAGTATATGATAGCAAACATTATCAGTGCATGATCAGTCACATGATCAGCGCCATTAAGTCACGTGATCACTACATGATAGTCATGTGATCAGTCCATGCTCAGTCACGGTATCAGTGCATGATCAGCCACGTGATCAGTGCATGATCAGCCAGGTGATCAGTTCATGATAGCTATGTGATCAGTGCATGATTTGTCACGTGATCAGTGCATGATCAGGCAGGTGATCAGTGCATGATCAGTCACGTGATCAGTGCATGATCAGTCACGTGATCAGTGCATGATCAGTCACGTGATCAGTGCATGATCAGCCACGTGATCAGTGCATGATCAGCCACGTGATCAGTGCATGATCAGCCACGTGATCAGTGCATGATCAGTTACGTGATCAGTGCATGATCAGTCATGTGACCAGTACATGGTAGCTACGTGATCAGTGCATGATCAGCCACGTGAGCAGTGCATGATAGCCACGTGATCAGTGCATGATCAGCCACGTGATCAGTGCATGATAGCTACGTGATCAGTGCATGATCAGTCACGTGATCAGTGCATGACCAGGCACGTGATCAGTGTATGATCAGCCACGTGATCAGTGCATGATAGCCACGTGATCAGTGCATGATCAGTCACGTGATCAGTGCATGATCAGTCACGTGACAGTACATGGTAGCTACGTGATCAGTGCATGATCAGCCACGTGATCAGTGCATGATAGCCACGTGATCAGTGCATGATCAGTCACGTGATCAGTGCATGATCAGTCACGTGATCAGTGCATGATCAGTCACGTGATCAGTGCATGATCAGCCACGTGATCAGTGCATGATCAGTCACATGATCAGTGCATGATCAGCCACGTGATCAGTGCATGATCAGTCACGTGATCAGTGCATGATATAGACGTGATCAGTGCATGATCAGTCACGTGATCAGTGCATGATAGCCACGTGATCAGTGCATGATCAGTCACGTGATCAGTGCATGATCAGTCACGTGACCAGTGCATGGTAGCTACATGATCAGTGCATGATCAGCCACGTGATAGTGCATGATAGCCACGTGATCAGTGCATGATAGTCACGTGATCAGTGCATGATCAGTCACGTATCAGTGCATGATCAGCCACGTGATCAGTGCATGATCAGCCACGTGATCAGTGCATGATAGCTACGTGATCAGTGCATGATCAGTCACGTGATCAGTGCATGATCAGGCACGTGATCAGTGCATGATCAGCCACGTGATCAGTGCATGATAGCCACGTGATCAGTGCATGATCAGTCACCTGATCAGTGTATGATCAGTCAACTGACCAGTACATGGTAGCTACATGATCATTGCATGATCAGCCACGTGATAGTGCATGATAGCCACGTGATCAGTGCATGATCAGTCACGTGATCAGTGCATGATCAGTCATGTGATCAGTGCATGATCAGGCACGTGATCAGTGCATGATCAGCCACGTGATCAGTGCATGATAGCCACGTGATCAGTGCATGATCAGTCACGTGATCAGTGCATGATCAGTCACGTGATCAGTGCATGATCAGCCACGTGATCAGTGCATGATCAGCCACGTGATCAGTGCATGATCAATTACGTGATCAGTGCATGATCAGTCACGTGATCAGTATATGGTAGCTACGTGATCAGTGCATGATCAGCCACGTGATCAGTGCATGATAGCCACGTGATCAGTGCATGATCAGTCACGTGATCAGTGCATGATCACTCACGTGATCAGTGCATGATCAGTCACGTGATCAGTGCATGATCAATTACGTGATCAGTGCATGATCAGTCACGTGATCAGTACATGGTAGCTACGTGATCATTGCATGATCAGCCACGTGATCAGTGCATGATAGCCACGTGATCAGTGCATGATAGCCACGTGATCAGTGCATGATCAGTCATGTGATACGTGTGTGATCAGCCACGTGATCAGGGCATGATATCCACGTGATCAGTGCATGATAGCCACGTGATCAGTGCATGAGAGCCACGTGATCAGTGCATGATCAGTCACGTGATACATGTGTGATCAGCCACGTGATCAGTGCATGATGAGCCACGTGATCAGTGCATGATCAATTACGTGATCAGTGCATGATCAGTCACGTGACCAGTACATGGTTGCTCCGTGATCGTTGCATGATCAGCCACGTGAGCAGAGCATGATAGCCACGTGATCAGTGCATGATCAGTCACGTGATCAGTACATGATCAGTCACGTGAACAGTGCATGATCATTTACGTGATCTGTGCATGATCAGTCACGTGACCAGTATATGGTAGCTATGTGATCATTCCATGACGAGCCACGTGAGCAGTGCATGATAGCCACGTGATGTGTGCATGATGAGTTA
This sequence comes from Bos javanicus, assembly GCF_032452875.1. Taxonomy (NCBI): domain Eukaryota; kingdom Metazoa; phylum Chordata; class Mammalia; order Artiodactyla; family Bovidae; genus Bos; species Bos javanicus. The sequence continues at coordinate 271,408 of NW_026893659.1, forward strand.
CGTGAGCAGAGTATGATCAGCCACGTGATCAGTGCATGAGTGCCACGTGATCAGTGCATGATATGTCACGTGACAGGTGTGTGATCAGCCACGTGAACAGTGCATGTTCAGCCACGTGATCAGTGCATGATAGCCACGTGATCAGTGCATGATCAGTTACGTGAGCAGTGTATGATCAGCCACGTGATCAGTGCATGGTCAGACACGTGAACAGTGTATGATCAGCCACGTGATCAGTGCATGATATCCAAGTGATCAGTGCATGATCATCACGTGATCAGTGTATGATCAGCCACGTGAACAGTGCCTGCTCAGTCACGTGATCAGGGCCTGCTGAGCTGCGTGATTACTGTCTGCTCATCTGCTTGACAATTGCCAGCTGAGCTGCACGATTCCTGCCTGTCATCTGCTTGACAATTGCCAGCTGTGCTGCGTAATTCCTGCCTGCTAGCTGCTTGATTATTGCCAGCTGAGCAGCATGATTCCTCACAGCTGAGTTCCATGATTATTGCCTGCTGACTGTATGATTCGTGCCTACTCAGCTCTTTGTTTATTGCCTCCAGAGGCACATGATCAGTATATGATAGCAAACATGATCAGTGCATGATCAGTCACATGATCAGCGCCATTAAGTCACGTGATCACTACATGATAGTCATGTGATCAGTCCATGCTCAGTCACGGTATCAGTGCATGATCAGCCACGTGATCAGTGCATGATCAGCCAGGTGATCAGTTCATGATAGCTATGTGATCAGTGCATGATTTGTCACGTGATCAGTGCATGACCAGGCAGGTGATCAGTGCATGATCAGTCACGTGATCAGTGCATGATCAGTCACGTGATCAGTGCATGATCAGTCACGTGATCAGTGCATGATCAGCCACGTGATCAGTGCATGATCAGCCACGTGATCAGTGCATGATCAATTACGTGATCAGTGCATGATCAGTCACGTGACCAGTATGGTAGCTACGTGATCATTGCATGATCAGCCACATGAGCCGTGCATGATAGCCACGTGATCAGTGCATGATCAGTCACGTGATCAGTGCATGATCACTCACGTGATCAGTGCATGATCAGTCACGTGATCAGTGCATGATCAATTACGTGATCAGTGCATGATCAGTCACGTGACCAGTACATGGTAGCTACGTGATCATTGCATGATCAGCCACGTGAGCAGTGCATGATAGCCACGTGATCAGTGCATGATCAGTTGCATGATCAGTGTATGATCATCCGGGTGATCAGTGCATGATCAGTCATGTGATCAGTGCATGATATAGACGTGATCAGTGCATGATCAGTCACGTGATCAGTGCATGATCAACCACGTGATCAGTGCATGATAGCCAGTTAATGAGTGCATGATAGCCAGATGATCAGTGCATGATCAGTCACGTGATCAGTGTATGATCAGCCACGTGATCAGTGCATGATAGCCACTGATCAGTGCATGATCAGCCACGTGATCAGTGCATGATCAGTTACGTGAGCAGTGTATGATCAGCCACGTGATCAGTGCATGGTCAAACACGTGAACAGTGTATGATCAGCCACGTGATCAGTGCATGATAGCCACGTGATCAGTGCATGATCAGTTACGTGATCAGTGTATGATCAGCCACGTGAACAGTGCATGCTCAGTCACGTGATCTGGGCCTGCTGAGCTGCGTGATTACTGTCTGCTCATCTGCTTGACAATTGCCAGCTGAGCTGCACGATTCCTGCCTGTCATCTGCTTGACAATTATCAGCTGTGCTGCGTAATTCCTGCCTGCTCAGCTGCTTGATTATTGCCAGCTGAGCAGCATGATTCCTCACACCTGAGTTCCATGATTATTGCCTGCTGACTGTTTGATTCGTGCCTACTCAGCTCTTTGTTTATTGCCTCCAGAGGCACATGATCAGTGTATGATAGCAAACATGATCAGCGCATGATCAGTCACATGATCAGCGCCATTAAGTCACGTGATCACTACATGATAGTCATGTGATCAGTCCATGCTCAGTCACGGTATCAGTGCATGATCAGCCACGTGATCAGTGCATGATCAGCCACGTGATCAGTTCATGATAGCCATGTGATCAGTGCATGATTTGTCACGTGATCAGTGCATGACCAGGCAGGTGATCAGTGCATGATCAGTCACGTGATCAGTGCATGATCAGTCACGTGATCAGTGCATGATCAGTCACGTGATCAGTGCATGATCAGCCACGTGATCAGTGCATGATCAGCCACGTGATCAGTGCATGATCAGTCACGTGATCAGTGCATGATCAATTACGTGATCAGTGCATGATCAGTCACGTGACCAGTACATGGTAGCTACGTGATCATTGCATGATCAGCCACGTGAGCAGTGCATGATAGCCACGTGATCAGTGCATGATCAGTCACATGATCAGTGTATGATCATCCACGTGATCAGTGCATGATCAGTCATGTGATCAGTGCATGATATAGACGTGATCAGTGCATGATCAGTCACGTGATCAGTGCATGATCAGCCACGTGATCAGTGCATGATAGCCAAGTGATGAGTGCATGATAGCCAGATGATCAGTGCATGATCAGTCACGTGATCAGTGCATGATCAGCCACGTGATCAGTGCATGATAGCCACGTGATCAGTGCATGATCAGCCACGTGATCAGTGCATGATCAGTTACGTGAGCAGTGTATGATCAGCCACGTGATCAGTGCATGGTCAAACACGTGAACAGTGTATGATCAGCCACGTGATCAGTGCATGATAGCCACGTGATCAGTGCATGATCAGTTACGTGATCAGTGTATGATCAGCCACGTGAACAGTGCATGCTCAGTCACGTGATCTGGGCCTGCTGAGCTGCGTGATTACTGTCTGCTCATCTGCTTGACAATTGCCAGCTGAGCTGCACGATTCCTGCCTGTCATCTGCTTGACAATTATCAGCTGTGCTGCGTAATTCCTGCCTGCTCAGCTGCTTGATTATTGCCAGCTGAGCAGCATGATTCCTCACACCTGAGTTCCATGATTATTGCCTGCTGACTGTTTGACTCGTGCCTTCTCAGCTCTTTGTTTATTGCCTCCAGAGGCACATGATCAGTGTATGATAGCAAACATGATCAGCGCATGATCAGTCACATGATCAGCGCCATTAAGTCACGTGATCACTACATGATAGTCATGTGATCAGTCCATGCTCAGTCACGGTATCAGTGCATGATCAGCCACGTGATCAGTGCATGATCAGCCACGTGATCAGTTCATGATAGCCATGTGATCAGTGCATGATTTGTCACGTGATCAGTGCATGACCAGGCAGGTGATCAGTGCATGATCAGCCACGTGATCAGTGCATGATAGCCACGTGATCAGTGCATGATCAGTCACCTGATGGGTGTATGATCAGTCACGTGACCAGTACATGGTAGCTACATGATCATTGCATGATCAGCCACGTGAGTAGTGCATGATAGCCACGTGATCAGTGCATGATCAGTCACGTGATCAGTGCATGATCAGTCACGTGATCAGTGCATGATAAGTCACGTGATCAGTGCATGATCAGCCACGTGATCAGTGCATGATCAGTCACGTGATCAGTGCATGATAGCTACGTGATCAGTGCATGATCAGCCACGTGATCAGTGCATGATCAGTCACATGATCAGTGCATGATCATCCACGTGATCAGTGCATGATCAGTCACGTGATCAGTGCATGATATAGACGTGATCAGTGCATGATCAGTCACGTGATCAGTGCATGATCAGCCACGTGATCAGTGCATGATAGCCAGTGATCAGTGCATGATAGCCAGTGATCAGTGCATGATCAGTCACGTGATCAGTGCATGATCAGCCACGTGATCAGTGCATGATAGCCACTGATCAGTGCATGATCAGCCACGTGATCAGTGCATGATCAGTCACGTGATCAGTGCATGATCAGCCACGTGATCAGTGCATGATCAGTCACGTGATCAGTGCATGATCAGCCACGTGATCAGTGCATGATAGCCACGTGATCAGTGCATGATCAGCCACGTGATCAGTGCATGATAGCCACGTGATCAGTGCATGATCAGTCACGTGATCAGTGCATGATCAGTCACGTGATCAGTGCATGATCAGCCACGTGATCAGTGCATGATCAGCCACGTGATCAGTGCATGATCAGCCACGTGATCAGTGCATGATAGCCACGTGATCAGTGCATGATCAGTCACGTGATCAGTGCATGATCAGGCACGTGATCAGTGCATGATCAGCCACGTGATCAGTGCATGATAGCCACGTGATCAGTGCATGATCATCACGTGATCAGTGCATGATCAGTCACGTGACAGTACATGGTAGCTACGTGATCAGTGCATGATCAGCCACGTGATCAGTGCATGATAGCCACGTGATCAGTGCATGATCAGTCACGTGATCAGTGCATGATCAGTCACGTGATCAGTGCATGATCAGTCACGTGATCAGTGCATGATCAGCCACGTGATCAGTGCATGATCAGTCACATGATCAGTGTATGATCAGCCACGTGATCAGTGCATGATCAGTCACGTGATCAGTGCATGATATAGACGTGATCAGTGCATGATCAGTCACGTGATCAGTGCATGATAGCCACGTGATCAGTGCATGATCAGTCACGTGATCAGTGTATGATCAGTCACGTGACCAGTACATGGTAGCTACATGATCATTGCATGATCAGCCACGTGATAGTGCATGATAGCCACGTGATCAGTGCATGATAGTCATGTGATCAGTGCATGATCAGTCACGTATCAGTGCATGATCAGCCACGTGATCAGTGCATGATCAGCCACGTGATCAGTGCATGATAGCTATGTGATCAGTGCATGATCAGTCACGTGATCAGTGCATGATCAGGCACGTGATCAGTGCATGATCAGCCACGTGATCAGTGCATGATAGCCACGTGATCAGTGCATGATCAGTCACCTGATCAGTGTATGATCAGTCAACTGACCAGTACATGGTAGCTACATGATCATTGCATGATCAGCCACGTGAGTAGTGCATGATAGCCACGTGATCAGTGCATGATCAGTCACGTGATCAGTGCATGATCAGTCATGTGATCAGTGCATGATCAGGCACGTGATCAGTGCATGATCAGCCACGTGATCAGTGCATGATAGCCACGTGATCAGTGCATGATCAGTCACGTGATCAGTGCATGATCAGTCACGTGATCAGTGCATGATCAGCCACGTGATCAGTGCATGATCAGCCACGTGATCAGTGCATGATCAATTACGTGATCAGTGCATGATCAGTCACGTGATCAGTGCATGGTAGCTACGTGATCAGTGCATGATCAGCCACGTGATCAGTGCATGATAGCCACGTGATCAGTGCATGATCAGTCACGTGATCAGTGCATGATCACTCACGTGATCAGTGCATGATCAGTCACGTGATCAGTGCATGATCAATTACGTGATCAGTGCATGATCAGTCACGTGACCAGTACATGGTAGCTACGTGATCATTGCATGATCAGCCACGTGATCAGTGCATGATAGCCACGTGATCAGTGCATGATAGCCACGTGATCAGTGCATGATCAGTCATGTGATACGTGTGTGATCAGCCACGTGATCAGGGCATGATATCCACGTGATCAGTGCATGATAGCCACGTGATCAGTGCATGAGAGCCACGTGATCAGTGCATGATCAGTCACGTGATACATGTGTGATCAGCCACGTGATCAGTGCATGATGAGCCACGTGATCAGTGCAGGATCAATTACGTGATCAGTGCATGATCAGTCACGTGACCAGTACATGGTTGCTCCGTGATCGTTGCATGATCAGCCACGTGAGCAGAGCATGATAGCCACGTGATCAGTGCATGATCAGTCACGTGATCAGTACATGATCAGTCACGTGAACAGTGCATGATCATTTACGTGATCTGTGCATGATCAGTCACGTGACCAGTATATGGTAGCTATGTGATCATTCCATGACGAGCCACGTGAGCAGTGCATGATAGCCACGTGATGTGTGCATGATGAGTTACGTGAGCAGAGTATGATCAGCCACGTGATCAGTGCATGAGTGCCACGTGATCAGTGCATGATATGTCACGTGACAGGTGTGTGATCAGCCACGTGAACAGTGCATGTTCAGCCACGTGATCAGTGCATGATAGCCACGTGATCAGTGCATGATCAGTTACCTGAGCACTGTATGATCAGCCACGTGATCAGTGCATGGTCAGACACGTGAACAGTGTATGATCAGCCACGTGATCAGTGCATGATATCCAAGTGATCAGTGCATGATCATCACGTGATCAGTGTATGATCAGCCACGTGAACAGTGCCTGCTCAGTCACGTGATCAGGGCCTGCTGAGCTGCGTGATTACTGTCTGCTCATCTGCTTGACAATTGCCAGCTGAGCTGCACGATTCCTGCCTGTCATCTGCTTGACAATTGCCAGCTGTGCTGCGTAATTCCTGCCTGCTAGCTGCTTGATTATTGCCAGCTGAGCAGCATGATTCCTCACAGCTGAGTTCCATGATTATTGCCTGCTGACTGTTTGATTCGTGCCTACTCAGCTCTTTGTTTATTGCCTCCAGAGGCACATGATCAGTATATGATAGCAAACATGATCAGTGCATGATCAGTCACATGATCAGCGCCATTAAGTCACGTGATCACTACATGATAGTCATGTGATCAGTCCATGCTCAGTCACGGTATCAGTGCATGATCAGCCACGTGATCAGTGCATGATCAGCCAGGTGATCAGTTCATGATAGCTATGTGATCAGTGCATGATCAGTCACGTGATCAGTGCATGATCAGGCAGGTGATCAGTGCATGATCAGTCACGTGATCAGTGCATGATCAGTCACGTGATCAGTGCATGATCAGTCACGTGATCAGTGCATGATCAGCCACGTGATCAGTGCATGATCAGCCACGTGATCAGTGCATGATCAATTACGTGATCAGTGCATGATCAGTCACGTGACCAGTACATGGTAGCTACGTGATCATTGCATGATCAGCCACGTGAGCAGTGCATGATAGCCACGTGATCAGTGCATGATCAGTCACATGATCAGTGCATGATCATCCACGTGATCAGTGCATGATCAGTCATGTGATCAGTGCATGATATAGACGTGATCAGTGCATGATCAGTCACGTGATCAGTGCATGATCAGCCACGTGATCAGTGCATGATAGCCAGTTAATGAGTGCATGATAGCCAGATGATCAGTGCATGATCAGTCACGTGATCAGTGTATGATCAGCCACGTGATCAGTGCATGATAGCCACGTGATCAGTGCATGATCAGCCACGTGATCAGTGCATGATCAGTTACGTGAGCAGTGTATGATCAGCCACGTGATCAGTGCATGGTCAAACACGTGAACAGTGTATGATCAGCCACGTGATCAGTGCATGATAGCCACGTGATCAGTGCATGATCAGTTACGTGATCAGTGTATGATCAGCCACGTGAACAGTGCATGCTCAGTCACGTGATCTGGGCCTGCTGAGCTGCGTGATTACTGTCTGCTCATCTGCTTGACAATTGCCAGCTGAGCTGCACGATTCCTGCCTGTCATCTGCTTGACAATTATCAGCTGTGCTGCGTAATTCCTGCCTGCTCAGCTGCTTGATTATTGCCAGCTGAGCAGCATGATTCCTCACACCTGAGTTCCATGATTATTGCCTGCTGACTGTTTGATTCGTGCCTACTCAGCTCTTTGTTTATTGCCTCCAGAGGCACATGATCAGTGTATGATAGCAAACATGATCAGCGCATGATCAGTCACATGATCAGCGCCATTAAGTCACGTGATCACTACATGATAGTCATGTGATCAGTCCATGCTCAGTCACGGTATCAGTGCATGATCAGCCACGTGATCAGTGCATGATCAGCCAGGTGATCAGTTCATGATAGCTATGTGATCAGTGCATGATTTGTCACGTGATCAGTGCATGATCAGGCAGGTGATCAGTGCATGATCAGTCACGTGATCAGTGCATGATCAGTCACGTGATCAGTGCATGATCAGTCACGTGATCAGTGCATGATCAGCCACGTGATCAGTGCATGATCAGCCACGTGATCAGTGCATGATCAATCACGTGATCAGTGCATGATCAGTCACGTGACCAGTACATGGTAGCTACGTGATCATTGCATGATCAGCCACGTGATCAGTGCATGATAGCCACGTGATCAGTGCATGATCAGTCACGTGATCAGTGCATGATCACTCACGTGATCAGTGCATGATCAGTCACGTGATCAGTGCATGATCAATTACGTGATCAGTGCATGATCAGTCACGTGACCAGTACATGGTAGCTACGTGATCATTGCATGATCAGCCACGTGAGCAGTGCATGATAGCCACGTGATCAGTGCATGATCAGTCACGTGATCAGTGTATGATCATCCGGGTGATCAGTGCATGGCAGTCATGTGATCAGTGCATGATATAGACGTGATCAGTGCATGATCAGTCACGTGATCAGTGCATGATCAGCCACGTGATCAGTGCATGATAGCCAGTTAATGAGTGCATGATAGCCAGATGATCAGTGCATGATCAGTCACGTGATCAGTGCATGATCAGCCACGTGATCAGTGCATGATCAGCCACTGATCAGTGCATGATCAGCCACGTGATCAGTGCATGATCAGTTACGTGAGCAGTGTATGAACAGCCACGTGATCAGTGCATGGTCAAACACGTGAACAGTGTATGATCAGCCACGTGATCAGTGCATGATAGCCACGTGATCAGTGCATGATCAGTTACGTGATCAGTGTATGATCAGCCACGTGAACAGTGCATGCTCAGTCACGTGATCTGGGCCTGCTGAGCTGCGTGATTACTGTCTGCTCATCTGCTTGACAATTGCCAGCTGAGCTGCACGATTCCTGCCTGTCATCTGCTTGACAATTGTCAGCTGTGCTGCGTAATTCCTGCCTGCTCAGCTGCTTGATTATTGCCAGCTGAGCAGCATGATTCCTCACACCTGAGTTCCATGATTATTGCCTGCTGACTGTTTGATTCATGGCTACTCAGCTCTTTGTTTATTGCCTCCAGAGGCACATGATCAGTGTATGATAGCAAACATGATCAGCGCATGATCAGTCACATGATCAGCGCCATTAAGTCACGTGATCACTACATGATAGTCATGTGATCAGTCCATGCTCAGTCACGGTATCAGTGCATGATCAGCCACGTGATCAGTGCATGATCTGTCACATGATTAGTGTATGATCATCCACGTGATCAGTGCATGGGCAGTCATGTGATCAGTGCATGATATAGACGTGATCAGTGCATGATCAGTCACGTGATCAGTGCATGATAGCCACGTGATCAGTGCATGATCAGTCACCTGATGGGTGTATGATCATTCACGTGACCTGTACATGGTAGCTATATGATCATTGCATGATCAGCCACGTGAGTAGTGCATGATAGCCACGTGATCAGTGCATGATCAGTCACGTGATCAGTGCATGATCAGTCATGTGATCAGTGCATGATCAGGCACGTGATCAGTGCATGATCAGCCACGTGATCAGTGCATGATCAGCCACGTGATCAGTGCATGATCAGTCACGTGATCAGTGCATGATCAGTCACGTGATCAGTGCATGATCAGCCACGTGATCAGTGCATGATCAGTCACGTGATCAGTGCATGATCAGTCACGTGATCAGTGCATGATCAGTCACGTGATCAGTGCATGATCAATTACGTGATCAGTGCATGATCAGTCACGTGATCAGTGCATGGTAGCTACGTGATCAGTGCATGATCAGCCACGTGATCAGTGCATGATAGCCACGTGATCAGTGCATGATCAGCCACGTGATCAGTGCATGATAGCCACGTGATCAGTGCATGATCAGTCACGTGATCAGTGCATGATCAGTCACGTGATCAGTGCATGATCAGCCACGTGATCAGTGCATGATAGCCACGTGATCAGTGCATGATCAGTCACGTGATCAGTGCATGATCAGTCACGTGATCAGTGCATGGTAGCTACGTGATCAGTGCATGATCAGCCACGTGATCAGTGCATGATAGCCACGTGATCAGTGCATGATCAGTCACGTGATCAGTGCATGATCAGTCACGTGATCAGTGCATGATCAGTCACGTGATCAGTGCATGATCAGCCACGTGATCAGTGCATGATCAGTCACGTGATCAGTGCATGATCAGCCACGTGATCAGTGCATGATCAGTCACGTGATCAGTGCATGATATAGACGTGATCAGTGCATGATCAGTCACGTGATCAGTGCATGATAGCCACGTGATCAGTGCATGATCAGTCACGTGATGGGTGCATGATCAGTCACGTGACCAGTACATGGTAGCTACATGATCATTGCATGATCAGCCACGTGATCAGTGCATGATAGCCACGTGATCAGTGCATGATAGTCACGTGATCAGTGCATGATCAGTCACGTATCAGTGCATGATCAGCCACGTGATCAGTGCATGATCAGCCACGTGATCAGTGCATGATAGCCACGTGATCAGTGCATGATCAGTCACGTGATCAGTGCATGATCAGGCACGTGATCAGTGCATGATCAGCCACGTGATCAGTGCATGATAGCCACGTGATCAGTGCATGATCAGTCACGTGATCAGTGTATGATCAGTCAACTGACCAGTACATGGTAGCTACATGATCATTGCATGATCAGCCACGTGATCAGTGCATGATAGCCACGTGATCAGTGCATGATCAGTCACGTGATCAGTGCATGATCAGTCATGTGATCAGTGCATGATCAGGCACGTGATCAGTGCATGATCAGCCACGTGATCAGTGCATGATAGCCACGTGATCAGTGCATGATCAGTCACGTGATCAGTGCATGATCAGTCACGTGATCAGTGCATGATCAGCCACGTGATCAGTGCATGATCAGCCACGTGATCAGTGCATGATCAATTACGTGATCAGTGCATGATCAGTCACGTGACCAGTACATGGTAGCTACGTGATCATGCATGATCAGCCACGTGATCAGTGCATGATAGCCACGTGATCAGTGCATGATCAGTCACGTGATCAGTGCATGATCACTCACGTGATCAGTGCATGATAAGTCACGTGATCAGTGCATGATCAATTACGTGATCAGTGCATGATCAGTCACGTGACCAGTACATGGTAGCTACGTGATCATTGCATGATCAGCCACGTGAGCAGTGCATGATAGCCACGTGATCAGTGCATGATCAGTCGCATGATCAGTGCATGATCATCCGGGTGATCAGTGCATGATCAGTCATGTGATCAGTGCATGATATAGACGTGATCAGTGCATGATCAGTCACGTGATCAGTGCATGATCAGCCACGTGATCAGTGCATGATAGCCAGTGAATGAGTGCATGATAGCCAGATGATCAGTGCATGATCAGTCACGTGATCAGTGTATGATCAGCCACGTGATCAGTGCATGATAGCCACTGATCAGTGCATGATCAGCCACGTGATCAGTGCATGATCAGTTACGTGAGCAGTGTATGATCAGCCACGTGATCAGTGCATGGTCAAACACGTGAACAGTGTATGATCAGCCACGTGATCAGTGCATGATAGCCACGTGATCAGTGCATGATCAGTTACGTGATCAGTGTATGATCAGCCACGTGAACAGTGCATGCTCAGTCACGTGATCTGGGCCTGCTGAGCTGCGTGATTACTGTCTGCTCATCTGCTTGACAATTGCCAGCTGAGCTGCACGATTCCTGCCTGTCATCTGCTTGACAATTGTCAGCTGTGCTGCGTAATTCCTGCCTGCTCAGCTGCTTGATTATTGCCAGCTGAGCAGCATGATTCCTCACACCTGAGTTCCATGATTATTGCCTGCTGACTGTTTGATTCATGGCTACTCAGCTCTTTGTTTATTGCCTCCAGAGGCACATGATCAGTGTATGATAGCAAACATGATCAGCGCATGATCAGTCACATGATCAGCGCCATTAAGTCACGTGATCACTACATGATAGTCATGTGATCAGTCCATGCTCAGTCACGGTATCAGTGCATGATCAGCCACGTGATCAGTGCATGATCTGTCACATGATTAGTGTATGATCATCCACGTGATCAGTGCATGGGCAGTCATGTGATCAGTGCATGATATAGACGTGATCAGTGCATGATCAGTCACGTGATCAGTGCATGATAGCCACGTGATCAGTGCATGATCAGTCACCTGATGGGTGTATGATCATTCACGTGACCTGTACATGGTAGCTATATGATCATTGCATGATCAGCCACGTGAGTAGTGCATGATAGCCACGTGATCAGTGCATGATCAGTCACGTGATCAGTGCATGATCAGTCATGTGATCAGTGCATGATCAGGCACGTGATCAGTGCATGATCAGCCACGTGATCAGTGCATGATAGCCACGTGATCAGTGCATGATCAGTCACGTGATCAGTGCATGATCAGTCACGTGATCAGTGCATGATCATTTACGTGATCAGTGCATGATCAGTCACGTGATCAGTATATTGTAGCTATGTGATCATTGCATGACGAGCCACGTGATCAGTGCATGATAGCCACGTGATGTGTGCATGATGAGTTACGTGATCAGTGTATGATCAGCCACGTGATCAGTGCATGAGTGCCACGTGATCAGTGCATGATATGTCACGTGACAGTGTGTGATCAGCCACGTGAACAGTGCATGATCAGCCACGTGATCAGTGCATGATAGCCACGTGATCAGTGCATGATCAGTTACCAGAGCAGTGTATGATCAGCCACGTGATCAGTGCATGGTCAGACACGTGAACAGTGTATGATCAGCCATGTGATCAGTGCATGATATCCAATTGATCAGTGCATGATCATCACGTGATCAGTGTATGATCAGCCACGTGAACAGTGCATGCTCAGTCACGTGATCAGGGCCTGCTGAGCTGCGTGATTACTGTCTGCTCATCTGCTTGACATTTGCCAGCTGTGCTGCGTAATTCCTGCCTGCTCAGCTGCTTGATTATTGCCAGCTGAGCAGCATGATTCCTCACAGCTGAGTTCCATGATTATTGCCTGCTGACTGTTTGATTCGTGCCTACTCAGCTCTTTGTTTATTGCCTCCAGAGGCACATGATCAGTGTATGATAGCAAACATGATCAGTGCATGATCCGTCACCTGATCAGTGTATGATCAGTCACGTGATCAGTACATGATAGCTACATGATCATTGCATGATCAGCCACGTGAGTAGTGCATGATAGCCACGTGATCAGTGCATGATCAGTCACGTGTTCAGTGCATGATCAGTCATGTAATCTGTGCATGACCAGGCACGTGATCAGTGTATGACCAGCCAAGTGATCAGTGCATGATAGCCACGTGATCAGTGCATTATCAGTCACGTGATCAGTGGATGATCAGCCACGTGATCAGTGCATGATCAGCCACATGATCAGTGCATGATCAATTACGTGATCAGTGCATGATCAGTCACGTGACCAGTATATGGTAGCTAGGTGATCATTGCATGATCGGCCACATGAGCCGTGCATGATAGCCACGAGATCAGTGCATGATCAGTCACGTGATCAGTGCATGATCACTCACGTTAACAGTGCATGATAAGTCACTGATCAGTGCATGATCAATTACGTGATCAGTGCATGATCACTCACGTGACCAGTACATGGTAGCTACGTGATCATTGCATGAACAGCCGCGTGAGCAGTGCATGATAGCCACGTGATCAGTGCATGATCTGTCGCATGATCAGTGTGTGATCATCCGGGTGATCAGTGCATGGGCAGTCATGTGATCAGTGCATGATATAGACGTGATTAGTGCATGATCAGTCTCGTGATCAGTGTATGATCAACCACGTGATCAGTGCACGATAGCCAGTTAATGAGTGCACGATAGCCAGATGATCAGTGCATTATCAGTCACGTGATCAGTGTATGATCAGCCAAGTAATAAGTGCATGATAGCCAACTGATCAGTGTATGATCAGACACGTGATCTGTGCATGATCAGTTACGTGACCAGTGTATGATCAGCCACGTGATCAGTGCATGGTCAGACACGTGAACAGTGTATGATCAGCCACATTATCAGTGCATGATAGCCACGTGATCAGTGCATTATCAGTTACGTGAGCAGTGTATGATCAGCCACGTAAACAGTGCATGCTCAGTCACGTGATCTGGGCCTGCTGAGCTCCGTGATTAATGTCTGCTCATCTGCTTGACAATTGGCAGCTGTGCTGCGTAATTCCTGCCTGCTAGCTGCTTGATTATTGCCAGCTGAGCAGCATGATTCCTCACAGCTGAGTTCCATGATTATTGCCTGCTGACTGTTTGATTCGTGCCTACTCAGCTCTTTGTTTATTGCCTCCAGAGGCACATGATCAGTGTATGATAGCAAACATGATCAGCGCATGATCAGTCACATGATCAGCGCCATTAAGTCACGTGATCACTACATGATAGTCATGTGATCAGTCCATGCTCAGTCACGGTATCAGTGCATGATCAGCCACGTGATCAGTGCATGATCTGTCACATGATTAATGTATGATCATCCACGTGATCAGTGCATGGGCAGTCATGTGATCAGTGCATGATATAGACGTGATCAGTGCATGATCAGTCTCGTGATAGTGCATGATAGCCACGTGATCAGTGCATGATCAGTCACCTGATGGGTGTATGATCATTCACGTGACCTGTACATGGTAGCTATATGATCATTGCATGATCAGCCACGGGTAGTGCATGATAGCCACGTGATCACTGCATGATCAGTCACGTGATCAGTGCATGATCAGTCATGTGACCAGTAAATGGTAGCTGCGTGATCATCGCATGATCAGCCACGTGATCAGTGTATGTCCAGCCAAGTGATCAGTGCATGATAGCCACGTGATCAGTGCATGATCAGTCACGTGATCAGTGCATGATCAGTCACGTGATCAGTGCATGATCAGTCACGTGATCAGTGCATGATCAGCCACATGATCAGTGCATGATCAATTACGTGATCAGTGCATGATCAGTCACGTGACCAGTACATGGTAGCTTCTTGATCATTGCCTGATCAGCCACGTGAGCAGTGCTTGATAGCCACGTGATCAGTGCATGATCAGCCATGTGATCCGTGACTGATCAGACACGTGATCAGTACATGGTCAGTCACGTGATCAGTGCATGATCATCCACGTGATCAGTGCATGTGGAGTCATGTAGTCAATGCATGATAGCGCCGTGATCAGTGCACGATCAGTCCTGTGATGAGTGTATGATCAGCCAAGTGATCAGTGCAAGATAGCTACGTGATCAGTGCATGATCAGTCACATGATCAGTGCATGATCAGTCACGTGATAGGTGTGTGATCAGCCATGTGAACAGTGCATGCTCAGTCACGTGATCAGGCCTGCTGAGCTGCGTGATTACTGTCTGCTCATCTGCTTGACAATTTCCAGCTGAGCTGCACGATTCCTGCCTGTCATCTCCTTGACAATTGCCACCTGTGCTGCATAATTCCTGCCTGCTCATCTACTTGATTATTGCCAGCTGAGCAGCATGATTTCTCAGAGGTAGTTCCATGATTATAGCCTGCTGACTGATTCCTGCCTACTCAGCTCTATGCTCATTGCCTCCAGAGGCACATGATCAGTGTGTGACACCAAAGATGATCAGCACATGATCAGTCACATGATCAATGCATGATAAGCCAGGTGATCAGTGCATGATCAATTATGTGATCAGTGCATGATCAGTCATGTGACCAGTACATGGTAGCTGCGTGATCATTGCATGATCAGCCATGTGAGCAGTGCATGATAGCCACATGATCAGTGCATGATAGCCACGTGATCAGTGCATGAACAGTCACGTGATCTGTGCATGATCAGTCACGTGACTGTGCATGATCAGTCACGTGATCAGTGCATGATCAATTACCTGATCAGTGCATGATCAGTCACGTGACCAGTGCATGGTAGCTACGTGATCATTGCATGATCAGCCACATGATCAGTGCATGATAGCCACGTGATCAGTGCATGAACAGTCACGTGATCTGTGCATGATCAGTCACGTGACTGTGCATGATCAGTCACGTGATCAGTGCATGATCAATTACCTGATCAGTGCATGATCAGTCACGTGATCAGTGCATGATCTGCCACATGATCAGTGCGTGATCAATTACGTCATCAGTGCATAATCAGTCACGTGACCAGTACATGGTAGCTGCGTGAACATTGCATGATCAGCCAAGTTAACAGTGCATAATAGCCACGTGATCAGTGCATGATCAGTCACGTGATCAGTGCATGATTATTCACGTGTTCAGTGCATGATCAGCCACGTGATCATTGCATGATCAATTACGTGATCAGTGCATGATAGCCACGTGATCAGTGCATGATCAGTCATGTGATACGTGTGATCAGCCACGTGATCAGTGCATGATATCCACGTGATCAGTGAATGATAGCCACGTGATTAGTGCATGATAGCCACGTGATCAGTGCATGATCAGTCACGTGATTCGTGTGTGATCAGCCACGTGATCAGCGCATGATCAGTCACGTGACCAGTACATGGTAGCTACGGGATCATTGCATGATCAGCCACGTGATGTGTGCATGATCAGTTACGTGAGCAGAGTATGATCAGCCACGTGATCAGTGAATGAGAGCCACGTGATCAGTGCATGATCAGTCACGTGACAGGTGTGTGGTAAACCACGTGAACAGTGCATGTTCAGCCACGTGATCAATGCATGAAATCCACGTGATCAGTGCATGATCAGTTACGTGAACAGTGTATGATCAGCAACGTGAGCAGTGTATGGTCAGACACGTGAACACTGAATGATCAAACACGTGATCAGTGCATGATATCTATTTCATCAGTGCATGATGAGTCTCGTGAACAGTGCATGATCAGTCACGTGATCAGTGCATAATCAGCCACGTGATCAGTGCATGATCAGTCACGTGACCAGTATATGGTAGCTAGGTGATCATTGCCTGATCAGCCATGTGATCTGTGCATGATAGCCACGTGATCACTGCATGATAGCCACGTGATCAGTGCATGATCAGTCACGTGATCAGTGCATGATCAGCCACGTGATCAGTGCATGAGAGGCACGGATCAGTATGGCCAGCCAAGTGATCAGTGCATGATACCACGTGATCAGTGCATGGTCAGTCACGGATCAGTGCATGATCAGTCACGTGATCAGTGTATGATCAGCCGCGTGATCAGTGCATGATCAGCCACATGACCAGGGCATGATCAATTACGTAATCAGTGCATGATCAGTCCGTGACCAGTACATGGTAGCTACGGATCATTGCATGATCAGCCACGTGAGCAGTGCATGATAGCCACGTGATCAGTGCATGATCAGCCACGTGATCAGTGGATAATCAGTCACGTGATCAGTGCATTGTCAGCCACATGATCAGTGCATGATCAATTAGTGATCAGTGCATGATCATTCACTTGACGAGTACATGGTAGCTCGTGATCATTGCATGAACAGTCGCGTGAGCAGTGCATGATAGCCACGTGATCAGTGGATGATCAGTCATGTGATCAGTGCATGATCAGTCACGTGATCAGTGTATGATCAGCCACGTGATCAGTGCATGATCGCCACGTGATCAGTGCATGATCAGTCATGTGATCAGTGCATGGTCAGTCACCTGATCAGTGCATGATCATCCACGTGATCAGTGCATGTGGAGTCATGTAGACAATGCATGATAGCGCCGTGATTAGTTCATGATCAGTCCCATGATGAGTGTATGATTAGCCAAGTGATCAGTGCAAGATAGCTACGTGATCAGTGCATGATCAGCCACGTCATCAGTGCATGATTGCCACGTGAGCAGTGCATACAATTACGTGATCAGTACATGTGCAATCATGTGATCAGTGCATGAGAGCCACTTGTTCAGTGCATGATTATTCACGTGATAGGTGTGTGATCAGCCACGTGAACAGTGCATGCTCAGTCACGTGATAAGGGCCTGCTGAGCTGCGTGATTACTGTCTGCTCATCTGCTTGACAATTGCCAGCTGAGCTGTACGATTCCTGCCTGTCATCTCCTTGACAATTTCCACCTGTGCTGCATAATTCCTGCCTGCTCATCAACTTGATTATTGCCAGCTGAGCAGCATGATTTATCAAAGCTGAGTTCCATGATTATAGCCTGCTGACTGATTCCTCCCTACTCAGCTCTTTGTTCATTGCCTGCAGATGCACATGATCAGTGTGTGACACCAAACATGATCAGCACATGATCAGTCACATGATCAATGCATGATAAGCCAGGTGATCAGTGCATGATCACTCACGTGATCAGTGCATGGTCAGTCACGTGTTCAGTGCATGATCTGCCACGTGATCAGTGCATGATCAATTACGTGATCAGTGAATGGTCACTCACGGGACCAGTATATGGTAGCTACATGATCATTGCATGATCAGCCACGTGATCAGTGCATGATCCATTACGTGATCAGTGCATGAAGAGCCACGTGAGCAGTGCATGATAGCCACTTGATCAGGGCATGATCAGTTACGTGAGCAGTGTATGATCAGCCATGTGATCAGTGCATGGTCAGACACGTGAACATTGTATGATCAGACAGGTGATCAGTGCATGATATCCAAGTGATCAGTGCATGATCAGTTACGTGAGCAGTGTATGATCAGCCACGTGATCAGAGCATGGTCAGACACGTGAACAGTGTATGATCAGACACGTGATCAGTGCATGATATCCAAATGATCAGTGCATGATCAATCACGTGATCAGTGTATGATCAGCCAGGTGAACAGTGCATGCTCAGTCACGTGATCAGGGCATGTTGAGCTGCGTGATTACTGTCTGCTCATCTGCTTGACAATTGCCAGCTGAGCTGCACGATTCCTGCCTGTCATCTGCTTGACAATTGCCAGCTGTGCTGCGTAATTCCTGCCTGCTCAGCTGCTTGATTATTCACAGCTGAGCAGCATGATTCCTCACAGCTGAGTTCCATGATTATTGCCTGCTGACTGTTTGATTCGTGCCTACTCAGCTCTTTGTTTATTGCCTCCAGAGGCACATGATCAGTGTATGATAGCAAACATGTTAAGCGCATGATCAGTCACATGATCAGCGCCATTAACTCACGTGATCACTATATGATAGTCATGTGATCAGTCCATGCTCAGTCACGGTATCAGTGCATGGTCAGCCACGTGATCAGTGCATGATCTGTCACATGATTAGTGTATGATCATCCACATGATCAGTGCATGGGAAGTCATGTGATCAGTGTATGTTTAAACATGATCAGTGCATTTTCAGTCTCGCGGTCAGTGCATGATAGCCACGTGATCAGTGCATGATCAGTCACCTGATGGGTGTATGATCATTCACGTGACCGGTATTTGGTAGCTATATGATCAGTGTATGACCAGCCATGTGATAAGTGCATGATAGCCACGTGATCAGTGCATGATCAGCCACGTAATCAGTGCATGATCAGCCACGTAATCAGTGCATGATCAGCCACATGATCAGTGCATGATCAATTACATCATCAGTGCATGATCAGTCACGTGACCAGTACATGGTAGCTGCGTGATCACTGTATGACCAGCCAAGTGATCAGTGCATGATAACCACGTGATCAGTGCATGATAAGTCACGTGATAAGTGCATGATCAGTCACGTGATCAGTGCATGATCTGCCACATGATCAGTGCGTGATCAATTACGTCATCAGTGCATGATCAGTCACGTGACCAGTACATGGTAGCTGCGTGAACATTGCATGATCAGCCAAGTTAACAGTGCATAATAGCCACGTGATCAGTGCATGATCAGTCACGTGATCAGTGCATGATTATTCACGTGTTCAGTGCATGATCAGCCACGTGATCATTGCATGATCAATTACGTGATCAGTGCATGATAGCCATGTGATCAGTGCATGATCAGTCATGTGATACGTGTGTGATCAGCCACGTGATCAGTGCATGATATCCACGTGATCAGTGAATGATAGCCACGTGATTAGTGCATGATAGCCACGTGATCAGTGCATGATCAGTCACGTGATACGTGTGTGATCAGCCACGTGATCAGTGCATGATCAGTCACGTGACCAGTACATGGTAGCTACGGGATCATTGCATGATCAGCCACGTGATGTGTGCATGATCAGTTACGTGAGCAGAGTATGATCAGCCACGTGATCAGTGCATGAGAGCCACGTGATCAGTGCATGATCAGTCACGTGACAGGAGTGTGGTAAGCCACGTGAACAGTGCATGTTCAGCCACGTGATCAATGCATGAAATCCACGTGATCAGTGCATGATCAGTTACGTGAACAGTGTATGATCAGCAACGTGAGCAGTGCATGCTCAGACACGTGAACACTGTATGATCAAACACGTGATCAGTGCATGATATCCATGTCATCAGTGCATGATGAGTCTCGTGAACAGTGCATGATCAGTCACGTGATCAGTGCATAATCAGCCACGTGATCAGTGCATGATCAGTCACGTGATCTGTGCATGATAGCCACGTGATCACTGCATGATAGCCACGTGATCAGTGCATGATCAGTCACGTGCTCAGTGCATGATCAGCCACGTGATCAGTGCATGACGAGGCACGTGATCAGTATGGCCAGCCAAGTGATCAGTGCATGATAGCCACGTGATCAGTGCATGGTCAGTCACGTGATCAGTGTTTGATCAGCCGCGTGATCAGTGCATGATCAGCCACATGACCAGGGCATGATCAATTACGTGATCAGTGCATGATCAGTCACGTGACCAGTACATGGTAGCTACGTGATCATTGCATGATCAGCCACGTGAGCAGTGCATGATAGCCACGTGATCAGTTCATGATCAGCCACGTGATCAGTGCATGATCAGTCACGTGATCAGTGCATGATCAGCCACGTGATCAGTGCATGATCAGCCACGTGACCTGTGCATGATCATTCACGTGACCAGTACATGGTAGCTACGTGATCATTGCATGATCAGCCACGTTATCTGTGAATGATAGCCACGTGATCAGTGCATGATAGACACGTGATCAGTGCATGATCAGTCACGTGATAAGTGCATGATCAGCCACATGATCAGTGGATGACCAGGCACATGATCAGTGTATGACCATCCAAATGATCAGTGCATGATAGCCACGTGATCAGTGCATGATCATGCACGTGATCAGTGCATGTGGAGTCATGTCGTCAATGCATTATAGCGCCGCAATCAGTGCACGATCAGTCCCATGATGAGTGTATGATCAGCCAAGTGACCAGTGCAAGATAGCTACGTGATCAGTACATGATCAGTCACATGATCAGTGCATGATCAGCCACGTGATCAGTGCATGATCAGTCACGTGATCAGTGTATGACCAGCCAAGTAATCAGTGCATGATAGCCACGTGATCAGTGCATGATCAGTCACGTGATCAGTGCATGATCAATTACATGATCAGTGCGTGATCAGTCACGTGACCAGTATATGGTAGCTAGGTGATCATTGCATGATTAGCCACATGAGCCGTGCATGATAGCCACGAGATCAGTGCATGATCAGTCACGTGATCAGTGCATGACCACTCACGTGAACAGTGCATGATAAGTCAACTGATCAGTGCATGATCAATAACGTGATCAGTGCATGATCACTCACGTGACCAGTACATGGTAGCTACGTGATCATTGCATGGACAGCCGCGTGAGCAGTGCATGATAACCACGTGATCAGTGCATGATGAGCTACGTGATCAGTGCAGTATCAATTACGTGATCAATGCATGATCAGTCACGTGACCAGTACATGGTAGCTACGTGATCATTGCATGATCAGCCACGTGATCAGTGCATGATCGGTCACGTGATCAGTGCACGGTCAGTCACGTAATCAGTGCATGATCAGCCACGTGAGCAGTGCATGGTCAGACACGTGAACAGTGTATGATCAGCCACGTGATCAGTGCTGATTTCCATGATTTTTGCCTGCTGACTGTTTGATTCGTGCCTACTCAGCTCTTTGTTTATTGCCTCCAGAGGCACATGATCAGTGTATGATAGCAAACATGCTCAGCGCATGATCATTCACATGGTCAGCGCATTAAGTCACGTGATCACTACATGTTAGTTATGTGATCAGTCCATGCTCAGTCACGGTATCAGTGCATGATCAGACACGAGATCAGTGCATGATCAGTCACGTGATCAGTGCATGATCAGCCACGTGATCAGTGCATGACCAGGCACGTGATCAGTGTATGTCCAGCCAAGTGATCAGTGCATGATAGCCACGTGATCAGTGCATGATCAGTCATGTGATCAGTGTATGATCAGCCACGTGATCAGTGCATGATCAGCCACATGATCAGTGCATGATCAGCCATGTGATCAGTGCATGATCAGTCACGTGATCAGTGCATGGTCAGTCCCGTGATCAGTGCATGATCATCCACGTGATCAGTGCATGTGGAGTCATGTAGTCAATGCATGATAGCGCCGTGATCAGTGCATGATCAGTTCCGTGATGAGTGTATGATCAGCCAAGTGATCAGTGCAAGATAGCTATGTGATCAGTGCATGATCAGTCACATGATCAGTGCATGATCAGTCACGTGATAGGTGTGTGATCAGCCATGTGAACAGTGAATGCTCAGGCACGTGATCAGGGCCTGCTGAGCTGCGTGATTACTGTCTGTTCATCTGCTTTACAATTTCCAGCTGAGCTGCACGATCCTGCCTGTCATCTCCTTGACAATTGCCACCTGTGCTGCGTAATTCCTGCCTGCTCATCTACTTGATTATTGCCAGCTGAGCAGCATGATTTCTCAGAGGTGAGTTCCATGATTATAGCCTGCTGACTGATTCCTGCCTACTCAGCTCTATGCTCATTGCCTCCAGAGGCACATGATCAGTGTGTGACACCAAACATGATCAGCACATGATCAGTCACATGATCAATGCATGATAAGCCAGGTGATCAGTGCATGATCAATTATGTGATCAGTGCATGATCAGTCATGTGACCAGTACATGGTAGCTGCGTGATCATTGCATGATCAGCCACGTGAGCAGTGCATGATAGCCACATGATCAGTGCATGATAGCCACGTGATCAGTGCATGAACAGTCACGTGATCTGTGCATGATCAGTCACGTGACTGTGCATGATCAGTCACATGATCAGTGCATGATCAATTACCTGATCAGTGCATGATCAGTCACGTGACCAGTGCATGGTAGCTACGTGATCATTGCATGATCAGCCACGTGATCAGTGCATGATAGCCACGTGATCAGTGCATGATATCCACGTGATCATTGCAGGATAGCCACGTGATCACTTCATGATTAGTCACGTGATCTGTACATGATCAGTCAGCTGATACGTGTGTGATCAGCCACCGGATCAGTGCGTGATGAGCCATATGATCAGTGCAGGATCAATTACGTAATCAGTGCATGATCAGTCAGGTGACCAGTACATGGTAGCTACGTGATCATTGCGTGATCAGCCACGTGATCAGTGCATGATAGCCACGTGATCAGTGCATGATCAGTCATGTGATACGTGTGTGATCAGCCACGTGATCAGTGCATTATATCCACGTGATCAGTGCATGATAGCCACGTGATCAGTGCATGAGAGCCACGTGATCAGTGCATGATCAGTCACCTGATGGTTGTATGATCAGTCACGTGATCAGTACATGGTAGCTACATGATCATTGCATGATCAGCCACGTGAGTAGTGCATGATAGCCAGGTGATCAGTGCATAATCAGTCACGTTATCAGTGCATGATCAGTCATGTAATCTGTGCATGACCAGGCAAGTGATCAGTGTATGACCAGCCAAGTGATCAGTGAATGATAGCCAAGTGATCAGTGCATGATCAGTCACATGATCAGTGCATGATCAGTCACGTAATCAGTGTATGATCAGCCACGTGATCAGTGCATGATCAGCCACATGATCACTGCATGATCAATTACGTCATCAGTGCATGATCAGTCATGTGACCAGTACATGGTATCTAGGTGATCATTGCATGATCAGCCACGTGAGCCGTGCATGATAGCCACGAGATCAGTGCATGATCAGTCACGTGATCAGTGCATGATCAGTCAGGTGAACAGTGCATGATAAGTCACCTGATCAGTGCAAGATCAATTACGTTATCAGTGCAGCATCACTCAAGTGACTAGTACATGATAGCTACATGATCATTGCATGATCAGCCACGTGAGCAGTGCATGATAGCCACGTGATGATTGCATGATCAGTTTCAGGAGCAGAGTATGATCAGCCACTTATCAGTGCATGATAGCCACGTGATCACTGCATGATCTGTCACATGATCAGTGTATGATCATCCACGTGATCAGTGCATGGGCAGTCATGTGATCAGTGCATGATATAGAAGTGATCAGTGCATGATCAGTCTTGTGATCAGTGTATGATCACTCTCGTGATCAGTGAATGATCAACCACGTGATCAGTGCACGATAGCCAGGTAATGAGTGCAGGATAGCCAGATGATCAGTGCATGATCAGTCACGTGATCAGTGTATGATCATCCACGTGATCAGTGCATGTGGAGTCATTTAGTCAATGCATGATAGCGCGGTGATCAGTGCATGATCAGTCCCGAAATGAGTGTATGATCAGCCAAGTGATCAGTGCAAGATAGCTACGTGATCAGTGCATGATCAGTCACATGATCAGTGCATGATCAGCCACTTCATCAGTGCATGATAGCCACATCATCATTGCATACAATTACGTGATCAGTGCATGCGCAATCACGTGATCAGTGCATGAGAGCCACGTGATCAGTGCATGATCATTCACGTGATAGGTGTGTGATCAGCCACGTGATCAGTGCATGGTCAGACACGTGATAGGTGTATGATCAGCCACGTGATCAGTGCATGATATCCAAGTGATCAGTGCATGATCATCACGTGATCAGTGTATGATCAGCCAGGTGAATAGTGCATGCTCAGTCACGTGATAAGGGCCTGCTGAGCTGTGTGATTCCTATCTGCTCATCTGCTTGAAAATTGCCAGCTGAGCTGCATGATTCCTGCCTGTCATCTGCTTGACAATTGCCAGCTGTGCTGCGTAATTCCTGCCTGCTCAGCTGCTTGATTATTGCCAGCTGAGCAGCATGATTCCTCACACCTGATTTCCATGATTATTGCCTGCTGACTGTTTGATTCGTGCCTACTCAGCTCTTTGTTTATTGCCTCCAGAGGCAAATGATCAGTGTATGATAGCAAACGTGATCAGCGCATGATCAGTCACATGATCAGAGCCATTAAGTCACGTGATCACTACATGATAGTCATGTGATCAGTCCATGCTCAGTCACGGTATCAGTGCATGATCAGCCATGTGATCAGTTCATGATAGCTATGTGATCAGTTCATGATTTGTCACGTGATCTGTGCATGACCAGGCAGGTGATCAGTGTATGATCAGCGACGTGATCAGTGCATGATCCGTCACCTAATGGGTGTATGATCAGTCACCTGACCGGTACATGGTAGCTACATGATCATTGCATGTTCAGCCACGTGAGTAGTGCATGATAGCCACGTGATCAGTGCATGATCAGTCACGTGTTCAGTGCATGATCAGTCATGTAATCTCTGCATGACCAGGCACCTGATCAGTGTATGACCAGCCAAGTGATCAGTGCATGATAGCCACGTGATCAGTGCATGATCAGTCACGTGATCAGTGCATGATCAGTCACGTGATCAGTGGATGATCAACCACGTAATCAGTGTATGATCAGCCACATGATCAGTGCATGATCAGTTACGTGATCAGTGCATGATCAGTCACGTGACCAGTATATGGTAGCTACGTGATCATTGCATGACCAGCCACATGAGCCGTGCATGATAGCCACGAGATCATTGCATGATCACTCACGTGATCAGTGCATGATCACTCTCGTGAACAGTGCATGATAAGTCAACTGATCAGTGCATGATCAATTACGTGATCAGTGCATGATCACTCACGTGACCAGTACATGGTAGCTACATGATCATTGAATGAACAGCCACGTGAGCAGTGCATGATAGCCACGTGATCAGTGCGTGATCTGTCACATGATCAGTGTATGATCATCCGTGTGATCAGTGCATGGGCAGTCATGTGATCAGTGCATGATATAGACGTGATCAGTGCATGATCAGTCTCGTGATCAGTGTATGATGAACCACGTGATCAGTGCACGATAGCCAGGTAATCAGTGCATGATAGCCAGATGATCAGTGCATTATCAGTCACGTGATCAGTGTATGATCAGCCAAGTAATCAGTGCATGATAGCCAACTGACCAGTGGATGATCAGTCACGTGATCATTACATGATCAGCCACGTGAATAGTGCATGATCAATTACGTGATCTGTGCATGATCAGTCACATGATCAGTAGATGATCAGTCACGTGAACAGTGCATGATTAGTCATGTGATCAGTGTATGACCAGCCAAGTGATCAGTGCATGATAGCCATGTGATCAGTGCATGATCAGTCACGTGTTCAGTGTATGATAAGCCACGTGATCAGTGCATGATCAGCCAAATTATCAGTGCATGATCAATTACGTGATCAGTGCTTGATCAGCCAGGTGATCAGTGAATGATCAGTCATGTGATCAGTGCATGGTCAGTCACGTGATCAGTGCATGATCATCCACGTGATCAGTGCATGTGGAGTCATGTAGACAATGCATGATAGCGCCGTAATCAGTGCACGATAAGTCCCGTGATTAGTGTATGATCAGCGAAGTGATCAGTGCAAGATAGCTACGTGATCAGTGCATGATCAGCCACATCATCAGTGCATGATAGCCACGTGAGCAGTGCATACAATTACGTGATCAGTGCATGCGC
This sequence comes from Bos javanicus, assembly GCF_032452875.1. Taxonomy (NCBI): domain Eukaryota; kingdom Metazoa; phylum Chordata; class Mammalia; order Artiodactyla; family Bovidae; genus Bos; species Bos javanicus. The sequence goes on from NW_026893659.1 coordinate 298,470, forward strand.
AATCACGTGATCAGTGCATGAGAGCCACGTAATCAGTGCATGATCATTCATGTGTTAGGTGTGTGATCAGCGACTTGAACAGTGCATGCTCAGTCACGTGATCAGGGCCTGCTGAGCTGTGTGATTACTGTCTGCTCATCTGCTTGACAAATAACAGCTGAGCTGTACGATTCCTGCCTGTCATCTTCTTAACAATTGCCACCTGTGCTGCATAATTCCTGCTTGCTCATCTACTTGATTATTGCCAGCTGAGCAGCATGATTTCTCAAAGCTGAGTTCCATGATTATATCCTGCTGACTGATTCCTGCCTACTCAGCTCATTGTTCATTGCCTCCAGATGCACATGATCAGTGTGTGACACCAAACATGATCAGCACATGATCAGTCACATAATCAATGCATGATAAGCCAGGTGATCAGTGCTTGATCAATTACGTGATCAGTGCATGATCAGTCATGTGACCAGTACATGGTGGCTGCGTGATCAGTGCATGATCAGCCACGTGAGCAGTGCATGATAGCCACGTGATCAGTGCATGATCAGTCACGTGATCAGTGCATGATCAGTCACGTGTTCAGTGCATGATCAGCCACGTGATCAGTGCACGATCAAATACGTGATCAGTGCATGATCACTCATGGGACCAGTATATGGTAGCTACGTGATCATTGCAAGATCAGCCACGTGATCAGTGCATGGTCAGACACGTGAATAATGTATGATTAGCCACGTGATCAGTGCATGATATCCAAGTGATCAGTGCTTGTACAATCACATGATCAGTGTATGATCAGCCAGGTGAACAGTGCATGCTCAGTCACGTGATCAGGGCCTGCTGAGCTGCGTGATTACTGTCTGCTCATCTGCTTGATAATTGCCAGCTGAGCTGCATGATTCCTGCCTGTCATCTGCTTGACAATTGCCAGCTGCTGTGTAATTCCTGCCTGCTCAGCTGCTTGATTATTGCCAGCTGAGCAGCATGATTCCTCACACCTGAGATCCATGATTTTTGCCTGCTGACTGTTTGATTCGTGCCTACTCAGCTCTTTGTTTATTGCCTCCAGAGGCACATGATCAGTGTATGAAAGCAAACATGATCAGCGCATGATCAGTCACATGATCAGTGCCATTAAGTCACGTGATCACTACATGATAGTCATGTGATCAGTCCATGCTCAGTCACGGTATCAGTGCATGATCAGCCACGTGATCAGTGCATGATAGCCACGTGATCAGTGCATGATCAGCCAGGTGATCAGTGAATGATTGCTACGTGAGCAGTTCATGATTAGTCACGTGATCTGTGCATGACCAGGCAGGTGATCAGTGTATGATCAGCCACGTGAACAGTGCATGATAGCCACGTGATCAGTGCATGATTAGTCACCTAATGGATGTATGATCAGTCACGTGACCGGTATATGGTAGCTACATGATCATTGCATGATCAGCCACGTGAGTAGTGTATGAGAGCCACGTGATCAGTGAATGATCAGTGACGTGATCAGCGCATGATCAGTCATGTAATCTGTGCATGACCAGGCACGTGATCAGTGTATGACCAGCCATGTGATCAGTGCATGATAGCCACGTGATCAGTGCATGATAAGTCACGTGATCAGTGCATGATCAGTCAAGTGATCAGTGCAGGATCAGCCACATGATCAGTGCATGATCAATTACGTCATCAGTGCATGATCAGTCACGTGACCAGTACATGGTAGCTGCGTGATCTGTGTATGACCAGCCAAGTTATCAGTGCATGATAGCCACGTGATCAGTGCATGATCAGTCACGTGATCAGTGCATGATCAGTCACGTGATCAGTGCATGATCAGCCACATGATCAGTGCATGATCAGTCACGTGACCAGCACATGGTAGCTGCTGGATCATTTCATGATCAGCCACGTTAGCAGTGCATGATAGCCACGTGATCAGTGCTTGATCAGCCACGTGATCAGTGCATGATCAATTACGTGATCCGTGCAAGAGCAGTCACGTGACCAGTACATGGTAGCTACGTGATCATTGCATGATCAGCCACGTGATCAGTGCATGATAGCCACGTGATCAGTGCATGATAGACAGGTGATCAGTGCATGATCAGTCACGTGATACGTGTGTGATCAGCCACGTGTTCAGTGCATGATGAGTCAGGTGATCCGTGCTGGATTAATCACGTGATCAGTGCATGATCAGTCACGTGACCAGTACATGGTTGCTACGTGATCATTGCATGATCAGCCACGTGAGCAGTGCATGATAGTCACCCGATCACTGTATGATCAGTCACGTGATCAGTACATGATCAGTCACGTGAGCAGTGCATGATCATTTACGTGATCTGTGCATGATCAGTCACGTGAACAGTATATGGTAGCTACGTGAACATTGCATGACCAGCCAGGTGAGAAGTGCTTGATAGCCACCTGATGTGTGCATGATCTCAGCTCTTTGAGTATTGCCTCATGAGGTCCCTGTTCGGTCGCCACCTGCCGGGGACCAGCCCGAACTGATCCAGGGTATTCGAAGGAGAGATGGCCTAGGCGTCTATTTATATGCTAATCAGAGATGTCAAGAATGATAGTATGAGGAGAGCTCGGTAGGAAAATTCGGTGGAGAAAAGAGACTGAGTAGCTTGGTTTACGCGGAAGACCAATCGAAGTTCAAGACAAGAAGTTTGTACCACTTACGTAGGCCGCAGGCGCCCTCTCGAATAGCGAAAGGTGCCTTACCCTAGACACCTTCTCGAGTGGGTCTTAGCAGCCCATGCATAATTAGTAAGCGTGGTGGGTTCCGCACTCCAGATGGAGACTCAGCTGGAAGTTAAAGGGAAGAATGACAAGGAACTTTATGAATTGGAGCTGTAAGTTAACTCTTTGACAGAGAGAGCGAGATGGTGGTGGGGGACAGCCCCCAGTGAAATCAGAGGTGAGAGCACAAAGCAATACAGTAGGCAGACTCTGGTTTTTTGGGGGGAGATGCTCGAGAATATCCGGGTGGACTCCTGAGGCTCGATCCCGCATTTGCGTATGCCGAGCCTCCTTCCTCATGACCTTTGTCCAGAGTGGAATGCCTCCCCGGCTCCCGGCACATGATCAGTGCATGCTCAGTCACGATATCAGTGCCTGCTCAGCCACGTGATCACTGACGGAAGTGTCACGTGATCAGCGCCTCTCAGTCACGTGATCACCGTATGATAAACACGTGATCAGTGAACGACCAGCCACGTGATCACTGCATGCGCAGTCAGGTGGTCAGTTCCTGATCAGCCACCTGATCAGTGCGTGCACAGTCCCCTGATCAGCGCCTGTCAGTCACTGATCACTGCCTGATAAACCCGTGATCAGTGCCCGAACAGCCACGTCATCAGTGCATGCTCAGTCACGTGATCAGTGCATGATAGCCACGTGATCAGTGCGTGCGCAGTCCCATGATCAGCGCCTGTCAGTCACTGATCATTGCCTGATAAACACGTGATCAGTGCATGATGAGCCATGTGATCAGTGCCCGATCAGCCACGTCATCAGTGCATGCGCAGTCATGTCATCAGTGCATGATAGCCACGTGATCAGTGCATGCTCAGTCACGTGATCTGGACTTGATCAGCCACGTGATCAGTGCCTGCAGAGTCACGTGATCAGGGCCTGCTGAACTTCGTGATTCCTGCTGGCTCATCTGCTTGACAATTGCCAGCTGAGCTGCGTGATTCCTGCCTGGTCACGTTCTTGATTATTGCCAGTTGAGCAGCATGATTCGTCACTGCTGTGCTCCATGCTTATTGCCTGCTGATTGCGTGGTTCGTGTCTGCTCAGCTCTTTGAGTATTGCCTCCTGAGGTCCCTGTTCGGTCGCCACCTGCCGGGGACCAGCCCCAACTGATCCAGGGCATTCGAAGGAGAGATGGCCTAGGCGACTCTTTATATGCTAATCGGAGATGTCAAGAATAATAGTATGAGGAGAGCTCAGTAGGAAAATTCGGTGGAGAAAAGAGACTGAGTAGCTTGGTTTACGCGGAAGACCAATCAAACTTCAAGACAAGAAGTTTGCACCACGTACGTAGGCCGCAGGTGCCCTCTCGAATAGCGAAAGGTGCCTCACACTAGACACCTTCTCGAGTGGGTCTTAGCAGCCCAGGCATAATTAGTAAGCGTGGTGGGTTCCGCGCTCCAGATGGAGACTCAGCTGGAAGTTAAAGGGAAGAATGACAAGGAACTTTATGAATTGGAGCTGTAAGTTAACTCTTTGACAGAGAGAGCGAGATGGTGGTGGGGGACAGCCCCCAGTGAAATCAGAGGTGAGAGCACAAAGCAATACAGTAGGCAGACTCTGGGTTTTTTTGGGGGGAGATGCTCGAGAATATCCGGGTGGACTCCTGAGGCTCGATCCCGCATTTGCGTATGCCGAGCCTCCTTCCTCATGACCTTTGTCCAGAGTGGAATGCCTCCCCGTCTCCTGGCACATGATCAGTGCATGCTCAGTCATGATATCAGTGCCTGCTCAGCCACGTGATCACTGACGGCACAGTCACGTGATCAGCGCCTCTCAGTCACGTGATCACCGGATGATAAACACGTGATCAGTGAACGACCAGCCACGTGATCACTGCATGCGCAGTCAGGTGGTCAGTTCCTGATCAGCCACCTGATCAGTGTGTGCACAGTCCCCTGATCAGCGCCTGTCAGTCACTGATCACTGCCTGATAAGCACGTGATCAGTGCCCGAACAGCCACGTCATCAGTGCATGCGCAGTCACGTGATCAGTGCATGATAGCCACGTGATCAGTGCATGATAGCCACGTGAACAGTGCATGATCAGTCACGTGATCAGTGCATGATCAGCCACGTGATTAGTGCATGATGAGGCACGTGATCAGTATGACCAGCCAAGTGATCAGTGCATGATAGCCACGTGATCAGTGCATGATCAGTCTCGTGATCAGTGCATGGTCAGATACGTTACCAGTACATGGTAGCTACGTGATCATTGCATGGTCAGCCACATGAGTAGTGCATGATCAGCCACGTGATCAGTGCATAATCAGTCACGTGTTCAGTGCATGGTCAGTCACGTGATCAATGCATGATCATCCACGTGATCAGTGCATGTGGAGTCATGTAGTCAATGCATGATAGCGCCGTAATCAGTGCACGATCAGTCCCGTGATGAGTGTATGATCAGTGAAGCGATCAGTGCAAGATAGCTACGTGATCAGTGCATGATCAGTCACATGATCAGTGCATGATCAGCCACGTCATCAGTGCATGATAGCCACGTGAGCAGGGCATACAATTACGTGATCAGTGCATGCGCAATCACGTGATCAGTGCATGAGAGCCACGTGATCAGCGCATGATCATTCACGTGAAAGGTGTGTGATCAGCGACGTGAACAGTGCATGCTCAGTCACGTGATTAGGGCCTGCTGAGCTGCGTGATTACTGTCTGCTCCTCTGCTTGACAATTGCCAGCTGAGCTGCACGATTCCTGCCTGTCATCTCCTTGACAATTGCCACCTGTGCTGCATAATTCCTGCCTGCTCATCTACTTGATTATTGCCAGCTGAGCAGCATGATTTCTCAGAGGTGAGTTCCATGATTATAGCCTGATGACTGATTCCTGCCTACTCAGCTCTTTGTTCATTGCCTGCAGATGCACATGATCAGTGTGTGACACCAAACATGATCAGCACATGATCAGTCACATGATCAATGCATGATAAGCCAGGTGATCAGTGCATGATCAATTACGTGATCATTGCATGATCAGCCATGTGAGCAGTGCATGATACCCACGTGATCAGTGCATGATCAGTCACATGATCACTGCATGATCAGTCACTTGTTCAGTGCATGATCAGCCACGTGATCAGTGCATGATAAATTACGTCTTCAGTGCATGATCACTCACGGGACCAGTACATGGTAGCTACATGATCATTGCATGTTCAGCCATGTGATCAGTGCATGGTCACACACGTGAACAGTGTATGATCAGCCACGTGATCAGTGCATGATATCCAAGTGATCAGTGCATGATCAATCACGTGATCAGTGTATGATCAGCCACGTGAACAGTGCATGCTCAGTCACGTGATCAGGGCCTGATGAGCTGCGTGATTACTGTCTGCTCATCTGCTTGACAATTGCCAGCTGAGCTGCACGATTCCTGCCTGTCATCTGCTTGACAATTGCCAGCTGTGCTGCGTAATTCCTGCCTACTCAGCTGCTTAATTATTGCCAGCTGAGCAGCATGATACCTCACAGCTGAGTTCCATGATTTTTGCCTGCTGACTGTTTGATTCGTGCTTACTCAGCTCTTTGTTTATTGCCTCCAGAGGCACAGGATCAGTGTATGAAAGCAAACATGATCAGCGCATGATCAGTCACATGATCAGCGCCATTAAGTCACGTGATCACTACATGATAGTTATGTGATCAGTCCATGCTCAGTCAGGGTAGCAGTGCATGATCAGCCACGTGATCAGTGCATGATAGCCATGTGATCATTGCATGATAGCCACATGATCATGTACATGATCAGCCAGGTGATCAGTACATGATAGCTAAGTTATCAGTTCATGATTAGTCACCTGATCTGTGCATGACGAGGCAGGTGATCAGTGTATGATCAGCCACGTTAACAATGCAATATAGCCACGTGATCAGTGCATGATCAGTCACCTGATGGGTGTATGATCATTTACGTGACCGGTACATGGTAGCTATATGATCAGTGTATGACCAGCCATGTGATAAGTGCATGATAGCCACGTGATCAGGGCATGATCAGCCACGTGATCAGTGCACGATCAGTCACGTGATCAGTGCATGATCAGCCACATGATCAGTGCATGATCAATTACATCATCAGTGCATGATCAGTCACGTGACCAGTACATGGTAGCTGCGTGAACATTGCATGATCAGCCAAGTTAGCAGTGCATGATAGCCACGTGATCAGTGCATGATCAGTCACGTGATCAGTGCATGATTATTCACGTGTTCAGTGCATGATCAATTACGTGATCAGTGCATGATCAGTCACGTGACCAGTACATGGTAGCTACGTGATCATTGCATGATCAGCCACGTGATCAGTGCATGATAGCCACTTGATCAGTGCATGATAGCCACGTGATCAGTGCATGATCAGTCATGTGATACGTGTGTGATCAGCCACGTGATCAGTGCATGATAGCCACGTGATCAGTGCATGATCAGTCACGTGATACGTGTGTGATCAGCCACGTGATCAGTGCATGATGAGTCAGGTGATCAGTGGAGGATTAATTACGTGATTAGTGCATGATCAGTCACGTGACCAGTACATGGTTGCTACGTGATCATTGCATGATCAGCCACGTGAGCAGTGCATGATAGCCACGTGATCAGTGCATGATCAGTCAGGTGATCAGTACATGATCAGTCAACTGAACAGTGCATGCTCATTTACGTGATCTGAGAATGATCAGTCATGTGACCAGTATATGGTAGCTACGTGAACATTGCATGACCAGCCAGGTGAGAAGTGCATGAGAGCCACGTGATGTGTGCATGATCAGTTACGTGAGCAGAGTATGATCAGCCACGTGATCAGTGCATGGGTGCCACGTGATCAGTACATGATCAGTCACGTGAGAGGTGTGTGGTAAGCCACGTGAACAGTGCATGTTCAGCCACGTGATCAGTGCATGATATCCACGTGATCAGAACATGATCAGTTACGTGAACAGTGTATCATCAGCCACGTGAGCAGTGCATGGTCAACACGTGAACAGCCTATGATCAAACACGTGATCAGTGCATGATATCCACGTGATCAGTGCATGATGAGTCTCGTGAACAGTGCATGATCAGTCACGTGATCAGTGCATGATCAGTCACGTGATCAGTGCATGATCAGTCACGTGACCAGTACATGGTAGCTGCGTGAACATTGCATGATCAGCCAAGTTAGCAGTGCATGATAGCCACGTGATCAGTGCATGATCAGTCACGTGAGCAGTGTATGATCAGCCATGTGATCAGTGCATGGTCAGACACGTGAACAATGTATGATCAGCCACGTGATCAGTGCATGATATCCAAGTGATCAGTGCATGCTCAGTCACGTGATCAGGGCCTGCTGAGCTGCGTGATTCCTGTCTGCTCATCTGCTTGACAATTGCCAGCTGAGCTGCATGATTCCTGCCTGTCATCTGCTTGACAATTGCCAGCTGTGCTGTGTAATTCCTGCCTGCTCAGCTGCTTGATTATTGCCAGCTGAGCAGCATGATTCCTCACAGCTGAGTTCCATGATTTTTGCCTGCTGACTGTTTGATTCGTGCCTACTCAGCTCTTTGTTTATTTTCTCCAGAGGCACAGGATCAGTGTATGAAAGCAAACATGATCAGCGCATGATCAGTCACATGAGCAGCGCCACTAAGTCACGTGATCACTACATGATAGTTATGTGATCAGTCCATGCTCAGTCAGGGTAGCAGTGAATGATCAGCCACGTGATCAGTGCATGATAGCCACGTGATCATTGCATGATAGCCACATGATCATGTGCATGATCAGCCAGGTGATCAGTACATGATAGCTAAGTAATCAGTTCATGTTTAGTCACCTGATCTGTGCATGACGAGGCAGGTGATCAGTGTATGATCAGCCACGTTAACAATGCAATATAGCCACATGATCAGTGCATGATCAATTACGTCATCAGTGCATGATCAGTCCCGTGACCAGTACATGGTAGCTGGGTGAACATTGCATGATCAGCCAAGTTAGCAGTGCATGATAGCCACGTGATCAGTGCATGATCAGTCACGTGATCAGTGCATGATCAGTCATGTGATCAGTGCATGACCAGCCACGGGATGAGTGCATGATGACCCACGTGATCAGTATGACCAGCCAAGTGATCAGTGCATGATAGCAACGTGATTAGTGCATGATCAGTCACGTGATCAGTGCATGGTCAGTCACGTGACCAGTACATGGTAGCTACGTGATCAGTGCATGATAGCCACGTGATCAGTGCATGATAGCCACGTGATCAGTGCATGATCAGTCATGTGATCAGTGTATAATCAGCCACGTGATTAGTGCATGATAGCCACGTGATCAGTGCATGATCAGTCATGTGATCATTGCATGATGAGCCACGTGATCAGTGCATGATAGCCAGCTGATCAGTGCATGATAGCCACGTGATCAGTGCATGATCACTCATGTGATCAGTGCATGATCAGCCACGTGATTAGTGCATGATCAGTCATGTGATCAGTGCATGATCAGCCACGTGATTAGTGCATGATGAGGCAGGTGATCAGTATGACCAGCCAAGTGATCAGTGCATGATAGCCACGTGATCAGTGCATGATCAGTCACGTGATCATTGCATGATCAGCCACGTAATCTGTGCATGATAGCCACGTGATCAGTGCATGATAGCCACGTGATCAGTGCATGATCAGCCACGTGATTAGTGCATGATGTGGCACGTGATCAGTATGACCAGTCAAGTGATCAGTGCATGATCAGTCACGTGATCAGTGCATGATCAGTCACGTGATCAGTGCATGATCAGCCACGTGATCAGTGCATGATCAGCCACATGATCAGTGCATGATCAATTACGTGATCAGTGCATGATCAGTCATGTGACCAGTATATGGTAGCTAGGTGATCATTACATGATCAGCCACATGAGCCGTGCATGAAGCCACGAGATCAGTGCATGATCAGTCACGTGATCAGTGCATGATCACTCACGTGAACAGTGCATGATAAGTCACCTGATCAGTGCATGATCAATTACGTGATCAGTGCATGATCACTCACGTGACCACTACATGGTAGCTACGTGATCATTGCATGAACAGCCGCTTGAGCAGTGCATGATAGCCACATGATCAGTGCATGATCTGTCGCATGATCAGTGTATGATCATCCGGGTGATCAGTGCATGGGCAGACATGTGATCAGTGCATGATATAGACGTGATCAGTGCATGATCAGTCTCGTGATCAGTGTATGATCAACCACGTGATCAGTGCACGATAGCCAGGTAATGAGTGCAAGATAGCCAGATGATCAGTGCATTATCAGTCACATGATCAGTGTATGATCATCCAAGTAATAAGTGCATGATAGCCAACTGATCAGGGGATGATCAGTCACCTGATCAGTGCATGGTCAGTCACGTGATCATTGCATGATCAGCCACGTGATCAGTGCATGATCAATTACGGGATCAGTGCATGATTAATCACGTGATCAGTACATGATCAGTCACGTGAACAGTGCATGATCAGTCATGTGATCAGTGTATGACCAGCCAAGTGATCAGTGCATGATAGCCATGTGATCAGTGCATGATCAGTCACGTGATCAGTGCATGATCAGTCACGTGATCAGTGTATGATCAGCCATGTGATCAGTGCATGATCAGCCAAATAATAAGTGCAAGATCAATTACGTGGTCAGTGCATGATCAGCCATGTGATCAGTGCATGATCAATCAAGTGATCATTACATGATCAGTCACGTGAACAGTGCCTGATCATTTACGTGATCTGTGCATGATCAGTCACGTGACCAGTATATGGTAGCTAGGTGATCATTCCATGATGAGCCACGTGAGCAGTGCATGATAGAAACGTGATGAGTGCATGATGAGTTACGTGATCAGTGCATGATCAGCCACGTGATCAGTGCATGATGCCACGTGATCAGTGCATGATAGTCACGTGATCAGTGCATGATCAGCCACGTGATCAGTGCATGATCAGCCACGTGATCAGTGCATGATAGCCACGTGATCAGTGCATGATCAGTCACGTGATCAGTGCATGATCATCCACGTGATCAGTGCATGATCAGTCACGTGATCAGTGCATGATCAGACGTGATCAGTGCATGATCAGTCACGTGATCAGTGCATGATCAGCCACGTGATCAGTGCATGATAGCCACGTGATCAGTGCATGATAGCCAGTGATCAGTGCATGATCAGTCACGTGATCAGTGCATGATCAGCCACGTGATCAGTGCATGATAGCCACTGATCAGTGCATGATCAGTCACGTGATCAGTGCATGATCAGTCACGTGATCAGTGCATGATCAGCCACGTGATCAGTGCATGATCAGCCACGTGATCAGTGCATGATCAGTCACGTGATCAGTGCATGATCAGTCACGTGATCAGTGCATGATCAGTCACGTGATCAGTGCATGATCAGCCACGTGATCAGTGCATGATAGCCACGTGATCAGTGCATGATCAGTCACGTGATCAGTGCATGATCAGTCACGTGATCAGTGCATGATCAGCCACGTGATCAGTGCATGATCAGCCACGTGATCAGTGCATGATCAGCCACGTGATCAGTGCATGATCAGCCACGTGATCAGTGCATGATCAGTCACGTGATCAGTACATGATCAGTCACGTGAACAGTGCATGATCATTTACGTGATCAGTGCATGATCAGTCACGTGACCAGTATATGGTAGCTACGTGATCATTCATGACAGCCACGTGAGCAGTGCATGATAGCCACGTGATGTGTGCATGAAGAGTTACGTGAGCAGAGTATGATCAGCCACGTGATCAGTGCATGAGTGCCACGTGATCAGTGCATGATATGTCACGTGACAGGTGTGTGATCAGCCACGTGAACAGTGCATGTTCAGCCACGTGATCAGTGCATGATAGCCACGTGATCAGTGCATGATCAGTTACGTGAGCAGTGTATGTTCAGCCACGTGATCAGTGCATGGTCAGACACGTGAACAGTGTATGATCAGCCACGTGATCAGTGCATGATATCCAAGTGATCAGTGCATGATCAATCACGTGATCAGTGTATGATCAGCCACGTGTACAGTGCATGCTCAGTCACGTGATCAGGGCCTGCTGAGCTGCGTGAGTACTGTCTGCTCATCTGCTTGACAATTGCCAGCTGAGCTGCACGATTCCTGCCTGTCATCTGCTTGACAATTGCCAGCTGTGCTGCGTAATTCCTGCCTGCTCAGCTGCTTGATTATTGCCAGCTGAACAGCATGATTCCTCACACCTGAGTTCCATGATTATTGCCTGCTGACTGTTTGATTCGTGCCTACTCAGCTCTTTGTTTATTGCCTCCAGAGGCACATGATCAGTGTATGATAGCAAACATGATCAGCGCATGATCAGAGCCATTAAGTCACGTGATCACTACATGATAGTCATGTGATCAGTCCATGCTCAGTCACGGTATCAGTGCATGATCAGCCACGTGATCAGTGCATGATCAGCCAGGTGATCAGTTCATGATAGCCATGTGATCAGTGCATGATTTGTCACGTGATCAGTGCATGATCAGGCAGGTGATCAGTGCATGATCAGCCACGTGATCAGTGCATGATCAGTCACCTGATGGGTGTATGATCAGTCACGTGACCAGTACATGGTAGCTACATGATCATTGCATGATCAGCCACGTGAGTAGTGCATGATAGCCACGTGATCAGTGCATGATCAGTCACGTGATCAGTGCATGATCAGTCATGTGATCAGTGCATGATCAGGCACGTGATCAGTGCATGATCAGCCACGTGATCAGTGCATGATAGCCACGTGATCAGTGCATGATCAGTCACGTGATCAGTGCATGATCAGTCACGTGATCAGTGCATGATCAGCCACGTGATCAGTGCATGATCAGCCACGTGATCAGTGCATGATCAATTACGTGATCAGTGCATGATCAGTCACGTGATCAGTGCATGGTAGCTACGTGATCAGTGCATGATCAGCCACGTGATCAGTGCATGATAGCCACGTGATCAGTGCATGATCAGTCACGTGATCAGTGCATGATCAGTCACGTGATCAGTGCATGATCAGTCACGTGATCAGTGCATGATCAATTACGTGATCAGTGCATGATCAGTCACGTGATCAGTGCATGGTAGCTACGTGATCAGTGCATGATCAGCCACGTGATCAGTGCATGATAGCCACGTGATCAGTGCATGATCAGTCACATGATCAGTGTATGATCATCCACGTGATCAGTGCATGATCAGTCATGTGATCAGTGCATGATATAGACGTGATCAGTGCATGATCAGTCACGTGATCAGTGCATGATCAGCCACGTGATCAGTGCATGATAGCCACGTGATCAGTGCATGATAGCCAGTGATCAGTGCATGATCAGTCACGTGATCAGTGCATGATCAGCCACGTGATCAGTGCATGATAGCCACTGATCAGTGCATGATCAGTCACGTGATCAGTGCATGATCAGTCACGTGATCAGTGCATGATCAGCCACGTGATCAGTGCATGATCAGTCACGTGATCAGTGCATGATCAGCCACGTGATCAGTGCATGATCAGCCACGTGATCAGTGCATGATCAGTCACGTGATCAGTGCATGATCAGCCACGTGATCAGTGCATGATCAGTCACGTGATCAGTGCATGATCAGCCACGTGATCAGTGCATGATCAGTCACGTGATCAGTGCATGATAGCCCGTGATCAGTGCATGATCAGTCCGTGATCAGTGCATGATCAGTCACGTGATCAGTGCATGATAGCCACGTGATCAGTGCATGATCAGCCACGTGATCAGTGCATGATCAGTCACGTGATCAGTGTGTGATCAGCCACGTGATCAGTGCATGATATCAGTGCATGATAGCCACGTGATCAGTGCATGATAGCCACGTGATCAGTGCATGATCAGCCACGTGATCAGTGCATGATGAGCCACGTGATCAGTGCATGATCAATTACGTGATCAGTGCATGATCAGTCACGTGACCAGTACATGGTTGCTACGTGATCGTTGCATGATCAGCCACGTGAGCAGTGCATGATAGCCACGTGATCAGTGCATGATCAGTCACGTGATCAGTACATGATCAGTCACGTGAACAGTGCATGATCATTTACGTGATCTGTGCATGATCAGTCACGTGACCAGTATATGGTAGCTACGTGATCATTCCATGACGAACCACGTGAACAGTGCATGATAGCCACATGATGTGTGCATGATGAGTTACGTGAGCAGAGTATGATCAGCCACGTGATCAGTGCATGACTGCCACGTGATCAGTGCATGATATGTCACGTGACAGGTGTGAGATCAGCCACGTGAACAGTGCATGTTCAGCCACGTGATCAGTGCATGATAGCCACGTGATCAGTGCATGATCAGTTACGTGAGCAGTGTATGACCAGACATGTGATCAGTGCATGGTCAGACACGTGAACAGTGTATGATCAGCCTCGTGATCAGTGCATGATATCCACGTGATCAGTGTATGATCAGCCACGTGAACAGTGCATGCTCAGTCACGTGATCAGGGCCTGCTGAGCTGCGTGATTACTGTCTGCTCATCTACTTGACAATTGCCAGCTGAGCTGAACGATTCCTGCCTGTCGTCTGCTTGACAATTGCCAGCTGTGCTGCGTAATTCCTGCCTGCTCAGCTGCTTGATTATTGCCAGCTGAGCAGCATGATTCCTCACAGCTGAGTTCCATGATTATTGACTGCTGACTGTATGATTCGTGCCTACTCAGCTCTTTGTTTATTGCCTCCAGAAGCATATGATCAGTGTATGATAGCAAACATGATCAGCGCATCATCAGTCACATGATCAGCGCCATTAAGTCACGTCATCACTACATGATAGTCATGTGATCAGTCCATGCACAGTCACGGTATCAGTGCATGATCAGCCACGTGATCAGTGCATGATCTGTCACATGATTAGTGTATGATCATCCACGTGATCAGTGCATGGGCAGTCATGTGATCAGTGCATGATATAGACGTGATCAGTGCATGATCAGTCACGTGATCAGTGCATGATAGCCACGTGATCAGTGCATGATCAGCCACGTGATCAGTGCATGATCAGTCATGTGTCAGTGCATGATAGCCCGTGATCAGTGCATGATCAGTCCCGTGATCAGTGCATGATCAGCCACGTGATCAGTGCATGATAGCCACGTGATCAGTGCATGATCAGTCACGTGATCAGTGCATGATCAGTCACGTGATCAGTGCATGATCAGCCACGTGATCAGTGCATGATCAGTCACGTGATCAGGGCATGATGAGCTGTGTGATTACTGTCTGATCATCTGCTTGACAATTGCCAGCTGAGCTGCACGATTCCTGCCTGTCATCTCCTTGACAATTGCCACCTGTGCTGCATAATTCCTGCCTGCTCATCTACTTGATTATTGCCAGCTGAGCAGCATGATTTCTCAGAGGTGAGTTCCATGATTATAGCCTGCTGACTGATTCCTACCTACTCAGCTCTATGTTCATTGCCTCCAGAGGCACATGATCAGTGCATGACACCAAACATGATCAGTGCATGATCAGTCACATGATCAGTGCATGATAAGCCACGTGATCAGTGCATGATCAATTACGTGATCAGTGCATGATCAGTCACGTGATCAGTACATGGTAGCTACGTGATCAGTGCATGATCAGCCACGTGATCAGTGCATGATAGCCACGTGATCAGTGCATGATCAGTCACGTGATCAGTGCATGATCAGTCACGTGATCAGTGCATGATCAGTCACTGATCAGTGCATGATCAGTCACGTGATCAGTGCATGGTAGCTACGTGATCAGTGCATGATCAGCCACGTGATCAGTGCATGATAGCCACGTGATCAGTGCATGATCAGTCACGTGATCAGTGCATGATAGCCACGTGATCAGTGCATGATCAGCCACGTGATCAGTGCATGATAGTCACGTGATCAGTGCATGATCAGTTACGTGAGCAGTGTATGATCAGCCACGTGATCAGTGCATGGTCAGACACGTGAACAGTGTATGATCAGGCACGTGATCAGTGCATGATATCCAAGTGATCAGTGCATGATCAATCACGTGATCAGTGTATGATCAGCCACGTGAACAGTGCATGCTCAGTCACGTGATCAGGGCCTGCTGAGCTGCGTGATTACTGTCTGCTCATCTGCTTGACAATTGCCAGCTGAGCTGCACGATTCCTGCCTGTCATCTGCTTCACAATTGCAAGCTGTGCTGCGTAATTCCTGCCTGCTCAGCTGCTTGATTATTGCCAGCTGAGCAGCATGATTCCTCACAGCTGAGTTCCATGATTATTGCCTGCTGACTGTTTGATTCGTGCCTACTCAGCTCTTTGTTTATTGCCTCCAGAGGCACATGATCAGTGCATGATAGCAAACATGATCAGCGCATGATCAGTCACATGATCAGCGCCATTAAGTCACGTGATCACTACATGATAGTCATGTGATCAGTCCATGCACAGTCACGGTATCAGTGCATGATCAGCCACGTGATCAGTGCATGATCTGTCACATGATTAGTGTATGATCATCTACGTGATATGTGCATGGGCAGTCATGTGATCAGTGCATGATATAGACGTGATCAGTGCATGATCAGTCTCGTGATCAGTGCATGATAGCCACGTGATCAGTGCATGATCTGTCACCTGATGGGTTTATGATCATTCACGTGACCTGTACATGGTAGCTACATGATCATTGCATGATCAGCCACGTGAGTAGTGCACGATAGCCACGTGATCACTGCATGATCAGTCACGTGATCAGTGCATGATCAGTCATGTGACCAGTACATGGTAGCTGGGTGATCATTGCATGATCAGCCACGTGAGCAGTGCATGATAGCCACGTGATCAGTGCATGATCAGACACGTGATCAGTGCATGATCAGTCACGTGATCAGTGCATGATCAGCCACGTGATCAGTGCATGATCAGCCACGTGATCAGTGCATGATCAGCCACGTGATCAGTGCATGATAGCCACGTGATCAGTGCATGATCAGTCACGTGATCAGTGCATGATCAGTCACGTGATCAGTGCATGATCAATTACGTGATCAGTGCATGATCAGTCACGTGATCAGTACATGGTAGCTACGTGATCAGTGCATGATCAGCCACGTGATCAGTGCATGATAGCCACGTGATCAGTGCATGATCAGTCACGTGATCAGTGCATGATCAGTCACGTGATCAGTGCATGATCGTCACGTGATCAGTGCATGATCAGTCACGTGATCAGTGCATGGTAGCTACGTGATCATTGCATGACAGCCACGTGATCAGTGCATGATAGCCACGTGATGTGCATGATCAGTCACGTGATCAGTGCATGATCAGCCACGTGATCAGTGCATGATGCCACGTGATCAGTGCATGATATGTCACGTGACAGTGTGTGATCAGCCACGTGATCAGTGCATGATCAGCCACGTGATCAGTGCATGATAGCCACGTGATCAGTGCATGATCAGTCACGTGATCAGTGCATGATCAGTCACGTGATCAGTGCATGATCAGTCACGTGATCAGTGCATGATCAATTACGTGATCAGTGCATGATCAGTCACGTGATCAGTGCATGATAGCTACGTGATCAGTGCATGATCAGCCACGTGATCAGTGCATGATAGCCACGTGATCAGTGCATGATCAGCCACGTGATCAGTGCATGATAGTCGCGTGATCAGTGCATGATCAGCCACGTGATCAGTGCATGATAGCCACGTGATCAGTGCATGATCAGTCACGTGATCAGTGCATGATCAGCCACGTGATCAGTGCATGATCAGTCACGTGATCAGTGCATGATCAGCCACGTGATCAGTGCATGGTCAGTCACGTGATCAGTGCATGATCAGCCACGTGATCAGTGCATGATAGCCACGTGATCAGTGCATGATCAGTTACGTGATCAGTGTATGATCAGCCACGTGAACAGTGCACGCTCAGTCACGTGATCAGGGCCTGCTGAGCTGCGTGATTACTGTCTGCTCATCTGCTTGACAATTGCCAGCTGAGCTGCACGATTCCTGCCTGTCATCTGCTTGACAATTGCCAGCTGTGCTGCGTAATTCCTGCCTGCTCAGCTGCTTGATTATTGCCAGCTGAGCAGCATGATTCCTCACAGCTGAGTTCCATGATTATTGCCTGCTGACTGTTTGATTCGTGCCTACTCAGCTCTTTGTTTATTGCCTCCAGAGGCACATGATCAGTGCATGATAGCAAACATGATCAGCGCATGATCAGTCACATGATCAGCGCCATTAAGTCACGTGATCACTACATGATAGTCATGTGATCAGTCCATGCACAGTCACGGTATCAGTGCATGATCAGCCACGTGATCAGTGCATGATCTGTCACATGATTAGTGTATGATCATCCACGTGATCAGTGCATGGGCAGTCATGTGATCAGTGCATGATATAGACGTGATCAGTGCATGATCAGTCACGTGATCAGTGCATGATAGCCACGTGATCAGTGCATGATCAGTCACCTGATGGGTGTATGATCATTCACGTGACCTGTACATGGTAGCTACATGATCATTGCATGATCAGCCACGTGAGTAGTGCATGATAGCCACGTGATCAGTGCATGATCAGTCACGTGATCAGTGCATGATCAGTCATGTGACCAGTACATGGTAGCTGCGTGATCATTGCATGATCAGCCACGTGATCAGTGCATGATAGCCACGTGATCAGTGCATGATCAGCCACGTGATCAGTGCATGATCAGTCACGTGATCAGTGCATGATCAGCCACGTGATCAGTGCATGATAGCCACGTGATCAGTGCATGATAGCCACGTGATCAGTGCATGATCAGTCACGTGATCAGTGCATGATCAGTCACGTGATCAGTGCATGATCAGCCACGTGATCAGTGCATGATCAGCCACGTGATCAGTGCATGATCAGTTACGTGATCAGTGCATGATCAGTCACGTGATCAGTGCATGGTAGCTACGTGATCAGTGCATGATCAGCCACGTGATCAGTGCATGATAGCCACGTGATCAGTGCATGATAGCCACGTGATCAGTGCATGATCAGCCACGTGATCAGTGCATGATAGCCACGTGATCAGTGCATGATCAGTCATGTGATACGTGTGTGATCAGCCACGTGATCAGTGCATGATATCCACGTGATCAGTGCATGATAGCCACGTGATCAGTGCATGATAGCCACGTGATCAGTGCATGATCAGTCACGTGATACAGTGTGATCAGCCACGTGATCAGTGCATGATCAATTACGTGATCAGTGCATGATCAGTCACGTGACCAGTACATGGTTGCTACGTGATCATTGCATGATCAGCCACGTGAGCAGAGCATGATAGCCACGTGATCAGTGCATGATCAGTCACGTGATCAGTACATGATCACTCACGTGAACAGTGCATGATCGTTTACGTGATCTTTGCATGATCAGTCACGTGACCAGTATATGGTAGCTACGTGATCATTCCATGACGAGCCACGTGAGCAGTGCATGATAGCCACGTGATGTGCATGATCAGTTACGTGAGGAGAGGATGATCAGCCACGTGATCAGTGCATGAGTGCCACGTGATCAGTGCATGATATGTCACATGACAGGTGTGTGATCAGCCACGTGAACAGTGCATGTTCAGCCACGTGATCAGTGCATGATAGCCACGTGATCAGTGCATGATCAGTTACCTGAGCAGTGTATGATCTGCCACGTGATCACTTCATGGTCAGACACGTGAACAGTGTATGATCAGCCACGTGATCAGTGCATGATATCCAAGTGATCAGTGCATGATCATCACGTGATCAGTGTATGATCAGCCACATGAACAGTGCATGCTCAGTCACGTGATCAGGGCCTGCTGAGCTGCGTGATTACTGTCTGCTCATCTGCTTGACAATTGCCAGCTGAGCTGCACGATTCCTGCCTGTCATCTGCTTGACAATTGCCAGCTGTGCTGCGTAATTCCTGCCTGCTCAGCTGCTTAATTATTGCCAGCTGAGCAGCATGATTCCTCACAGCTGAGTTCCATGATTTTTGCCTGTTGACTGTTTGATTCGTGCCTACTCAGCTCTTTGTTTATTGCCTCCAGAGGCACATGATCAGTGTATGAAAGCAAACATGATCAGCGCATGATCAGTCACATGATAAGCGCCATTAAGTCACGTGATCACTACATGATAGTCATGTGATCAGTCCATGCTCAGTCACGGTATCAGTGCATGATCAGCCACGTGATCAGTGCATGATCAGCCACGTGATCAGTTCATGATAGCCATGTGATCAGTGCATGATCAGTCACGTGATCAGTGCATGATCAGGCACGTGATCAGTGCATGATCAGTCACCTGATGGGTGTATGATCAGTCACGTGACCAGTACATGGTAGCTACATGATCATTGCATGATCAGCCACGTGAGTAGTGCATGATAGCCACGTGATCAGTGCATGATCAGTCACGTGATCAGTGCATGATCAGTCATGTGATCAGTGCATGATCAGGCACGTGATCAGTGCATGATCAGCCACGTGATCAGTGCATGATAGCCACGTGATCAGTGCATGATCAGTCACGTGATCAGTGCATGATCAGTCACGTGATCAGTGCATGATCAGCCACGTGATCAGTGCATGATCAGCCACGTGATCAGTGCATGATCATTACGTGATCAGTGCATGATCAGTCACGTGATCAGTGCATGGTAGCTACGTGATCAGTGCATGATCAGCCACGTGATCAGTGCATGATAGCCACGTGATCAGTGCATGATCAGTCACGTGATCAGTGCATGATCAGTCACGTGATCAGTGCATGATCAGTCACGTGATCAGTGCATGATCAGTCACGTGATCAGTGCATGATCAGCCACGTGATCAGTGCATGATAGCCACGTGATCAGTGCATGATCAGTCACGTGATCAGTGCATGATCAGTCACGTGATCAGTGCATGATCAGCCACGTGATCAGTGCATGATCAGTCACGTGATCAGTGCATGATCAGCCACGTGATCAGTGCATGATATCAGTGCATGAGAGCAACGTGATCAGTGCATGATAGCCACGTGATCAGTGCATGATCAGTCACGTGATCAGTGTGTGATCAGCCACGTGATCAGTGCATGATAGCCACGTGATCAGTGCATGATAGCCACGTGATCAGTGCATGATAGTCACGTGATCATGCATGATCAGTCACGTGATCAGTGTGTGATCAGCCACGTGATCAGTGCATGATCAGCCACGTGATCAGTGCATGATCAGCCACGTGATCAGTGCATGATCAGTCACGTGATCAGTGCATGATTGCTACGTGATCAGTGCATGATCAGCCACGTGATCAGTGCATGATCAGCCACGTGATCAGTGCATGATCAGTCACGTGATCAGTGCATGATCAATCACGTGATCAGTGCATGATCAGTCACGTGATCAGTGTATGATCAGCCACGTGAACAGTGCATGCTCAGTCACGTGATCAGGGCCTGCTGAGCTGCGTGATTACTGTCTGCTCATCTGCTTGACAATTGCCAGCTGAGCTGCACGATTCCTGCCTGTCATCTGCTTGACAATTGCCAGCTGTGCTGCGTAATTCCTGCCTGCTCAGCTGCTTGATTATTGCCAGCTGAGCAGCATGATTCCTCACAGATGAATTCCATGATTATTGCCTGCTGACTTTTGATTCGTGCCTACTCAGCTCTTTGTTTATTGCCTCCAGAGGCACATGATCAGTGTATGATAGCAAACATGATCAGCGCATGATCAGTCACATGATCAGCGCCATTAAGTCACGTGATCACTACATGATAGTCATGTGATCAGTCCATGCACAGTCACGGTATCAGTGCATGATCAGCCACGTGATCAGTGCATGATCTGTCACATGTTTAGTGTATGATCATCCACGTGATCAGTGCATGGGCAGTCATGTGATCAGTGCATGATATAGACGTGATCAGTGCGTGATCAGTGCATGATCAGTGCATGATAGCCACGTGATCAGTGCATGATCAGTCACCTGATGGGTGTATGATCATTCACGTGACCTGTACATGGTAGCTACATGATCATTGCATGATCAGCCACGTGAGTAGTGCATGATAGCCACGTGATTACCGCATGATCAGTCACGTGATCAGTGCATGATCAGTCATGTGACCAGTACATGGTAGCTGCGTGATCATGCATGATCAGCCACGTGAGCAGTGCATGATAGCCACGTGATCAGTGCATGATCAGACACGTGATCAGTGCATGATCAGTCACGTGATCAGTGCATGATCAGCCACGTGATCAGTGCATGATCAGGCACGTGATCAGTGTATATCAGCCACGTGATCAGTGCATGATAGCCACGTGATCAGTGCATGATCAGTCACGTGATCAGTGCATGATCAGTTACGTGATCAGTGCATGATCAGCCACGTGATCAGTGCATGATCAGCCACGTGATCAGTGCATGATCAATTACGTGATCAGTGCATGATCAGTCACGTGACCAGTACATGGTAGCTACGTGATCATTGCATGATCAGCCACGTGATCAGTGCATGATAGCCACGTGATCAGTGCATGATCAGCCACGTGATCAGTGCATGATCAGCCACGTGATCAGTGCATGATCAGTCATGTGATCAGTGCATGATCAGGCACGTGATCAGTGCATGATCAGCCACGTGATCAGTGCATGATAGCCACGTGATCAGTGCATGATCAGTCACGTGATCAGTGCATGATCAGTCACGTGATCAGTGCATGATCAGTCACGTGATCAGTGCATGATCATTTACGTGATCAGTGCATGATCAGTCACGTGACCAGTGCATGGTAGCTACGTGATCAGTGCATGATCAGCCACGTGAGCAGTGCATGATAGCCACGTGATCAGTGCATGATCAGTCACGTGATCAGTGCATGATCAGTCACGTGATCAGTGCATGATCAGTCACGTGATCAGTGCATGATCAATTACGTGATCAGTGCATGATCAGTCACGTGACCAGTGCATGGTAGCTACGTGATCATGCATGATCAGCCACGTGATCAGTGCATGATAGCCACGTGATCAGTGCATGATCAGTCACGTGATCAGTGTATGATCATCCACGTGATCAGTGCATGATCAGTCACGTGATCAGTGCATGATATAGACGTGATCAGTGCATGATCAGTCACGTGATCAGTGCATGATCAGCCACGTGATCAGTGCATGATAGCCACGTGATCAGTGCATGATAGCCAGTGATCAGTGCATGATCAGTCACGTGATCAGTGCATGATCAGCCACGTGATCAGTGCATGATAGCCACTGATCAGTGCATGATCAGTCACGTGATCAGTGCATGATCAGTCACGTGATCAGTGCATGATCAGCCACGTGATCAGTGCATGATCAGCCACGTGATCAGTGCATGATCAGTCACGTGATCAGTGCATGATCAGCCACGTGATCAGTGCATGATCAGTCACGTGATCAGTGCATGATCAGTCATGTGATCAGTGCATGATAGCCCGTGATCAGTGCATGATCAGTCACGTGATCAGTGCATGATCAGTCACGTGATCAGTGCATGATAGCCACGTGATCAGTGCATGATCAGCCACGTGATCAGTGCATGATAGCCACGTGATCAGTGCATGATCAGCCACGTGATCATGTGCATGATCAGCCACGTGATCAGTGCATGATAGCTACGTGATCAGTGCATGATCAGTCACGTGATCAGTGCATGATCAGTCACGTGATCAGTGCATGATCAGCCACGTGATCAGTGCATGATAGCCACGTGATCAGTGCATGATCAGTCACTGATCAGTGCATGATCAGTCACGTGACAGTACATGGTAGCTACATGATCATTGCATGATCAGCCACGTGATCAGTGCATGATAGCCACGTGATCAGTGCATGATCAGTCACGTGATCAGTGCATGATCAGCCACGTGATCAGTGCATGATCAGTCACGTGATCAGTGCATGATCATCCACGTGATCAGTGCATGATCAGTCACGTGATCAGTGCATGATCAGACGTGATCAGTGCATGATCAGTACGTGATCAGTGCATGATAGCCACGTGATCAGTGCATGATCAGTCACGTGATCAGTGCATGATCAGTCACGTGACAGTACATGGTAGTTACGTGATCAGTGCATGATCAGCCACGTGATCAGTGCATGATAGCCACGTGATCAGTGCATGATCAGCCACGTGATCAGTGCATGATCAGTCACGTGATCAGTCATGATCAGCCACGTGATCAGTGCATGATCAATTACGTGATCAGTGCATGATCAGTCACGTGACCAGTACATGGTAGCTGCGTGATCATTGCATGATCAGCCAAGTGAGCAGTGCATGATAGCCACGTGATCAGTGCATGATCAGTCACGTGATCAGTGCATGATCAGTCACGTGATCAGTGCATGGTAGCTGCGTGATCATGCATGATCAGCCACGTGATCAGTGCATGATAGCCACGTGATCAGTGCATGATCAGTCACGTGATCAGTGCATGATCAGTCACGTGATCAGTGCATGATCAGCCACGTGATCAGTGCATGATCAGTTACGTGATCAGTGCATGATCAGTCACGTGATCAGTGCATGGTAGCTACGTGATCAGTGCATGATCAGCCACGTGATCAGTGCATGATAGCCACGTGATCAGTGCATGATCAGCCACGTGATCAGTGCATGATCAGTCACGTGATCAGTGCATGATCAGCCACGTGATCAGTGCATGATAGCCACGTGATCAGTGCATGACAATTACGTGATCAGTGCATGATCAATCACGTGATCAGTGCATGATAGCCACGTGATCAGTGCATGATCAGTCACGTGATCAGTGTATGATCAGCCACGTGAACAGTGCATGCTCAGTCACGTGATCAGGGCCTGCTGAGCTGCGTGATTACTGTCTGCTCATCTGCTTGACAATTGCCAGCTGAGCTGCACGATTCCTGCCTGTCATCTGCTTGACAATTGCCACCTGTGCTGCATAATTCCTGCCTGCTCATCTGCTTGATTATTGCCAGCTGAGCAGCATGATTTCTCAGAGCTGAGTTCCATGATTATTGCCTACTGATTCCTGCCTACTCAGCTCTTTGTTCATTGCCTCCAGAGGCACATGATCAGTGTATGACAGAAACATGATCAGCACATGATGAATCACATGATCAGTGCATGATAAGCCACGTGATCAGTGCATGATCAATTACGTGATCAGTGCATGATCAGTCATGTGATCAGTGCATGATAGCTGCGTGATCAGTGCATGATCAGCCACGTGATCAGTGCATGATCAGTCACGTGATCAGTGCATGATCAGCCACGTGATCAGTGCATGATCAGTCACGTGATCAGTGCATGGTAGCTACGTGATCAGTGCATGATCAGCCACGTGATCAGTGCATGATAGCCACGTGATCAGTGCATGATCAGCCACGTGATCAGTGCATGATAGCCACGTGATCAGTGCATGATCAGTCACGTGATACGTGTGTGATCAGCCACGTGATCAGTGCATGATATCCACGTGATCAGTGCATGATAGCCACGTGATCACTTCATGATTAGTCACGTGATCAGTGCATGATCAGTCACGTGATACAGTGTGATCAGCCACGTGATCAGTGCATGATGAGCCACGTGATCAGTGCATGATCAATTACGTGATCAGTGCATGATCAGTCACGTGACCAGTACATGGTTGCTACGTGATCGTTGCATGATCAGCCACGTGAGCAGTGCATGATAGCCACGTGATCAGTGCATGATCAGTCACGTGATCAGTGCATGATCAGTCACGTGAACAGTGCATGATCATTTACGTGATCAGTGCATGATCAGTCACGTGACCTGTATATGGTAGCTTCATGATCATTCCGTGACGAACCACGTGAGCAGTGCATGATAGCCACGTGATGTGTGCATGATCAGTGACGTGAACAGAGTATGATCAGCCACGTGATCAGTGCATGAGTGCCATGTGATCAGTGCATGATATGTCACGTGACAGTGTGTGATCAGCCACGTGATCAGTGCATGATCAGCCACGTGATCAGTGCATGATAGCCACGTGATCAGTGCATGATCAGTTACGTGATCAGTGTATGATCAGCCACGTGATCAGTGCATGGTCAGACACGTGAACAGTGTATGATCAGCCTCGTGACCAGTGCATGATATCCACGTGATCAGTGCATGATCAATCACGTGATCAGTGTATGATCAGCCACGTGAACAGTGCATGCTCAGTCACGTGATCAGGGCCTGCTGAGCTGCGTGATTACTGTCTGCTCATCTGCTTGACAATTGCCAGCTGAGCTGCACGATTCCTGCCTGTCATCTGCTTGAGAATTGCCAGCTGTGCTGTCTAATTCCTGTCTGCTAGCTGCTTGATTATTGCCAGCTGAGCAGCATGATTCACGTGAACAGTGCATGCTCAGTCACGTGATCAGGGCCTGCTGAGCTGCGTGATTACTGTCTGCTCATCTGCTTGACAATTGCCAGCTGAGCTGCACGATTCCTGCCTGTCATCTGCTTGACAATTGCCAGCTGTGCTGCGTAATTCCTGCCTGCTCAGCTGCTTGATTATTGCCAGCTGAGCAGCATGATTCCTCACAGCTGAGTTCCATGATTGTTGCCTGCTGACTGTTTGATTCGTGCCTACTCAGCTCTTTGTTTATTGCCTCCAGAGGCACATGATCAGTGTATGATAGCAAACATGATCAGCGCATGATCAGTCACATGATCAGCGCCATTAAGTCACGTGATCACTACATGATAGTCATGTGATCAGTCCATGCTCAGTCACGGTATCAGTGCATGATCAGCCACGTGATCAGTGCATGATCAGCCACGTGATCAGTGCATGATAGCTATGTGATCAGTGCATGATCAGTCACGTGATCAGTGCATGATCAGGCACGTGATCAGTGCATGATCAGTCACCTGATCAGTGCATGATCAGTCACGTGACCAGTACATGGTAGCTACATGATCATTGCATGATCAGCCACGTGAGTAGTGCATGATAGCCACGTGATCAGTGCATGATCAGTCACGTGATCAGTGCATGATCAGCCATGTGATCAGTGCATGATCAGGCACGTGATCAGTGCATGATCAGCCACGTGATCAGTGCATGATAGCCACGTGATCAGTGCATGATCAGTCACGTGATCAGTGCATGATCAGTCACGTGATCAGTGCATGATCAGCCACGTGATCAGTGCATGATCAGCCACGTGATCAGTGCATGATCAGTCACGTGACCAGTACATGGTAGCTACGTGATCAGTGCATGATCAGCCACGTGATCAGTGCATGATAGCCACGTGATCAGTGCATGATCAGTCACGTGATCAGTGCATGATCAGTCACGTGATCAGTGCATGATCAGTCACGTGATCAGTGCATGATCAATTACGTGATCAGTGCATGATCAGTCACGTGATCAGTGCATGATAGCCACGTGATCAGTGCATGATCAGCCACGTGATCAGTGCATGATAGCCACGTGATCAGTGCATGATCAGTCATGTGATCAGTGCATGATCAGTCACGTGATCAGTGCATGATCAGCCACGTGATCAGTGCATGATAGCCACGTGATCAGTGCATGATCAGTCACGTGATCAGTGCATGATCAGTCACGTGATCAGTGCATGATCAGCCACGTGATCAGTGCATGATCAGCCACGTGATCAGTGCATGATCAGTCACGTGATCAGTGCATGATCAGCCACGTGATCAGTGCATGATAGCCACGTGATCAGTGCATGACAATTACGTGATCAGTGCATGATCAGTCACGTGATCAGTGCATGATAGCCACGTGATCAGTGCATGATCAGTCACGTGATCAGTGTGTGATCAGCCACGTGAACAGTGCATGCTCAGTCACGTGATCAGGGCCTGCTGAGCTGCGTGATTACTGTCTGCTCATCTGCTTGACAATTGCCAGCTGAGCTGCACGATTCCTGCCTGTCATCTGCTTGACAATTGCCAGCTGTGCTGCATAATTCCTGCCTGCTCAGCTGCTTGATTATTGCCAGCTGAGCAGCATGATTTCTCACAGCTGAGTTCCATGATTATTGCCTACTGATTCGTGCCTACTCAGCTCTTTGTTCATTGCCTCCAGAGGCACATGATCAGTGTATGACAGAAACATGATCAGCACATGATGAATCACATGATCAGTGCATGATAAGCCACGTGATCAGTGCATGATCAGTCACGTGATCAGTGCATGATCAGTCATGTGATCAGTGCATGATAGCTGCGTGATCAGTGCATGATCAGCCACGTGATCAGTGCATGATCAGTCACGTGATCAGTGCATGATCAGCCACGTGATCAGTGCATGATCAGTCACGTGATCAGTGCATGGTAGCTACGTGATCAGTGCATGATCAGCCACGTGATCAGTGCATGATAGCCACGTGATCAGTGCATGATCAGCCACGTGATCAGTGCATGATAGCCACGTGATCAGTGCATGATCAGTCACGTGATCGTGTGTGATCAGCCACGTGATCAGTGCATGATATCCACGTGATCAGTGCATGATAGCCACGTGATCAGTGCATGATTAGTCACGTGATCAGTGCATGATCAGTCACGTGATCAGTGTGATCAGCCACGTGATCAGTGCATGATGAGCCACGTGATCAGTGCATGATCAATTACGTGATCAGTGCATGATCAGTCACGTGACCAGTACATGGTTGCTACGTGATCGTTGCATGATCAGCCACGTGATCAGTGCATGATAGCCACGTGATCAGTGCATGATCAGTCACGTGATCAGTGCATGATCAGTCACGTGATCAGTGCATGATCATTTACGTGATCAGTGCATGATCAGTCACGTGACCAGTATATGGTAGCTTCGTGATCATTCCATGACAGCCACGTGAGCAGTGCATGATAGCCACGTGATCAGTGCATGATCAGTCACGTGATCAGTGTATGATCAGCCACGTGATCAGTGCATGAGTGCCACGTGATCAGTGCATGATAGTCACGTGACAGTGTGTGATCAGCCACGTGATCAGTGCATGATCAGCCACGTGATCAGTGCATGATAGCCACGTGATCAGTGCATGATCAGTTACGTGATCAGTGTATGATCAGCCACGTGATCAGTGCATGGTCAGACACGTGATCAGTGTATGATCAGCCTCGTGACCAGTGCATGATATCCACGTGATCAGTGCATGATCAGTCACGTGATCAGTGTATGATCAGCCACGTGAACAGTGCATGCTCAGTCACGTGATCAGTGCCTGATGAGCTGCGTGATTACTGTCTGCTCATCTGCTTGACAATTGCCAGCTGAGCTGCACGATTCCTGCCTGTCATCTGCTTGACAATTGCCAGCTGTGCTGTCAATTCCTGTCTGCTAGCTGCTTGATTATTGGCAGCTGAGCAGCATGATTCACGTGAACAGTGCATGCTCAGTCACGTGATCAGGGCCTGCTGAGCTGCGTGATTACTGTCTGCTCATCTGCTTGACAATTGCCAGCTGAGCTGCACGATTCCTGCCTGTCATCTGCTTGACAATTGCCAGCTGTGCTGCGTAATTCCTGCCTGCTCAGCTGCTTGATTATTGCCAGCTGAGCAGCATGATTCCTCACAGCTGAGTTCCATGATTATTGCCTGCTGACTGTTTGATTCGTGCCTACTCAGCTCTTTGTTTATTGCCTCCAGAGGCACATGATCAGTGTATGATAGCAAACATGATCAGTGCATGATCAGTCACATGATCAGCGCCATTAAGTCACGTGATCACTACATGATAGTCATGTGATCAGTCCATGCTCAGTCACGGTATCAGTGCATGATCAGCCACGTGATCAGTGCATGATCAGCCACGTGATCAGTGCATGATAGCTATGTGATCAGTGCATGATCAGTCACGTGATCAGTGCATGATCAGGCACGTGATCAGTGCATGATCAGTCACCTGATGGGTGTATGATCAGTCACGTGACCAGTACATGGTAGCTACATGATGATTGCATGATCAGCCACGTGAGTAGTGCATGATAGCCACGTGATCAGTGCATGATCAGTCACGTGATCAGTGCATGATCAGCCATGTGATCAGTGCATGATCAGGCACGTGATCAGTGCATGATCAGCCACGTGATCAGTGCATGATAGCCACGTGATCAGTGCATGATCAGTCACGTGATCAGTGCATGATCAGTCACGTGATCAGTGCATGATCAGCCACGTGATCAGTGCATGATCAGCCACGTGATCAGTGCATGATCAGTCACGTGATCAGTGCATGATCAGCCACGTGATCAGTGCATGATCAGTCACGTGATCAGTGCATGATCAGCCACGTGATCAGTGCATGATCAGTCACGTGATCAGTGCATGATAGCCCGTGATCAGTGCATGATCAGTCCGTGATCAGTGCATGATCAGTCACGTGATCAGTGCATGATAGCCACGTGATCAGTGCATGATCAGCCACGTGATCAGTGCATGATCAGTCACGTGATCGTGTGTGATCAGCCACGTGATCAGTGCATGATATCAGTGCATGATAGCCACGTGATCAGTGCATGATAGCCACGTGATCAGTGCATGATCAGCCACGTGATCAGTGCATGATGAGCCACGTGATCAGTGCATGATCAATTACGTGATCAGTGCATGATCAGTCACGTGACCAGTACATGGTTGCTACGTGATCGTTGCATGATCAGCCACGTGAGCAGTGCATGATAGCCACGTGATCAGTGCATGATCAGTCACGTGATCAGTACATGATCAGTCACGTGAACAGTGCATGATCATTTACGTGATCTGTGCATGATCAGTCACGTGACCAGTATATGATAGCTTCATGATCATTCCATGACGAACCACGTGAACAGTGCATGATAGCCACGTGATGTGTGCATGATCAGTTACGTGAGCAGAGTATGATCAGCCACGTGATCAGTGCATGAGTGCCACGTGATCAGTGCATGATATGTCACGTGACAGGTGTGAGATCAGCCACGTGAACAGTGCATGTTCAGCCACGTGATCAGTGCATGATAGCCACGTGATCAGTGCATGATCAGTTACGTGAGCAGTGTATGATCAGCCACGTGATCAGTGCATGGTCAGACACGTGAACAGTGTATGATCAGCCACGTGATCAGTGCATGATATCCACGTGATCAGTGTATGATCAGCCACGTGAACAGTGCATGCTCAGTCACGTGATCAGGGCCTGCTGAGCTGCGTGATTACTGTCTGCTCATCTGCTTGACAATTGCCAGCTGAGCTGCACGATTCCTGCCTGTCGTCTGCTTGACAATTGCCAGCTGTGCTGCGTAATTCCTGCCTGCTCAGCTGCTTGATTATTGCCAGCTGAGCAGCATGATTCCTCACAGCTGAGTTCCATGATTATTGACTGCTGACTTATGATTCGTGCCTACTCAGCTCTTTGTTTATTGCCTCCAGAGGCACATGATCAGTGTATGATAGCAAACATGATCAGCGCATGATCAGTCACATGATCAGCGCCATTAAGTCACGTGATCACTACATGATAGTCATGTGATCAGTCCATGCTCAGTCACGGTATCAGTGCATGATCAGGCACGTGATCAGTGCATGATCAGTCACATGATTAGTGTATGATCATCCACGTGATCAGTGCATGGGCAGTCATGTGATCAGTGCATGATATAGACGTGATCAGTGCATGATCAGTCACGTGATCAGTGCATGATAGCCACGTGATCAGTGCATGATCAGCCACGTGATCAGTGCATGATCAGTCATGTGTCAGTGCATGATAGCCCGTGATCAGTGCATGATCAGTCCCGTGATCAGTGCATGATCAGCCACGTGATCAGTGCATGATAGCCACGTGATCAGTGCATGATCAGTCACGTGATCAGTGCATGATCAGTCACGTGATCAGTGCATGATCAGCCACGTGATCAGTGCATGATCAGTCACGTGATCAGTGCATGATGAGCTGCGTGATTACTGTCTGCTCATCTGCTTGACAATTGCCAGCTGAGCTGCACGATTCCTGCCTGTCATCTGCTTGACAATTGCCACCTGTGCTGCATAATTCCTGCCTGCTCATCTACTTGATTATTGCCAGCTGAGCAGCATGATTTCTCAGAGGTGAGTTCCATGATTATAGCCTGCTGACTGATTCCTGCCTACTCAGCTCTATGTTCATTGCCTCCAGAGGCACATGATCAGTGTATGACACCAAACATGATCAGTGCATGATCAGTCACATGATCAGTGCATGATAAGCCACGTGATCAGTGCATGATCAATTACGTGATCAGTGCATGATCAGTCACGTGATCAGTACATGGTAGCTACGTGATCAGTGCATGATCAGCCACGTGATCAGTGCATGATAGCCACGTGATCAGTGCATGATCAGTCACGTGATCAGTGCATGATCAGTCACGTGATCAGTGCATGATCAGTTACGTGATCAGTGCATGATCAGTCACGTGATCAGTGCATGGTAGCTACGTGATCAGTGCATGATCAGCCACGTGATCAGTGCATGATAGCCACGTGATCAGTGCATGATCAGTCACGTGATCAGTACATGGTAGCCACGTGATCAGTGCATGATCAGCCACGTGATCAGTGCATGATAGTCACGTGATCAGTGCATGATCAGTTACGTGAGCAGTTTATGATCAGCCACGTGATCAGTGCATGGTCAGACACGTGAACAGTGTATGATCAGCCACGTGATCAGTGCATGATATCCAAGTGATCAGTGCATGATCAATCACGTGATCAGTGTATGATCAGCCACGTGAACAGTGCATGCTCAGTCACGTGATCAGGGCCTGCTGAGCTGCGTGATTACTGTCTGCTCATCTGCTTGACAATTGCCAGCTGAGCTGCACGATTCCTGCCTGTCATCTGCTTCACAATTGCAAGCTGTGCTGCGTAATTCCTGCCTGCTCAGCTGCTTGATTATTGCCAGCTGAGCAGCATGATTCCTCACAGCTGAGTTCCATGATTATTGCCTGCTGACTGTTTGATTCGTGCCTACTCAGCTCTTTGTTTATTGCCTCCAGAGGCACATGATCAGTGCATGATAGCAAACATGATCAGCGCATGATCAGTCACATGATCAGCGCCATTAAGTCACGTGATCACTACATGATAGTCATGTGATCAGTCCATGCTCAGTCACGGTATCAGTGCATGATCAGCCACGTGATCAGTGCATGATCTGTCACATGATTAGTGTATGATCATCCACGTGATCAGTGCATGGGCAGTCATGTGATCAGTGCATGATATAGACGTGATCAGTGCATGATCAGTCTCGTGATCAGTGCATGATAGCCACGTGATCAGTGCATGATCTGTCACCTGATGGGTTTATGATCATTCACGTGACCTGTACATGGTAGCTACATGATCATTGCATGATCAGCCACGTGAGTAGTGCACGATAGCCACGTGATCACTGCATGATCAGTCACGTGATCAGTGCATGATCAGTCATGTGACCAGTACATGGTAGCTGGGTGATCATTGCATGTTCAGCCACGTGAGCAGTGCATGATAGCCACGTGATCAGTGCATGATCAGACACGTGATCAGTGCATGATCAGTCACGTGATCAGTGCATGATCAGCCACGTGATCAGTGCATGATCAGGCACGTGATCAGTGTATGTCAGCCACGTGATCAGTGCATGATAGCCACGTGATCAGTGCATGATCAGTCACGTGATCAGTGCATGATCAGTCACGTGATCAGTGCATGATCAGCCACGTGATCAGTGCATGATCAGCCACGTGATCAGTGCATGATCAATTACGTGATCAGTGCATGATCAGTCACGTGACCAGTACTTTGTAGCTACGTGATCATTGCATGATCAGCCACGTGATCAGTGCATGATAGCCACGTGATCAGTGCATGATCAGTCACGTGATCAGTGCATGATCAGTCACGTGATCAGTGCATGATCAGTCACGTGATCAGTGCATGATCAGTCACGTGATCAGTACATGATAGCTACGTGATCAGTGCATGACAGCCACGTGATCAGTGCATGATAGCCACGTGATGTGCATGATCAGTCACGTGATCAGTGCATGATCAGCCACGTGATCAGTGCATGATGCCACGTGATCAGTGCATGATCAGTCACGTGATCAGTGTGTGATCAGCCACGTGATCAGTGCATGATCAGCCACGTGATCAGTGCATGATAGCCACGTGATCAGTGCATGATCAGTCACGTGATCAGTGCATGATCAGTCACGTGATCAGTGCATGATCAGTCACGTGATCAGTGCATGATCAGTTACGTGATCAGTGCATGATCAGTCACGTGATCAGTGCATGATAGCTACGTGATCAGTGCATGATCAGCCACGTGATCAGTGCATGATAGCCACGTGATCAGTGCATGATCAGCCACGTGATCAGTGCATGGTAGCCACGTGATCAGTGCATGATCAGCCACGTGATCAGTGCATGATAGCCACGTGATCAGTGCATGATCAGTTACGTGAGCAGTGTATGATCAGCCACGTGATCAGTGCATGGTCAGACACGTGAACAGTGTATGATCAGCCACGTGATCAGTGCATGATATCCAAGTGATCAGTGCATGATCAGTCACGTGATCAGTGTATGATCAGCCACGTGAACAGTGCATGCTCAGTCACGTGATCAGGGCCTGCTGAGCTGCGTGATTACTGTCTGCTCATCTGCTTGACAATTGCCAGCTGAGCTGCACGATTCCTGCCTGTCATCTGCTTGACAATTGCCAGCTGTGCTGCGTAATTCCTGCCTGCTCAGCTGCTTGATTATTGCCAGCTGAGCAGCATGATTCCTCACAGCTGAGTTCCATGATTATTGCCTGCTGACTGTTTGATTCGTGCCTACTCAGCTCTTTGTTTATTGCCTCCAGAGGCACATGATCAGTGCATGATAGCAAACATGATCAGCGCATGATCAGTCACATGATCAGCGCCATTAAGTCACGTGATCACTACATGATAGTCATGTGATCAGTCCATGCACAGTCACGGTATCAGTGCATGATCAGCCACGTGATCAGTGCATGATCTGTCACATGATTAGTGTATGATCATCCACGTGATCAGTGCATGGGCAGTCATGTGATCAGTGCATGATATAGACGTGATCAGTGCATGATCAGTCACGTGATCAGTGCATGATAGCCACGTGATCAGTGCATGATCAGTCACCTGATGGGTGTATGATCATTCACGTGACCTGTACATGGTAGCTACATGATCATTGCATGATCAGCCACGTGAGTAGTGCATGATAGCCACGTGATCAGTGCATGATCAGTCACGTGATCAGTGCATGATCAGTCATGTGACCAGTACATGGTAGCTGCGTGATCATTGCATGATCAGCCACGTGATCAGTGCATGATAGCCACGTGATCAGTGCATGATCAGCCACGTGATCAGTGCATGATCAGTCACGTGATCAGTGCATGATCAGCCACGTGATCAGTGCATGATAGCCACGTGATCAGTGCATGATAGCCACGTGATCAGTGCATGATCAGTCACGTGATCAGTGCATGATCAGTCACGTGATCAGTGCATGATCAGCCACGTGATCAGTGCATGATCAGCCACGTGATCAGTGCATGATCAGTTACGTGATCAGTGCATGATCAGTCACGTGATCAGTACATGGTAGCTACGTGATCAGTGCATGATCAGCCACGTGATCAGTGCATGATAGCCACGTGATCAGTGCATGATAGCCACGTGATCAGTGCATGATAGCCACGTGATCAGTGCATGATAGCCACGTGATCAGTGCATGATCAGTCACGTGATCGTGTGTGATCAGCCACGTGATCAGTGCATGATATCCACGTGATCAGTGCATGATAGCCACGTGATCAGTGCATGATAGCCACGTGATCAGTGCATGATCAGTCACGTGATCAGTGTGATCAGCCACGTGATCAGTGCAGGATCAATTACGTGATCAGTGCATGATCAGTCACGTGACCAGTACATGGTTGCTACGTGATCATTGCATGATCAGCCACGTGAGCAGAGCATGATAGCCACGTGATCAGTGCATGATCAGTCACGTGATCAGTACATGATCAGTCACGTGAACAGTGCATGATCATTTACGTGATCTGTGCATGATCAGTCACGTGACCAGTATATGGTAGCTACGTGATCATTCCATGACGAGCCACGTGAGCAGTGCATGATAGCCACGTGATGTGCATGATCAGTTACGTGAGGAGAGGATGATCAGCCACGTGATCAGTGCATGAGTGCCACGTGATCAGTGCATGATATGTCACATGACAGGTGTGTGATCAGCCACGTGAACAGTGCATGTTCAGCCACGTGATCAGTGCATGATAGCCACGTGATCAGTGCATGATCAGTTACGTGAGCAGTGTATGATCTGCCACGTGATCACTTCATGGTCAGACACGTGAACAGTGTATGATCAGCCACGTGATCAGTGCATGATATCCAAGTGATCAGTGCATGATCATCACGTGATCAGTGTATGATCAGCCACGTGAACAGTGCATGCTCAGTCACGTGATCAGGGCCTGCTGAGCTGCGTGATTACTGTCTGCTCATCTGCTTGACAATTGCCAGCTGAGCTGCACGATTCCTGCCTGTCATCTGCTTGACAATTGCCAGCTGTGCTGCGTAATTCCTGCCTGCTCAGCTGCTTGATTATTGCCAGCTGAGCAGCATGATTCCTCACAGCTGAGTTCCATGATTATTGCCTGCTGACTGTTTGATTCGTGCCTACTCAGCTCTTTGTTTATTGCCTCCAGAGGCACATGATCAGTGTATGATAGCAAACATGATCAGCGCATGATCAGTCACATGATCAGCGCCATTAAGTCACGTGATCACTACATGATAGTCATGTGATCAGTCCATGCTCAGTCACGGTATCAGTGCATGATCAGCCACGTGATCAGTGCATGATCAGCCAGGTGATCAGTTCATGATAGCCATGTGATCAGTGCATGATTTGTCACGTGATCAGTGCATGATCAGGCACGTGATCAGTGCATGATCAGTCACCTGATGGGTGTATGATCAGTCACGTGACCAGTACATGGTAGCTACATGATCATTGCATGATCAGCCACGTGAGTAGTGCATGATAGCCACGTGATCAGTGCATGATCAGTCACGTGATCAGTGCATGATCAGTCATGTGATCAGTGCATGATCAGGCACGTGATCAGTGCATGATCAGCCACGTGATCAGTGCATGATAGCCACGTGATCAGTGCATGATCAGTCACGTGATCAGTGCATGATCAGTCACGTGATCAGTGCATGATCAGCCACGTGATCAGTGCATGATCAGCCACGTGATCAGTGCATGATCATTACGTGATCAGTGCATGATCAGTCACGTGATCAGTACATGGTAGCTACGTGATCAGTGCATGATCAGCCACGTGATCAGTGCATGATAGCCACGTGATCAGTGCATGATCAGTCACGTGATCAGTGCATGATCAGTCACGTGATCAGTGCATGATCAGTCACGTGATCAGTGCATGATCAGTCACGTGATCAGTGCATGATCAGCCACGTGATCAGTGCATGATAGCCACGTGATCAGTGCATGATCAGTCACGTGATCAGTGCATGATCAGTCACGTGATCAGTGCATGATCAGCCACGTGATCAGTGCATGATCAGTCACGTGATCAGTGCATGATCAGCCACGTGATCAGTGCATGATATCAGTGCATGAGAGCCACGTGATCAGTGCATGATAGCCACGTGATCAGTGCATGATCAGTCACGTGATCAGTGCATGATCAGCCACGTGATCAGTGCATGATATCCACGTGATCAGTGCATGATAGCCACGTGATCAGTGCATGATAGTCACGTGATCATGCATGATCAGTCACGTGATCGTGTGTGATCAGCCACGTGATCAGTGCATGATCAGCCACGTGATCAGTGCATGATCAGCCACGTGATCAGTGCATGATCAGTCACGTGATCAGTGCATGATTGCTACGTGATCAGTGCATGATCAGCCACGTGATCAGTGCATGATCAGCCACGTGATCAGTGCATGATCAGTCACGTGATCAGTGCATGATCAGTCACGTGATCAGTGCATGATCAGTCACGTGATCAGTGTATGATCAGCCACGTGAACAGTGCATGCTCAGTCACGTGATCAGGGCCTGCTGAGCTGCGTGATTACTGTCTGCTCATCTGCTTGACAATTGCCAGCTGAGCTGCACGATTCCTGCCTGTCATCTGCTTGACAATTGCCAGCTGTGCTGCGTAATTCCTGCCTGCTCAGCTGCTTGATTATTGCCAGCTGAGCAGCATGATTCCTCACAGCTGAGTTCCATGATTATTGCCTGCTGACTTTTGATTCGTGCCTACTCAGCTCTTTGTTTATTGCCTCCAGAGGCACATGATCAGTGTATGATAGCAAACATGATCAGCGCATGATCAGTCACATGATCAGCGCCATTAAGTCACGTGATCACTACATGATAGTCATGTGATCAGTCCATGCTCAGTCACGGTATCAGTGCATGATCAGCCACGTGATCAGTGCATGATCTGTCACATGATTAGTGTATGATCATCCACGTGATCAGTGCATGGGCAGTCATGTGATCAGTGCATGATATAGACGTGATCAGTGCATGATCAGTGCATGATCAGTGCATGATAGCCACGTGATCAGTGCATGATCAGTCACCTGATGGGTGTATGATCATTCACGTGACCTGTACATGGTAGCTACATGATCATTGCATGATCAGCCACGTGAGTAGTGCATGATAGCCACGTGATCACTGCATGATCAGTCACGTGATCAGTGCATGATCAGTCATGTGACCAGTACATGGTAGCTGCATGATCATGCATGATCAGCCACGTGAGCAGTGCATGATAGCCACGTGATCAGTGCATGATCAGACACGTGATCAGTGCATGATCAGTCACGTGATCAGTGCATGATCAGCCACGTGATCAGTGCATGATCAGCCACGTGATCAGTGTATGATCAGCCACGTGATCAGTGCATGATAGCCACGTGATCAGTGCATGATCAGTCACGTGATCAGTGCATGATCAGTCACGTGATCAGTGTATGATCAGCCACGTGATCAGTGCATGATCAGCCACGTGATCAGTGCATGATCAATTACGTGATCAGTGCATGATCAGTCACGTGACCAGTACATGGTAGCTACGTGATCATTGCATGATCAGCCACGTGATCAGTGCATGATAGCCACGTGATCAGTGCATGATAGCCACGTGATCAGTGCATGATCAGCCACGTGATCAGTGCATGATCAGTCATGTGATCAGTGCATGATCAGGCACGTGATCAGTGCATGATCAGCCACGTGATCAGTGCATGATAGCCACGTGATCAGTGCATGATCAGTCACGTGATCAGTGCATGATCAGTCACGTGATCAGTGCATGATCAGTCACGTGATCAGTGCATGATCATTTACGTGATCAGTGCATGATCAGTCACGTGACCAGTATATGGTAGCTACGTGATCATTGCATGATCAGCCACGTGAGCAGTGCATGATAGCCACGTGATCAGTGCATGATCAGTCACGTGATCAGTGCATGATCAGTCACGTGATCAGTGCATGATCAGTCACGTGATCAGTGCATGATCAATTACGTGATCAGTGCATGATCAGTCACGTGATCAGTACATGGTAGCTGCGTGATCATTGCATGATCAGCCACGTGATCAGTGCATGATAGCCACGTGATCAGTGCATGATCAGTCACATGATCAGTGTATGATCATCCACGTGATCAGTGCATGATCAGACATGTGATCAGTGCATGATACAGACGTGATCAGTGCATGATCAGTCACG
Organism: Bos javanicus; assembly: GCF_032452875.1. Classification (NCBI taxonomy): domain Eukaryota; kingdom Metazoa; phylum Chordata; class Mammalia; order Artiodactyla; family Bovidae; genus Bos; species Bos javanicus. Next base: position 338,283 of record NW_026893659.1, read on the forward strand.
TGATCAGTGCATGATCAGCCACGTGATCAGTGCATGATAGCCACGTGATCAGTGCATGATAGCCAGTGATCAGTGCATGATCAGTCACGTGATCAGTGCATGATCAGCCACGTGATCAGTGCATGATCAGCCACTGATCAGTGCATGATCAGTCACGTGATCAGTGCATGATCAGTCACGTGATCAGTGCATGATCAGCCACGTGATCAGTGCATGATCAGCCACGTGATCAGTGCATGATCAGTCACGTGATCAGTGCATGATCAGCCACGTGATCAGTGCATGATCAGTCACGTGATCAGTGCATGATCAGTCACGTGACAGTGCATGATAGCCCGTGATCAGTGCATGATCAGTCCCGTGATCAGTGCATGATCAGCCACGTGATCAGTGCATGATAGCTACGTGATCAGTGCATGATCAGCCACGTGATCAGTGCATGATCAGCCACGTGATCAGTGCATGATAGCCACGTGATCAGTGCATGATCAGCCACGTGATCAGTGCATGATAGCTACGTGATCTGTGCATGATCAGTCACGTGATCAGTGCATGATCATTTACGTGATCAGTGCATGATCAGCCACGTGATCAGTGCATGATAGTCACGTGATCAGTGCATGATCAGTCACTGATCAGTGCATGATCAGTCACGTGACAGGTACATGGTAGTACATGATCATTGCATGATCAGCCACGTGATCAGTGCATGATAGCCACGTGATCAGTGCATGATCAGTCACGTGATCAGTGCATGATCAGCCACGTGATCAGTGCATGATCAGTCACGTGATCAGTGCATGATCATCCACGTGATCAGTGCATGATCAGTCACGTGATCAGTGCATGATCAGACATGATCAGTGCATGATCAGCACGTGATCAGTGCATGATAGCCACGTGATCAGTGCATGATCAGTCACGTGATCAGTGCATGATCAGTCATGTGATCAGTGCATGGTAGCTACGTGATCAGTGCATGATCAGCCACGTGATCAGTGCATGATAGCCACGTGATCAGTGCATGATCAGCCACGTGATCAGTGCATGATCAGTCACGTGATCAGTGCATGATCAGCCACGTGATCAGTGCATGATCAATTACGTGATCAGTGCATGATCAGTCACGTGATCAGTGCATGATAGCTACGTGATCAGTGCATGATCAGCCACGTGATCAGTGCATGATAGCCACGTGATCAGTGCATGATCAGTCACGTGATCAGTGCATGATCAGTCACGTGATCAGTGCATGTCAGCATGATCAGCACGTGATCAGTGCATGATCAGCCACGTGATCAGTGCATGACAATTACGTGATCAGTGCATGATCAGTGCACGTGATCAGTGCATGATGAGCCACGTGATCAGTGCATGATCAGTCACGTGATAGGTGCATGATCAGCGACGTGAACAGTGCATGCTCAGTCACGTGATCAGGGCCTGCTGAGCTGATCAGTGATTACTGTCTGCTCATGTGATTGACAATTGCTCTGTACGATTCCTGCCTGTCATCTGCCAGCCAATGTTGCATTAATGTCCTGCCTGCTCATCACTTGATTATTGCCAGCTGAGCAGCATGATTTCTCAGAGCTGAGTTCCATGATTATTGCCTACTGATTCCTGCCTACTCAGCTCTTTGTTCATTGCCTCCAGAGGCACATGATCAGTGTATGACACGAAACATGATCAGCACATGATGAATCACATGATCAGTGCATGATAAGCCACGTGATCAGTGCATGATCAGTTACGTGATCAGTGCATGATCAGTCATGTGACCAGTACATGGTAGCTGCGTGATCATTGCATGATCAGCCACGTGATCAGTGCAAGATCAGTCACGTGATCAGTGCATGATCAGCCACGTGATCAGTGCATGATCAGTCACGTGACCAGTACATGGTAGCTACGTGATCATTGCATGATCAGCCATGTTATCTGTGCATGATAGCCACGTGATCAGTGCATGATAGCCACGTGAGCAGTGCATGATAGCCACGTGATCAGTGCATGATCAGTCACGTGATACGTGTGTGATCAGCCACGTGATCAGTGCATGATATCCACGTGATCAGTGCATGATAGCCACGTGATCACTTCATGATTAGTCACGTGATCTGTACATGATCAGTCACGTGATACGAGTGTGATCAGCCACTGGATCAGTGCGTGATGAGCCACGTGATCAGTGCAGGATCAATTACGTGATCAGTGCATGATCAGTCACGAGACCAGTACATGGTTGCTACGTGATCGTTGCATGATCAGCCACGTGAGCAGAGCATGATAGCCACGTGATCAGTGCATTATCAGTCACGTGATCAGTACATGATCAGTCACGTGAACAGTGCATGATCATTTACGTGATCTGTGCATGATCAGTCACGTGACCTGTATATGGTAGCTTCATGATCATTCCATGACGAACCACGTGAGCAGTGCATGATAGCCACGTGATGTGTGCATGATCAGTGACGTGAACAGAGTATGATCAGCCACGTGATCAGTGCATGAGTGCCATGTGATCAGTGCATGATATGTCACGTGACAGGTGTGTGATCAGCCACGTGAACAGTGCATGTTCAGCCACGTGATCAGTGCATGATAGCCACGTGATCAGTGCATGATCAGTTACGTGAGCAGTGTATGATCAGCCACGTGATCAGTGCATGGTCAGACACGTGAACAGTGTATGATCAGCCACGTGATCAGTGCATGATATCCAAGTGATCAGTGCATGATCAATCACGTGATCAGTGTATGATCAGCCACGTGAACAGTGCATGCTCAGTCACGTGATCAGGGCCTGCTGAGCTGCGTGATTACTGTCTGCTCATCTGCTTGACAATTGCCAGCTGAGCTGCACGATTCCTGCCTGTCATCTGCTTGACAATTGCCAGCTGTGCTGTCTAATTCCTGCCTGCTAGCTGCTTGATTATTGCCAGCTGAGCAGCATGATTCACGTGAACAGTGCATGCTCAGTCACGTGATCAGGGCCTGCTGAGCTGCGTGATTACTGTCTGCTCATCTGCTTGACAATTGCCAGCTGAGCTGCACGATTCCTGCCTGTCATCTGCTTGACAATTGCCAGCTGTGCTGCGTAATTCCTGCCTGCTCAGCTGCTTGATTATTGCCAGCTGAGCAGCATGATTCCTCACAGCTGAGTTCCATGATTATTGCCTGCTGACTGTTTGATTCGTGCCTACTCAGCTCTTTGTTTATTGCCTCCAGAGGCACATGATCAGTGTATGATAGCAAACATGATCAGCGCATGATCAGTCACATGATCAGCGCCATTAAGTCACGTGATCACTACATGATAGTCATGTGATCAGTCCATGCTCAGTCACGGTATCAGTGCATGATCAGCCACGTGATCAGTGCATGATCAGCCAGGTGATCAGTTCATGATAGCTATGTGATCAGTGCATGATCAGTCACGTGATCAGTGCATGATCAGGCACGTGATCAGTGCATGATCAGTCACCTGATGGGTGTATGATCAGTCACGTGACCAGTACATGGTAGCTACATGATCATTGCATGATCAGCCACGTGAGTAGTGCATGATAGCCACGTGATCAGTGCATGATCAGTCACGTGATCAGTGCATGATCAGCCATGTGATCAGTGCATGATCAGGCACGTGATCAGTGCATGATCAGCCACGTGATCAGTGCATGATAGCCACGTGATCAGTGCATGATCAGTCACGTGATCAGTGCATGATCAGTCACGTGATCAGTGCATGATCAGCCACGTGATCAGTGCATGATCAGCCACGTGATCAGTGCATGATCAGTCACGTGATCAGTGCATGGTAGCTACGTGATCATTGCATGATCAGCCACGTGAGCAGTGCATGATAGCCACGTGATCAGTGCATGATCAGTCACGTGATCAGTGCATGATCAGTCACGTGATCAGTGCATGATCAGTCAACTGATCAGTGCATGATCAATTACGTGATCAGTGCATGATCACTCACGTGATCAGTGCATGATAGCCACGTGATCAGTGCATGATAGCCACGTGATCAGTGCATGATAGCCACGTGATCAGTGCATGATCAGTCATGTGATCAGTGCATGATCAGGCACGTGATCAGTGCATGATCAGCCACGTGATCAGTGCATGATAGCCACGTGATCAGTGCATGATCAGTCACGTGATCAGTGCATGATCAGTCACGTGATCAGTGCATGATCAGTCACGTGATCAGTGCATGATCATTTACGTGATCAGTGCATGATCAGTCACGTGATCAGTATATGGTAGCTACGTGATCAGTGCATGATCAGCCACGTGATCAGTGCATGATAGCCACGTGATCAGTGCATGATCAGTCACGTGATCAGTGCATGATCAGTCACGTGATCAGTGCATGATAAGTCACGTGATCAGTGCATGATCAATTACGTGATCAGTGCATGATCAGTCACGTGACCAGTACATGGTAGCTACGTGATCAGTGCATGATCAGCCACGTGATCAGTGCATGATAGCCACGTGATCAGTGCATGATCAGTCACGTGATCAGTGCATGATCAGCCACGTGATCAGTGCATGATCAGCCACGTGATCAGTGCATGATATAGACGTGATCAGTGCATGATCAGTCACGTGATCAGTGCATGATCAGCCACGTGATCAGTGCATGATAGCCACGTGATCAGTGCATGATAGCCAGTGATCAGTGCATGATCAGTCACGTGATCAGTGCATGATCAGCCACGTGATCAGTGCATGATAGCCACTGATCAGTGCATGATCAGTCACGTGATCAGTGCATGATCAGTCACGTGATCAGTGCATGATCAGCCACGTGATCAGTGCATGATCAGCCACGTGATCAGTGCATGATCAATTACGTGATCAGTGCATGATCAGCCACGTGATCAGTGCATGATCAGTCACGTGATCAGTGCATGATCAGCCACGTGATCAGTGCATGTCAGTCATGTGACAGTGCATGATAGCCCGTGATCAGTGCATGATCAGTCCCGTGATCAGTGCATGATCAGTCACGTGATCAGTGCATGATAGCCACGTGATCAGTGCATGATCAGCCACGTGATCAGTGCATGATAGCCACGTGATCAGTGCATGATAGCCACGTGATCAGTGCATGATCAGCCACGTGATCAGTGCATGATAGCCACGTGATCAGTGCATGATCAGTCACGTGATCAGTGCATGATCAGGCACGTGATCAGTGCATGATCAGCCACGTGATCAGTGCATGATAGCCACGTGATCAGTGCATGATCAGTCACGTGATCAGTGCATGATCAGTCACGTGACAGGTACATGGTAGCTACATGATCATTGCATGATCAGCCACGTGATCAGTGCATGATAGCCACGTGATCAGTGCATGATCAGTCACGTGATCAGTGCATGATCAGCCACGTGATCAGTGCATGATCTGTCACGTGATCAGTGTATGATCATCCACGTGATCAGTGCATGATCAGTCATGTGATCAGTGCATGATTAGACGTGATCAGTGCATGATCAGTACGTGATCAGTGCATGATAGCCACGTGATCAGTGCATGATCAGTCACCTGATCAGTGTATGATCATTCACGTGACCAGTACATGGTAGTTACATGATCAGTGCATGATCAGCCACGTGATCAGTGCATGATAGCCACGTGATCAGTGCATGATCAGCCACGTGATCAGTGCATGATCAGTCACGTGATCAGTGCATGATCAGCCACGTGATCAGTGCATGATCAATTACGTGATCAGTGCATGATCAGTCACGTGATCAGTGCATGATAGCTGCGTGATCAGTGCATGATCAGCCACGTGATCAGTGCATGATAGCCACGTGATCAGTGCATGATCAGTCACGTGATCAGTGCATGATCAGTCACGTGACCAGTACATGGTAGCTACATGATCATTGCATGATCAGCCACGTGATAGTGCATGATAGCCACGTGATCAGTGCATGATCAGTCACGTGATCAGTGCATGATCAGTCATGTGACCAGTACATGGTAGCTGCGTGATCATGCATGATCAGCCACGTGATCAGTGCATGATAGCCACGTGATCAGTGCATGATCAGTCACGTGATCAGTGCATGATCAGTCACGTGATCAGTGCATGATCAGCCACGTGATCAGTGCATGATCAATTACGTGATCAGTGCATGATCAGTCACGTGATCAGTGCATGGTAGCTACGTGATCATTGCATGATCAGCCACGTGATCAGTGCATGATAGCCACGTGATCAGTGCATGATCAGCCACGTGATCAGTGCATGATCAGTCACGTGATCAGTGCATGATCAGCCACGTGATCAGTGCATGATAGCCACGTGATCAGTGCATACAATTACGTGATCAGTGCATGATCAATCACGTGATCAGTGCATGATAGCCACGTGATCAGTGCATGATCATTCACGTGATCAGTGTGTGATCAGCCACGTGAACAGTGCATGCTCAGTCACGTGATCAGGGCCTGCTGAGCTGCGTGATTACTGTCTGCTCATCTGCTTGACAATTGCCAGCTGAGCTGCACGATTCCTGCCTGTCATCTGCTTGACAATTGCCACCTGTGCTGCATAATTCCTGCCTGCTCATCTGCTTGATTATTGCCAGCTGAGCAGCATGATTCCTCAGAGCTGAGTTCCATGATTATTGCCTACTGATTCCTGCCTACTCAGCTCTTTGTTCATTGCCTCCAGAGGCACATGATCAGTGTATGACAGAAACATGATCAGCACATGATCAGTCACATGATCAATGCATGATAAGCCAGGTGATCAGTGCATGATCAATCACGTGATCAGTGCATGATCAGTCATGTGACCAGTACATGGTAGCTGCGTGATCAGTGCATGATCAGCCACGTGATCAGTGCATGATCAGTCACGTGATCAGTGCATGATCAGCCACGTGATCAGTGCATGATCAGTCACGTGATCAGTGCATGATAGCTACGTGATCAGTGCATGATCAGCCACGTGATCAGTGCATGATAGCCACGTGATCAGTGCATGATAGCCACGTGATCAGTGCATGATAGCCACGTGATCAGTGCATGATCAGTCACGTGATACGTGTGTGATCAGCCACGTGATCAGTGCATGATATCCACGTGATCAGTGCATGATAGCCACGTGATCAGTGCATGATTAGTCACGTGATCAGTGCATGATCAGTCACGTGATACAGTGTGATCAGCCACGGATCAGTGCATGATGAGCCACGTGATCAGTGCAGGATCAATTACGTGATCAGTGCATGATCAGTCACGTGACCAGTACATGGTTGCTACGTGATCGTTGCATGATCAGCCACGTGAGCAGTGCATGATAGCCACGTGATCAGTGCATGATCAGTCACGTGATCAGTACATGATCAGTCACGTGAACAGTGCATGATCATTTACGTGATCAGTGCATGATCAGTCACGTGACCAGTATATGGTAGCTTCATGATCATTCCATGACGAGCCACGTGAGCAGTGCATGATAGCCACGTGATGTGTGCATGATCAGTCACGTGATCAGAGTATGATCAGCCACGTGATCAGTGCATGAGTGCCACGTGATCAGTGCATGATATGTCACGTGACAGGTGTGTGATCAGCCACGTGAACAGTGCATGATCAGCCACGTGATCAGTGCATGATAGCCACGTGATCAGTGCATGATCAGTTACGTGATCAGTGTATGATCAGCCACGTGATCAGTGCATGGTCAGACACGTGAACAGTGTATGATCAGCCTCGTGATCAGTGCATGATATCCAAGTGATCAGTGCATGATCAATCACGTGATCAGTGTATGATCAGCCACGTGAACAGTGCATGCTCAGTCACGTGATCAGGGCCTGCTGAGCTGCGTGATTACTGTCTGCTCATCTGCTTGACAATTGCCAGCTGAGCTGCACGATTCCTGCCTGTCATCTGCTTGACAATTGCCAGCTGTGCTGTGTAATTCCTGCCTGCTAGCTGCTTGATTATTGGCAGCTGAGCAGCATGATTCACGTGAATAGTGCATGCTCAGTCACGTGATAAGGGCCTGCTGAGCTGCGTGATTACTGTCTGCTCATCTGCTTGACAATTGTCAGCTGAGCTGCACGATTCCTGCCTGTCATCTGCTTGACAATTGCCAGCTGTGCTGCGTAATTCCTGCCTGCTCAGCTGCTTGATTATTGCCAGCTGAGGAGCATGATTCCTCACAGCTGAGTTCCATGATTTTTGCCTGCAGACTTATGATTCGTGCCTACTCAGCTCTTTGTTTATTGCCTCCAGAGGCACATGATCAGTGTATGAAAGCAAACATGATCAGCGCATGATCAGTCACATGATCAGCGCCATTAAGTCACGTGATCACTACATGATAGTCATGTGATCAGTCCATGCTCAGTCACGGTATCAGTGCATGATCAGCCACGTGATCAGTGCATGATCAGCCACGTGATCAGTTCATGATAGCTATGTGATCAGTGCATGATCAGTCACGTGATCAGTGCATGATCAGGCACGTGATCAGTGCATGATCAGTCACCTGATGGGTGTATGATCAGTCACGTGACCAGTACATGGTAGCTACATGATCATTGCATGATCAGCCACGTGAGTAGTGCATGATAGCCACGTGATCAGTGCATGATCAGTCACGTGATCAGTGCATGATCAGCCATGTGATCAGTGCATGATCAGGCACGTGATCAGTGCATGATCAGTCACATGATCAGTGCATGATCATCCACGTGATCAGTGCATGATCAGTCACGTGATCAGTGCATGATATAGACGTGATCAGTGCATGATCAGTCACGTGATCAGTGCATGATAGCCACGTGATCAGTGCATGATCAGTCACGTGATCAGTGCATGATCAGTCACGTGACCAGTACATGGTAGCTACATGATCATTGCATGATCAGCCACGTGATCAGTGCATGATAGCCACGTGATCAGTGCATGATCAGTCACGTGATCAGTGCATGATCAGTCACGTGACCAGTACATGGTAGCTGCGTGATCATGCATGATCAGCCACGTGAGCAGTGCATGATAGCCACGTGATCAGTGCATGATCAGTCACGTGATCAGTGCATGATCAGTCACGTGATCAGTGCATGATCAGCCACGTGATCAGTGCATGATCAGTCACGTGATCAGTGTATGATCAGCCACGTGATCAGTGCATGATCAGCCACGTGATCAGTGCATGATCAATTACGTGATCAGTGCATGATCAGTCACGTGATCAGTACATGGTAGCCACGTGATCAGTGCATGATCAGCCACGTGAGCAGTGCATGATAGCCACGTGATCAGTGCATGATCAGCCACGTGATCAGTGCATGATCAGTCACGTGATCAGTGCATGATCAGCCACGTGATCAGTGCATGATAGCCACGTGATCAGTGCATACAATTACGTGATCAGTGCATGATCAATCACGTGATCAGTGCATGATAGCCACGTGATCAGTGCATGATCATTCACGTGATCAGTGTGTGATCAGCCACGTGAACAGTGCATGCTCAGTCACGTGATCAGGGCCTGCTGAGCTGCGTGATTACTGTCTGCTCATCTGCTTGACAATTGCCAGCTGAGCTGCACGATTCCTGCCTGTCATCTGCTTGACAATTGCCACCTGTGCTGCATAATTCCTGCCTGCTCAGCTACTTGATTATTGCCAGCTGAGCAGCATGATTTCTCAGAGCTGAGTTCCATGATTATTGCCTACTGATTCCTGCCTACTCAGCTCTTTGTTCATTGCCTCCAGAGGCACATGATCAGTGTATGACACGAAACATGATCAGCACATGATCAGTCACATGATCAATGCATGATAAGCCAGGTGATCAGTGCATGATCAATTACGTGATCAGTGCATGATCAGTCATGTGATCAGTACATGGTAGCTGCGTGATCAGTGCATGATCAGCCACGTGATCAGTGCATGATCAGTCACGTGATCAGTGCATGATCAGCCACGTGATCAGTGCATGATCAGTCACGTGATCAGTGCATGATAGCTACGTGATCAGTGCATGATCAGCCACGTGATCAGTGCATGATAGCCACGTGATCAGTGCATGATAGCCACGTGATCAGTGCATGATAGCCACGTGATCAGTGCATGATCAGTCACGTGATACGTGTGTGATCAGCCACGTGATCAGTGCATGATATCCACGTGATCAGTGCATGATAGCCACGTGATCAGTGCATGATTAGTCACGTGATCAGTGCATGATCAGTCACGTGATACAGTGTGATCAGCCACGGATCAGTGCATGATGAGCCACGTGATCAGTGCAGGATCAATTACGTGATCAGTGCATGATCAGTCACGTGACCAGTACATGGTTGCTACGTGATCGTTGCATGATCAGCCACGTGAGCAGTGCATGATAGCCACGTGATCAGTGCATGATCAGTCACGTGATCAGTACATGATCAGTCACGTGAACAGTGCATGATCATTTACGTGATCTGTGCATGATCAGTCACGTGACCAGTATATGGTAGCTTCATGATCATTCATGACGAACCACGTGAGCAGTGCATGATAGCCACGTGATGTGTGCATGATCAGTCACGTGATCAGAGTATGATCAGCCACGTGATCAGTGCATGAGTGCCACGTGATCAGTGCATGATATGTCACGTGACAGGTGTGTGATCAGCCACGTGAACAGTGCTTGTTCAGCCACGTGATCAGTGCATGATAGCCACGTGATCAGTGCATGATCAATTCATTGATCAGTGTATGATCAGCCACGTGATCAGTGCATGGTCAGACACGTGAACAGTGTATGATCAGCCACGTGATCAGTGCATGATATCCAAGTGATCAGTGCATGATCAATCGCGTGATCAGTGTATGATCAGCCACGTGAACAGTGCATGCTCAGTCACGTGATCAGGGCCTGCTGAGCTGCGTGATTACTGTCTGCTCATCTGCTTGACAATTGCCAGCTGAGCTGCACGATTCCTGCCTGTCATCTGCTTGACAATTGCCAGCTGTGCTGTCTAATTCCTGCCTGCTCAGCTGCTTGATTATTGGCAGCTGAGCAGCATGATTCACGTGAATAGTGCATGCTCAGTCACGTGATCAGGGCCTGCTGAGCTGCGTGATTACTGTCTGCTCATCTGCTTGACAATTGCCAGCTGAGCTGCACGATTCCTGCCTGTCATCTGCTTGACAATTGCCAGCTGTGCTGCGTAATTCCTGCCTGCTCAGCTGCTTGATTATTGCCAGCTGAGCAGCATGATTCCTCACAGCTGAGTTCCATGATTAGTGCCTGCTGACTGTTTGATTCGTGCCTACTCAGCTCTTTGTTTATTGCCTCCAGAGGCACATGATCAGTGTATGATAGCAAACATGATCAGCGCATGATCAGTCACATGATCAGCGCCATTAAGTCACGTGATCACTACATGATAGTCATGTGATCAGTCCATGCTCAGTCACGGTATCAGTGCATGATCAGCCACGTGATCAGTGCATGATCAGCCACGTGATCAGTTCATGATAGCTATGTGATCAGTGCATGATTTGTCACGTGATCAGTGCATGACCAGGCACGTGATCAGTGCATGATCAGTCACCTGATGGGTGTATGATCAGTCACGTGACCAGTACATGGTAGCTACATGATCATTGCATGATCAGCCACGTGAGTAGTGCATGATAGCCACGTGATCAGTGCATGATCAGTCACGTGATCAGTGCATGATCAGCCATGTGATCAGTGCATGACCAGGCAGGTGATCAGTGTATGATCAGCCACGTGATCAGTGCATGATAGCCACGTGATCAGTGCATGATCAGTCACGTGATCAGTGCATGATCAGTCACGTGATCAGTGCATGATCAGCCACGTGATCAGTGCATGATCAGCCACGTGATCAGTGCATGATCAGTCACGTGACCAGTATATGGTAGCTAGTGATCATTGCATGATCAGCCACGTGAGCAGTGCATGATAGCCACGTGATCAGTGCATGATCAGTCACGTGATCAGTGCATGATCACTCACGTGATCAGTGCATGATCAGTCACTGATCAGTGCATGATCAATTACGTGATCAGTGCATGATCAGTCACGTGACCAGTACATGGTAGCTACGTGATCATTGCATGATCAGCCACGTGATCAGTGCATGATAGCCACGTGATCAGTGCATGATCAGTCACATGATCAGTGCATGATCATGCACGTGATCAGTGCATGATCAGTCATGTGATCAGTGCATGATATAGACGTGATCAGTGCATGATCAGTCACGTGATCAGTGCATGATCAGCCACGTGATCAGTGCATGATAGCCACGTGATCAGTGCATGATAGCCAGTGATCAGTGCATGATCAGTCACGTGATCAGTGCATGATCAGCCACGTGATCAGTGCATGATAGCCACTGATCAGTGCATGATCAGTCACGTGATCAGTGCATGATCAGTCACGTGATCAGTGCATGATCAGCCACGTGATCAGTGCATGATCAATTACGTGATCAGTGCATGATCAGTCACGTGATCAGTGCATGATCAGTCACGTGATCAGTGCATGATCAGTCACGTGATCAGTGCATGATCAGCCACGTGATCAGTGCATGATCAGTCACGATCAGTGCATGATCAGTCACGTGATCAGTGCATGATCAGCCACGTGATCAGTGCATGATCAGTCACGTGATCCTGTGTGATCAGCCACGTGATCAGTGCATGATATCAGTGCATGATAGCCACGTGATCAGTGCATGATAGCCACGTGATCAGTGCATGATCAGTCACGTGATCGTGTGTGATCAGCCACGTGATCAGTGCATGATATCCACGTGATCAGTGCATGATAGCCACGTGATCAGTGCATGATAGTCACGTGATCATGCATGATCAGTCACGTGATCGTGTGTGATCAGCCACGTGATCAGTGCATGATCAGCCACGTGATCAGTGCATGATCAATTACGTGATCAGTGCATGATCAGTCACGTGATCAGTGCATGGTTGCTACGTGATCAGTGCATGATCAGCCACGTGATCAGTGCATGATCAGCCACGTGATCAGTGCATGATCAGTCACGTGATCAGTGCATGATCAGTCACGTGATCAGTGCATGATCAGTCACGTGATCAGTGTATGATCAGCCACGTGAACAGTGCATGCTCAGTCACGTGATCAGGGCCTGCTGAGCTGCGTGATTACTGTCTGCTCATCTGCTTGACAATTGCCAGCTGAGCTGCACGATTCCTGCCTGTCATCTGCTTGACAATTGCCAGCTGTGCTGCGTAATTCCTGCCTGCTCAGCTGCTTGATTATTGCCAGCTGAGCAGCATGATTCCTCACAGCTGAGTTCCATGATTATTGCCTGCTGACTTTTGATTCGTGCCTACTCAGCTCTTTGTTTATTGCCTCCAGAGGCACATGATCAGTGTATGATAGCAAACATGATCAGCGCATGACCAGTCACATGATCAGCGCCATTAAGTCACGTGATCACTACATGATAGTCATGTGATCAGTCCATGCTCAGTCACGGTATCAGTGCATGATCAGCCACGTGATCAGTGCATGATCTGTCACATGATTAGTGTATGATCATCCACGTGATCAGTGCATGGGCAGTCATGTGATCAGTGCATGATATAGACGTGATCAGTGCATGATCAGTCATGATCAGTGCATGATAGCCACGTGATCAGTGCATGATCAGTCACCTGATGGGTGTATGATCATTCACGTGACCTGTACATGGTAGCTACATGATCATTGCATGATCAGCCATGTGAGTAGTGCATGATAGCCACGGGATCACTGCATGATCAGTCACGTGATCAGTGCATGATCAGTCATGTGACCAGTACATGGTAGCTGCGTGATCATGCATGATCAGCCACGTGAGCAGTGCATGATAGCCACGTGATCAGTGCATGATCAGACACGTGATCAGTGCATGATCAGTCACGTGATCAGTGCATGATCAGCCACGTGATCAGTGCATGATCAGGCACGTGATCAGTGTATGATCAGCCACGTGATCAGTGCATGATAGCCACGTGATCAGTGCATGATCAGTCACGTGATCAGTGCATGATCAGTCACGTGATCAGTGCATGATCAGCCACGTGATCAGTGCATGATCAGCCACGTGATCAGTGCATGATCAATTACGTGATCAGTGCATGATCAGTCACGTGACCAGTGCATGATAGCTACGTGATCATTGCATGATCAGCCACGTGATCAGTGCATGATAGCCACGTGATCAGTGCATGATCAGCCACGTGATCAGTGCATGATCAGCCACGTGATCAGTGCATGATCAGTTACGTGATCAGTGCATGATCAGTCACGTGATCAGTGCATGGTAGCTACGTGATCAGTGCATGATCAGCCACGTGATCAGTGCATGATAGCCACGTGATCAGTGCATGATCAGCCACGTGATCAGTGCATGATCAGTCACGTGATCAGTGCATGATCAGCCACGTGATCAGTGCATGATAGCCACGTGATCAGTGCATACAATTACGTGATCAGTGCATGATCAGCCACGTGATCAGTGCATGATAGCCACGTGATCAGTGCATGATCATTCACGTGATCAGTGTGTGATCAGCCACGTGAACAGTGCATGCTCAGTCACGTGATCAGGGCCTGCTGAGCTGCGTGATTACTGTCTGCTCATCTGCTTGACAATTGCCAGCTGAGCTGCACGATTCCTGCCTGTCATCTGCTTGACAATTGCCACCTGTGCTGCATAATTCCTGCCTGCTCATCTGCTTGATTATTGCCAGCTGAGCAGCATGATTCCTCAGAGCTGAGTTCCATGATTATTGCCTACTGATTCCTGCCTACTCAGCTCTTTGTTCATTGCCTCCAGAGGCACATGATCAGTGTATGACAGAAACATGATCAGCACATGATCAGTCACATGATCAATGCATGATAAGCCACGTGATCAGTGCATGATCAATTACGTGATCAGTGCATGATCAGTCATGTGACCAGTACATGGTAGCTGCGTGATCAGTGCATGATCAGCCACGTGATCAGTGCATGATCAGTCACGTGATCAGTGCATGATCAGCCACGTGATCAGTGCATGATCAGTCACGTGATCAGTGCATGATAGCTACGTGATCAGTGCATGATCAGCCACGTGATCAGTGCATGATAGCCACGTGATCAGTGCATGATAGCCACGTGATCAGTGCATGATAGCCACGTGATCAGTGCATGATCAGTCACGTGATACGTGTGTGATCAGCCACGTGATCAGTGCATGATATCCACGTGATCAGTGCATGATAGCCACGTGATCAGTGCATGATTAGTCACGTGATCAGTGCATGATCAGTCACGTGATACAGTGTGATCAGCCACGTGATCAGTGCATGATGAGCCACGTGATCAGTGCATGATCAATTACGTGATCAGTGCATGATCAGTCACGTGATCAGTACATGGTTGCTACGTGATCGTTGCATGATCAGCCACGTGATCAGTGCATGATAGCCACGTGATCAGTGCATGATCAGTCACGTGATCAGTGCATGATCAGTCACGTGATCAGTGCATGATCATTTACGTGATCAGTGCATGATCAGTCACGTGACCAGTATATGGTAGCTTCATGATCATTCCATGACAGCCACGTGAGCAGTGCATGATAGCCACGTGATGTGTGCATGATCAGTCACGTGATCAGAGTATGATCAGCCACGTGATCAGTGCATGAGTGCCATGTGATCAGTGCATGATAGTCACGTGACAGTGTGTGATCAGCCACGTGATCAGTGCATGATCAGCCACGTGATCAGTGCATGATAGCCACGTGATCAGTGCATGATCAGTTACGTGATCAGTGTATGATCAGCCACGTGATCAGTGCATGGTCAGACACGTGAACAGTGTATGATCAGCCACGTGATCAGTGCATGATATCCACGTGATCAGTGCATGATCAGTCACGTGATCAGTGTATGATCAGCCACGTGAACAGTGCATGCTCAGTCACGTGATCAGTGCCTGCTGAGCTGCGTGATTACTGTCTGCTCATCTGCTTGACAATTGCCAGCTGAGCTGCACGATTCCTGCCTGTCATCTGCTTGACAATTGCCAGCTGTGCTGTGTAATTCCTGCCTGCTCAGCTGCTTGATTATTGCCAGCTGAGCAGCATGATTCACGTGAACAGTGCATGCTCAGTCACGTGATCAGGGCCTGCTGAGCTGCGTGATTACTGTCTGCTCATCTGCTTGACAATTGCCAGCTGAGCTGCACGATTCCTGCCTGTCATCTGCTTGACAATTGCCAGCTGTGCTGCGTAATTCCTGCCTGCTCAGCTGCTTGATTATTGCCAGCTGAGCAGCATGATTCCTCACAGCTGAGTTCCATGATTATTGCCTGCTGACTTATGATTCGTGCCTACTCAGCTCTTTGTTTATTGCCTCCAGAGGCACATGATCAGTGTATGATAGCAAACATGATCAGCGCATGATCAGTCACATGATCAGCGCCATTAAGTCACGTGATCACTACATGATAGTCATGTGATCAGTCCATGCTCAGTCACGGTATCAGTGCATGATCAGCCACGTGATCAGTGCATGATCAGCCACGTGATCAGTGCATGATAGCTATGTGATCAGTGCATGATCAGTCACGTGATCAGTGCATGATCAGGCACGTGATCAGTGCATGATCAGTCACCTGATGGGTGTATGATCAGTCACGTGACCAGTACATGGTAGCTACATGATCATTGCATGATCAGCCACGTGAGTAGTGCATGATAGCCACGTGATCAGTGCATGATCAGTCACGTGATCAGTGCATGATCAGCCATGTGATCAGTGCATGATCAGGCACGTGATCAGTGCATGATCAGTCACGTGATCAGTGCATGATCAGCCACGTGATCAGTGCATGATCAGTCACGTGATCAGTGCATGATATAGACGTGATCAGTGCATGATCAGTCACGTGATCAGTGCATGATAGCCACGTGATCAGTGCATGATCAGTCACGTGATCAGTGCATGATCAGTCACGTGACCAGTACATGGTAGCTACGTGATCATTGCATGATCAGCCACGTGATCAGTGCATGATAGCCACGTGATCAGTGCATGATCAGTCACGTGATCAGTGCATGATCAGTCATGTGACCAGTACATGGTAGCTGCGTGATCATGCATGATCAGCCACGTGAGCAGTGCATGATAGCCACGTGATCAGTGCATGATCAGTCACGTGATCAGTGCATGATCAGTCACGTGATCAGTGCATGATCAGCCACGTGATCAGTGCATGATCAGTCACGTGATCAGTGCATGATCAGCCACGTGATCAGTGCATGATCAGCCACGTGATCAGTGCATGATCAGTTACGTGATCAGTGCATGATCAGTCACGTGATCAGTGCATGGTAGCCACGTGATCAGTGCATGATCAGCCACGTGATCAGTGCATGATAGCCACGTGATCAGTGCATGATCAGCCACGTGATCAGTGCATGATCAGTCACGTGATCAGTGCATGATCAGCCACGTGATCAGTGCATGATAGCCACGTGATCAGTGCATGACAATTACGTGATCAGTGCATGATCAATCACGTGATCAGTGCATGATAGCCACGTGATCAGTGCATGATCAGTCACGTGATCAGTGTATGATCAGCCACGTGAACAGTGCATGCTCAGTCACGTGATCAGGGCCTGCTGAGCTGCGTGATTACTGTCTGCTCATCTGCTTGACAATTGCCAGCTGAGCTGCACGATTCCTGCCTGTCATCTGCTTGACAATTGCCACCTGTGCTGCATAATTCCTGCCTGCTCATCTACTTGATTATTGCCAGCTGAGCAGCATGATTTCTCAGAGCTGAGTTCCATGATTATTGCCTACTGATTCCTGCCTACTCAGCTCTTTGTTCATTGCCTCCAGAGGCACATGATCAGTGTATGACAGAAACATGATCAGCACATGATCAGTCACATGATCAGTGCATGATAAGCCACGTGATCAGTGCATGATCAATTACGTGATCAGTGCATGATCAGTCATGTGACCAGTGCATGGTAGCTGCGTGATCAGTGCATGATCAGCCACGTGATCAGTGCATGATCAGTCACGTGATCAGTGCATGATCAGCCACGTGATCAGTGCATGATCAGTCACGTGATCAGTGCATGATAGCTACGTGATCAGTGCATGATCAGCCACGTGATCAGTGCATGATAGCCACGTGATCAGTGCATGATAGCCACGTGATCAGTGCATGATAGCCACGTGATCAGTGCATGATCAGTCACGTGATACGTGTGTGATCAGCCACGTGATCAGTGCATGATATCCACGTGATCAGTGCATGATAGCCACGTGATCAGTGCATGATTAGTCACGTGATCAGTGCATGATCAGTCACGTGATACAGTGTGATCAGCCACGTGATCAGTGCATGATGAGCCACGTGATCAGTGCATGATCAATTACGTGATCAGTGCATGATCAGTCACGTGACCAGTACATGGTTGCTACGTGATCGTTGCATGATCAGCCACGTGAGCAGTGCATGATAGCCACGTGATCAGTGCATGATCAGTCACGTGATCAGTGCATGATCAGTCACGTGAACAGTGCATGATCATTTACGTGATCAGTGCATGATCAGTCACGTGACCAGTATATGGTAGCTTCATGATCATTCCATGACAGCCACGTGAGCAGTGCATGATAGCCACGTGATGTGTGCATGATCAGTCACGTGATCAGAGTATGATCAGCCACGTGATCAGTGCATGAGTGCCACGTGATCAGTGCATGATATGTCACGTGACAGGTGTGTGATCAGCCACGTGATCAGTGCATGATCAGCCACGTGATCAGTGCATGATAGCCACGTGATCAGTGCATGATCAGTTACGTGATCAGTGTATGATCAGCCACGTGATCAGTGCATGGTCAGACACGTGAACAGTGTATGATCAGCCACGTGATCAGTGCATGATATCCAAGTGATCAGTGCATGATCAATCACGTGATCAGTGTATGATCAGCCACGTGAACAGTGCATGCTCAGTCACGTGATCAGGGCCTGCTGAGCTGCGTGATTACTGTCTGCTCATCTGCTTGACAATTGCCAGCTGAGCTGCACGATTCCTGCCTGTCATCTGCTTGACAATTGCCAGCTGTGCTGTGTAATTCCTGCCTGCTCAGCTGCTTGATTATTGCCAGCTGAGCAGCATGATTCACGTGAACAGTGCATGCTCAGTCACGTGATCAGGGCCTGCTGAGCTGCGTGATTACTGTCTGCTCATCTGCTTGACAATTGCCAGCTGAGCTGCACGATTCCTGCCTGTCATCTGCTTGACAATTGCCAGCTGTGCTGCGTAATTCCTGCCTGCTCAGCTGCTTGATTATTGCCAGCTGAGCAGCATGATTCCTCACAGCTGAGTTCCATGATTATTGCCTGCTGACTGTTTGATTCGTGCCTACTCAGCTCTTTGTTTATTGCCTCCAGAGGCACATGATCAGTGTATGATAGCAAACATGATCAGCGCATGATCAGTCACATGATCAGCGCCATTAAGTCACGTGATCACTACATGATAGTCATGTGATCAGTCCATGCTCAGTCACGGTATCAGTGCATGATCAGCCACGTGATCAGTGCATGATCAGCCACGTGATCAGTTCATGATAGCCATGTGATCAGTGCATGATCAGTCACGTGATCAGTGCATGATCAGGCACGTGATCAGTGCATGATCAGTCACCTGATGGGTGCATGATCAGTCACGTGACCAGTACATGGTAGCTACATGATCATTGCATGATCAGCCACGTGAGTAGTGCATGATAGCCACGTGATCAGTGCATGATCAGTCACGTGATCAGTGCATGATCAGTCATGTGATCAGTGCATGATCAGGCACGTGATCAGTGCATGATCAGCCAAGTGATCAGTGCATGATAGCCACGTGATCAGTGCATGATCAGTCACGTGATCAGTGCATGATCAGTCACGTGATCAGTGCATGATCAGCCACGTGATCAGTGCATGATCAGCCACGTGATCAGTGCATGATCATTACGTGATCAGTGCATGATCAGTCACGTGACCAGTACATGGTAGCTACGTGATCATTGCATGATCAGCCACGTGATCAGTGCATGATAGCCACGTGATCAGTGCATGATCAGTCACGTGATCAGTGCATGATCAGTCACGTGATCAGTGCATGATCAGTCACGTGATCAGTGCATGATCAGTCACGTGATCAGTGCATGATCAGCCACGTGATCAGTGCATGATAGCCACGTGATCAGTGCATGATCAGTCACGTGATCAGTGCATGATCAGTCACGTGATCAGTGCATGATCAGCCACGTGATCAGTGCATGATCAGTCACGTGATCAGTGCATGATCAGCCACGTGATCAGTGCATGATATCAGTGCATGAGAGCCACGTGATCAGTGCATGATAGCCACGTGATCAGTGCATGATCAGTCACGTGATCAGTGCATGATCAGCCACGTGATCAGTGCATGATATCCACGTGATCAGTGCATGATAGCCACGTGATCAGTGCATGATAGTCACGTGATCATGCATGATCAGTCACGTGATCAGTGTGTGATCAGCCACGTGATCAGTGCATGATCAGCCACGTGATCAGTGCATGATCAGTTACGTGATCAGTGCATGATCAGTCACGTGATCAGTGCATGATTGCTACGTGATCAGTGCATGATCAGCCACGTGATCAGTGCATGATCAGCCACGTGATCAGTGCATGATCAGTCACGTGATCAGTGCATGATCAGTCACGTGATCAGTGCATGATCAGTCACGTGATCAGTGTATGATCAGCCACGTGAACAGTGCATGCTCAGTCACGTGATCAGGGCCTGCTGAGCTGCGTGATTACTGTCTGCTCATCTGCTTGACAATTGCCAGCTGAGCTGCACGATTCCTGCCTGTCATCTGCTTGACAATTGCCAGCTGTGCTGCGTAATTCCTGCCTGCTCAGCTGCTTGATTATTGCCAGCTGAGCAGCATGATTCCTCACAGCTGAGTTCCATGATTATTGCCTGCTGACTTTTGATTCGTGCCTACTCAGCTCTTTGTTTATTGCCTCCAGAGGCACATGATCAGTGTATGATAGCAAACATGATCAGCGCATGATCAGTCACATGATCAGCGCCATTAAGTCACGTGATCACTACATGATAGTCATGTGATCAGTCCATGCTCAGTCACGGTATCAGTGCATGATCAGCCACGTGATCAGTGCATGATCTGTCACATGATTAGTGTATGATCATCCACGTGATCAGTGCATGGGCAGTCATGTGATCAGTGCATGATATAGACGTGATCAGTGCATGATCAGTGCATGATCAGTGCATGATAGCCACGTGATCAGTGCATGATCAGTCACCTGATGGGTGTATGATCATTCACGTGACCTGTACATGGTAGCTACATGATCATTGCATGATCAGCCACGTGAGTAGTGCATGATAGCCACGTGATCACTGCATGATCAGTCACGTGATCAGTGCATGATCAGTCATGTGACCAGTACATGGTAGCTGCGTGATCATCGCATGATCAGCCACGTGAGCAGTGCATGATAGCCACGTGATCAGTGCATGATCAGACACGTGATCAGTGCATGATCAGTCACGTGATCAGTGCATGATCAGCCACGTGATCAGTGCATGATCAGGCACGTGATCAGTGTATGATCAGCCACGTGATCAGTGCATGATAGCCACGTGATCAGTGCATGATCAGTCACGTGATCAGTGCATGATCAGTCACGTGATCAGTGCATGATCAGCCACGTGATCAGTGCATGATCAGCCACGTGATCAGTGCATGATCAATTACGTGATCAGTGCATGATCAGTCACGTGACCAGTACATGGTAGCTACGTGATCATTGCATGATCAGCCACGTGATCAGTGCATGATAGCCACGTGATCAGTGCATGATAGCCACGTGATCAGTGCATGATCAGCCACGTGATCAGTGCATGATCAGTCATGTGATCAGTGCATGATCAGCCACGTGATCAGTGCATGATCAGCCACGTGATCAGTGCATGATAGCCACGTGATCAGTGCATGATCAGTCACGTGATCAGTGCATGATCAGTCACGTGATCAGTGCATGATCAGTCACGTGATCAGTGCATGATCATTTACGTGATCAGTGCATGATCAGTCACGTGACCAGTACATGGTAGCTACGTGATCATTGCATGATCAGCCACGTGAGCAGTGCATGATAGCCACGTGATCAGTGCATGATCAGTCACGTGATCAGTGCATGATCAGTCACGTGATCAGTGCATGATCAGTCACGTGATCAGTGCATGATCAATTACGTGATCAGTGCATGATCAGTCACGTGACCAGTACATGGTAGCTACGTGATCATTGCATGATCAGCCACGTGATCAGTGCATGATAGCCACGTGATCAGTGCATGATCAGTCACATGATCAGTGTATGATCATCCACGTGATCAGTGCATGATCAGCCATGTGATCAGTGCATGATATAGACGTGATCAGTGCATGATCAGTCACGTGATCAGTGCATGATCAGCCACGTGATCAGTGCATGATAGCCACGTGATCAGTGCATGATAGCCAGTGATCAGTGCATGATCAGTCACGTGATCAGTGCATGATCAGCCACGTGATCAGTGCATGATAGCCACTGATCAGTGCATGATCAGTCACGTGATCAGTGCATGATCAGTCACGTGATCAGTGCATGATCAGCCACGTGATCAGTGCATGATCAGCCACGTGATCAGTGCATGATCAGTCACGTGATCAGTGCATGATCAGCCACGTGATCAGTGCATGATCAGTCACGTGATCAGTGCATGATCAGTCATGTGACAGTGCATGATAGCCCGTGATCAGTGCATGATCAGTCACGTGATCAGTGCATGATCAGTCACGTGATCAGTGCATGATAGCCACGTGATCAGTGCATGATCAGCCACGTGATCAGTGCATGATAGCCACGTGATCAGTGCATGATCAGCCACGTGATCAGTGCATGATCAGCCACGTGATCAGTGCATGATAGCTACGTGATCAGTGCATGATCAGTCACGTGATCAGTGCATGATCAGGCACGTGATCAGTGCATGATCAGCCACGTGACAGTGCATGATAGCCACGTGATCAGTGCATGATCAGTCACTGATCAGTGCATGATCAGTCACGTGACAGTACATGGTAGCTACATGATCATTGCATGATCAGCCACGTGATCAGTGCATGATAGCCACGTGATCAGTGCATGATCAGTCACGTGATCAGTGCATGATCAGCCACGTGATCAGTGCATGATCAGTCACGTGATCAGTGCATGATCATCCACGTGATCAGTGCATGATCAGTCATGTGATCAGTGCATGATCAGACGTGATCAGTGCATGATCAGTACGTGATCAGTGCATGATAGCCACGTGATCAGTGCATGATCAGTCACGTGATCAGTGTATGATCATTCACGTGACCAGTACATGGTAGTTACATGATCAGTGCATGATCAGCCACGTGATCAGTGCATGATAGCCACGTGATCAGTGCATGATCAGCCACGTGATCAGTGCATGATCAGTCACGTGATCAGTGCATGATCAGCCACGTGATCAGTGCATGATCAATTACGTGATCAGTGCATGATCAGTCACGTGATCAGTGCATGATAGCTGCGTGATCAGTGCATGATCAGCCACGTGATCAGTGCATGATAGCCACGTGATCAGTGCATGATCAGTCACGTGATCAGTGTATGATCAGTCACGTGACCAGTACATGGTAGCTACATGATCATTGCATGATCAGCCACGTGATAGTGCATGATAGCCACGTGATCAGTGCATGATCAGTCACGTG
This sequence comes from Bos javanicus, assembly GCF_032452875.1. NCBI lineage: Eukaryota > Metazoa > Chordata > Mammalia > Artiodactyla > Bovidae > Bos > Bos javanicus. The sequence continues at coordinate 362,231 of NW_026893659.1, forward strand.
ATCAGTGCATGATCAGTCACGTGACCAGTACATGGTAGCTGCGTGATCATGCATGATCAGCCACGTGATCAGTGCATGATAGCCACGTGATCAGTGCATGATCAGTCACGTGATCAGTGCATGATCAGTCACGTGATCAGTGCATGATCAGCCACGTGATCAGTGCATGATCAGTTACGTGATCAGTGCATGATCAGTCACGTGATCAGTGCATGGTAGCTACGTGATCAGTGCATGATCAGCCACGTGATCAGTGCATGATAGCCACGTGATCAGTGCATGATCAGCCACGTGATCAGTGCATGATCAGTCACGTGATCAGTGCATGATCAGCCACGTGATCAGTGCATGATAGCCACGTGATCAGTGCATACAATTACGTGATCAGTGCATGATCAATCACGTGATCAGTGCATGATAGCCACGTGATCAGTGCATGATCATTCACGTGATCAGTGTGTGATCAGCCACGTGAACAGTGCATGCTCAGTCACGTGATCAGGGCCTGCTGAGCTGCGTGATTACTGTCTGCTCATCTGCTTGACAATTGCCAGCTGAGCTGCACGATTCCTGCCTGTCATCTGCTTGACAATTGCCACCTGTGCTGCATAATTCCTGCCTGCTCATCTGCTTGATTATTGCCAGCTGAGCAGCATGATTTCTCAGAGCTGAGTTCCATGATTATTGCCTACTGATTCCTGCCTACTCAGCTCTTTGTTCATTGCCTCCAGAGGCACATGATCAGTGTATGACACGAAACATGATCAGCACATGATCAGTCACATGATCAATGCATGATAAGCCACGTGATCAGTGCATGATCAATTACGTGATCAGTGCATGATCAGTCATGTGATCAGTACATGGTAGCTGCGTGATCAGTGCATGATCAGCCACGTGATCAGTGCATGATCAGTCACGTGATCAGTGCATGATCAGCCACGTGATCAGTGCATGATCAGTCACGTGATCAGTGCATGATAGCTACGTGATCAGTGCATGATCAGCCACGTGATCAGTGCATGATAGCCACGTGATCAGTGCATGATCAGCCACGTGATCAGTGCATGATAGCCACGTGATCAGTGCATGATCAGTCACGTGATACGTGTGTGATCAGCCACGTGATCAGTGCATGATATCCACGTGATCAGTGCATGATAGCCACGTGATCAGTGCATGATTAGTCACGTGATCAGTGCATGATCAGTCACGTGATACAGTGTGATCAGCCACGTGATCAGTGCATGATGAGCCACGTGATCAGTGCATGATCAATTACGTGATCAGTGCATGATCAGTCACGTGACCAGTACATGGTTGCTACGTGATCGTTGCATGATCAGCCACGTGAGCAGTGCATGATAGCCACGTGATCAGTGCATGATCAGTCACGTGATCAGTACATGATCAGTCACGTGAACAGTGCATGATCATTTACGTGATCTGTGCATGATCAGTCACGTGACCAGTATATGGTAGCTTCATGATCATTCCATGACGAGCCACGTGAGCAGTGCATGATAGCCACGTGATGTGTGCATGATCAGTCACGTGATCAGAGTATGATCAGCCACGTGATCAGTGCATGAGTGCCACGTGATCAGTGCATGATATGTCACGTGACAGTGTGTGATCAGCCACGTGAACAGTGCATGTTCAGCCACGTGATCAGTGCATGATAGCCACGTGATCAGTGCATGATCAGTTACGTGATCAGTGTATGATCAGCCACGTGATCAGTGCATGGTCAGACACGTGAACAGTGTATGATCAGCCACGTGATCAGTGCATGATATCCAAGTGATCAGTGCATGATCAATCACGTGATCAGTGTATGATCAGCCACGTGAACAGTGCATGCTCAGTCACGTGATCAGGGCCTGCTGAGCTGCGTGATTACTGTCTGCTCATCTGCTTGACAATTGCCAGCTGAGCTGCACGATTCCTGCCTGTCATCTGCTTGACAATTGCCAGCTGTGCTGTCTAATTCCTGCCTGCTCAGCTGCTTGATTATTGCCAGCTGAGCAGCATGATTCACGTGAACAGTGCATGCTCAGTCACGTGATCAGGGCCTGCTGAGCTGCGTGATTACTGTCTGCTCATCTGCTTGACAATTGCCAGCTGAGCTGCACGATTCCTGCCTGTCATCTGCTTGACAATTGCCAGCTGTGCTGCGTAATTCCTGCCTGCTCAGCTGCTTGATTATTGCCAGCTGAGCAGCATGATTCCTCACAGCTGAGTTCCATGATTATTGCCTGCTGACTGTTTGATTCGTGCCTACTCAGCTCTTTGTTTATTGCCTCCAGAGGCACATGATCAGTGTATGATAGCAAACATGATCAGCGCATGATCAGTCACATGATCAGCGCCATTAAGTCACGTGATCACTACATGATAGTCATGTGATCAGTCCATGCTCAGTCACGGTATCAGTGCATGATCAGCCACGTGATCAGTGCATGATCAGCCACGTGATCAGTTCATGATAGCTATGTGATCAGTGCATGATCAGTCACGTGATCAGTGCATGATCAGGCACGTGATCAGTGCATGATCAGTCACCTGATGGGTGCATGATCAGTCACGTGACCAGTACATGGTAGCTACATGATCATTGCATGATCAGCCACGTGAGTAGTGCATGATAGCCACGTGATCAGTGCATGATCAGTCACGTGATCAGTGCATGATCAGCCATGTGATCAGTGCATGACCAGGCACGTGATCAGTGCATGATCAGCCACGTGATCAGTGCATGATAGCCACGTGATCAGTGCATGATCAGTCACGTGATCAGTGCATGATCAGTCACGTGATCAGTGCATGATCAGCCACGTGATCAGTGCATGATCAGCCACGTGATCAGTGCATGATCAGTCACGTGATCAGTGCATGGTAGCTACGTGATCATTGCATGATCAGCCACGTGATCAGTGCATGATAGCCACGTGATCAGTGCATGATCAGTCACGTGATCAGTGCATGATCAGTCACGTGATCAGTGCATGATCAGTCACTGATCAGTGCATGATCAATTACGTGATCAGTGCATGATCAGTCACGTGATCAGTGCATGATAGCCACGTGATCAGTGCATGATCAGCCACGTGATCAGTGCATGATAGCCACGTGATCAGTGCATGATCAGTCATGATCAGTGCATGATCAGTCACGTGATCAGTGCATGATCAGCCACGTGATCAGTGCATGATAGCCACGTGATCAGTGCATGATCAGTCACGTGATCAGTGCATGATCAGTCACGTGATCAGTGCATGATCAGTCACGTGATCAGTGCATGATCAGCCACGTGATCAGTGCATGATCAGTCACGTGATCAGTGCATGGTAGCTACGTGATCAGTGCATGATCAGCCACGTGATCAGTGCATGATAGCCACGTGATCAGTGCATGATCAGTCACGTGATCAGTGCATGATCAGTCACGTGATCAGTGCATGATCAGTCACGTGATCAGTGCATGATCAATTACGTGATCAGTGCATGATCAGTCACGTGATCAGTGCATGGTAGCTACGTGATCAGTGCATGATCAGCCACGTGATCAGTGCATGATAGCCACGTGATCAGTGCATGATCAGTCACGTGATCAGTGTATGATCATCCACGTGATCAGTGCATGATCAGCCACGTGATCAGTGCATGATATAGACGTGATCAGTGCATGATCAGTCACGTGATCAGTGCATGATCAGCCACGTGATCAGTGCATGATAGCCACGTGATCAGTGCATGATAGCCAGTGATCAGTGCATGATCAGTCACGTGATCAGTGCATGATCAGCCACGTGATCAGTGCATGATAGCCACGTGATCAGTGCATGATCAGTCACGTGATCAGTGCATGATCAGTCACGTGATCAGTGCATGATCAGCCACGTGATCAGTGCATGATCAGCCACGTGATCAGTGCATGATCAGTCACGTGATCAGTGCATGATCAGCCACGTGATCAGTGCATGATCAGTCACGTGATCAGTGCATGATCAGCCACGTGATCAGTGCATGATCAGTCATGTGATCAGTGCATGATAGCCCGTGATCAGTGCATGATCAGTCCCGTGATCAGTGCATGATCAGTCACGTGATCAGTGCATGATAGCCACGTGATCAGTGCATGATCAGCCACGTGATCAGTGCATGATAGCCACGTGATCAGTGCATGATCAGCCACGTGATCAGTGCATGATCAGCCACGTGATCAGTGCATGATAGCCACGTGATCAGTGCATGATCAGTCACGTGATCAGTGCATGATCAGGCACGTGATCAGTGCATGATCAGCCACGTGATCAGTGCATGATAGCCACGTGATCAGTGCATGATCAGTCACGTGATCAGTGCATGATCAGTCACGTGACAGTACATGGTAGCTACATGATCAGTGCATGATCAGCCACGTGATCAGTGCATGATAGCCACGTGATCAGTGCATGATCAGTCACGTGATCAGTGCATGATCAGCCACGTGATCAGTGCATGATCTGTCACGTGATCAGTGCATGATCATCCACGTGATCAGTGCATGATCAGTCATGTGATCAGTGCATGATTAGACGTGATCAGTGCATGATCAGTACGTGATCAGTGCATGATAGCCACGTGATCAGTGCATGATCAGTCACGTGATCAGTGTATGATCATTCACGTGATCAGTGCATGATAGTCACGTGATCAGTGCATGATCAGCCACGTGATCAGTGCATGATCAGTCACGTGATCAGTGCATGATCAGCCACGTGATCAGTGCATGATCAATTACGTGATCAGTGCATGATCAGTCACGTGATCAGTGCATGATAGCTACGTGATCAGTGCATGATCAGCCACGTGATCAGTGCATGATAGCCACGTGATCAGTGCATGATCAGTCACGTGATCAGTGCATGATCAGTCACGTGACCAGTACATGGTAGCTACGTGATCAGTGCATGATCAGCCACGTGATCAGTGCATGATAGCCACGTGATCAGTGCATGATCAGTCACGTGATCAGTGCATGATCAGTCACGTGACCAGTACATGGTAGCTGCGTGATCATGCATGATCAGCCACGTGAGCAGTGCATGATAGCCACGTGATCAGTGCATGATCAGTCACGTGATCAGTGCATGATCAGTCACGTGATCAGTGCATGATCAGCCACGTGATCAGTGCATGATCAATTACGTGATCAGTGCATGATCAGTCACGTGATCAGTGCATGATAGCCACGTGATCAGTGCATGATCAGCCACGTGATCAGTGCATGATAGCCACGTGATCAGTGCATGATCAGCCACGTGATCAGTGCATGATCAGTCACGTGATCAGTGCATGATCAGCCACGTGATCAGTGCATGATAGCCACGTGATCAGTGCATGACAATTACGTGATCAGTGCATGATCAATCACGTGATCAGTGCATGATAGCCACGTGATCAGTGCATGATCAGTCACGTGATCAGTGTGTGATCAGCCACGTGAACAGTGCATGCTCAGTCACGTGATCAGGGCCTGCTGAGCTGCGTGATTACTGTCTGCTCATCTGCTTGACAATTGCCAGCTGAGCTGCACGATTCCTGCCTGTCATCTGCTTGACAATTGCCACCTGTGCTGCATAATTCCTGCCTGCTCATCTGCTTGATTATTGCCAGCTGAGCAGCATGATTCCTCAGAGCTGAGTTCCATGATTATTGCCTACTGATTCCTGCCTACTCAGCTCTTTGTTCATTGCCTCCAGAGGCACATGATCAGTGTATGACAGAAACATGATCAGCACATGATCAGTCACATGATCAATGCATGATAAGCCAGGTGATCAGTGCATGATCAATTACGTGATCAGTGCATGATCAGTCATGTGACCAGTGCATGGTAGCTGCGTGATCAGTGCATGATCAGCCACGTGATCAGTGCATGATCAGTCACGTGATCAGTGCATGATCAGCCACGTGATCAGTGCATGATCAGTCACGTGATCAGTGCATGATAGCTACGTGATCAGTGCATGATCAGCCACGTGATCAGTGCATGATAGCCACGTGATCAGTGCATGATAGCCACGTGATCAGTGCATGATAGCCACGTGATCAGTGCATGATCAGTCACGTGATACGTGTGTGATCAGCCACGTGATCAGTGCATGATATCCACGTGATCAGTGCATGATAGCCACGTGATCAGTGCATGATTAGTCACGTGATCAGTGCATGATCAGTCACGTGATACAGTGTGATCAGCCACGTGATCAGTGCATGATGAGCCACGTGATCAGTGCATGATCAATTACGTGATCAGTGCATGATCAGTCACGTGACCAGTACATGGTTGCTACGTGATCGTTGCATGATCAGCCACGTGATCAGTGCATGATAGCCACGTGATCAGTGCATGATCAGTCACGTGATCAGTGCATGATCAGTCACGTGATCAGTGCATGATCATTTACGTGATCAGTGCATGATCAGTCACGTGACCAGTATATGGTAGCTTCATGATCATTCCATGACAGCCACGTGAGCAGTGCATGATAGCCACGTGATGTGTGCATGATCAGTCACGTGATCAGAGTATGATCAGCCACGTGATCAGTGCATGAGTGCCACGTGATCAGTGCATGATATGTCACGTGACAGTGTGTGATCAGCCACGTGATCAGTGCATGATCAGCCACGTGATCAGTGCATGATAGCCACGTGATCAGTGCATGATCAGTTACGTGATCAGTGTATGATCAGCCACGTGATCAGTGCATGGTCAGACACGTGATCAGTGTATGATCAGCCACGTGATCAGTGCATGATATCCACGTGATCAGTGCATGATCAGTCACGTGATCAGTGTATGATCAGCCACGTGAACAGTGCATGCTCAGTCACGTGATCAGGGCCTGCTGAGCTGCGTGATTACTGTCTGCTCATCTGCTTGACAATTGCCAGCTGAGCTGCACGATTCCTGCCTGTCATCTGCTTGACAATTGCCAGCTGTGCTGTGTAATTCCTGCCTGCTCAGCTGCTTGATTATTGCCAGCTGAGCAGCATGATTCACGTGAACAGTGCATGCTCAGTCACGTGATCAGGGCCTGCTGAGCTGCGTGATTACTGTCTGCTCATCTGCTTGACAATTGCCAGCTGAGCTGCACGATTCCTGCCTGTCATCTGCTTGACAATTGCCAGCTGTGCTGCGTAATTCCTGCCTGCTCAGCTGCTTGATTATTGCCAGCTGAGCAGCATGATTCCTCACAGCTGAGTTCCATGATTATTGCCTGCTGACTGTTTGATTCGTGCCTACTCAGCTCTTTGTTTATTGCCTCCAGAGGCACATGATCAGTGTATGATAGCAAACATGATCAGTGCATGATCAGTCACATGATCAGCGCCATTAAGTCACGTGATCACTACATGATAGTCATGTGATCAGTCCATGCTCAGTCACGGTATCAGTGCATGATCAGCCACGTGATCAGTGCATGATCAGCCACGTGATCAGTGCATGATAGCTATGTGATCAGTGCATGATCAGTCACGTGATCAGTGCATGATCAGGCACGTGATCAGTGCATGATCAGTCACCTGATCAGTGTATGATCAGTCACGTGACCAGTACATGGTAGCTACATGATCATTGCATGATCAGCCACGTGAGTAGTGCATGATAGCCACGTGATCAGTGCATGATCAGTCACGTGATCAGTGCATGATCAGCCATGTGATCAGTGCATGATCAGCACGTGATCAGTGCATGATCAGTCACGTGATCAGTGCATGATCAGCCACGTGATCAGTGCATGATCAGTCATGTGATCAGTGCATGATATAGACGTGATCAGTGCATGATCAGTCACGTGATCAGTGCATGATAGCCACGTGATCAGTGCATGATCAGTCACGTGATCAGTGCATGATCAGTCACGTGACCAGTACATGGTAGCTACGTGATCAGTGCATGATCAGCCACGTGATCAGTGCATGATAGCCACGTGATCAGTGCATGATCAGTCACGTGATCAGTGCATGATCAGTCACGTGACCAGTACATGGTAGCTGCGTGATCATGCATGATCAGCCACGTGAGCAGTGCATGATAGCCACGTGATCAGTGCATGATCAGTCACGTGATCAGTGCATGATCAGTCACGTGATCAGTGCATGATCAGCCACGTGATCAGTGCATGATCAGTCACGTGATCAGTGTATGATCAGCCACGTGATCAGTGCATGATCAGCCACGTGATCAGTGCATGATCAGTTACGTGATCAGTGCATGATCAGTCACGTGATCAGTGCATGGTAGCCACGTGATCAGTGCATGATCAGCCACGTGATCAGTGCATGATAGCCACGTGATCAGTGCATGATCAGCCACGTGATCAGTGCATGATCAGTCACGTGATCAGTGCATGATCAGCCACGTGATCAGTGCATGATCAGCCACGTGATCAGTGCATGACAATTACGTGATCAGTGCATGATCAATCACGTGATCAGTGCATGATAGCCACGTGATCAGTGCATGATCATTCACGTGATCAGTGTATGATCAGCCACGTGAACAGTGCATGCTCAGTCACGTGATCAGGGCCTGCTGAGCTGCGTGATTACTGTCTGCTCATCTGCTTGACAATTGCCAGCTGAGCTGCACGATTCCTGCCTGTCATCTGCTTGACAATTGCCAGCTGTGCTGCATAATTCCTGCCTGCTCAGCTGCTTGATTATTGCCAGCTGAGCAGCATGATTTCTCAGAGCTGAGTTCCATGATTATTGCCTACTGATTCCTGCCTACTCAGCTCTTTGTTCATTGCCTCCAGAGGCACATGATCAGTGTATGACAGAAACATGATCAGCACATGATCAGTCACATGATCAGTGCATGATAAGCCACGTGATCAGTGCATGATCAATCACGTGATCAGTGCATGATCAGTCATGTGATCAGTGCATGGTAGCTGCGTGATCAGTGCATGATCAGCCACGTGATCAGTGCATGATCAGTCACGTGATCAGTGCATGATCAGCCACGTGATCAGTGCATGATCAGTCACGTGATCAGTGCATGATAGCTACGTGATCAGTGCATGATCAGCCACGTGATCAGTGCATGATAGCCACGTGATCAGTGCATGATCAGCCACGTGATCAGTGCATGATAGCCACGTGATCAGTGCATGATCAGTCACGTGATAGTGTGTGATCAGCCACGTGATCAGTGCATGATATCCACGTGATCAGTGCATGATAGCCACGTGATCAGTGCATGATAGTCACGTGATCAGTGCATGATCAGTCACGTGATACAGTGTGATCAGCCACGTGATCAGTGCATGATGAGCCACGTGATCAGTGCATGATCAATTACGTGATCAGTGCATGATCAGTCACGTGACCAGTACATGGTTGCTACGTGATCGTTGCATGATCAGCCACGTGAGCAGTGCATGATAGCCACGTGATCAGTGCATGATCAGTCACGTGATCAGTGCATGATCAGTCACGTGAACAGTGCATGATCATTTACGTGATCAGTGCATGATCAGTCACGTGACCAGTATATGGTAGCTTCATGATCATTCCATGACGAGCCACGTGAGCAGTGCATGATAGCCACGTGATGTGTGCATGATCAGTCACGTGATCAGAGTATGATCAGCCACGTGATCAGTGCATGAGTGCCACGTGATCAGTGCATGATATGTCACGTGACAGTGTGTGATCAGCCACGTGAACAGTGCATGTTCAGCCACGTGATCAGTGCATGATAGCCACGTGATCAGTGCATGATCAGTTACGTGATCAGTGTATGATCAGCCACGTGATCAGTGCATGGTCAGACACGTGAACAGTGTATGATCAGCCACGTGATCAGTGCATGATATCCAAGTGATCAGTGCATGATCAATCACGTGATCAGTGTATGATCAGCCACGTGAACAGTGCATGCTCAGTCACGTGATCAGGGCCTGCTGAGCTGCGTGATTACTGTCTGCTCATCTGCTTGACAATTGCCAGCTGAGCTGCACGATTCCTGCCTGTCATCTGCTTGACAATTGCCAGCTGTGCTGTCTAATTCCTGCCTGCTCAGCTGCTTGATTATTGCCAGCTGAGCAGCATGATTCACGTGAACAGTGCATGCTCAGTCACGTGATCAGGGCCTGCTGAGCTGCGTGATTACTGTCTGCTCATCTGCTTGACAATTGCCAGCTGAGCTGCACGATTCCTGCCTGTCATCTGCTTGACAATTGCCAGCTGTGCTGCGTAATTCCTGCCTGCTCAGCTGCTTGATTATTGCCAGCTGAGCAGCATGATTCCTCACAGCTGAGTTCCATGATTATTGCCTGCTGACTGTTTGATTCGTGCCTACTCAGCTCTTTGTTTATTGCCTCCAGAGGCACATGATCAGTGTATGATAGCAAACATGATCAGCGCATGATCAGTCACATGATCAGCGCCATTAAGTCACGTGATCACTACATGATAGTCATGTGATCAGTCCATGCTCAGTCACGGTATCAGTGCATGATCAGCCACGTGATCAGTGCATGATCAGCCACGTGATCAGTGCATGATAGCTATGTGATCAGTGCATGATCAGTCACGTGATCAGTGCATGATCAGGCACGTGATCAGTGCATGATCAGTCACCTGATGGGTGTATGATCAGTCACGTGACCAGTACATGGTAGCTACATGATCATTGCATGATCAGCCACGTGAGTAGTGCATGATAGCCACGTGATCAGTGCATGATCAGTCACGTGATCAGTGCATGATCAGCCATGTGATCAGTGCATGATCAGGCACGTGATCAGTGCATGATCAGCCACGTGATCAGTGCATGATAGCCACGTGATCAGTGCATGATCAGTCACGTGATCAGTGCATGATCAGTCACGTGATCAGTGCATGATCAGCCACGTGATCAGTGCATGATCAGCCACGTGATCAGTGCATGATCAGTCACGTGATCAGTGCATGGTAGCTACGTGATCAGTGCATGATCAGCCACGTGATCAGTGCATGATAGCCACGTGATCAGTGCATGATCAGTCACGTGATCAGTGCATGATCAGTCACGTGATCAGTGCATGATCAGTCACTGATCAGTGCATGATCAATTACGTGATCAGTGCATGATCAGTCACGTGATCAGTGCATGATAGCCACGTGATCAGTGCATGATAGCCACGTGATCAGTGCATGATAGCCACGTGATCAGTGCATGATCAGTCATGTGATCAGTGCATGATCAGTCACGTGATCAGTGCATGATCAGCCACGTGATCAGTGCATGATAGCCACGTGATCAGTGCATGATCAGTCACGTGATCAGTGCATGATCAGTCACGTGATCAGTGCATGATCAGTCACGTGATCAGTGCATGATCATTTACGTGATCAGTGCATGATCAGTCACGTGACCAGTGCATGGTAGCTACGTGATCAGTGCATGATCAGCCACGTGATCAGTGCATGATAGCCACGTGATCAGTGCATGATCAGTCACGTGATCAGTGCATGATCAGTCACGTGATCAGTGCATGATCAGTCACGTGATCAGTGCATGATCAATTACGTGATCAGTGCATGATCAGTCACGTGATCAGTACATGGTAGCTACGTGATCAGTGCATGATCAGCCACGTGATCAGTGCATGATAGCCACGTGATCAGTGCATGATCAGTCACGTGATCAGTGTATGATCATCCACGTGATCAGTGCATGATCAGCCACGTGATCAGTGCATGATATAGACGTGATCAGTGCATGATCAGTCACGTGATCAGTGCATGATCAGCCACGTGATCAGTGCATGATAGCCACGTGATCAGTGCATGATAGCCAGTGATCAGTGCATGATCAGTCACGTGATCAGTGCATGATCAGCCACGTGATCAGTGCATGATAGCCACGTGATCAGTGCATGATCAGTCACGTGATCAGTGCATGATCAGTCACGTGATCAGTGCATGATCAGCCACGTGATCAGTGCATGATCAGCCACGTGATCAGTGCATGATCAGTCACGTGATCAGTGCATGATCAGCCACGTGATCAGTGCATGATCAGTCACGTGATCAGTGCATGATCAGCCACGTGATCAGTGCATGATCAGTCATGTGATCAGTGCATGATAGCCCGTGATCAGTGCATGATCAGTCACGTGATCAGTGCATGATCAGTCACGTGATCAGTGCATGATAGCCACGTGATCAGTGCATGATCAGCCACGTGATCAGTGCATGATAGCCACGTGATCAGTGCATGATCAGCCACGTGATCAGTGCATGATCAGCCACGTGATCAGTGCATGATAGCCACGTGATCAGTGCATGATCAGTCACGTGATCAGTGCATGATCAGGCACGTGATCAGTGCATGATCAGCCACGTGATCAGTGCATGATAGCCACGTGATCAGTGCATGATCAGTCACGTGATCAGTGCATGATCAGTCACGTGACAGTACATGGTAGCTACATGATCATTGCATGATCAGCCACGTGATCAGTGCATGATAGCCACGTGATCAGTGCATGATCAGTCACGTGATCAGTGCATGATCAGCCACGTGATCAGTGCATGATCAGTCACGTGATCAGTGCATGATCATCCACGTGATCAGTGCATGATCAGTCACGTGATCAGTGCATGATCAGACGTGATCAGTGCATGATCAGTACGTGATCAGTGCATGATAGCCACGTGATCAGTGCATGATCAGTCACGTGATCAGTGCATGATCAGTCACGTGATCAGTGCATGATAGTCACGTGATCAGTGCATGATCAGCCACGTGATCAGTGCATGATCAGTCACGTGATCAGTGCATGATCAGCCACGTGATCAGTGCATGATCAATTACGTGATCAGTGCATGATCAGTCACGTGATCAGTGCATGATAGCTACGTGATCAGTGCATGATCAGCCACGTGATCAGTGCATGATAGCCACGTGATCAGTGCATGATCAGTCACGTGATCAGTGCATGATCAGTCACGTGATCAGTACATGGTAGCTACGTGATCAGTGCATGATCAGCCACGTGATCAGTGCATGATAGCCACGTGATCAGTGCATGATCAGTCACGTGATCAGTGCATGATCAGTCACGTGATCAGTGCATGATAGCTGCGTGATCATGCATGATCAGCCACGTGATCAGTGCATGATAGCCACGTGATCAGTGCATGATCAGTCACGTGATCAGTGCATGATCAGTCACGTGATCAGTGCATGATCAGCCACGTGATCAGTGCATGATCAGTTACGTGATCAGTGCATGATCAGTCACGTGATCAGTGCATGATAGCCACGTGATCAGTGCATGATCAGCCACGTGATCAGTGCATGATAGCCACGTGATCAGTGCATGATCAGCCACGTGATCAGTGCATGATCAGTCACGTGATCAGTGCATGATCAGCCACGTGATCAGTGCATGATAGCCACGTGATCAGTGCATGACAATTACGTGATCAGTGCATGATCAGTCACGTGATCAGTGCATGATAGCCACGTGATCAGTGCATGATCAGTCACGTGATCAGTGTATGATCAGCCACGTGAACAGTGCATGCTCAGTCACGTGATCAGGGCCTGCTGAGCTGCGTGATTACTGTCTGCTCATCTGCTTGACAATTGCCAGCTGAGCTGCACGATTCCTGCCTGTCATCTGCTTGACAATTGCCACCTGTGCTGCATAATTCCTGCCTGCTCAGCTGCTTGATTATTGCCAGCTGAGCAGCATGATTCCTCAGAGCTGAGTTCCATGATTATTGCCTACTGATTCCTGCCTACTCAGCTCTTTGTTCATTGCCTCCAGAGGCACATGATCAGTGTATGACACAAACATGATCAGCACATGATCAGTCACATGATCAGTGCATGATAAGCCACGTGATCAGTGCATGATCAATCACGTGATCAGTGCATGATCAGTCATGTGATCAGTGCATGATAGCTGCGTGATCAGTGCATGATCAGCCACGTGATCAGTGCATGATCAGTCACGTGATCAGTGCATGATCAGCCACGTGATCAGTGCATGATCAGTCACGTGATCAGTGCATGATAGCTACGTGATCAGTGCATGATCAGCCACGTGATCAGTGCATGATAGCCACGTGATCAGTGCATGATCAGCCACGTGATCAGTGCATGATAGCCACGTGATCAGTGCATGATCAGTCACGTGATACGTGTGTGATCAGCCACGTGATCAGTGCATGATATCCACGTGATCAGTGCATGATAGCCACGTGATCAGTGCATGATTAGTCACGTGATCAGTGCATGATCAGTCACGTGATACAGTGTGATCAGCCACGTGATCAGTGCATGATGAGCCACGTGATCAGTGCATGATCAATTACGTGATCAGTGCATGATCAGTCACGTGATCAGTACATGGTTGCTACGTGATCGTTGCATGATCAGCCACGTGATCAGTGCATGATAGCCACGTGATCAGTGCATGATCAGTCACGTGATCAGTGCATGATCAGTCACGTGATCAGTGCATGATCATTTACGTGATCAGTGCATGATCAGTCACGTGACCAGTATATGGTAGCTTCGTGATCATTCCATGACAGCCACGTGAGCAGTGCATGATAGCCACGTGATGTGTGCATGATCAGTCACGTGATCAGAGTATGATCAGCCACGTGATCAGTGCATGAGTGCCACGTGATCAGTGCATGATATGTCACGTGACAGTGTGTGATCAGCCACGTGATCAGTGCATGATCAGCCACGTGATCAGTGCATGATAGCCACGTGATCAGTGCATGATCAGTTACGTGATCAGTGTATGATCAGCCACGTGATCAGTGCATGGTCAGACACGTGAACAGTGTATGATCAGCCACGTGATCAGTGCATGATATCCACGTGATCAGTGCATGATCAGTCACGTGATCAGTGTATGATCAGCCACGTGAACAGTGCATGCTCAGTCACGTGATCAGGCCTGCTGAGCTGCGTGATTACTGTCTGCTCATCTGCTTGACAATTGCCAGCTGAGCTGCACGATTCCTGCCTGTCATCTGCTTGACAATTGCCAGCTGTGCTGTGTAATTCCTGCCTGCTCAGCTGCTTGATTATTGCCAGCTGAGCAGCATGATTCACGTGAACAGTGCATGCTCAGTCACGTGATCAGGGCCTGCTGAGCTGCGTGATTACTGTCTGCTCATCTGCTTGACAATTGCCAGCTGAGCTGCACGATTCCTGCCTGTCATCTGCTTGACAATTGCCAGCTGTGCTGCGTAATTCCTGCCTGCTCAGCTGCTTGATTATTGCCAGCTGAGCAGCATGATTCCTCACAGCTGAGTTCCATGATTATTGCCTGCTGACTTTTGATTCGTGCCTACTCAGCTCTTTGTTTATTGCCTCCAGAGGCACATGATCAGTGTATGATAGCAAACATGATCAGCGCATGATCAGTCACATGATCAGCGCCATTAAGTCACGTGATCACTACATGATAGTCATGTGATCAGTCCATGCTCAGTCACGGTATCAGTGCATGATCAGCCACGTGATCAGTGCATGATCAGCCACGTGATCAGTGCATGATAGCTATGTGATCAGTGCATGATCAGTCACGTGATCAGTGCATGATCAGGCACGTGATCAGTGCATGATCAGTCACCTGATGGGTGTATGATCAGTCACGTGACCAGTACATGGTAGCTACATGATCATTGCATGATCAGCCACGTGAGTAGTGCATGATAGCCACGTGATCAGTGCATGATCAGTCACGTGATCAGTGCATGATCAGCCATGTGATCAGTGCATGATCAGCCACGTGATCAGTGCATGATCAGTCACGTGATCAGTGCATGATCAGCCACGTGATCAGTGCATGATCAGTCACGTGATCAGTGCATGATATAGACACGTGATCAGTGCATGATCAGTCACGTGATCAGTGCATGATAGCCACGTGATCAGTGCATGATCAGTCACGTGATCAGTGCATGATCAGTCACGTGACCAGTACATGGTAGCTACGTGATCAGTGCATGATCAGCCACGTGATCAGTGCATGATAGCCACGTGATCAGTGCATGATCAGTCACGTGATCAGTGCATGATCAGTCACGTGACCAGTACATGGTAGCTGCGTGATCATGCATGATCAGCCACGTGAGCAGTGCATGATAGCCACGTGATCAGTGCATGATCAGTCACGTGATCAGTGCATGATCAGTCACGTGATCAGTGCATGATCAGCCACGTGATCAGTGCATGATCAGTCACGTGATCAGTGCATGATCAGCCACGTGATCAGTGCATGATCAGCCACGTGATCAGTGCATGATCAGTTACGTGATCAGTGCATGATCAGTCACGTGATCAGTGCATGGTAGCCACGTGATCAGTGCATGATCAGCCACGTGATCAGTGCATGATAGCCACGTGATCAGTGCATGATCAGCCACGTGATCAGTGCATGATCAGTCACGTGATCAGTGCATGATCAGCCACGTGATCAGTGCATGATCAGCCACGTGATCAGTGCATGACATTACGTGATCAGTGCATGATCAGTCACGTGATCAGTGCATGATAGCCACGTGATCAGTGCATGATCATTCACGTGATCAGTGTATGATCAGCCACGTGAACAGTGCATGCTCAGTCACGTGATCAGGGCCTGCTGAGCTGCGTGATTACTGTCTGCTCATCTGCTTGACAATTGCCAGCTGAGCTGCACGATTCCTGCCTGTCATCTGCTTGACAATTGCCAGCTGTGCTGCATAATTCCTGCCTGCTCATCTGCTTGATTATTGCCAGCTGAGCAGCATGATTTCTCAGAGCTGAGTTCCATGATTATTGCCTACTGATTCCTGCCTACTCAGCTCTTTGTTCATTGCCTCCAGAGGCACATGATCAGTGTATGACAGAAACATGATCAGCACATGATCAGTCACATGATCAGTGCATGATAAGCCACGTGATCAGTGCATGATCAGTCACGTGATCAGTGCATGATCAGTCATGTGATCAGTGCATGATAGCTGCGTGATCAGTGCATGATCAGCCACGTGATCAGTGCATGATCAGTCACGTGATCAGTGCATGATCAGCCACGTGATCAGTGCATGATCAGTCACGTGATCAGTGCATGATAGCTACGTGATCAGTGCATGATCAGCCACGTGATCAGTGCATGATAGCCACGTGATCAGTGCATGATCAGCCACGTGATCAGTGCATGATAGCCACGTGATCAGTGCATGATCAGTCACGTGATAGTGTGTGATCAGCCACGTGATCAGTGCATGATATCCACGTGATCAGTGCATGATAGCCACGTGATCAGTGCATGATCAGTCACGTGATCAGTGCATGATCAGTCACGTGATCAGTGTGATCAGCCACGTGATCAGTGCATGATGAGCCACGTGATCAGTGCATGATCAATTACGTGATCAGTGCATGATCAGTCACGTGACCAGTACATGGTTGCTACGTGATCGTTGCATGATCAGCCACGTGAGCAGTGCATGATAGCCACGTGATCAGTGCATGATCAGTCACGTGATCAGTGCATGATCAGTCACGTGATCAGTGCATGATCATTTACGTGATCAGTGCATGATCAGTCACGTGACCAGTATATGGTAGCTTCGTGATCATGCATGACGAGCCACGTGATCAGTGCATGATAGCCACGTGATGTGCATGATCAGTCACGTGATCAGTGTATGATCAGCCACGTGATCAGTGCATGAGTGCCACGTGATCAGTGCATGATATGTCACGTGATGTGATCAGCCACGTGATCAGTGCATGATCAGCCACGTGATCAGTGCATGATAGCCACGTGATCAGTGCATGATCAGTTACGTGATCAGTGCATGATCAGCCACGTGATCAGTGCATGATCAGACACGTGATCAGTGCATGATCAGCCACGTGATCAGTGCATGATATCCACGTGATCAGTGCATGATCAGTCACGTGATCAGTGCATGATCAGCCACGTGATCAGTGCATGATCAGCCACGTGATCAGTGCATGATCAGTCACGTGATCAGTGCATGATCAGCCACGTGATCAGTGCATGATCAGCCACGTGATCAGTGCATGATCAATTACGTGATCAGTGCATGATCAGTCACGTGACCAGTGCATGGTAGCTACGTGATCATTGCATGATCAGCCACGTGATCAGTGCATGAGTGCCACGTGATCAGTGCATGATAGTCACGTGATCAGTGTGTGATCAGCCACGTGATCAGTGCATGATCAGCCACGTGATCAGTGCATGATAGCCACGTGATCAGTGCATGATCAGTCACGTGATCAGTGCATGATCAGCACGTGATCAGTGCATGATCAGTCACGTGATCAGTGCATGATCAGCCACGTGATCAGTGCATGATAGCCACGTGATCAGTGCATGATCAGTCACGTGATCAGTGTATGATCAGCCACGTGATCAGTGCATGATCAGTCACGTGATCAGTGCATGATGAGCTGCGTGATCAGTGTCTGATCATCTGCTTGACAATTGCCAGCTGAGCTGCATGATCCTGCCTGTCATCTGCTTGAGAATTGCCAGCTGTGCTGTGTAATTCCTGCCTGAGCTGCATGATCATTGCCAGCTGATCAGCATGATTCACGTGAACAGTGCATGCTCAGTCACGTGATCAGGGCCTGCTGAGCTGCGTGATTACTGTCTGCTCATCTGCTTGACAATTGCCAGCTGAGCTGCACGATTCCTGCCTGTCATCTGCTTGACAATTGCCAGCTGTGCTGCGTAATTCCTGCCTGCTCAGCTGCTTGATTATTGCCAGCTGAGCAGCATGATTCCTCACAGCTGAGTTCCATGATTATTGCCTGCTGACTGTTTGATTCGTGCCTACTCAGCTCTTTGTTTATTGCCTCCAGAGGCACATGATCAGTGTATGATAGCAAACATGATCAGCGCATGATCAGTCACATGATCAGCGCCATTAAGTCACGTGATCACTACATGATAGTCATGTGATCAGTCCATGCTCAGTCACGGTATCAGTGCATGATCAGCCACGTGATCAGTGCATGATCAGCCACGTGATCAGTGCATGATAGCCATGTGATCAGTGCATGATCAGTCACGTGATCAGTGCATGATCAGGCACGTGATCAGTGCATGATCAGTCACGTGATGGGTGCATGATCAGTCACGTGACCAGTACATGGTAGCTACATGATCATTGCATGATCAGCCACGTGAGTAGTGCATGATAGCCACGTGATCAGTGCATGATCAGTCACGTGATCAGTGCATGATCAGCCATGTGATCAGTGCATGATCAGGCACGTGATCAGTGCATGATCAGCCACGTGATCAGTGCATGATAGCCACGTGATCAGTGCATGATCAGTCACGTGATCAGTGCATGATCAGTCACGTGATCAGTGCATGATCAGCCACGTGATCAGTGCATGATCAGCCACGTGATCAGTGCATGATCAGTCACGTGATCAGTGCATGGTAGCCACGTGATCAGTGCATGATCAGCCACGTGATCAGTGCATGATAGCCACGTGATCAGTGCATGATCAGTCACGTGATCAGTGCATGATCAGTCACGTGATCAGTGCATGATCAGTCACTGATCAGTGCATGATCAATTACGTGATCAGTGCATGATCAGTCACGTGATCAGTACATGGTAGCTACGTGATCATTGCATGATCAGCCACGTGATCAGTGCATGATAGCCACGTGATCAGTGCATGATCAGTCACATGATCAGTGTATGATCAGCCACGTGATCAGTGCATGATCAGTCATGTGATCAGTGCATGATATAGACGTGATCAGTGCATGATCAGTCACGTGATCAGTGCATGATCAGCCACGTGATCAGTGCATGATAGCCACGTGATCAGTGCATGATAGCCAGTGATCAGTGCATGATCAGTCACGTGATCAGTGCATGATCAGCCACGTGATCAGTGCATGATAGCCACTGATCAGTGCATGATCAGTCACGTGATCAGTGCATGATCAGTCACGTGATCAGTGCATGATCAGCCACGTGATCAGTGCATGATCAGTTACGTGATCAGTGCATGATCAGTCACGTGATCAGTGCATGATCAGTCACGTGATCAGTGCATGATCAGTCACGTGATCAGTGCATGATCAGCCACGTGATCAGTGCATGATCAGTCACGTGATCAGTGCATGATCAGTCACGTGATCAGTGCATGATCAGCCACGTGATCAGTGCATGATCAGTCACGTGATCAGTGCATGATCAGCCACGTGATCAGTGCATGATATCAGTGCATGATAGCCACGTGATCAGTGCATGATAGCCACGTGATCAGTGCATGATCAGTCACGTGATAGTGTGTGATCAGCCACGTGATCAGTGCATGATATCCACGTGATCAGTGCATGATAGCCACGTGATCAGTGCATGATAGTCACGTGATCAGTGCATGATCAGTCACGTGATACGTGTGTGATCAGCCACGTGATCAGTGCATGATGAGCCACGTGATCAGTGCAGGATCAATTACGTGATCAGTGCATGATCAGTCACGTGACCAGTACATGGTTGCTACGTGATCGTTGCATGATCAGCCACGTGAGCAGAGCATGATAGCCACGTGATCAGTGCATGATCAGTCACGTGATCAGTACATGATCAGTCACGTGAACAGTGCATGATCATTTACGTGATCTGTGCATGATCAGTCACGTGACCAGTATATGGTAGCTACGTGATCATTCCATGACGAGCCACGTGAGCAGTGCATGATAGCCACGTGATGTGTGCATGATGAGTTACGTGAGCAGAGTATGATCAGCCACGTGATCAGTGCATGAGTGCCACGTGATCAGTGCATGATATGTCACGTGACAGGTGTGTGATCAGCCACGTGAACAGTGCATGTTCAGCCACGTGATCAGTGCATGATAGCCACGTGATCAGTGCATGATCAGTACGTGATCAGTGTATGATCAGCCACGTGATCAGTGCATGATCAGACACGTGATCAGTGTATGATCAGCCACGTGAACAGTGCATGCTCAGTCACGTGATCAGGGCCTGCTGAGCTGCGTGATTACTGTCTGCTCATCTGCTTGACAATTGCCAGCTGAGCTGCACGATTCCTGCCTGTCATCTGCTTGACAATTGCCAGCTGTGCTGCGTAATTCCTGCCTGCTCAGCTGCTTGATTATTGCCAGCTGAGCAGCATGATTCCTCACAGCTGAGTTCCATGATTATTGCCTGCTGACTGTTTGATTCGTGCCTACTCAGCTCTTTGTTTATTGCCTCCAGAGGCACATGATCAGTGTATGATAGCAAACATGATCAGCGCATGATCAGTCACATGATCAGCGCCATTAAGTCACGTGATCACTACATGATAGTCATGTGATCAGTCCATGCTCAGTCACGGTATCAGTGCATGATCAGCCACGTGATCAGTGCATGATCTGTCACATGATTAGTGTATGATCATCCACGTGATCAGTGCATGGGCAGTCATGTGATCAGTGCATGATATAGACGTGATCAGTGCATGATCAGTCTCGTGATCAGTGCATGATAGCCACGTGATCAGTGCATGATCAGTCACCTGATGGGTGTATGATCATTCACGTGACCTGTACATGGTAGCTACATGATCATTGCATGATCAGCCACGTGAGTAGTGCATGATAGCCACGTGATCACTGCATGATCAGTCACGTGATCAGTGCATGATCAGTCATGTGACCAGTACATGGTAGCTGCGTGATCATGCATGATCAGCCACGTGAGCAGTGCATGATAGCCACGTGATCAGTGCATGATCAGTCACGTGATCAGTGCATGATCAGTCACGTGATCAGTGCATGATCAGCCACGTGATCAGTGCATGATCAGTCACGTGATCAGTGCATGATCAGTCACGTGATCAGTGCATGATAGCCACGTGATCAGTGCATGATCAGCCACGTGATCAGTGCATGATGCCACGTGATCAGTGCATGATCAGTCACGTGATCAGTGCATGATCAGCCACGTGATCAGTGCATGATCAGCCACGTGATCAGTGCATGATAGCCACGTGATCAGTGCATGATCAGTCACGTGATCAGTGCATGATCAGCACGTGATCAGTGCATGATCAGACACGTGATCAGTGCATGATCAGCCACGTGATCAGTGCATGATAGCCACGTGATCAGTGCATGATCAGTCACGTGATCAGTGTATGATCAGCCACGTGATCAGTGCATGATCAGTCACGTGATCAGTGCATGATGAGCTGCGTGATTACTGTCTGATCATCTGCGTGACAATTTCCAGCTGAGCTGCATGATCCTGCCTGTCATCTGCTTGAGAATTGCCAGCTGTGCTGTGTAATTCCTGCCTGATCAGTGCATGATCATTGCCAGCTGATCAGCATGATTCACGTGAACAGTGCATGCTCAGTCACGTGATCAGGGCCTGCTGAGCTGCGTGATTACTGTCTGCTCATCTGCTTGACAATTGCCAGCTGAGCTGCACGATTCCTGCCTGTCATCTGCTTGACAATTGCCAGCTGTGCTGCGTAATTCCTGCCTGCTCAGCTGCTTGATTATTGCCAGCTGAGCAGCATGATTCCTCACAGCTGAGTTCCATGATTATTGCCTGCTGACTGTTTGATTCGTGCCTACTCAGCTCTTTGTTTATTGCCTCCAGAGGCACATGATCAGTGTATGATAGCAAACATGATCAGCGCATGATCAGTCACATGATCAGCGCCATTAAGTCACGTGATCACTACATGATAGTCATGTGATCAGTCCATGCTCAGTCACGGTATCAGTGCATGATCAGCCACGTGATCAGTGCATGATCAGCCACGTGATCAGTGCATGATAGCTATGTGATCAGTGCATGATCAGTCACGTGATCAGTGCATGATCAGGCACGTGATCAGTGCATGATCAGTCACCTGATGGGTGTATGATCAGTCACGTGACCAGTACATGGTAGCTACATGATCATTGCATGATCAGCCACGTGAGTAGTGCATGATAGCCACGTGATCAGTGCATGATCAGTCACGTGATCAGTGCATGATCAGCCATGTGATCAGTGCATGATCAGGCACGTGATCAGTGCATGATCAGCCACGTGATCAGTGCATGATAGCCACGTGATCAGTGCATGATCAGTCACGTGATCAGTGCATGATCAGTCACGTGATCAGTGCATGATCAGCCACGTGATCAGTGCATGATCAGCCACGTGATCAGTGCATGATCAGTCACGTGATCAGTGCATGATAGTCACGTGATCAGTGCATGATCAGCCACGTGATCAGTGCATGATAGCCACGTGATCAGTGCATGATCAGTCACGTGATCAGTGCATGATCAGTCACGTGATCAGTGCATGATCAGTCACTGATCAGTGCATGATCAATTACGTGATCAGTGCATGATCAGTCACGTGATCAGTACATGGTAGCTACGTGATCAGTGCATGATCAGCCACGTGATCAGTGCATGATAGCCACGTGATCAGTGCATGATCAGTCACGTGATCAGTGTATGATCAGCCACGTGATCAGTGCATGATCAGTCACGTGATCAGTGCATGATATAGACGTGATCAGTGCATGATCAGTCACGTGATCAGTGCATGATCAGCCACGTGATCAGTGCATGATAGCCACGTGATCAGTGCATGATAGCCAGTGATCAGTGCATGATCAGTCACGTGATCAGTGCATGATCAGCCACGTGATCAGTGCATGATAGCCACTGATCAGTGCATGATCAGTCACGTGATCAGTGCATGATCAGTCACGTGATCAGTGCATGATCAGCCACGTGATCAGTGCATGATCAGCCACGTGATCAGTGCATGATCAGTCACGTGATCAGTGCATGATCAGTCACGTGATCAGTGCATGATCAGTCACGTGATCAGTGCATGATCAGCCACGTGATCAGTGCATGATCAGTCACGTGATCAGTGCATGATCAGTCACGTGATCAGTGCATGATCAGCCACGTGATCAGTGCATGATCAGTCACGTGATCGTGTGTGATCAGCCACGTGATCAGTGCATGATATCAGTGCATGATAGCCACGTGATCAGTGCATGATAGCCACGTGATCAGTGCATGATCAGTCACGTGATAGTGTGTGATCAGCCACGTGATCAGTGCATGATATCCACGTGATCAGTGCATGATAGCCACGTGATCAGTGCATGATAGTCACGTGATCAGTGCATGATCAGTCACGTGATACGTGTGTGATCAGCCACGTGATCAGTGCATGATGAGCCACGTGATCAGTGCATGATCAATTACGTGATCAGTGCATGATCAGTCACGTGACAGTACATGGTTGCTACGTGATCGTTGCATGATCAGCCACGTGAGCAGTGCATGATAGCCACGTGATCAGTGCATGATCAGTCACGTGATCAGTGCATGATCAGTCACGTGAACAGTGCATGATCATTTACGTGATCAGTGCATGATCAGTCACGTGACCAGTATATGGTAGCTACGTGATCATTCCATGACGAGCCACGTGAGCAGTGCATGATAGCCACGTGATGTGTGCATGATCAGTTACGTGAGCAGTGTATGATCAGCCACGTGATCAGTGCATGAGTGCCACGTGATCAGTGCATGATATGTCACGTGACAGTGTGTGATCAGCCACGTGATCAGTGCATGATCAGCCACGTGATCAGTGCATGATAGCCACGTGATCAGTGCATGATCAGTACGTGATCAGTGTATGATCAGCCACGTGATCAGTGCATGATCAGACACGTGATCAGTGTATGATCAGCCACGTGAACAGTGCATGCTCAGTCACGTGATCAGGGCCTGCTGAGCTGCGTGATTACTGTCTGCTCATCTGCTTGACAATTGCCAGCTGAGCTGCACGATTCCTGCCTGTCATCTGCTTGACAATTGCCAGCTGTGCTGCGTAATTCCTGCCTGCTCAGCTGCTTGATTATTGCCAGCTGAGCAGCATGATTCCTCACAGCTGAGTTCCATGATTATTGCCTGCTGACTGTTTGATTCGTGCCTACTCAGCTCTTTGTTTATTGCCTCCAGAGGCACATGATCAGTGTATGATAGCAAACATGATCAGCGCATGATCAGTCACATGATCAGCGCCATTAAGTCACGTGATCACTACATGATAGTCATGTGATCAGTCCATGCTCAGTCACGGTATCAGTGCATGATCAGCCACGTGATCAGTGCATGATCTGTCACATGATCAGTGTATGATCATCCACGTGATCAGTGCATGATAGCCACGTGATCAGTGCATGATAGCCAGTGATCAGTGCATGATCAGTCACGTGATCAGTGCATGATCAGCCACGTGATCAGTGCATGATCAGCCACTGATCAGTGCATGATCAGTCACGTGATCAGTGCATGATCAGTCACGTGATCAGTGCATGATCAGCCACGTGATAGTGCATGATCAGCCACGTGATCAGTGCATGATCAGTCACGTGATCAGTGCATGATCAGTCACGTGATCAGTGCATGATCAGTCACGTGATCAGTGCATGATCAGCCACGTGATCAGTGCATGATCAGCCACGTGATCAGTGCATGATAGTCACGTGATCAGTGCATGATCAGCCACGTGATCAGTGCATGATCAGCCACGTGATCAGTGCATGATCAGCCACGTGATCAGTGCATGATCAGTACACGTGATCAGTGCATGATCAGCCACGTGATCAGTGCATGATCAGTCACGTGATCAGTGTATGATCAGCCACGTGAACAGTGCATGCTCAGTCACGTGATCAGGGCCTGCTGAGCTGCGTGATTACTGTCTGCTCATCTGCTTGACAATTGCCAGCTGAGCTGCACGATTCCTGCCTGTCATCTGCTTGACAATTGCCAGCTGTGCTGCGTAATTCCTGCCTGCTCAGCTGCTTGATTATTGCCAGCTGAGCAGCATGATTCCTCACAGCTGAGTTCCATGATTATTGCCTGCTGACTGTTTGATTCGTGCCTACTCAGCTCTTTGTTTATTGCCTCCAGAGGCACATGATCAGTGTATGATAGCAAACATGATCAGCGCATGATCAGTCACATGATCAGCGCCATTAAGTCACGTGATCACTACATGATAGTCATGTGATCAGTCCATGCTCAGTCACGGTATCAGTGCATGATCAGCCACGTGATCAGTGCATGATCTGTCACATGATTAGTGTATGATCATCCACGTGATCAGTGCATGGGCAGTCATGTGATCAGTGCATGATATAGACGTGATCAGTGCATGATCAGTCACGTGATCAGTGCATGATAGCCACGTGATCAGTGCATGATCAGTCACCTGATGGGTGTATGATCATTCACGTGACCTGTACATGGTAGCTACATGATCATTGCATGATCAGCCACGTGAGTAGTGCATGATAGCCACGTGATCAGTGCATGATCAGTCACGTGATCAGTGCATGATCAGTCATGTGACCAGTACATGGTAGCTGCGTGATCATGCATGATCAGCCACGTGAGCAGTGCATGATAGCCACGTGATCAGTGCATGATCAGTCACGTGATCAGTGCATGATCAGTCACGTGATCAGTGCATGATCAGCCACGTGATCAGTGCATGATCAGTCACGTGATCAGTGCATGATCAGTCACGTGATCAGTGCATGATAGCTACGTGATCAGTGCATGATCAGCCACGTGATCAGTGCATGATGCCACGTGATCAGTGCATGATCAGTCACGTGATCAGTGCATGATCAGCCACGTGATCAGTGCATGATCAGCCACGTGATCAGTGCATGATAGCCACGTGATCAGTGCATGATCAGTCACGTGATCAGTGCATGATCAGCACGTGATCAGTGCATGATCAGACACGTGATCAGTGTATGATCAGCCACGTGATCAGTGCATGATAGCCACGTGATCAGTGCATGATCAGTCACGTGATCAGTGCATGATCAGCCACGTGATCAGTGCATGATCAGTCACGTGATCAGTGCATGATGAGCTGCGTGATTACTGTCTGATCATCTGCTTGACAATTTCCAGCTGAGCTGCATGATCCTGCCTGTCATCTGCTTGAGAATTGCCAGCTGTGCTGTGTAATTCCTGCCTGATCAGTGCATGATCATTGCCAGCTGATCAGCATGATTCACGTGAACAGTGCATGCTCAGTCACGTGATCAGGGCCTGCTGAGCTGCGTGATTACTGTCTGCTCATCTGCTTGACAATTGCCAGCTGAGCTGCACGATTCCTGCCTGTCATCTGCTTGACAATTGCCAGCTGTGCTGCGTAATTCCTGCCTGCTCAGCTGCTTGATTATTGCCAGCTGAGCAGCATGATTCCTCACAGCTGAGTTCCATGATTATTGCCTGCTGACTGTTTGATTCGTGCCTACTCAGCTCTTTGTTTATTGCCTCCAGAGGCACATGATCAGTGTATGATAGCAAACATGATCAGTGCATGATCAGTCACATGATCAGCGCCATTAAGTCACGTGATCACTACATGATAGTCATGTGATCAGTCCATGCTCAGTCACGGTATCAGTGCATGATCAGCCACGTGATCAGTGCATGATCAGCCACGTGATCAGTGCATGATAGCCATGTGATCAGTGCATGATCAGTCACGTGATCAGTGCATGATCAGGCACGTGATCAGTGCATGATCAGTCACCTGATGGGTGTATGATCAGTCACGTGACCAGTACATGGTAGCTACATGATCATTGCATGATCAGCCACGTGAGTAGTGCATGATAGCCACGTGATCAGTGCATGATCAGTCACGTGATCAGTGCATGATCAGCCATGTGATCAGTGCATGATCAGGCACGTGATCAGTGCATGATCAGCCACGTGATCAGTGCATGATAGCCACGTGATCAGTGCATGATCAGTCACGTGATCAGTGCATGATCAGTCACGTGATCAGTGCATGATCAGCCACGTGATCAGTGCATGATCAGCCACGTGATCAGTGCATGATCAGTCACGTGATCAGTGCATGGTAGTACGTGATCAGTGCATGATCAGCCACGTGATCAGTGCATGATAGCCACGTGATCAGTGCATGATCAGTCACGTGATCAGTGCATGATCAGTCACGTGATCAGTGCATGATCAGTCACTGATCAGTGCATGATCAATTACGTGATCAGTGCATGATCAGTCACGTGATCAGTACATGGTAGCTACGTGATCAGTGCATGATCAGCCACGTGATCAGTGCATGATAGCCACGTGATCAGTGCATGATCAGTCACGTGATCAGTGTATGATCAGCCACGTGATCAGTGCATGATCAGTCATGTGATCAGTGCATGATATAGACGTGATCAGTGCATGATCAGTCACGTGATCAGTGCATGATCAGCCACGTGATCAGTGCATGATAGCCACGTGATCAGTGCATGATAGCCAGTGATCAGTGCATGATCAGTCACGTGATCAGTGCATGATCAGCCACGTGATCAGTGCATGATAGCCACTGATCAGTGCATGATCAGTCACGTGATCAGTGCATGATCAGTCACGTGATCAGTGCATGATCAGCCACGTGATCAGTGCATGATCAGTTACGTGATCAGTGCATGATCAGTCACGTGATCAGTGCATGATCAGTCACGTGATCAGTGCATGATCAGTCACGTGATCAGTGCATGATCAGCCACGTGATCAGTGCATGATCAGTCACGTGATCAGTGCATGATCAGTCACGTGATCAGTGCATGATCAGCCACGTGATCAGTGCATGATCAGTCACGTGATCGTGTGTGATCAGCCACGTGATCAGTGCATGATATCAGTGCATGATAGCCACGTGATCAGTGCATGATAGCCACGTGATCAGTGCATGATCAGTCACGTGATAGTGTGTGATCAGCCACGTGATCAGTGCATGATATCCACGTGATCAGTGCATGATAGCCACGTGATCAGTGCATGATAGTCACGTGATCAGTGCATGATCAGTCACGTGATACGTGTGTGATCAGCCACGTGATCAGTGCATGATGAGCCACGTGATCAGTGCATGATCAATTACGTGATCAGTGCATGATCAGTCACGTGACCAGTACATGGTTGCTACGTGATCGTTGCATGATCAGCCACGTGAGCAGTGCATGATAGCCACGTGATCAGTGCATGATCAGTCACGTGATCAGTACATGATCAGTCACGTGAACAGTGCATGATCATTTACGTGATCTGTGCATGATCAGTCACGTGACCAGTATATGGTAGCTACGTGATCATTCCATGACGAGCCACGTGAGCAGTGCATGATAGCCACGTGATGTGTGCATGATGAGTTACGTGAGCAGAGTATGATCAGCCACGTGATCAGTGCATGAGTGCCACGTGATCAGTGCATGATATGTCACGTGACAGGTGTGTGATCAGCCACGTGAACAGTGCATGTTCAGCCACGTGATCAGTGCATGATAGCCACGTGATCAGTGCATGATCAGTACGTGATCAGTGTATGATCAGCCACGTGATCAGTGCATGATCAGACACGTGATCAGTGTATGATCAGCCACGTGAACAGTGCATGCTCAGTCACGTGATCAGGGCCTGCTGAGCTGCGTGATTACTGTCTGCTCATCTGCTTGACAATTGCCAGCTGAGCTGCACGATTCCTGCCTGTCATCTGCTTGACAATTGCCAGCTGTGCTGCGTAATTCCTGCCTGCTCAGCTGCTTGATTATTGCCAGCTGAGCAGCATGATTCCTCACAGCTGAGTTCCATGATTATTGCCTGCTGACTGTTTGATTCGTGCCTACTCAGCTCTTTGTTTATTGCCTCCAGAGGCACATGATCAGTGTATGATAGCAAACATGATCAGCGCATGATCAGTCACATGATCAGCGCCATTAAGTCACGTGATCACTACATGATAGTCATGTGATCAGTCCATGCTCAGTCACGGTATCAGTGCATGATCAGCCACGTGATCAGTGCATGATCTGTCACATGATTAGTGTATGATCATCCACGTGATCAGTGCATGATAGCCATGTGATCAGTGCATGATAGCCAGTGATCAGTGCATGATCAGTCACGTGATCAGTGCATGATCAGCCACGTGATCAGTGCATGATCAGCCACTGATCAGTGCATGATCAGTCACGTGATCAGTGCATGATCAGTCACGTGATCAGTGCATGATCAGCCACGTGATAGTGCATGATCAGCCACGTGATCAGTGCATGATCAGTCACGTGATCAGTGCATGATCAGTCACGTGATCAGTGCATGATCAGTCACGTGATCAGTGCATGATCAGCCACGTGATCAGTGCATGATCAGCCACGTGATCAGTGCATGATAGTCACGTGATCAGTGCATGATCAGCCACGTGATCAGTGCATGATCAGCCACGTGATCAGTGCATGATAGCCACGTGATCAGTGCATGATCAGTACGTGATCAGTGCATGATCAGCCACGTGATCAGTGCATGATCAGTCACGTGATCAGTGTATGATCAGCCACGTGAACAGTGCATGCTCAGTCACGTGATCAGGGCCTGCTGAGCTGCGTGATTACTGTCTGCTCATCTGCTTGACAATTGCCAGCTGAGCTGCACGATTCCTGCCTGTCATCTGCTTGACAATTGCCAGCTGTGCTGCGTAATTCCTGCCTGCTCAGCTGCTTGATTATTGCCAGCTGAGCAGCATGATTCCTCACAGCTGAGTTCCATGATTATTGCCTGCTGACTGTTTGATTCGTGCCTACTCAGCTCTTTGTTTATTGCCTCCAGAGGCACATGATCAGTGTATGATAGCAAACATGATCAGCGCATGATCAGTCACATGATCAGCGCCATTAAGTCACGTGATCACTACATGATAGTCATGTGATCAGTCCATGCTCAGTCACGGTATCAGTGCATGATCAGCCACGTGATCAGTGCATGATCAGTCACATGATCAGTGTATGATCATCCACGTGATCAGTGCATGGGCAGTCATGTGATCAGTGCATGATATAGACGTGATCAGTGCATGATCAGTCACGTGATCAGTGCATGATAGCCACGTGATCAGTGCATGATCAGTCACCTGATGGGTGTATGATCATTCACGTGACCAGTACATGGTAGCTACATGATCATTGCATGATCAGCCACGTGAGTAGTGCATGATAGCCACGTGATCAGTGCATGATCAGTCACGTGATCAGTGCATGATCAGTCATGTGACCAGTACATGGTAGCTGCGTGATCATGCATGATCAGCCACGTGAGCAGTGCATGATAGCCACGTGATCAGTGCATGATCAGACACGTGATCAGTGCATGATCAGTCACGTGATCAGTGCATGATCAGCCACGTGATCAGTGCATGATCAGTCACGTGATCAGTGCATGATCAGTCACGTGATCAGTGCATGATAGCTACGTGATCAGTGCATGATCAGCCACGTGATCAGTGCATGATGCCACGTGATCAGTGCATGATCAGTCACGTGATCAGTGCATGATCAGCCACGTGATCAGTGCATGATCAGCACGTGATCAGTGCATGATCAGCCACGTGATCAGTGCATGATCAGTCACGTGATCAGTGCATGATCAGCACGTGATCAGTGCATGATCAGCCACGTGATCAGTGCATGATCAGTCACGTGATCAGTGCATGATGAGCTGCGTGATCACTGTCTGATCATCTGCGTGACAATTTCCAGCTGAGCTGCATGATCCTGCCTGTCATCTGCATGAGAATTGCCAGCTGTGCTGTGTAATTCCTGCCTGATAGCTGCATGATCATTGCCAGCTGATCAGCATGATTCACGTGAACAGTGCATGCTCAGTCACGTGATCAGGGCCTGCTGAGCTGCGTGATTACTGTCTGCTCATCTGCTTGACAATTGCCAGCTGAGCTGCACGATTCCTGCCTGTCATCTGCTTGACAATTGCCAGCTGTGCTGCGTAATTCCTGCCTGCTCAGCTGCTTGATTATTGCCAGCTGAGCAGCATGATTCCTCACAGCTGAGTTCCATGATTATTGCCTGCTGACTGTTTGATTCGTGCCTACTCAGCTCTTTGTTTATTGCCTCCAGAGGCACATGATCAGTGTATGATAGCAAACATGATCAGCGCATGATCAGTCACATGATCAGCGCCATTAAGTCACGTGATCACTACATGATAGTCATGTGATCAGTCCATGCTCAGTCACGGTATCAGTGCATGATCAGCCACGTGATCAGTGCATGATCAGCCACGTGATCAGTTCATGATAGCTATGTGATCAGTGCATGATCAGTCACGTGATCAGTGCATGATCAGGCACGTGATCAGTGCATGATCAGTCACGTGATGGGTGTATGATCAGTCACGTGACCAGTACATGGTAGCTACATGATCATTGCATGATCAGCCACGTGAGTAGTGCATGATAGCCACGTGATCAGTGCATGATCAGTCACGTGATCAGTGCATGATCAGCCATGTGATCAGTGCATGATCAGGCACGTGATCAGTGCATGATCAGCCACGTGATCAGTGCATGATAGCCACGTGATCAGTGCATGATCAGTCACGTGATCAGTGCATGATCAGTCACGTGATCAGTGCATGATCAGCCACGTGATCAGTGCATGATCAGCCACGTGATCAGTGCATGATCAGTCACGTGATCAGTGCATGATAGCCACGTGATCAGTGCATGATCAGCCACGTGATCAGTGCATGATAGCCACGTGATCAGTGCATGATCAGTCACGTGATCAGTGCATGATCAGTCACGTGATCAGTGCATGATCAGTCACTGATCAGTGCATGATCAATTACGTGATCAGTGCATGATCAGTCACGTGATCAGTGCATGATAGCTACGTGATCAGTGCATGATCAGCCACGTGATCAGTGCATGATAGCCACGTGATCAGTGCATGATCAGTCACATGATCAGTGTATGATCAGCCACGTGATCAGTGCATGATCAGTCATGTGATCAGTGCATGATATAGACGTGATCAGTGCATGATCAGTCACGTGATCAGTGCATGATCAGCCACGTGATCAGTGCATGATAGCCACGTGATCAGTGCATGATAGCCAGTGATCAGTGCATGATCAGTCACGTGATCAGTGCATGATCAGCCACGTGATCAGTGCATGATAGCCACTGATCAGTGCATGATCAGTCACGTGATCAGTGCATGATCAGTCACGTGATCAGTGCATGATCAGCCACGTGATCAGTGCATGATCAATTACGTGATCAGTGCATGATCAGTCACGTGATCAGTGCATGATCAGTCACGTGATCAGTGCATGATCAGTCACGTGATCAGTGCATGATCAGCCACGTGATCAGTGCATGATCAGTCACGTGATCAGTGCATGATCAGTCACGTGATCAGTGCATGATCAGCCACGTGATCAGTGCATGATCAGTCACGTGATCGTGTGTGATCAGCCACGTGATCAGTGCATGATATCAGTGCATGATAGCCACGTGATCAGTGCATGATAGCCACGTGATCAGTGCATGATCAGTCACGTGATAGTGTGTGATCAGCCACGTGATCAGTGCATGATATCCACGTGATCAGTGCATGATAGCCACGTGATCAGTGCATGATAGTCACGTGATCAGTGCATGATCAGTCACGTGATACGTGTGTGATCAGCCACGTGATCAGTGCATGATGAGCCACGTGATCAGTGCAGGATCAATTACGTGATCAGTGCATGATCAGTCACGTGACCAGTACATGGTTGCTACGTGATCGTTGCATGATCAGCCACGTGAGCAGAGCATGATAGCCACGTGATCAGTGCATGATCAGTCACGTGATCAGTACATGATCAGTCACGTGAACAGTGCATGATCATTTACGTGATCTGTGCATGATCAGTCACGTGACCAGTATATGGTAGCTACGTGATCATTCCATGACGAGCCACGTGAGCAGTGCATGATAGCCACGTGATGTGTGCATGATGAGTTACGTGAGCAGAGTATGATCAGCCACGTGATCAGTGCATGAGTGCCACGTGATCAGTGCATGATATGTCACGTGACAGGTGTGTGATCAGCCACGTGAACAGTGCATGTTCAGCCACGTGATCAGTGCATGATAGCCACGTGATCAGTGCATGATCAGTACGTGAGCAGTGTATGATCAGCCACGTGATCAGTGCATGATCAGACACGTGATCAGTGTATGATCAGCCACGTGAACAGTGCATGCTCAGTCACGTGATCAGGGCCTGCTGAGCTGCGTGATTACTGTCTGCTCATCTGCTTGACAATTGCCAGCTGAGCTGCACGATTCCTGCCTGTCATCTGCTTGACAATTGCCAGCTGTGCTGCGTAATTCCTGCCTGCTCAGCTGCTTGATTATTGCCAGCTGAGCAGCATGATTCCTCACAGCTGAGTTCCATGATTATTGCCTGCTGACTGTTTGATTCGTGCCTACTCAGCTCTTTGTTTATTGCCTCCAGAGGCACATGATCAGTGTATGATAGCAAACATGATCAGCGCATGATCAGTCACATGATCAGCGCCATTAAGTCACGTGATCACTACATGATAGTCATGTGATCAGTCCATGCTCAGTCACGGTATCAGTGCATGATCAGCCACGTGATCAGTGCATGATCTGTCACATGATTAGTGTATGATCATCCACGTGATCAGTGCATGGGCAGTCATGTGATCAGTGCATGATATAGACGTGATCAGTGCATGATCAGTCTCGTGATCAGTGCATGATAGCCACGTGATCAGTGCATGATCAGTCACCTGATGGGTGTATGATCATTCACGTGACCTGTACATGGTAGCTACATGATCATTGCATGATCAGCCACGTGAGTAGTGCATGATAGCCACGTGATCACTGCATGATCAGTCACGTGATCAGTGCATGATCAGTCATGTGACCAGTACATGGTAGCTGCGTGATCATGCATGATCAGCCACGTGAGCAGTGCATGATAGCCACGTGATCAGTGCATGATCAGACACGTGATCAGTGCATGATCAGTCACGTGATCAGTGCATGATCAGCCACGTGATCAGTGCATGATCAGTCACGTGATCAGTGTATGATCAGCCACGTGATCAGTGCATGATCAGCCACGTGATCAGTGCATGATCAATTACGTGATCAGTGCATGATCAGTCACGTGATCAGTACATGGTAGCTACGTGATCAGTGCATGATCAGCCACGTGATCAGTGCATGATAGCCACGTGATCAGTGCATGATCAGTCACGTGATCAGTGCATGATCAGCCACGTGATCAGTGCATGATCAGCCACGTGATCAGTGCATGATAGCCACGTGATCAGTGCATGATCAGTCACGTGATCAGTGCATGATCAGCCACGTGATCAGTGCATGATCAGACACGTGATCAGTGTATGATCAGCCACGTGATCAGTGCATGATAGCCACGTGATCAGTGCATGATCAGTCACGTGATCAGTGTATGATCAGCCACGTGAACAGTGCATGATCAGTCACGTGATCAGTGCATGATGAGCTGCGTGATTAGTGTCTGATCATCTGCGTGACAATTTCCAGCTGAGCTGCATGATCCTGCCTGTCATCTGCTTGAGAATTGCCAGCTGTGCTGTGTAATTCCTGCCTGATCAGTGCATGATCATTGCCAGCTGATCAGCATGATTCACGTGAACAGTGCATGCTCAGTCACGTGATCAGGGCCTGCTGAGCTGCGTGATTACTGTCTGCTCATCTGCTTGACAATTGCCAGCTGAGCTGCACGATTCCTGCCTGTCATCTGCTTGACAATTGCCAGCTGTGCTGCGTAATTCCTGCCTGCTCAGCTGCTTGATTATTGCCAGCTGAGCAGCATGATTCCTCACAGCTGAGTTCCATGATTATTGCCTGCTGACTGTTTGATTCGTGCCTACTCAGCTCTTTGTTTATTGCCTCCAGAGGCACATGATCAGTGTATGATAGCAAACATGATCAGTGCATGATCAGTCACATGATCAGCGCCATTAAGTCACGTGATCACTACATGATAGTCATGTGATCAGTCCATGCTCAGTCACGGTATCAGTGCATGATCAGCCACGTGATCAGTGCATGATCAGCCAGGTGATCAGTTCATGATAGCTATGTGATCAGTGCATGATCAGTCACGTGATCAGTGCATGATCAGGCACGTGATCAGTGCATGATCAGTCACCTGATGGGTGTATGATCAGTCACGTGACCAGTACATGGTAGCTACATGATCATTGCATGATCAGCCACGTGAGTAGTGCATGATAGCCACGTGATCAGTGCATGATCAGTCACGTGATCAGTGCATGATCAGCCATGTGATCAGTGCATGATCAGGCACGTGATCAGTGCATGATCAGCCACGTGATCAGTGCATGATAGCCACGTGATCAGTGCATGATCAGTCACGTGATCAGTGCATGATCAGTCACGTGATCAGTGCATGATCAGCCACGTGATCAGTGCATGATCAGCCACGTGATCAGTGCATGATCAGTCACGTGATCAGTGCATGGTAGCCACGTGATCAGTGCATGATCAGCCACGTGATCAGTGCATGATAGCCACGTGATCAGTGCATGATCAGTCACGTGATCAGTGCATGATCAGTCACGTGATCAGTGCATGATCAGTCACGTGATCAGTGCATGATCAATTACGTGATCAGTGCATGATCAGTCACGTGACCAGTGCATGGTAGCTACGTGATCAGTGCATGATCAGCCACGTGATCAGTGCATGATAGCCACGTGATCAGTGCATGATCAGTCACGTGATCAGTGTATGATCAGCCACGTGATCAGTGCATGATCAGTCACGTGATCAGTGCATGATATAGACGTGATCAGTGCATGATCAGTCACGTGATCAGTGCATGATCAGCCACGTGATCAGTGCATGATAGCCACGTGATCAGTGCATGATAGCCAGTGATCAGTGCATGATCAGTCACGTGATCAGTGCATGATCAGCCACGTGATCAGTGCATGATAGCCACTGATCAGTGCATGATCAGTCACGTGATCAGTGCATGATCAGTCACGTGATCAGTGCATGATCAGCCACGTGATCAGTGCATGATCAACGTGATCAGTGCATGATCAGTCACGTGATCAGTGCATGATCAGTCACGTGATCAGTGCATGATCAGTCACGTGATCAGTGCATGATCAGCCACGTGATCAGTGCATGATCAGTCACGTGATCAGTGCATGATCAGTCACGTGATCAGTGCATGATCAGCCACGTGATCAGTGCATGATCAGTCACGTGATCGTGTGTGATCAGCCACGTGATCAGTGCATGATATCAGTGCATGATAGCCACGTGATCAGTGCATGATAGCCACGTGATCAGTGCATGATCAGTCACGTGATAGTGTGTGATCAGCCACGTGATCAGTGCATGATATCCACGTGATCAGTGCATGATAGCCACGTGATCAGTGCATGATAGTCACGTGATCAGTGCATGATCAGTCACGTGATCGTGTGTGATCAGCCACGTGATCAGTGCATGATGAGCCACGTGATCAGTGCATGATCAATTACGTGATCAGTGCATGATCAGTCACGTGACAGTACATGGTTGCTACGTGATCGTTGCATGATCAGCCACGTGAGCAGTGCATGATAGCCACGTGATCAGTGCATGATCAGTCACGTGATCAGTGCATGATCAGTCACGTGAACAGTGCATGATCATTTACGTGATCAGTGCATGATCAGTCACGTGACCAGTATATGGTAGCTACGTGATCATTCCATGACAGCCACGTGATCAGTGCATGATAGCCACGTGATCAGTGCATGATCAGTTACGTGATCAGTGTATGATCAGCCACGTGATCAGTGCATGAGTGCCACGTGATCAGTGCATGATAGTCACGTGATCAGTGTGTGATCAGCCACGTGATCAGTGCATGATCAGCCACGTGATCAGTGCATGATAGCCACGTGATCAGTGCATGATCAGTACGTGATCAGTGCATGATCAGCCACGTGATCAGTGCATGATCAGACACGTGATCAGTGCATGATCAGCCACGTGATCAGTGCATGATAGCCACGTGATCAGTGCATGATCATCACGTGATCAGTGTATGATCAGTCACGTGACCAGTGCATGGTAGCTACGTGATCAGTGCATGATCAGCCACGTGATAGTGCATGATAGCCACGTGATCAGTGCATGATCAGTCACGTGATCAGTGCATGATCAGTCACGTGATCAGTGCATGATCAGCCACGTGATCAGTGCATGATAGCCACGTGATCAGTGCATGATCAGTCACGTGATCAGTGCATGATCAGTCACGTGATCAGTGCATGATCAGCCACGTGATCAGTGCATGATCAGCCACGTGATCAGTGCATGATCAATTACGTGATCAGTGCATGATCAGTCACGTGATCAGTGCATGATAGCTACGTGATCAGTGCATGATCAGCCACGTGATCAGTGCATGATAGCCACGTGATCAGTGCATGATCAGTCACGTGATCAGTGCATGATCAGTCACGTGATCAGTGCATGATCAGTCACGTGATCAGTGCATGATCAATTACGTGATCAGTGCATGATCAGTCACGTGACCAGTGCATGGTAGCTACGTGATCATTGCATGATCAGCCACGTGATCAGTGCATGATAGCCACGTGATCAGTGCATGATAGCCACGTGATCAGTGCATGATCAGTCACGTGATCAGTGCATGATCAGCCACGTGATCAGTGCATGATAGCCACGTGATCAGTGCATGATAGCCACGTGATCAGTGCATGATCAGTCACGTGATCATGTGTGATCAGCCACGTGATCAGTGCATGATCAGCCACGTGATCAGTGCATGATCAATTACGTGATCAGTGCATGATCAGTCACGTGACCAGTACATGGTAGCTACGTGATCGTGCATGATCAGCCACGTGATCAGTGCATGATAGCCACGTGATCAGTGCATGATCAGTCACGTGATCAGTGCATGATCAGTCACGTGATCAGTGCATGATCATTTACGTGATCAGTGCATGATCAGTCACGTGACCAGTATATGGTAGCTACGTGATCATTGCATGACAGCCACGTGATCAGTGCATGATAGCCACGTGATCAGTGCATGATCAGTTACGTGATCAGTGCATGATCAGCCACGTGATCAGTGCATGAGTGCCACGTGATCAGTGCATGATAGTCACGTGACAGTGCATGATCAGCCACGTGATCAGTGCATG
Organism: Bos javanicus; assembly: GCF_032452875.1. NCBI lineage: Eukaryota > Metazoa > Chordata > Mammalia > Artiodactyla > Bovidae > Bos > Bos javanicus. The sequence goes on from NW_026893659.1 coordinate 401,485, forward strand.
ATCAGCCACGTGATCAGTGCATGATAGCCACGTGATCAGTGCATGATCAGTTACGTGATCAGTGCATGATCAGCCACGTGATCAGTGCATGATCAGACACGTGATCAGTGCATGATCAGCCACGTGATCAGTGCATGATAGCCACGTGATCAGTGCATGATCATCACGTGATCAGTGCATGATCAGCCACGTGATCAGTGCATGATCAGTCACGTGATCAGTGCATGATCAGCCACGTGATCAGTGCATGATCAGCCACGTGATCAGTGCATGATCAGCCACGTGATCAGTGCATGATCAGTTACGTGAGCAGTGTATGATCAGCCACGTGATCAGTGCATGGTCAGACACGTGAACAGTGTATGATCAGCCACGTGATCAGTGCATGATAGCCACGTGATCAGTGCATGATCAGTCACGTGATCAGTGTATGATCAGCCACGTGAACAGTGCATGCTCAGTCACGTGATCTGGGCCTGCTGAGCTGCGTGATTACTGTCTGCTCATCTGCTTGACAATTGCCAGCTGAGCTGCACGATTCCTGCCTGTCATCTGCTTGACAATTGCCAGCTGTGCTGCGTAATTCCTGCCTGCTCAGCTGCTTGATTATTGCCAGCTGAGCAGCATGATTCCTCACACCTGAGTTCCATGATTATTGCCTGCTGACTGTTTGATTCGTGCCTACTCAGCTCTTTGTTTATTGCCTCCAGAGGCACATGATCAGTGTATGATAGCAAACATGATCAGCGCATGATCAGTCACATGATCAGCGCCATTAAGTCACGTGATCACTACATGATAGTCATGTGATCAGTCCATGCTCAGTCACGGTATCAGTGCATGATCAGCCACGTGATCAGTGCATGATCAGCCACGTGATCAGTTCATGATAGCCACGTGATCAGTGCATGATCAGTCACGTGATCAGTGCATGATCAGGCAGGTGATCAGTGCATGATCAGCCACGTGATCAGTGCATGATAGCCACGTGATCAGTGCATGATCAGTCACCTGATGGGTGTATGATCAGTCACGTGACCAGTACATGGTAGCTACATGATCATTGCATGATCAGCCACGTGAGTAGTGCATGATAGCCACGTGATCAGTGCATGATCAGTCACGTGATCAGTGCATGATCAGTCACGTGATCAGTGCATGATAAGTCACGTGATCAGTGCATGATCAGCCACGTGATCAGTGCATGATCAGTCACGTGATCAGTGCATGATAGCTACGTGATCAGTGCATGATCAGCCACGTGATCAGTGCATGATAGCCACGTGATCAGTGCATGATCAGTCACATGATCAGTGCATGATCATCCACGTGATCAGTGCATGATCAGTCACGTGATCAGTGCATGATATAGACGTGATCAGTGCATGATCAGTCACGTGATCAGTGCATGATCAGCCACGTGATCAGTGCATGATAGCCAGTGAATCAGTGCATGATAGCCAGTGATCAGTGCATGATCAGTCACGTGATCAGTGCATGATCAGCCACGTGATCAGTGCATGATAGCCACGTGATCAGTGCATGATCAGCCACGTGATCAGTGCATGATCAGTCACGTGATCAGTGCATGATCAGCCACGTGATCAGTGCATGATCAGCCACGTGATCAGTGCATGATCAGCCACGTGATCAGTGCATGATAGCCACGTGATCAGTGCATGATCAGTCACGTGATCAGTGTATGATCAGCCACGTGATCAGTGCATGATAGCCACGTGATCAGTGCATGATCAGTCACGTGATCAGTGTATGATCAGCCACGTGAACAGTGCATGCTCAGTCACGTGATCTGGGCCTGCTGAGCTGCGTGATTACTGTCTGCTCATCTGCTTGACAATTGCCAGCTGAGCTGCACGATTCCTGCCTGTCATCTGCTTGACAATTGCCAGCTGTGCTGCGTAATTCCTGCCTGCTCAGCTGCTTGATTATTGCCAGCTGAGCAGCATGATTCCTCACAGCTGAGTTCCATGATTATTGCCTGCTGACTGTTTGATTCGTGCCTACTCAGCTCTTTGTTTATTGCCTCCAGAGGCACATGATCAGTGTATGATAGCAAACATGATCAGCGCATGATCAGTCACATGATCAGCGCCATTAAGTCACGTGATCACTACATGATAGTCATGTGATCAGTCCATGCTCAGTCACGGTATCAGTGCATGATCAGCCACGTGATCAGTGCATGATCAGCCACGTGATCAGTTCATGATAGCCACGTGATCAGTGCATGATCAGTCACGTGATCAGTGCATGATCAGGCACGTGATCAGTGCATGATCAGCCACGTGATCAGTGCATGATAGCCACGTGATCAGTGCATGATCAGTCACCTGATGGGTGTATGATCAGTCACGTGACCTGTACATGGTAGCTACATGATCATTGCATGATCAGCCACGTGAGTAGTGCATGATAGCCACGTGATCAGTGCATGATCAGTCACGTGATCAGTGCATGATCAGTCACGTGATCAGTGCATGATAAGTCACGTGATCAGTGCATGATCAATTACGTGATCAGTGCATGATCAGTCACGTGACAGTACATGGTAGCTACGTGATCAGTGCATGATCAGCCACGTGATCAGTGCATGATAGCCACGTGATCAGTGCATGATCAGTCACATGATCAGTGTATGATCATCCACGTGATCAGTGCATGATCAGTCACGTGATCAGTGCATGATATAGACGTGATCAGTGCATGATCAGTCACGTGATCAGTGCATGATCAGCCACGTGATCAGTGCATGATAGCCAGTGAATGAGTGCATGATAGCCAGTGATCAGTGCATGATCAGTCACGTGATCAGTGCATGATCAGCCACGTGATCAGTGCATGATAGCCACGTGATCAGTGCATGATCAGCCACGTGATCAGTGCATGATCAGTTACGTGAGCAGTGTATGATCAGCCACGTGATCAGTGCATGGTCAGACACGTGAACAGTGTATGATCAGCCACGTGATCAGTGCATGATAGCCACGTGATCAGTGCATGATCAGTCACGTGATCAGTGTATGATCAGCCACGTGAACAGTGCATGCTCAGTCACGTGATCTGGGCCTGCTGAGCTGCGTGATTACTGTCTGCTCATCTGCTTGACAATTGCCAGCTGAGCTGCACGATTCCTGCCTGTCATCTGCTTGACAATTGCCAGCTGTGCTGCGTAATTCCTGCCTGCTCAGCTGCTTGATTATTGCCAGCTGAGCAGCATGATTCCTCACACCTGAGTTCCATGATTATTGCCTGCTGACTGTTTGATTCGTGCCTACTCAGCTCTTTGTTTATTGCCTCCAGAGGCACATGATCAGTGTATGATAGCAAACATGATCAGCGCATGATCAGTCACATGATCAGCGCCATTAAGTCACGTGATCACTACATGATAGTCATGTGATCAGTCCATGCTCAGTCACGGTATCAGTGCATGATCAGCCACGTGATCAGTGCATGATCAGCCACGTGATCAGTGCATGATCAGCCACGTGATCAGTGCATGATCAGTCACGTGATCAGTGCATGATCAGGCACGTGATCAGTGCATGATCAGCCACGTGATCAGTGCATGATAGCCACGTGATCAGTGCATGATCAGTCACCTGATGGGTGTATGATCAGTCACGTGACCAGTACATGGTAGCTACATGATCATTGCATGATCAGCCACGTGAGTAGTGCATGATAGCCACGTGATCAGTGCATGATCAGTCACGTGATCAGTGCATGATCAGTCACGTGATCAGTGCATGATCAGTCACGTGATCAGTGCATGATCAGCCACGTGATCAGTGCATGATCAGTCACGTGATCAGTGCATGATAGCTACGTGATCAGTGCATGATCAGCCACGTGATCAGTGCATGATAGCCACGTGATCAGTGCATGATCAGTCACGTGATCAGTGCATGATCAGTCACGTGATCAGTGCATGATCAGTCACGTGATCAGTGCATGATCAGCCACGTGATCAGTGCATGATCAGTCACATGATCAGTGCATGATCATCCACGTGATCAGTGCATGATCAGTCACGTGATCAGTGCATGATATAGACGTGATCAGTGCATGATCAGTCACGTGATCAGTGCATGATAGCCACGTGATCAGTGCATGATCAGTCACGTGATCAGTGCATGATCAGTCACGTGACCAGTACATGGTAGCTACATGATCATTGCATGATCAGCCACGTGATCAGTGCATGATAGCCACGTGATCAGTGCATGATAGTCACGTGATCAGTGCATGATCAGTCACGTGATCAGTGCATGATCAGCCACGTGATCAGTGCATGATCAGCCACGTGATCAGTGCATGATAGCCACGTGATCAGTGCATGATCAGTCACGTGATCAGTGCATGATCAGGCACGTGATCAGTGCATGATCAGCCACGTGATCAGTGCATGATAGCCACGTGATCAGTGCATGATCATCACGTGATCAGTGTATGATCAGTCACTGACCAGTACATGGTAGCTACATGATCATTGCATGATCAGCCACGTGATAGTGCATGATAGCCACGTGATCAGTGCATGATCAGTCATGTGATCAGTGCATGATCAGGCACGTGATCAGTGCATGATCAGCCACGTGATCAGTGCATGATAGCCACGTGATCAGTGCATGATCAGTCACGTGATCAGTGCATGATCAGTCACGTGATCAGTGCATGATCAGCCACGTGATCAGTGCATGATCAGCCACGTGATCAGTGCATGATCAATTACGTGATCAGTGCATGATCAGTCACGTGATCAGTGCATGGTAGCTACGTGATCAGTGCATGATCAGCCACGTGATCAGTGCATGATAGCCACGTGATCAGTGCATGATCAGTCACGTGATCAGTGCATGATCACCACGTGATCAGTGCATGATCAGTCACGTGATCAGTGCATGATCAATTACGTGATCAGTGCATGATCAGTCACGTGACCAGTACATGGTAGCTACGTGATCATTGCATGATCAGCCACGTGATCAGTGCATGATAGCCACGTGATCAGTGCATGATAGCCACGTGATCAGTGCATGATCAGTCATGTGATCAGTGTGTGATCAGCCACGTGATCAGTGCATGATATCCACGTGATCAGTGCATGATAGCCACGTGATCAGTGCATGATCAGTCACGTGATACATGTGTGATCAGCCACGTGATCAGTGCATGATGAGCCACGTGATCAGTGCAGGATCAATTACGTGATCAGTGCATGATCAGTCACGTGACCAGTACATGGTTGCTACGTGATCGTTGCATGATCAGCCACGTGAGCAGAGCATGATAGCCACGTGATCAGTGCATGATCAGTCACGTGATCAGTACATGATCAGTCACGTGAACAGTGCATGATCATTTACGTGATCTGTGCATGATCAGTCACGTGACCAGTATATGGTAGCTACGTGATCATTCCATGACGAGCCACGTGAGCAGTGCATGATAGCCACGTGATGTGTGCATGATGAGTTACGTGAGCAGAGTATGATCAGCCACGTGATCAGTGCATGAGTGCCACGTGATCAGTGCATGATATGTCACGTGACAGGTGTGTGATCAGCCACGTGAACAGTGCATGTTCAGCCACGTGATCAGTGCATGATAGCCACGTGATCAGTGCATGATCAGTTACGTGAGCAGTGTATGATCAGCCACGTGATCAGTGCATGGTCAGACACGTGAACAGTGTATGATCAGCCACGTGATCAGTGCATGATATCCAAGTGATCAGTGCATGATCATCACGTGATCAGTGTATGATCAGCCACGTGAACAGTGCATGCTCAGTCACGTGATCAGGGCCTGCTGAGCTGCGTGATTACTGTCTGCTCATCTGCTTGACAATTGCCAGCTGAGCTGCACGATTCCTGCCTGTCATCTGCTTGACAATTGCCAGCTGTGCTGCGTAATTCCTGCCTGCTCAGCTGCTTGATTATTGCCAGCTGAGCAGCATGATTCCTCACAGCTGAGTTCCATGATTATTGCCTGCTGACTGTATGATTCGTGCCTACTCAGCTCTTTGTTTATTGCCTCCAGAGGCACATGATCAGTGTATGATAGCAAACATGATCAGTGCATGATCAGTCACATGATCAGCGCCATTAAGTCACGTGATCACTACATGATAGTCATGTGATCAGTCCATGCTCAGTCACGGTATCAGTGCATGATCAGCCACGTGATCAGTGCATGATCAGCCAGGTGATCAGTTCATGATAGCTATGTGATCAGTGCATGATTTGTCACGTGATCAGTGCATGATCAGGCAGGTGATCAGTGCATGATCAGTCACGTGATCAGTGCATGATCAGTCACGTGATCAGTGCATGATCAGTCACGTGATCAGTGCATGATCAGCCACGTGATCAGTGCATGATCAGCCACGTGATCAGTGCATGATCAGTCACGTGATCAGTGCATGATCAGTCACGTGACCAGTACATGGTAGCTACGTGATCAGTGCATGATCAGCCACGTGAGCAGTGCATGATAGCCACGTGATCAGTGCATGATCAGTCACGTGATCAGTGCATGATCAGTCACGTGACCAGTACATGGTAGCTACGTGATCATTGCATGATCAGCCACGTGATCAGTGCATGATAGCCACGTGATCAGTGCATGATCAGTCACATGATCAGTGCATGATCATCCGGGTGATCAGTGCATGATCAGTCATGTGATCAGTGCATGATATAGACGTGATCAGTGCATGATCAGTCACGTGATCAGTGCATGATCAGCCACGTGATCAGTGCATGATAGCCAGTTAATGAGTGCATGATAGCCAGTGATCAGTGCATGATCAGTCACGTGATCAGTGCATGATCAGCCACGTGATCAGTGCATGATAGCCACTGATCAGTGCATGATCAGCCACGTGATCAGTGCATGATCAGTTACGTGAGCAGTGTATGATCAGCCACGTGATCAGTGCATGGTCAGACACGTGAACAGTGTATGATCAGCCACGTGATCAGTGCATGATAGCCACGTGATCAGTGCATGATCAGTCACGTGATCAGTGTATGATCAGCCACGTGAACAGTGCATGCTCAGTCACGTGATCTGGGCCTGCTGAGCTGCGTGATTACTGTCTGCTCATCTGCTTGACAATTGCCAGCTGAGCTGCACGATTCCTGCCTGTCATCTGCTTGACAATTATCAGCTGTGCTGCGTAATTCCTGCCTGCTCAGCTGCTTGATTATTGCCAGCTGAGCAGCATGATTCCTCACACCTGAGTTCCATGATTATTGCCTGCTGACTGTTTGATTCGTGCCTACTCAGCTCTTTGTTTATTGCCTCCAGAGGCACATGATCAGTGTATGATAGCAAACATGATCAGCGCATGATCAGTCACATGATCAGCGCCATTAAGTCACGTGATCACTACATGATAGTCATGTGATCAGTCCATGCTCAGTCACGGTATCAGTGCATGATCAGCCACGTGATCAGTGCATGATCAGCCACGTGATCAGTTCATGATAGCCACGTGATCAGTGCATGATCAGTCACGTGATCAGTGCATGACCAGGCAGGTGATCAGTGCATGATCAGCCACGTGATCAGTGCATGATAGCCACGTGATCAGTGCATGATCAGTCACCTGATGGGTGTATGATCAGTCACGTGACCAGTACATGGTAGCTACATGATCATTGCATGATCAGCCACGTGAGTAGTGCATGATAGCCACGTGATCAGTGCATGATCAGTCACGTGATCAGTGCATGATCAGTCACGTGACAGTACATGGTAGCTACGTGATCATTGCATGATCAGCCACGTGAGCAGTGCATGATAGCCACGTGATCAGTGCATGATCAGTCACATGATCAGTGCATGATCATCCACGTGATCAGTGCATGATCAGTCACGTGATCAGTGCATGATATAGACGTGATCAGTGCATGATCAGCCACGTGATCAGTGCATGATCAGCCACGTGATCAGTGCATGATAGCCAGTGATCAGTGCATGATAGCCAGTGATCAGTGCATGATCAGTCACGTGATCAGTGCATGATCAGCCACGTGATCAGTGCATGATAGCCACGTGATCAGTGCATGATCAGCCACGTGATCAGTGCATGATCAGTCACGTGATCAGTGCATGATCAGCCACGTGATCAGTGCATGATCAGCCACGTGATCAGTGCATGATCAGCCACGTGATCAGTGCATGATAGCCACGTGATCAGTGCATGATCAGTTACGTGAGCAGTGTATGATCAGCCACGTGATCAGTGCATGATAGCCACGTGATCAGTGCATGATCAGTCACGTGATCAGTGTATGATCAGCCACGTGAACAGTGCATGCTCAGTCACGTGATCTGGGCCTGCTGAGCTGCGTGATTACTGTCTGCTCATCTGCTTGACAATTGCCAGCTGAGCTGCACGATTCCTGCCTGTCATCTGCTTGACAATTGCCAGCTGTGCTGCGTAATTCCTGCCTGCTCAGCTGCTTGATTATTGCCAGCTGAGCAGCATGATTCCTCACACCTGAGTTCCATGATTATTGCCTGCTGACTGTTTGATTCGTGCCTACTCAGCTCTTTGTTTATTGCCTCCAGAGGCACATGATCAGTGTATGATAGCAAACATGATCAGCGCATGATCAGTCACATGATCAGCGCCATTAAGTCACGTGATCACTACATGATAGTCATGTGATCAGTCCATGCTCAGTCACGGTATCAGTGCATGATCAGCCACGTGATCAGTGCATGATCAGCCACGTGATCAGTTCATGATAGCCACGTGATCAGTGCATGATCAGTCACGTGATCAGTGCATGATCAGGCAGGTGATCAGTGCATGATCAGCCACGTGATCAGTGCATGATAGCCACGTGATCAGTGCATGATCAGTCACCTGATGGGTGTATGATCAGTCACGTGACCAGTACATGGTAGCTACATGATCATTGCATGATCAGCCACGTGAGTAGTGCATGATAGCCACGTGATCAGTGCATGATCAGTCACGTGATCAGTGCATGATCAGTCACGTGATCAGTGCATGATCAGTCACGTGATCAGTGCATGATCAGCCACGTGATCAGTGCATGATCAGTCACGTGATCAGTGCATGATAGCTACGTGATCAGTGCATGATCAGCCACGTGATCAGTGCATGATAGCCACGTGATCAGTGCATGATCAGCCACGTGATCAGTGCATGATAGCCACGTGATCAGTGCATGATCAGTCACGTGATCAGTGCATGATCAGTCACGTGATCAGTGCATGATCAGCCACGTGATCAGTGCATGATAGCCACGTGATCAGTGCATGATCAGTCACGTGATCAGTGCATGATCAGTCACGTGACCAGTACATGGTAGCTACGTGATCATTGCATGATCAGCCACGTGATCAGTGCATGATAGCCACGTGATCAGTGCATGATCAGTCACGTGATCAGTGCATGATCAGTCACGTGATCAGTGCATGATCAGTCACGTGATCAGTGCATGATCAGCCACGTGATCAGTGCATGATCAGTCACGTGATCAGTGCATGATCATCCACGTGATCAGTGCATGATCAGTCACGTGATCAGTGCATGATATAGACGTGATCAGTGCATGATCAGTCACGTGATCAGTGCATGATAGCCACGTGATCAGTGCATGATCATTCACGTGATCAGTGTATGATCAGTCACGTGACCAGTACATGGTAGCTACATGATCAGTGCATGATCAGCCACGTGATAGTGCATGATAGCCACGTGATCAGTGCATGATAGTCACGTGATCAGTGCATGATCAGTCACGTGATCAGTGCATGATCAGCCACGTGATCAGTGCATGATCAGCCACGTGATCAGTGCATGATAGCCACGTGATCAGTGCATGATCAGTCACGTGATCAGTGCATGATCAGGCACGTGATCAGTGCATGATCAGCCACGTGATCAGTGCATGATAGCCACGTGATCAGTGCATGATCAGTCACCTGATGGGTGTATGATCAGTCACTGACCAGTACATGGTAGCTACATGATCATTGCATGATCAGCCACGTGATAGTGCATGATAGCCACGTGATCAGTGCATGATCAGTCATGTGATCAGTGCATGATCAGGCACGTGATCAGTGCATGATCAGCCACGTGATCAGTGCATGATAGCCACGTGATCAGTGCATGATCAGTCACGTGATCAGTGCATGATCAGTCACGTGATCAGTGCATGATCAGCCACGTGATCAGTGCATGATCAGCCACGTGATCAGTGCATGATCAATTACGTGATCAGTGCATGATCAGTCACGTGATCAGTGCATGGTAGCTACGTGATCAGTGCATGATCAGCCACGTGATCAGTGCATGATAGCCACGTGATCAGTGCATGATCAGTCACGTGATCAGTGCATGATCAGTCACGTGATCAGTGCATGATCAGTCACGTGATCAGTGCATGATCAATTACGTGATCAGTGCATGATCAGTCACGTGACCAGTACATGGTAGCTACGTGATCATTGCATGATCAGCCACGTGATCAGTGCATGATAGCCACGTGATCAGTGCATGATAGCCACGTGATCAGTGCATGATCAGTCATGTGATACGTGTGTGATCAGCCACGTGATCAGTGCATGATATCCACGTGATCAGTGCATGATAGCCACGTGATCAGTGCATGATCAGTCACGTGATACATGTGTGATCAGCCACGTGATCAGTGCATGATGAGCCACGTGATCAGTGCAGGATCAATTACGTGATCAGTGCATGATCAGTCACGTGACCAGTACATGGTTGCTACGTGATCGTTGCATGATCAGCCACGTGAGCAGAGCATGATAGCCACGTGATCAGTGCATGATCAGTCACGTGATCAGTACATGATCAGTCACGTGAACAGTGCATGATCATTTACGTGATCTGTGCATGATCAGTCACGTGACCAGTATATGGTAGCTACGTGATCATTCCATGACGAGCCACGTGAGCAGTGCATGATAGCCACGTGATGTGTGCATGATGAGTTACGTGAGCAGAGTATGATCAGCCACGTGATCAGTGCATGAGTGCCACGTGATCAGTGCATGATATGTCACGTGACAGGTGTGTGATCAGCCACGTGAACAGTGCATGTTCAGCCACGTGATCAGTGCATGATAGCCACGTGATCAGTGCATGATCAGTTACGTGAGCAGTGTATGATCAGCCACGTGATCAGTGCATGGTCAGACACGTGAACAGTGTATGATCAGCCACGTGATCAGTGCATGATATCCAAGTGATCAGTGCATGATCATCACGTGATCAGTGTATGATCAGCCACGTGAACAGTGCATGCTCAGTCACGTGATCTGGGCCTGCTGAGCTGCGTGATTACTGTCTGCTCATCTGCTTGACAATTGCCAGCTGAGCTGCACGATTCCTGCCTGTCATCTGCTTGACAATTGCCAGCTGTGCTGCGTAATTCCTGCCTGCTCAGCTGCTTGATTATTGCCAGCTGAGCAGCATGATTCCTCACAGCTGAGTTCCATGATTATTGCCTGCTGACTGTATGATTCGTGCCTACTCAGCTCTTTGTTTATTGCCTCCAGAGGCACATGATCAGTGTATGATAGCAAACATGATCAGTGCATGATCAGTCACATGATCAGCGCCATTAAGTCACGTGATCACTACATGATAGTCATGTGATCAGTCCATGCTCAGTCACGGTATCAGTGCATGATCAGCCACGTGATCAGTGCATGATCAGCCAGGTGATCAGTTCATGATAGCTATGTGATCAGTGCATGATTTGTCACGTGATCAGTGCATGACCAGGCAGGTGATCAGTGCATGATCAGTCACGTGATCAGTGCATGATCAGTCACGTGATCAGTGCATGATCAGCCACGTGATCAGTGCATGATCAGCCACGTGATCAGTGCATGATCAATTACGTGATCAGTGCATGATCAGTCACGTGACCAGTACATGGTAGCTACGTGATCATTGCATGATCAGCCACGTGAGCAGTGCATGATAGCCACGTGATCAGTGCATGATCAGTCACGTGATCAGTGCATGATCACTCACGTGATCAGTGCATGATAAGTCACGTGATCAGTGCATGATCAATTACGTGATCAGTGCATGATCAGTCACGTGACCAGTACATGGTAGCTACGTGATCATTGCATGATCAGCCACGTGAGCAGTGCATGATAGCCACGTGATCAGTGCATGATCAGTCACATGATCAGTGTATGATCATCCGGGTGATCAGTGCATGATCAGTCATGTGATCAGTGCATGATATAGACGTGATCAGTGCATGATCAGTCACGTGATCAGTGCATGATCAGCCACGTGATCAGTGCATGATAGCCAGTGAATGAGTGCATGATAGCCAGATGATCAGTGCATGATCAGTCACGTGATCAGTGTATGATCAGCCACGTGATCAGTGCATGATAGCCACTGATCAGTGCATGATCAGCCACGTGATCAGTGCATGATCAGTTACGTGAGCAGTGTATGATCAGCCACGTGATCAGTGCATGGTCAGACACGTGAACAGTGTATGATCAGCCACGTGATCAGTGCATGATCAGTCACGTGATCAGTGTATGATCAGCCACGTGAACAGTGCATGCTCAGTCACGTGATCTGGGCCTGCTGAGCTGCGTGATTACTGTCTGCTCATCTGCTTGACAATTGCCAGCTGAGCTGCACGATTCCTGCCTGTCATCTGCTTGACAATTATCAGCTGTGCTGCGTAATTCCTGCCTGCTCAGCTGCTTGATTATTGCCAGCTGAGCAGCATGATTCCTCACACCTGAGTTCCATGATTATTGCCTGCTGACTGTTTGATTCGTGCCTACTCAGCTCTTTGTTTATTGCCTCCAGAGGCACATGATCAGTGTATGATAGCAAACATGATCAGCGCATGATCAGTCACATGATCAGCGCCATTAAGTCACGTGATCACTACATGATAGTCATGTGATCAGTCCATGCTCAGTCACGGTATCAGTGCATGATCAGCCACGTGATCAGTGCATGATCAGCCAGGTGATCAGTTCATGATAGCTATGTGATCAGTGCATGATTTGTCACGTGATCAGTGCATGACCAGGCAGGTGATCAGTGCATGATCAGCCACGTGATCAGTGCATGATAGCCACGTGATCAGTGCATGATCAGTCACCTGATGGGTGTATGATCAGTCACGTGACCAGTACATGGTAGCTACATGATCATTGCATGATCAGCCACGTGAGTAGTGCATGATAGCCACGTGATCAGTGCATGATCAGTCACGTGATCAGTGCATGATCACTCACGTGAACAGTGCATGATAAGTCACGTGATCAGTGCATGATCAATTACGTGATCAGTGCATGATCAGTCACGTGACCAGTACATGGTAGCTACGTGATCATTGCATGATCAGCCACGTGAGCAGTGCATGATAGCCACGTGATCAGTGCATGATCAGTCACATGATCAGTGTATGATCATCCGGGTGATCAGTGCATGATCAGTCATGTGATCAGTGCATGATATAGACGTGATCAGTGCATGATCAGCCACGTGATCAGTGCATGATCAGCCACGTGATCAGTGCATGATAGCCAGTGAATGAGTGCATGATAGCCAGTGATCAGTGCATGATCAGTCACGTGATCAGTGCATGATCAGCCACGTGATCAGTGCATGATAGCCACTGATCAGTGCATGATCAGCCACGTGATCAGTGCATGATCAGTTACGTGAGCAGTGTATGATCAGCCACGTGATCAGTGCATGGTCAGACACGTGAACAGTGTATGATCAGCCACGTGATCAGTGCATGATAGCCACGTGATCAGTGCATGATCAGTCACGTGATCAGTGTATGATCAGCCACGTGAACAGTGCATGCTCAGTCACGTGATCTGGGCCTGCTGAGCTGCGTGATTACTGTCTGCTCATCTGCTTGACAATTGCCAGCTGAGCTGCACGATTCCTGCCTGTCATCTGCTTGACAATTGCCAGCTGTGCTGCGTAATTCCTGCCTGCTCAGCTGCTTGATTATTGCCAGCTGAGCAGCATGATTCCTCACAGCTGAGTTCCATGATTATTGCCTGCTGACTGTTTGATTCGTGCCTACTCAGCTCTTTGTTTATTGCCTCCAGAGGCACATGATCAGTGTATGATAGCAAACATGATCAGCGCATGAAGTCACGTGATCACTACATGATAGTCATGTGATCAGTCCATGCTCAGTCACGGTATCAGTGCATGATCAGCCACGTGATCAGTGCATGATCTGTCACATGATCAGTGTATGATCATCCACGTGATCAGTGCATGGGCAGTCATGTGATCAGTGCATGATATAGACGTGATCAGTGCATGATCAGTCACGTGATCAGTGCATGATAGCCACGTGATCAGTGCATGATCAGTCACCTGATGGGTGTATGATCATTCACGTGACCTGTACATGGTAGCTACATGATCATTGCATGATCAGCCACGTGAGTAGTGCATGATAGCCACGTGATCAGTGCATGATCAGTCACGTGATCAGTGCATGATCAGTCACGTGATCAGTGCATGATCAGCCACGTGATCAGTGCATGATCAGCCACGTGATCAGTGCATGATAGCCACGTGATCAGTGCATGATCAGTCACGTGATCAGTGCATGATCAGGCACGTGATCAGTGCATGATCAGCCACGTGATCAGTGCATGATAGCCACGTGATCAGTGCATGATCAGTCACGTGATCAGTGCATGATCAGTCACGTGATCAGTGCATGATCAGCCACGTGATCAGTGCATGATCAGCCACGTGATCAGTGCATGATCAATTACGTGATCAGTGCATGATCAGTCACGTGATCAGTACATGGTAGCTACGTGATCATTGCATGATCAGCCACGTGATCAGTGCATGATAGCCACGTGATCAGTGCATGATCAGTCACGTGATCAGTGCATGATCAGTCACGTGATCAGTGCATGATCAGTCACGTGATCAGTGCATGATCAGCCACGTGATCAGTGCATGATCAGTCACGTGATCAGTGCATGATAGCTACGTGATCATTGCATGATCAGCCACGTGATCAGTGCATGATAGCCACGTGATCAGTGCATGATAGCCACGTGATCAGTGCATGATCAGTCACGTGATCATGTGTGATCAGCCACGTGATCAGTGCATGATATCCACGTGATCAGTGCATGATAGCCACGTGATCAGTGCATGAGAGTCACGTGATCAGTGCATGATCAGTCACGTGATCATGTGTGATCAGCCACGTGATCAGTGCATGATGAGCCACGTGATCAGTGCATGATCAATTACGTGATCAGTGCATGATCAGCCACGTGAGCAGTGCATGATAGCCACGTGATCAGTGCATGATCAGTCACGTGATCAGTACATGATCAGTCACGTGAACAGTGCATGATCATTTACGTGATCTGTGCATGATCAGTCACGTGACCAGTATATGGTAGCTATGTGATCATTCCATGACGAGCCACGTGAGCTGTGCATGATAGCCACGTGATGTGTGCATGATGAGTTACGTGAGCAGAGTATGATCAGCCACGTGATCAGTGCATGAGTGCCACGTGATCAGTGCATGATATGTCACGTGACAGGTGTGTGATCAGCCACGTGAACAGTGCATGTTCAGCCACGTGATCAGTGCATGATCAGTTACGTGAGCAGTGTATGATCAGCCACGTGATCAGTGCATGGTCAGACACGTGAACAGTGTATGATCAGCCACGTGATCAGTGCATGATATCCAAGTGATCAGTGCATGATCATCACGTGATCAGTGTATGATCAGCCACGTGAACAGTGCATGCTCAGTCACGTGATCAGGGCCTGCTGAGCTGCGTGATTACTGTCTGCTCATCTGCTTGACAATTGCCAGCTGAGCTGCACGATTCCTGCCTGTCATCTGCTTGACAATTGCCAGCTGTGCTGCGTAATTCCTGCCTGCTCAGCTGCTTGATTATTGCCAGCTGAGCAGCATGATTCCTCACAGCTGAGTTCCATGATTATTGCCTGCTGACTGTATGATTCGTGCCTACTCAGCTCTTTGTTTATTGCCTCCAGAGGCACATGATCAGTGTATGATAGCAAACATGATCAGTGCATGATCAGTCACATGATCAGCGCCATTAAGTCACGTGATCACTACATGATAGTCATGTGATCAGTCCATGCTCAGTCACGGTATCAGTGCATGATCAGCCACGTGATCAGTGCATGATCAGCCAGGTGATCAGTTCATGATAGCTATGTGATCAGTGCATGATTTGTCACGTGATCAGTGCATGACCAGGCAGGTGATCAGTGCATGATCAGTCACGTGATCAGTGCATGATCAGTCACGTGATCAGTGCATGATCAGTCACGTGATCAGTGCATGATCAGCCACGTGATCAGTGCATGATCAGCCACGTGATCAGTGCATGATCAGTCACGTGATCAGTGCATGATCAGTCACGTGACCAGTACATGGTAGCTACGTGATCATTGCATGATCAGCCACGTGAGCAGTGCATGATAGCCACGTGATCAGTGCATGATCAGTCACGTGATCAGTGCATGATCACTCACGTGATCAGTGCATGATAAGTCACGTGATCAGTGCATGATCAATTACGTGATCAGTGCATGATCAGTCACGTGACCAGTACATGGTAGCTACGTGATCATTGCATGATCAGCCACGTGAGCAGTGCATGATAGCCACGTGATCAGTGCATGATCAGTCACATGATCAGTGTATGATCATCCGGGTGATCAGTGCATGATCAGTCATGTGATCAGTGCATGATATAGACGTGATCAGTGCATGATCAGTCACGTGATCAGTGTATGATCAGCCACGTGATCAGTGCATGATAGCCAGTTAATGAGTGCATGATAGCCAGATGATCAGTGCATGATCAGTCACGTGATCAGTGTATGATCAGCCACGTGATCAGTGCATGATAGCCACTGATCAGTGCATGATCAGCCACGTGATCAGTGCATGATCAGTTACGTGAGCAGTGTATGATCAGCCACGTGATCAGTGCATGGTCAGACACGTGAACAGTGTATGATCAGCCACGTGATCAGTGCATGATCAGTCACGTGATCAGTGTATGATCAGCCACGTGAACAGTGCATGCTCAGTCACGTGATCTGGGCCTGCTGAGCTGCGTGATTACTGTCTGCTCATCTGCTTGACAATTGCCAGCTGAGCTGCACGATTCCTGCCTGTCATCTGCTTGACAATTATCAGCTGTGCTGCGTAATTCCTGCCTGCTCAGCTGCTTGATTATTGCCAGCTGAGCAGCATGATTCCTCACACCTGAGTTCCATGATTATTGCCTGCTGACTGTTTGATTCGTGCCTACTCAGCTCTTTGTTTATTGCCTCCAGAGGCACATGATCAGTGTATGATAGCAAACATGATCAGCGCATGATCAGTCACATGATCAGCGCCATTAAGTCACGTGATCACTACATGATAGTCATGTGATCAGTCCATGCTCAGTCACGGTATCAGTGCATGATCAGCCACGTGATCAGTGCATGATCAGCCAGGTGATCAGTTCATGATAGCCACGTGATCAGTGCATGATTTGTCACGTGATCAGTGCATGACCAGGCAGGTGATCAGTGCATGATCAGCCACGTGATCAGTGCATGATAGCCACGTGATCAGTGCATGATCAGTCACCTGATGGGTGTATGATCAGTCACGTGACCAGTACATGGTAGCTACATGATCATTGCATGATCAGCCACGTGAGTAGTGCATGATAGCCACGTGATCAGTGCATGATCAGTCACGTGATCAGTGCATGATCAGTCACGTGAACAGTGCATGATAGTCACGTGATCAGTGCATGATCAGCCACGTGATCAGTGCATGATCAGCACGTGATCAGTGCATGATAGCTACGTGATCATGCATGATCAGCCACGTGATCAGTGCATGATAGCCACGTGATCAGTGCATGATCAGCCACGTGATCAGTGCATGATAGCCACGTGATCAGTGCATGATCAGTCACGTGATCAGTGCATGATCAGCCACGTGATCAGTGCATGATCAGCCACGTGATCAGTGCATGATAGCCACGTGATCAGTGCATGATCAGTCACGTGATCAGTGCATGATCAGTCACGTGACCAGTACATGGTAGCTACGTGATCAGTGCATGATCAGCCACGTGATAGTGCATGATAGCCACGTGATCAGTGCATGATCAGTCACGTGATCAGTGCATGATCAGTCACGTGAACAGTGCATGATCAGTCACGTGATCAGTGCATGATCAGCCACGTGATCAGTGCATGATCTGTCACGTGATCAGTGCATGATCATCCACGTGATCAGTGCATGATCAGTCATGTGATCAGTGCATGATATAGACGTGATCAGTGCATGATCAGTCACGTGATCAGTGCATGATAGCCACGTGATCAGTGCATGATCAGTCACGTGATCAGTGTATGATCAGTCACGTGACCAGTACATGGTAGCTACATGATCATTGCATGATCAGCCACGTGATAGTGCATGATAGCCACGTGATCAGTGCATGATAGTCACGTGATCAGTGCATGATCAGTCACGTATCAGTGCATGATCAGCCACGTGATCAGTGCATGATCAGCCACGTGATCAGTGCATGATAGCTACGTGATCAGTGCATGATCAGTCACGTGATCAGTGCATGACCAGGCACGTGATCAGTGTATGATCAGCCACGTGATCAGTGCATGATAGCCACGTGATCAGTGCATGATCAGTCACCTGATGGGTGTATGATCAGTCACTGACCAGTACATGGTAGCTACATGATCATTGCATGATCAGCCACGTGATAGTGCATGATAGCCACGTGATCAGTGCATGATCAGTCACGTGATCAGTGCATGATCAGTCATGTGATCAGTGCATGATCAGGCACGTGATCAGTGCATGATCAGCCACGTGATCAGTGCATGATAGCCACGTGATCAGTGCATGATCAGTCACGTGATCAGTGCATGATCAGTCACGTGATCAGTGCATGATCAGCCACGTGATCAGTGCATGATCAGCCACGTGATCAGTGCATGATCAATTACGTGATCAGTGCATGATCAGTCACGTGACAGTATATGGTAGCTACGTGATCATTGCATGATCAGCCACGTGATCAGTGCATGATAGCCACGTGATCAGTGCATGATCAGTCACGTGATCAGTGCATGATCACTCACGTGATCAGTGCATGATCAGTCACGTGATCAGTGCATGATCAATTACGTGATCAGTGCATGATCAGTCACGTGACCAGTACATGGTAGCTACGTGATCATTGCATGATCAGCCACGTGATCAGTGCATGATAGCCACGTGATCAGTGCATGATAGCCACGTGATCAGTGCATGATCAGTCATGTGATACGTGTGTGATCAGCCACGTGATCAGTGCATGATATCCACGTGATCAGTGCATGATAGCCACGTGATCAGTGCATGAGAGCCACGTGATCAGTGCATGATCAGTCACGTGATACATGTGTGATCAGCCACGTGATCAGTGCATGATGAGCCACGTGATCAGTGCAGGATCAATTACGTGATCAGTGCATGATCAGTCACGTGACCAGTACATGGTTGCTACGTGATCGTTGCATGATCAGCCACGTGAGCAGAGCATGATAGCCACGTGATCAGTGCATGATCAGTCACGTGATCAGTACATGATCAGTCACGTGAACAGTGCATGATCATTTACGTGATCTGTGCATGATCAGTCACGTGACCAGTATATGGTAGCTACGTGATCATTCCATGACGAGCCACGTGAGCAGTGCATGATAGCCACGTGATGTGTGCATGATGAGTTACGTGAGCAGAGTATGATCAGCCACGTGATCAGTGCATGAGTGCCACGTGATCAGTGCATGATATGTCACGTGACAGGTGTGTGATCAGCCACGTGAACAGTGCATGTTCAGCCACGTGATCAGTGCATGATAGCCACGTGATCAGTGCATGATCAGTTACGTGAGCAGTGTATGATCAGCCACGTGATCAGTGCATGGTCAGACACGTGAACAGTGTATGATCAGCCACGTGATCAGTGCATGATATCCAAGTGATCAGTGCATGATCATCACGTGATCAGTGTATGATCAGCCACGTGAACAGTGCATGCTCAGTCACGTGATCAGGGCCTGCTGAGCTGCGTGATTACTGTCTGCTCATCTGCTTGACAATTGCCAGCTGAGCTGCACGATTCCTGCCTGTCATCTGCTTGACAATTGCCAGCTGTGCTGCGTAATTCCTGCCTGCTCAGCTGCTTGATTATTGCCAGCTGAGCAGCATGATTCCTCACAGCTGAGTTCCATGATTATTGCCTGCTGACTGTATGATTCGTGCCTACTCAGCTCTTTGTTTATTGCCTCCAGAGGCACATGATCAGTGTATGATAGCAAACATGATCAGTGCATGATCAGTCACATGATCAGCGCCATTAAGTCACGTGATCACTACATGATAGTCATGTGATCAGTCCATGCTCAGTCACGGTATCAGTGCATGATCAGCCACGTGATCAGTGCATGATCAGCCAGGTGATCAGTTCATGATAGCTATGTGATCAGTGCATGATTTGTCACGTGATCAGTGCATGACCAGGCACGTGATCAGTGCATGATCAGTCACGTGATCAGTGCATGATCAGTCACGTGATCAGTGCATGATCAGTCACGTGATCAGTGCATGATCAGCCACGTGATCAGTGCATGATCAGCCACGTGATCAGTGCATGATCAGTTACGTGATCAGTGCATGATCAGTCACGTGACCAGTATATGGTAGCTAGGTGATCATTGCATGATCAGCCACGTGAGCAGTGCATGATAGCCACGTGATCAGTGCATGATCAGTCACGTGATCAGTGCATGATCACTCACGTGATCAGTGCATGATAAGTCACGTGATCAGTGCATGATCAATTACGTGATCAGTGCATGATCAGTCACGTGACCAGTACATGGTAGCTACGTGATCATTGCATGATCAGCCACGTGAGCAGTGCATGATAGCCACGTGATCAGTGCATGATCAGTCACATGATCAGTGTATGATCATCCGGGTGATCAGTGCATGGGCAGTCATGTGATCAGTGCATGATATAGACGTGATCAGTGCATGATCAGTCTCGTGATCAGTGTATGATCAACCACGTGATCAGTGCATGATAGCCAGTTAATGAGTGCATGATAGCCAGATGATCAGTGCATGATCAGTCACGTGATCAGTGTATGATCAGCCACGTGATCAGTGCATGATAGCCACTGATCAGTGCATGATCAGCCACGTGATCAGTGCATGATCAGTTACGTGAGCAGTGTATGATCAGCCACGTGATCAGTGCATGGTCAGACACGTGAACAGTGTATGATCAGCCACGTGATCAGTGCATGATAGCCACGTGATCAGTGCATGATCAGTCACGTGATCAGTGTATGATCAGCCACGTGAACAGTGCATGCTCAGTCACGTGATCTGGGCCTGCTGAGCTGCGTGATTACTGTCTGCTCATCTGCTTGACAATTGCCAGCTGAGCTGCACGATTCCTGCCTGTCATCTGCTTGACAATTATCAGCTGTGCTGCGTAATTCCTGCCTGCTCAGCTGCTTGATTATTGCCAGCTGAGCAGCATGATTCCTCACACCTGAGTTCCATGATTATTGCCTGCTGACTGTTTGATTCGTGCCTACTCAGCTCTTTGTTTATTGCCTCCAGAGGCACATGATCAGTGTATGATAGCAAACATGATCAGCGCATGATCAGTCACATGATCAGCGCCATTAAGTCACGTGATCACTACATGATAGTCATGTGATCAGTCCATGCTCAGTCACGGTATCAGTGCATGATCAGCCACGTGATCAGTGCATGATCAGCCAGGTGATCAGTTCATGATAGCTATGTGATCAGTTCATGATTTGTCACGTGATCAGTGCATGACCAGGCAGGTGATCAGTGCATGATCAGCCACGTGATCAGTGCATGATAGCCACGTGATCAGTGCATGATCAGTCACCTGATGGGTGTATGATCAGTCACGTGACCAGTACATGGTAGCTACATGATCATTGCATGATCAGCCACGTGAGTAGTGCATGATAGCCACGTGATCAGTGCATGATCAGTCACGTGATCAGTGCATGATCAGTCACGTGAACAGTGCATGATAAGTCACGTGATCAGTGCATGATCAATTACGTGATCAGTGCATGATCAGTCACGTGACCAGTACATGGTAGCTACGTGATCATTGCATGATCAGCCACGTGATCAGTGCATGATAGCCACGTGATCAGTGCATGATCAGTCACATGATCAGTGTATGATCATCCGGGTGATCAGTGCATGATCAGTCATGTGATCAGTGCATGATATAGACGTGATCAGTGCATGATCAGTCACGTGATCAGTGTATGATCAGCCACGTGATCAGTGCATGATAGCCAGTTAATGAGTGCATGATAGATGATCAGTGCATGATCAGTCACGTGATCAGTGCATGATCAGCCACGTGATCAGTGCATGATAGCCACTGATCAGTGCATGATCAGCCACGTGATCAGTGCATGATCAGTTACGTGAGCAGTGTATGATCAGCCACGTGATCAGTGCATGGTCAGACACGTGAACAGTGTATGATCAGCCACGTGATCAGTGCATGATAGCCACGTGATCAGTGCATGATCAGTCACGTGATCAGTGTATGATCAGCCACGTGAACAGTGCATGCTCAGTCACGTGATCTGGGCCTGCTGAGCTGCGTGATTACTGTCTGCTCATCTGCTTGACAATTGCCAGCTGAGCTGCACGATTCCTGCCTGTCATCTGCTTGACAATTGCCAGCTGTGCTGCGTAATTCCTGCCTGCTCAGCTGCTTGATTATTGCCAGCTGAGCAGCATGATTCCTCACAGCTGAGTTCCATGATTATTGCCTGCTGACTGTTTGATTCGTGCCTACTCAGCTCTTTGTTTATTGCCTCCAGAGGCACATGATCAGTGTATGATAGCAAACATGATCAGCGCATGATCAGTCACATGATCAGCGCCATTAAGTCACGTGATCACTACATGATAGTCATGTGATCAGTCCATGCTCAGTCACGGTATCAGTGCATGATCAGCCACGTGATCAGTGCATGATCTGTCACATGATTAGTGTATGATCATCCACGTGATCAGTGCATGGGCAGTCATGTGATCAGTGCATGATATAGACGTGATCAGTGCATGATCAGTCACGTGATCAGTGCATGATAGCCACGTGATCAGTGCATGATCAGTCACCTGATGGGTGTATGATCATTCACGTGACCTGTACATGGTAGCTACATGATCATTGCATGATCAGCCACGTGAGTAGTGCATGATAGCCACGTGATCACTGCATGATCAGTCACGTGATCAGTGCATGATCAGTCACGTATCAGTGCATGATCAGCCACGTGATCAGTGCATGATCAGCCACGTGATCAGTGCATGATAGCCACGTGATCAGTGCATGATCAGTCACGTGATCAGTGCATGATCAGGCACGTGATCAGTGCATGATCAGCCACGTGATCAGTGCATGATAGCCACGTGATCAGTGCATGATCAGTCACGTGATCAGTGTATGATCAGTCACTGACCAGTACATGGTAGCTACATGATCATTGCATGATCAGCCACGTGATAGTGCATGATAGCCACGTGATCAGTGCATGATCAGTCACGTGATCAGTGCATGATCAGTCATGTGATCAGTGCATGATCAGGCACGTGATCAGTGCATGATCAGCCACGTGATCAGTGCATGATAGCCACGTGATCAGTGCATGATCAGTCACGTGATCAGTGCATGATCAGTCACGTGATCAGTGCATGATCAGCCACGTGATCAGTGCATGGTAGCTACGTGATCAGTGCATGATCAGCCACGTGATCAGTGCATGATAGCCACGTGATCAGTGCATGATCAGTCACGTGATCAGTGCATGATCACCGTGATCAGTGCATGATCAGTCACGTGATCAGTGCATGATCAATTACGTGATCAGTGCATGATCAGTCACGTGACCAGTGCATGGTAGCTACGTGATCATTGCATGATCAGCCACGTGATCAGTGCATGATAGCCACGTGATCAGTGCATGATAGCCACGTGATCAGTGCATGATCAGTCATGTGATCGTGTGTGATCAGCCACGTGATCAGTGCATGATATCCACGTGATCAGTGCATGATAGCCACGTGATCAGTGCATGATCAGTCACGTGATACATGTGTGATCAGCCACGTGATCAGTGCATGATGAGCCACGTGATCAGTGCAGGATCAATTACGTGATCAGTGCATGATCAGTCACGTGACCAGTACATGGTTGCTACGTGATCGTTGCATGATCAGCCACGTGAGCAGAGCATGATAGCCACGTGATCAGTGCATGATCAGTCACGTGATCAGTACATGATCAGTCACGTGAACAGTGCATGATCATTTACGTGATCTGTGCATGATCAGTCACGTGATCAGTATATGGTAGCTACGTGATCATTCCATGACGAGCCACGTGAGCAGTGCATGATAGCCACGTGATGTGTGCATGATCAGTTACGTGAGCAGAGTATGATCAGCCACGTGATCAGTGCATGAGTGCCACGTGATCAGTGCATGATATGTCACGTGACAGGTGTGTGATCAGCCACGTGAACAGTGCATGTTCAGCCACGTGATCAGTGCATGATAGCCACGTGATCAGTGCATGATCAGTTACGTGAGCAGTGTATGATCAGCCACGTGATCAGTGCATGGTCAGACACGTGAACAGTGTATGATCAGCCACGTGATCAGTGCATGATATCCAAGTGATCAGTGCATGATCATCACGTGATCAGTGTATGATCAGCCACGTGAACAGTGCATGCTCAGTCACGTGATCAGGGCCTGCTGAGCTGCGTGATTACTGTCTGCTCATCTGCTTGACAATTGCCAGCTGAGCTGCACGATTCCTGCCTGTCATCTGCTTGACAATTGCCAGCTGTGCTGCGTAATTCCTGCCTGCTCAGCTGCTTGATTATTGCCAGCTGAGCAGCATGATTCCTCACAGCTGAGTTCCATGATTATTGCCTGCTGACTGTATGATTCGTGCCTACTCAGCTCTTTGTTTATTGCCTCCAGAGGCACATGATCAGTGTATGATAGCAAACATGATCAGTGCATGATCAGTCACATGATCAGCGCCATTAAGTCACGTGATCACTACATGATAGTCATGTGATCAGTCCATGCTCAGTCACGGTATCAGTGCATGATCAGCCACGTGATCAGTGCATGATCAGCCACGTGATCAGTGCATGATAGCCACGTGATCAGTGCATGATCAGTCACGTGATCAGTGCATGATCAGGCACGTGATCAGTGCATGATCAGTCACGTGATCAGTGCATGATCAGTCACGTGATCAGTGCATGATCAGTCACGTGATCAGTGCATGATCAGCCACGTGATCAGTGCATGATCAGCCACGTGATCAGTGCATGATAGCCACGTGATCAGTGCATGATCAGTCACGTGATCAGTGTATGATCAGCCACGTGAACAGTGCATGATCAGTCACGTGATCAGGGCCTGCTGAGCTGCGTGATTACCGTCTGCTCATCTGCTTGACAATTGCCAGCTGAGCTGCACGATTCCTGCCTGTCATCTGCTTGACAATTATCAGCTGTGCTGCGTAATTCCTGCCTGCTCAGCTGCTTGATTATTGCCAGCTGAGCAGCATGATTCCTCACACCTGAGTTCCATGATTATTGCCTGCTGACTGTTTGATTCGTGCCTACTCAGCTCTTTGTTTATTGCCTCCAGAGGCACATGATCAGTGTATGATAGCAAACATGATCAGTGCATGATCAGTCACATGATCAGTGCCATTAAGTCACGTGATCACTACATGATAGTCATGTGATCAGTCCATGATCAGTCACGGTATCAGTGCATGATCAGCCACGTGATCAGTGCATGATCAGCCACGTGATCAGTGCATGATAGCCATGTGATCAGTGCATGATCAGTCACGTGATCAGTGCATGATCAGGCACGTGATCAGTGCATGATCAGCCACGTGATCAGTGCATGATAGCCACGTGATCAGTGCATGATCAGTCACGTGATCAGTGCATGATCAGTCACGTGATCAGTGCATGATCAGTCACGTGATCAGTGCATGATCAATTACGTGATCAGTGCATGATCAGTCACGTGACCAGTACATGGTAGCTACGTGATCATTGCATGATCAGCCACGTGAGCAGTGCATGATAGCCACGTGATCAGTGCATGATCAGTCACATGATCAGTGCATGATCATCCACGTGATCAGTGCATGATCAGTCACGTGATCAGTGCATGATATAGACGTGATCAGTGCATGATCAGTCACGTGATCAGTGCATGATCAGCCACGTGATCAGTGCATGATAGCCAGTGAATGAGTGCATGATAGCCAGTGATCAGTGCATGATCAGTCACGTGATCAGTGCATGATCAGCCACGTGATCAGTGCATGATAGCCACGTGATCAGTGCATGATCAGCCACGTGATCAGTGCATGATCAGTTACGTGAGCAGTGTATGATCAGCCACGTGATCAGTGCATGGTCAGACACGTGAACAGTGTATGATCAGCCACGTGATCAGTGCATGATAGCCACGTGATCAGTGCATGATCAGTCACGTGATCAGTGTATGATCAGCCACGTGAACAGTGCATGCTCAGTCACGTGATCAGGGCCTGCTGAGCTGCGTGATTACTGTCTGCTCATCTGCTTGACAATTGCCAGCTGAGCTGCACGATTCCTGCCTGTCATCTGCTTGACAATTGCCAGCTGTGCTGCGTAATTCCTGCCTGCTCAGCTGCTTGATTATTGCCAGCTGAGCAGCATGATTCCTCACAGCTGAGTTCCATGATTATTGCCTGCTGACTGTTTGATTCGTGCCTACTCAGCTCTTTGTTTATTGCCTCCAGAGGCACATGATCAGTGTATGATAGCAAACATGATCAGCGCATGATCAGTCACATGATCAGCGCCATTAAGTCACGTGATCACTACATGATAGTCATGTGATCAGTCCATGCTCAGTCACGGTATCAGTGCATGATCAGCCACGTGATCAGTGCATGATCAGCCAGGTGATCAGTTCATGATAGCTATGTGATCAGTGCATGATCAGTCACGTGATCAGTGCATGATCAGGCACGTGATCAGTGCATGATCAGCCACGTGATCAGTGCATGATCAGCCACGTGATCAGTGCATGATCAGTCACGTGATCAGTGCATGATCAGTCACGTGATCAGTGCATGATCAGCCACGTGATCAGTGCATGATCAGTCACGTGATCAGTGCATGATAGCTACGTGATCAGTGCATGATCAGCCACGTGATCAGTGCATGATAGCCACGTGATCAGTGCATGATAGCCACGTGATCAGTGCATGATCAGTCACGTGATCAGTGCATGATCAGTCACGTGATCAGTGCATGATCATTTACGTGATCAGTGCATGATCAGTCACGTGACCAGTATATGGTAGCTACGTGATCATTGCATGACAGCCACGTGAGCAGTGCATGATAGCCACGTGATGTGTGCATGATCAGTTACGTGATCAGTGTATGATCAGCCACGTGATCAGTGCATGAGTGCCACGTGATCAGTGCATGATATGTCACGTGACAGTGTGTGATCAGCCACGTGAACAGTGCATGATCAGCCACGTGATCAGTGCATGATAGCCACGTGATCAGTGCATGATCAGTTACGTGAGCAGTGTATGATCAGCCACGTGATCAGTGCATGGTCAGACACGTGAACAGTGTATGATCAGCCACGTGATCAGTGCATGATATCCAAGTGATCAGTGCATGATCATCACGTGATCAGTGTATGATCAGCCACGTGAACAGTGCATGCTCAGTCACGTGATCAGGGCCTGCTGAGCTGCGTGATTACTGTCTGCTCATCTGCTTGACAATTGCCAGCTGAGCTGCACGATTCCTGCCTGTCATCTGCTTGACAATTGCCAGCTGTGCTGCGTAATTCCTGCCTGCTCAGCTGCTTGATTATTGCCAGCTGAGCAGCATGATTCCTCACAGCTGAGTTCCATGATTATTGCCTGCTGACTGTATGATTCGTGCCTACTCAGCTCTTTGTTTATTGCCTCCAGAGGCACATGATCAGTGTATGATAGCAAACATGATCAGTGCATGATCAGTCACATGATCAGCGCCATTAAGTCACGTGATCACTACATGATAGTCATGTGATCAGTCCATGCTCAGTCACGGTATCAGTGCATGATCAGCCACGTGATCAGTGCATGATCAGCCAGGTGATCAGTTCATGATAGCTGTGATGCATGATCAGTTCAGTGTGATCAGTGATCAGTGCATGATCAGGCACGTGATCAGTGCATGATCAGTCACGTGATCAGTCAGTGCATGATCAGTCCACGTGATCAGTGCATGATCAGTCACGTGATCAGTGCATGATCAGTCATGATCAGTTGACCAGTTCATGATGTGTGATCAGTGCCAGCCATCAGTGCATGATCAGTCACGTGACAGTCATGCATGATCAGCATGGTGATCAGTGCATGATCACCAGTGATCAGTGCATGATCAGCACGTGATCAGTGCATGATAGCGTGATCAGTGCATGATCAGTGATCAGTGCATGTGATCAGTGCATGATCAATCAGTGATGATCAGTGCATGATCAGTCACGTGATCAGTGCATGATAGCCGTGATCAGTGCATGATCCAGTGATCAGTGCATGATAGTGATCAGTGCATGATCAGCCACGTGATCAGTGCATGATCAGCCACGTGATCAGTGCATGATCAGTCCAGTGATGTGATGCACGTGATCAGTGCATGATCATGATCAGTGCATGTGCGTGATCATGTCGTGATCAGTGCATGATCAGTCACGCCTGATCAGTGCATGATCAGCCACTGTGATCAGTGCATGCCAGCTGTGATTGCCTGCTGATAGTGCACATGATCCTCGTGATCAGTGATCAGCCATGATCAGTGCATGATCAGTCACATGATCAGCAGCCACATGATCAGCCATGATCAGTGCATGATCAGTGCATGTCAGATCAGTGCATGATCAGTGATCAGTGCATGATCAGCCGTGATCAGTGATGCTCAGTCATGATCAGTGATCCATGACAGTGCAGTGATCAGTCATGATCAGCACCAATGATAGCCGTGAGCATGCACGATTGCATGATCAGCCACGTGATCAGTGCATGATCATCA
The DNA here is from genome assembly GCF_032452875.1 of Bos javanicus. NCBI lineage: Eukaryota > Metazoa > Chordata > Mammalia > Artiodactyla > Bovidae > Bos > Bos javanicus. The sequence continues at coordinate 430,889 of NW_026893659.1, forward strand.
GTGATCAGTGCATGATGATCAGTCACGTGATCAGTGCATGATCACACGTGATCAGTGCATGATCAGTCAGTGATGATGTTGATCATGCATGCAGTGATCAGTGCATGATCAGTCACGTGTTGATCAGTGATATGATCAGCATTGATCAGTGCATGATCCACGTGATCAGTGCATGATCAGTCACGTGATCAGTGCATGATCAGCCACGTGATCAGTGCATGATCAGTGATGATCAGTGATCAGTGCATGATCAGCCACAGTGCATGATCAGTGCATGATCAGCCACGTGATCAGTGCATGATCAGTTACGTGAGCAGTGTATGATCAGCCACGTGATCAGTGCATGGTCAGACACGTGAACAGTGTATGATCAGCCACGTGATCAGTGCATGATAGCCACGTGATCAGTGCATGATCAGTCACGTGATCAGTGTATGATCAGCCACGTGAACAGTGCATGCTCAGTCACGTGATCTGGGCCTGCTGAGCTGCGTGATTACTGTCTGCTCATCTGCTTGACAATTGCAGCTGAGCTGCACGATTCCTGCTGTCATCTGCTTGACAATTGCAGCTGTGCCGTGATTCCTGCCTGCTCAGCTGTTATTAGCCAGCTGAGCAGCATGATTCCTCACATTGAGTTCCATGATTATTGCCTGCTGACTGTTTGATTCGTGCCTCTCAGCTCTTTGTTTATTGCCTCCAGAGGCACATGATCATGTATCAGATGCAGTCAGTGCACGTGATCACATGATAGCATACATGATCATTGCATGATCAGCCACGTGATCAGTGCATGATAGCCACGTGATCAGTGCATGATCAGTCACGTGATCAGTGCATGATCAGTCACGGTATCAGTGCATGATCAGCCACGTGATCAGTGCATGATCAGCCACGTGATCAGTGCATGATAGCCACGTGATCAGTGCATGATCAGTCACGTGATCAGTGCATGATCAGGCACGTGATCAGTGCATGATCAGCCACGTGATCAGTGCATGATAGCCACGTGATCAGTGCATGATCAGTCACGTGATCAGTGTATGATCAGTCACGTGACCAGTACATGGTAGCTACATGATCAGTGCATGATCAGCCACGTGATCAGTGCATGATAGCCACGTGATCAGTGCATGATCAGTCACGTGATCAGTGCATGATCAGTCATGTGATCAGTGCATGATCAGTCACGTGATCAGTGCATGATCAGCCACGTGATCAGTGCATGATAGCCACGTGATCAGTGCATGATCAGTCACGTGATCAGTGCATGATCAGTCACGTGATCAGTGCATGATCAGCCACGTGATCAGTGCATGATAGCCACGTGATCAGTGCATGATCAGCCACGTGATCAGTGCATGATAGCCACGTGATCAGTGCATGATCAGTCACGTGATCAGTGCATGATCAGCCACGTGATCAGTGCATGATCAGTCACGTGATCAGTGCATGATCAATTACGTGATCAGTGCATGATCAGTCACGTGACCAGTGCATGGTAGCTACGTGATCATTGCATGATCAGCCACGTGATCAGTGCATGATAGCCACGTGATCAGTGCATGATAGCCACGTGATCAGTGCATGATCAGTCACGTGATCGTGTGATCAGCCACGTGATCAGTGCATGATATCCACGTGATCAGTGCATGATAGCCACGTGATCAGTGCATGATCAGTCACGTGATACATGTGTGATCAGCCACGTGATCAGTGCATGATGAGCCACGTGATCAGTGCATGATCAATTACGTGATCAGTGCATGATCAGTCACGTGACCAGTACATGGTTGCTACGTGATCGTTGCATGATCAGCCACGTGAGCAGTGCATGATAGCCACGTGATCAGTGCATGATCAGTCACGTGATCAGTGCATGATCAGTCACGTGAACAGTGCATGATCATTTACGTGATCAGTGCATGATCAGTCACGTGACCAGTATATGGTAGCTACGTGATCATTCCATGACAGCCACGTGAGCAGTGCATGATAGCCACGTGATGTGTGCATGATCAGTTACGTGATCAGTGTATGATCAGCCACGTGATCAGTGCATGAGTGCCACGTGATCAGTGCATGATATGTCACGTGACAGGTGTGTGATCAGCCACGTGATCAGTGCATGATCAGCCACGTGATCAGTGCATGATAGCCACGTGATCAGTGCATGATCAGTTACGTGAGCAGTGTATGATCAGCCACGTGATCAGTGCATGGTCAGACACGTGAACAGTGTATGATCAGCCACGTGATCAGTGCATGATATCCACGTGATCAGTGCATGATCATCACGTGATCAGTGTATGATCAGCCACGTGAACAGTGCATGCTCAGTCACGTGATCAGGGCCTGCTGAGCTGCGTGATTACTGTCTGCTCATCTGCTTGACAATTGCCAGCTGAGCTGCACGATTCCTGCCTGTCATCTGCTTGACAATTGACAGCTGTGCTGCATAATTCCTGCCTGCTCAGCTGCTTGATTATTGCCAGCTGAGCAGCATGATTCCTCACAGCTGAGTTCCATGATTATTGCCTGCTGACTGTATGATTCGTGCCTACTCAGCTCTTTGTTTATTGCCTCCAGAGGCACATGATCAGTGTATGATAGCAAACATGATCAGTGCATGATCAGTCACATGATCAGTGCCATTAAGTCACGTGATCACTACATGATAGTCATGTGATCAGTCCATGCTCAGTCACGGTATCAGTGCATGATCAGCCACGTGATCAGTGCATGATCAGCCACGTGATCAGTGCATGATAGCCACGTGATCAGTGCATGATCAGTCACGTGATCAGTGCATGATCAGCCACGTGATCAGTGCATGATCAGTCACGTGATCAGTGCATGATCAGTCACGTGATCAGTGCATGATCAGTCACGTGATCAGTGCATGATCAGCCACGTGATCAGTGCATGATCAGCCACGTGATCAGTGCATGATAGCCACGTGATCAGTGCATGATCAGTCACGTGATCAGTGTATGATCAGCCACGTGAACAGTGCATGCTCAGTCACGTGATCAGGGCCTGCTGAGCTGCGTGATTACTGTCTGCTCATCTGCTTGACAATTGCCAGCTGAGCTGCACGATTCCTGCCTGTCATCTGCTTGACAATTATCAGCTGTGCTGCGTAATTCCTGCCTGCTCAGCTGCTTGATTATTGCCAGCTGAGCAGCATGATTCCTCACACCTGAGTTCCATGATTATTGCCTGCTGACTGTTTGATTCGTGCCTACTCAGCTCTTTGTTTATTGCCTCCAGAGGCACATGATCAGTGTATGATAGCAAACATGATCAGTGCATGATCAGTCACATGATCAGCGCCATTAAGTCACGTGATCACTACATGATAGTCATGTGATCAGTCCATGCTCAGTCACGGTATCAGTGCATGATCAGCCACGTGATCAGTGCATGATCAGCCACGTGATCAGTGCATGATAGCCACGTGATCAGTGCATGATCAGTCACGTGATCAGTGCATGATCAGGCACGTGATCAGTGCATGATCAGCCACGTGATCAGTGCATGATAGCCACGTGATCAGTGCATGATCAGTCACCTGATGGGTGTATGATCAGTCACGTGACCAGTACATGGTAGCTACATGATCATTGCATGATCAGCCACGTGAGTAGTGCATGATAGCCACGTGATCAGTGCATGATCAGTCACGTGATCAGTGCATGATCAGTCACGTGATCAGTGCATGATAAGTCACGTGATCAGTGCATGATCAATTACGTGATCAGTGCATGATCAGTCACGTGACCAGTACATGGTAGCTACGTGATCATTGCATGATCAGCCACGTGAGCAGTGCATGATAGCCACGTGATCAGTGCATGATCAGTCACATGATCAGTGTATGATCATCCACGTGATCAGTGCATGATCAGTCATGTGATCAGTGCATGATATAGACGTGATCAGTGCATGATCAGTCACGTGATCAGTGTATGATCAGCCACGTGATCAGTGCATGATAGCCAGTTAATGAGTGCATGATAGCCAGTGATCAGTGCATGATCAGTCACGTGATCAGTGTATGATCAGCCACGTGATCAGTGCATGATAGCCACGTGATCAGTGCATGATCAGCCACGTGATCAGTGCATGATCAGTTACGTGAGCAGTGTATGATCAGCCACGTGATCAGTGCATGGTCAGACACGTGAACAGTGTATGATCAGCCACGTGATCAGTGCATGATAGCCACGTGATCAGTGCATGATCAGTCACGTGATCAGTGTATGATCAGCCACGTGAACAGTGCATGCTCAGTCACGTGATCTGGGCCTGCTGAGCTGCGTGATTACTGTCTGCTCATCTGCTTGACAATTGCCAGCTGAGCTGCACGATTCCTGCCTGTCATCTGCTTGACAATTGTCAGCTGTGCTGCGTAATTCCTGCCTGCTCAGCTGCTTGATTATTGCCAGCTGAGCAGCATGATTCCTCACAGCTGAGTTCCATGATTATTGCCTGCTGACTGTTTGATTCGTGCCTACTCAGCTCTTTGTTTATTGCCTCCAGAGGCACATGATCAGTGTATGATAGCAAACATGATCAGCGCATGATCAGTCACATGATCAGCGCCATTAAGTCACGTGATCACTACATGATAGTCATGTGATCAGTCCATGCTCAGTCACGGTATCAGTGCATGATCAGCCACGTGATCAGTGCATGATCAGCCAGGTGATCAGTGCATGATAGCTATGTGATCAGTGCATGATCAGTCACGTGATCAGTGCATGATCAGGCAGGTGATCAGTGCATGATCAGCCACGTGATCAGTGCATGATCAGCCACGTGATCAGTGCATGATCAGTCACGTGATCAGTGCATGATCAGTCACGTGATCAGTGCATGATCAATCACGTGATCAGTGCATGATCAGTCACGTGACCAGTGCATGATAGCTACGTGATCAGTGCATGATCAGCCACGTGATCAGTGCATGATAGCCACGTGATCAGTGCATGATAGCCACGTGATCAGTGCATGATCAGTCACGTGATCGTGTGTGATCAGCCACGTGATCAGTGCATGATAGCCACGTGATCAGTGCATGATAGCCACGTGATCAGTGCATGATCAGTCACGTGATACATGTGTGATCAGCCACGTGATCAGTGCATGATGAGCCACGTGATCAGTGCATGATCAATTACGTGATCAGTGCATGATCAGTCACGTGACCAGTACATGGTTGCTACGTGATCGTTGCATGATCAGCCACGTGAGCAGTGCATGATAGCCACGTGATCAGTGCATGATCAGTCACGTGATCAGTACATGATCAGTCACGTGAACAGTGCATGATCATTTACGTGATCTGTGCATGATCAGTCACGTGACCAGTATATGGTAGCTACGTGATCATTCCATGACGAGCCACGTGAGCAGTGCATGATAGCCACGTGATGTGTGCATGATGAGTTACGTGAGCAGAGTATGATCAGCCACGTGATCAGTGCATGAGTGCCACGTGATCAGTGCATGATATGTCACGTGACAGGTGTGTGATCAGCCACGTGAACAGTGCATGTTCAGCCACGTGATCAGTGCATGATAGCCACGTGATCAGTGCATGATCAGTTACGTGAGCAGTGTATGATCAGCCACGTGATCAGTGCATGGTCAGACACGTGAACAGTGTATGATCAGCCACGTGATCAGTGCATGATATCCAAGTGATCAGTGCATGATCATCACGTGATCAGTGTATGATCAGCCACGTGAACAGTGCATGCTCAGTCACGTGATCAGGGCCTGCTGAGCTGCGTGATTACTGTCTGCTCATCTGCTTGACAATTGCCAGCTGAGCTGCACGATTCCTGCCTGTCATCTGCTTGACAATTGCCAGCTGTGCTGCGTAATTCCTGCCTGCTCAGCTGCTTGATTATTGCCAGCTGAGCAGCATGATTCCTCACAGCTGAGTTCCATGATTATTGCCTGCTGACTGTTTGATTCGTGCCTACTCAGCTCTTTGTTTATTGCCTCCAGAGGCACATGATCAGTGTATGATAGCAAACATGATCAGTGCATGATCAGTCACATGATCAGCGCCATTAAGTCACGTGATCACTACATGATAGTCATGTGATCAGTCCATGCTCAGTCACGGTATCAGTGCATGATCAGCCACGTGATCAGTGCATGATCAGCCAGGTGATCAGTTCATGATAGCTATGTGATCAGTGCATGATTTGTCACGTGATCAGTGCATGACCAGGCAGGTGATCAGTGCATGATCAGTCACGTGATCAGTGCATGATCAGTCACGTGATCAGTGCATGATCAGCCACGTGATCAGTGCATGATCAGCCACGTGATCAGTGCATGATCAGTTGTGATCAGTGCATGATCAGTCACGTGACGTGTATATGGTAGCTACGTGATCATTGCATGATCAGCCACGTGATCAGTGCATGATAGCCACGTGATCAGTGCATGATCAGTCACGTGATCAGTGCATGATCAATCACGTGATCAGTGCATGATCAGTCACGTGACCAGTACATGGTAGCTACGTGATCATTGCATGATCAGCCACGTGATCAGTGCATGATAGCCACGTGATCAGTGCATGATAGCCACGTGATCAGTGCATGATCAGTCATGTGATACGTGTGTGATCAGCCACGTGATCAGTGCATGATATCCACGTGATCAGTGCATGATAGCCACGTGATCAGTGCATGATAGCCACGTGATCAGTGCATGATCAGTCACGTGATACATGTGTGATCAGCCACGTGATCAGTGCATGATGAGCCACGTGATCAGTGCAGGATCAATTACGTGATCAGTGCATGATCAGTCACGTGACCAGTACATGGTTGCTACGTGATCGTTGCATGATCAGCCACGTGAGCAGAGCATGATAGCCACGTGATCAGTGCATGATCAGTCACGTGATCAGTACATGATCAGTCACGTGAACAGTGCATGATCATTTACGTGATCTGTGCATGATCAGTCACGTGACCAGTATATGGTAGCTATGTGATCATTCCATGACGAGCCACGTGAGCAGTGCATGATAGCCACGTGATGTGTGCATGATGAGTTACGTGAGCAGAGTATGATCAGCCACGTGATCAGTGCATGAGTGCCACGTGATCAGTGCATGATATGTCACGTGACAGGTGTGTGATCAGCCACGTGAACAGTGCATGTTCAGCCACGTGATCAGTGCATGATAGCCACGTGATCAGTGCATGATCAGTTACGTGAGCAGTGTATGATCAGCCACGTGATCAGTGCATGGTCAGACACGTGAACAGTGTATGATCAGCCACGTGATCAGTGCATGATATCCAAGTGATCAGTGCATGATCATCACGTGATCAGTGTATGATCAGCCACGTGAACAGTGCATGCTCAGTCACGTGATCAGGGCCTGCTGAGCTGCGTGATTACTGTCTGCTCATCTGCTTGACAATTGCCAGCTGAGCTGCACGATTCCTGCCTGTCATCTGCTTGACAATTGCCAGCTGTGCTGCGTAATTCCTGCCTGCTCAGCTGCTTGATTATTGCCAGCTGAGCAGCATGATTCCTCACAGCTGAGTTCCATGATTATTGCCTGCTGACTGTTTGATTCGTGCCTACTCAGCTCTTTGTTTATTGCCTCCAGAGGCACATGATCAGTGTATGATAGCAAACATGATCAGTGCATGATCAGTCACATGATCAGCGCCATTAAGTCACGTGATCACTACATGATAGTCATGTGATCAGTCCATGCTCAGTCACGGTATCAGTGCATGATCAGCCACGTGATCAGTGCATGATCAGCCAGGTGATCAGTTCATGATAGCTATGTGATCAGTGCATGATTTGTCACGTGATCAGTGCATGACCAGGCAGGTGATCAGTGCATGATCAGTCACGTGATCAGTGCATGATCAGTCACGTGATCAGTGCATGATCAGCCACGTGATCAGTGCATGATCAGCCACGTGATCAGTGCATGATCAATTACGTGATCAGTGCATGATCAGTCACGTGACCAGTACATGGTAGCTACGTGATCATTGCATGATCAGCCACGTGAGCAGTGCATGATAGCCACGTGATCAGTGCATGATCAGTCACGTGATCAGTGCATGATCACTCACGTGATCAGTGCATGATAAGTCACGTGATCAGTGCATGATCAATTACGTGATCAGTGCATGATCAGTCACGTGACCAGTACATGGTAGCTACGTGATCATTGCATGATCAGCCACGTGAGCAGTGCATGATAGCCACGTGATCAGTGCATGATCAGTCATGATCAGTGTATGATCATCCGGGTGATCAGTGCATGATCAGTCATGTGATCAGTGCATGATATAGACGTGATCAGTGCATGATCAGTCACGTGATCAGTGTATGATCAACCACGTGATCAGTGCATGATAGCCAGTTAATGAGTGCATGATAGCCAGATGATCAGTGCATGATCAGTCACGTGATCAGTGTATGATCAGCCACGTGATCAGTGCATGATAGCCACTGATCAGTGCATGATCAGCCACGTGATCAGTGCATGATCAGTTACGTGAGCAGTGTATGATCAGCCACGTGATCAGTGCATGGTCAGACACGTGAACAGTGTATGATCAGCCACGTGATCAGTGCATGATAGCCACGTGATCAGTGCATGATCAGTCACGTGATCAGTGTATGATCAGCCACGTGAACAGTGCATGCTCAGTCACGTGATCTGGGCCTGCTGAGCTGCGTGATTACTGTCTGCTCATCTGCTTGACAATTGCCAGCTGAGCTGCACGATTCCTGCCTGTCATCTGCTTGACAATTATCAGCTGTGCTGCGTAATTCCTGCCTGCTCAGCTGCTTGATTATTGCCAGCTGAGCAGCATGATTCCTCACAGCTGAGTTCCATGATTATTGCCTGCTGACTGTTTGATTCGTGCCTACTCAGCTCTTTGTTTATTGCCTCCAGAGGCACATGATCAGTGTATGATAGCAAACATGATCAGCGCATGATCAGTCACATGATCAGCGCCATTAAGTCACGTGATCACTACATGATAGTCATGTGATCAGTCCATGCTCAGTCACGGTATCAGTGCATGATCAGCCACGTGATCAGTGCATGATCAGCCACGTGATCAGTTCATGATAGCTACGTGATCAGTGCATGATTTGTCACGTGATCAGTGCATGACCAGGCAGGTGATCAGTGCATGATCAGCCACGTGATCAGTGCATGATAGCCACGTGATCAGTGCATGATCAGTCACCTGATGGGTGTATGATCAGTCACGTGACCAGTACATGGTAGCTACATGATCATTGCATGATCAGCCACGTGAGTAGTGCATGATAGCCACGTGATCAGTGCATGATCAGTCACGTGATCAGTGCATGATCAGTCATGTGACAGTGCATGATCAGTCACGTGATCAGTGCATGATCAGCCACGTGATCAGTGCATGATCAGTCACATGATCAGTGCATGATCATCCACGTGATCAGTGCATGATCAGTCATGTGATCAGTGCATGATATAGACGTGATCAGTGCATGATCAGTCACGTGATCAGTGCATGATAGCCACGTGATCAGTGCATGATCAGTCACGTGATCAGTGCATGATCAGTCACGTGACCAGTACATGGTAGCTACATGATCATTGCATGATCAGCCACGTGATCAGTGCATGATAGCCACGTGATCAGTGCATGATAGTCACGTGATCAGTGCATGATCAGTCACGTGATCAGTGCATGATCAGCCACGTGATCAGTGCATGATCAGCCACGTGATCAGTGCATGATAGCTACGTGATCAGTGCATGATCAGTCACGTGATCAGTGCATGATCAGGCACGTGATCAGTGCATGATCAGCCACGTGATCAGTGCATGATAGCCACGTGATCAGTGCATGATCAGTCACGTGATCAGTGTATGATCAGTCACTGACCAGTACATGGTAGCTACGTGATCATTGCATGATCAGCCACGTGATAGTGCATGATAGCCACGTGATCAGTGCATGATCAGTCACGTGATCAGTGCATGATCAGTCATGTGATCAGTGCATGATCAGGCACGTGATCAGTGCATGATCAGCCACGTGATCAGTGCATGATAGCCACGTGATCAGTGCATGATCAGTCACGTGATCAGTGCATGATCAGTCACGTGATCAGTGCATGATCAGCCACGTGATCAGTGCATGATCAGCCACGTGATCAGTGCATGATCAATTACGTGATCAGTGCATGATCAGTCACGTGATCAGTATATGGTAGCTACGTGATCATTGCATGATCAGCCACGTGATCAGTGCATGATAGCCACGTGATCAGTGCATGATCAGTCACGTGATCAGTGCATGATCACTCACGTGATCAGTGCATGATCAGTCACGTGATCAGTGCATGATCAATTACGTGATCAGTGCATGATCAGTCACGTGACCAGTGCATGGTAGCTACGTGATCATTGCATGATCAGCCACGTGATCAGTGCATGATAGCCACGTGATCAGTGCATGATAGCCACGTGATCAGTGCATGATCAGTCATGTGATACGTGTGTGATCAGCCACGTGATCAGTGCATGATATCCACGTGATCAGTGCATGATAGCCACGTGATCAGTGCATGATAGCCACGTGATCAGTGCATGATCAGTCACGTGATACATGTGTGATCAGCCACGTGATCAGTGCATGATGAGCCACGTGATCAGTGCATGATCAATTACGTGATCAGTGCATGATCAGTCACGTGACCAGTACATGGTTGCTACGTGATCGTTGCATGATCAGCCACGTGAGCAGTGCATGATAGCCACGTGATCAGTGCATGATCAGTCACGTGATCAGTGCATGATCAGTCACGTGATCAGTGCATGATCATTTACGTGATCAGTGCATGATCAGTCACGTGACCAGTATATGGTAGCTACGTGATCAGTGCATGATCAGCCACGTGATCAGTGCATGATAGCCACGTGATCAGTGCATGATCAGTCACGTGATCAGTGCATGATAGCCACGTGATGTGTGCATGATGAGTTTCGTGAGCAGAGTATGATCAGCCACGTGATCAGTGCATGAGTGCCACGTGATCAGTGCATGATATGTCACATGACAGGTGTGTGATCAGCCACGTGAACAGTGCATGTTCAGCCACGTATTCAGTGCATGATAGCCACGTGATCAGTGCATGATCAGTTACGTGAGCAGTGTATGATCAGCCACGTGATCAGTGCATGGTCAGACACGTGAACAGTGTATGATCAGCCACGTGATCAGTGCATGATATCCAAGTGATCAGTGCATGATCATCACGTGATCAGTGTATGATCAGCCACGTGAACAGTGCATGCTCAGTCACGTGATCAGGGCCTGCTGAGCTGCGTGATTACTGTCTGCTCATCTGCTTGACAATTGCCAGCTGTGCTGCGTAATTCCTGCCTGCTCAGCTGCTTGATTATTGCCAGCTGAGCAGCATGATTCCTCACAGCTGAGTTCCATGATTATTGCCTGCTGACTGTATGATTCGTGCCTACTCAGCTCTTTGTTTATTGCCTCCAGAGGCACATGATCAGTGTATGATAGCAAACATGATCAGTGCATGATCAGTCACATGATCAGCGCCATTAAGTCACGTGATCACTACATGATAGTCATGTGATCAGTCCATGCTCAGTCACGGTATCAGTGCATGATCAGCCACGTGATCAGTGCATGATCAGCCAGGTGATCAGTTCATGATAGCTATGTGATCAGTGCATGATTTGTCACGTGATCAGTGCATGACCAGGCAGGTGATCAGTGCATGATCAGTCACGTGATCAGTGCATGATCAGTCACGTGATCAGTGCATGATCAGCCACGTGATCAGTGCATGATCAGCCACGTGATCAGTGCATGATCAATTACGTGATCAGTGCATGATCAGTCACGTGACCAGTATATGGTAGCTACGTGATCATTGCATGATCAGCCACGTGAGCAGTGCATGATAGCCACGTGATCAGTGCATGATCAGTCACGTGATCAGTGCATGATCACTCACGTGATCAGTGCATGATAAGTCACGTGATCAGTGCATGATCAATTACGTGATCAGTGCATGATCAGTCACGTGACCAGTACATGGTAGCTACGTGATCATTGCATGATCAGCCACGTGAGCAGTGCATGATAGCCACGTGATCAGTGCATGATCAGTCACATGATCAGTGTATGATCATCCGGGTGATCAGTGCATGATCAGTCATGTGATCAGTGCATGATATAGACGTGATCAGTGCATGATCAGTCACGTGATCAGTGTATGATCAACCACGTGATCAGTGCATGATAGCCAGTTAATGAGTGCATGATAGCCAGATGATCAGTGCATGATCAGTCACGTGATCAGTGTATGATCAGCCACGTGATCAGTGCATGATAGCCACTGATCAGTGCATGATCAGCCACGTGATCAGTGCATGATCAGTTACGTGAGCAGTGTATGATCAGCCACGTGATCAGTGCATGGTCAGACACGTGAACAGTGTATGATCAGCCACGTGATCAGTGCATGATAGCCACGTGATCAGTGCATGATCAGTCACGTGATCAGTGTATGATCAGCCACGTGAACAGTGCATGCTCAGTCACGTGATCTGGGCCTGCTGAGCTGCGTGATTACTGTCTGCTCATCTGCTTGACAATTGCCAGCTGAGCTGCACGATTCCTGCCTGTCATCTGCTTGACAATTGCCAGCTGTGCTGCGTAATTCCTGCCTGCTCAGCTGCTTGATTATTGCCAGCTGAGCAGCATGATTCCTCACACCTGAGTTCCATGATTATTGCCTGCTGACTGTTTGATTCGTGCCTACTCAGCTCTTTGTTTATTGCCTCCAGAGGCACATGATCAGTGTATGATAGCAAACATGATCAGCGCATGATCAGTCACATGATCAGCGCCATTAAGTCACGTGATCACTACATGATAGTCATGTGATCAGTCCATGCTCAGTCACGGTATCAGTGCATGATCAGCCACGTGATCAGTGCATGATCAGCCAGGTGATCAGTTCATGATAGCCACGTGATCAGTGCATGATTTGTCACGTGATCAGTGCATGACCAGGCAGGTGATCAGTGCATGATCAGCCACGTGATCAGTGCATGATAGCCACGTGATCAGTGCATGATCAGTCACCTGATGGGTGTATGATCAGTCACGTGACCAGTACATGGTAGCTACATGATCATTGCATGATCAGCCACGTGAGTAGTGCATGATAGCCACGTGATCAGTGCATGATCAGTCACGTGATCAGTGCATGATCAGTCACGTGAACAGTGCATGATAAGTCACGTGATCAGTGCATGATCAATTACGTGATCAGTGCATGATCAGTCACGTGACCAGTACATGGTAGCTACGTGATCATTGCATGATCAGCCACGTGATCAGTGCATGATAGCCACGTGATCAGTGCATGATCAGTCACATGATCAGTGTATGATCATCCGGGTGATCAGTGCATGATCAGTCATGTGATCAGTGCATGATATAGACGTGATCAGTGCATGATCAGTCTCGTGATCAGTGCATGATCAGCCACGTGATCAGTGCATGATAGCCAGTGAATGAGTGCATGATAGCCAGTGATCAGTGCATGATCAGTCACGTGATCAGTGCATGATCAGCCACGTGATCAGTGCATGATAGCCACGTGATCAGTGCATGATCAGCCACGTGATCAGTGCATGATCAGTTACGTGAGCAGTGTATGATCAGCCACGTGATCAGTGCATGGTCAGACACGTGAACAGTGTATGATCAGCCACGTGATCAGTGCATGATAGCCACGTGATCAGTGCATGATCAGTCACGTGATCAGTGTATGATCAGCCACGTGAACAGTGCATGCTCAGTCACGTGATCTGGGCCTGCTGAGCTGCGTGATTACTGTCTGCTCATCTGCTTGACAATTGCCAGCTGAGCTGCACGATTCCTGCCTGTCATCTGCTTGACAATTGCCAGCTGTGCTGCGTAATTCCTGCCTGCTCAGCTGCTTGATTATTGCCAGCTGAGCAGCATGATTCCTCACACCTGAGTTCCATGATTATTGCCTGCTGACTGTTTGATTCGTGCCTACTCAGCTCTTTGTTTATTGCCTCCAGAGGCACATGATCAGTGTATGATAGCAAACATGATCAGCGCATGATCAGTCACATGATCAGCGCCATTAAGTCACGTGATCACTACATGATAGTCATGTGATCAGTCCATGCTCAGTCACGGTATCAGTGCATGATCAGCCACGTGATCAGTGCATGATCTGTCACATGATTAGTGTATGATCATCCACGTGATCAGTGCATGGGCAGTCATGTGATCAGTGCATGATATAGACGTGATCAGTGCATGATCAGTCACGTGATCAGTGCATGATAGCCACGTGATCAGTGCATGATCAGTCACCTGATGGGTGTATGATCATTCACGTGACCTGTACATGGTAGCTACATGATCATTGCATGATCAGCCACGTGAGTAGTGCATGATAGCCACGTGATCAGTGCATGATCAGTCACGTGATCAGTGCATGATCAGTCACGTATCAGTGCATGATCAGCCACGTGATCAGTGCATGATCAGCCACGTGATCAGTGCATGATAGCCACGTGATCAGTGCATGATCAGTCACGTGATCAGTGCATGATCAGGCACGTGATCAGTGCATGATCAGCCACGTGATCAGTGCATGATAGCCACGTGATCAGTGCATGATCAGTCACGTGATCAGTGCATGATCAGTCACTGACCAGTACATGGTAGCTACATGATCATTGCATGATCAGCCACGTGATAGTGCATGATAGCCACGTGATCAGTGCATGATCAGTCACGTGATCAGTGCATGATCAGTCATGTGATCAGTGCATGATCAGGCACGTGATCAGTGCATGATCAGCCACGTGATCAGTGCATGATAGCCACGTGATCAGTGCATGATCAGTCACGTGATCAGTGCATGATCAGTCACGTGATCAGTGCATGATCAGCCACGTGATCAGTGCATGATCAGCCACGTGATCAGTGCATGATCAATTACGTGATCAGTGCATGATCAGTCACGTGACCAGTGCATGGTAGCTACGTGATCATTGCATGATCAGCCACGTGATCAGTGCATGATAGCCACGTGATCAGTGCATGATCAGTCACGTGATCAGTGCATGATCACTCACGTGATCAGTGCATGATCAGTCACGTGATCAGTGCATGATCAATTACGTGATCAGTGCATGATCAGTCACGTGACCAGTACATGGTAGCTACGTGATCATTGCATGATCAGCCACGTGATCAGTGCATGATAGCCACGTGATCAGTGCATGATAGCCACGTGATCAGTGCATGATCAGTCATGTGATACGTGTGTGATCAGCCACGTGATCAGTGCATGATATCCACGTGATCAGTGCATGATAGCCACGTGATCAGTGCATGAGAGCCACGTGATCAGTGCATGATCAGTCACGTGATACATGTGTGATCAGCCACGTGATCAGTGCATGATGAGCCACGTGATCAGTGCAGGATCAATTACGTGATCAGTGCATGATCAGTCACGTGACCAGTACATGGTTGCTACGTGATCGTTGCATGATCAGCCACGTGAGCAGTGCATGATAGCCACGTGATCAGTGCATGATCAGTCACGTGATCAGTACATGATCAGTCACGTGAACAGTGCATGATCATTTACGTGATCTGTGCATGATCAGTCACGTGACCAGTATATGGTAGCTATGTGATCATTCCATGACGAGCCACGTGAGCAGTGCATGATAGCCACGTGATGTGTGCATGATGAGTTACGTGAGCAGAGTATGATCAGCCACGTGATCAGTGCATGAGTGCCACGTGATCAGTGCATGATATGTCACGTGACAGGTGTGTGATCAGCCACGTGAACAGTGCATGTTCAGCCACGTGATCAGTGCATGATAGCCACGTGATCAGTGCATGATCAGTTACGTGAGCAGTGTATGATCAGCCACGTGATCAGTGCATGGTCAGACACGTGAACAGTGTATGATCAGCCACGTGATCAGTGCATGATATCCAAGTGATCAGTGCATGATCATCACGTGATCAGTGTATGATCAGCCACGTGAACAGTGCATGCTCAGTCACGTGATCAGGGCCTGCTGAGCTGCGTGATTACTGTCTGCTCATCTGCTTGACAATTGCCAGCTGAGCTGCACGATTCCTGCCTGTCATCTGCTTGACAATTGCCAGCTGTGCTGCGTAATTCCTGCCTGCTAGCTGCTTGATTATTGCCAGCTGAGCAGCATGATTCCTCACAGCTGAGTTCCATGATTATTGCCTGCTGACTGTATAATTCGTGCCTACTCAGCTCTTTGTTTATTGCCTCCAGAGGCACATGATCAGTGTATGATAGCAAACATGATCAGTGCATGATCAGTCACATGATCAGAGCCATTAAGTCACGTGATCACTACATGATAGTCATGTGATCAGTCCATGCTCAGTCACGGTATCAGTGCACGCTCAGCCACGTGATCAGTGCATGATCAGCCACGTGATCAGTGCATGATCAGCCACGTGATCAGTGCATGATAGCTATGTGATCAGTGCATGATTTGTCACGTGATCAGTGCATGATCAGTCACGTGATCAGTGCATGATCAGTCACGTGATCAGTGCATGATCAGTCACGTGATCAGTGCATGATCAGCCACGTGATCAGTGCATGATCAGCCACGTGATCAGTGCATGATCAATTACGTGATCAGTGCATGATCAGTCACGTGACCAGTATGGTAGCTACGTGATCATTGCATGATCAGCCACGTGAGCAGTGCATGATAGCCACGTGATCAGTGCATGATCAGTCACGTGATCAGTGCATGATCACTCACGTGATCAGTGCATGATAAGTCACGTGATCAGTGCATGATCAATTACGTGATCAGTGCATGATCAGTCACGTGACCAGTACATGGTAGCTACGTGATCATTGCATGATCAGCCACGTGATCAGTGCATGATAGCCACGTGATCAGTGCATGATCAGTCACATGATCAGTGTATGATCATCCACGTGATCAGTGCATGATCAGTCATGTGATCAGTGCATGATATAGACGTGATCAGTGCATGATCAGTCACGTGATCAGTGCATGATCAGCCACGTGATCAGTGCATGATAGCCAGTTAATGAGTGCATGATAGCCAGATGATCAGTGCATGATCAGTCACGTGATCAGTGTATGATCAGCCACGTGATCAGTGCATGATAGCCACTGATCAGTGCATGATCAGCCACGTGATCAGTGCATGATCAGTTACGTGAGCAGTGTATGATCAGCCACGTGATCAGTGCATGGTCAGACACGTGAACAGTGTATGATCAGCCACGTGATCAGTGCATGATAGCCACGTGATCAGTGCATGATCAGTCACGTGATCAGTGTATGATCAGCCACGTGAACAGTGCATGCTCAGTCACGTGATCTGGGCCTGCTGAGCTGCGTGATTACTGTCTGCTCATCTGCTTGACAATTGCCAGCTGAGCTGCACGATTCCTGCCTGTCATCTGCTTGACAATTATCAGCTGTGCTGCGTAATTCCTGCCTGCTCAGCTGCTTGATTATTGCCAGCTGAGCAGCATGATTCCTCACACCTGAGTTCCATGATTATTGCCTGCTGACTGTTTGATTCGTGCCTACTCAGCTCTTTGTTTATTGCCTCCAGAGGCACATGATCAGTGTATGATAGCAAACATGATCAGCGCATGATCAGTCACATGATCAGCGCCATTAAGTCACGTGATCACTACATGATAGTCATGTGATCAGTCCATGCTCAGTCACGGTATCAGTGCATGATCAGCCACGTGATCAGTGCATGATCAGCCAGTGATCAGTTCATGATAGCCATGTGATCAGTGCATGATCAGTCACGTGATCAGTGCATGACCAGGCAGGTGATCAGTGCATGATCAGCCACGTGATCAGTGCATGATAGCCACGTGATCAGTGCATGATCAGTCACCTGATGGGTGTATGATCAGTCACGTGACCAGTACATGGTAGCTACATGATCATTGCATGATCAGCCACGTGAGTAGTGCATGATAGCCACGTGATCAGTGCATGATCAGTCACGTGATCAGTGCATGATCAGTCACGTGATCAGTGCATGATAAGTCACGTGATCAGTGCATGATCAATTACGTGATCAGTGCATGATCAGTCACGTGACCAGTACATGGTAGCTACGTGATCATTGCATGATCAGCCACGTGATCAGTGCATGATAGCCACGTGATCAGTGCATGATCAGTCACATGATCAGTGTATGATCATCCGGGTGATCAGTGCATGATCAGTCATGTGATCAGTGCATGATATAGACGTGATCAGTGCATGATCAGTCACGTGATCAGTGCATGATCAGCCACGTGATCAGTGCATGATAGCCAGTTAATGAGTGCATGATAGCCAGTGATCAGTGCATGATCAGTCACGTGATCAGTGCATGATCAGCCACGTGATCAGTGCATGATAGCCACGTGATCAGTGCATGATCAGCCACGTGATCAGTGCATGATCAGTTACGTGAGCAGTGTATGATCAGCCACGTGATCAGTGCATGGTCAGACACGTGAACAGTGTATGATCAGCCACGTGATCAGTGCATGATAGCCACGTGATCAGTGCATGATCAGTCACGTGATCAGTGTATGATCAGCCACGTGAACAGTGCATGCTCAGTCACGTGATCTGGGCCTGCTGAGCTGCGTGATTACTGTCTGCTCATCTGCTTGACAATTGCCAGCTGAGCTGCACGATTCCTGCCTGTCATCTGCTTGACAATTGTCAGCTGTGCTGCGTAATTCCTGCCTGCTCAGCTGCTTGATTATTGCCAGCTGAGCAGCATGATTCCTCACACCTGAGTTCCATGATTATTGCCTGCTGACTGTTTGATTCGTGCCTACTCAGCTCTTTGTTTATTGCCTCCAGAGGCACATGATCAGTGTATGATAGCAAACATGATCAGCGCATGATCAGTCACATGATCAGCGCCATTAAGTCACGTGATCACTACATGATAGTCATGTGATCAGTCCATGCTCAGTCACGGTATCAGTGCATGATCAGCCACGTGATCAGTGCATGATCTGTCACATGATTAGTGTATGATCATCCACGTGATCAGTGCATGGGCAGTCATGTGATCAGTGCATGATATAGACGTGATCAGTGCATGATCAGTCACGTGATCAGTGCATGATAGCCACGTGATCAGTGCATGATCAGTCACCTGATGGGTGTATGATCATTCACGTGACCTGTACATGGTAGCTACATGATCATTGCATGATCAGCCACGTGAGTAGTGCATGATAGCCACGTGATCAGTGCATGATCAGTCACGTGATCAGTGCATGATCAGTCACGTATCAGTGCATGATCAGCCACGTGATCAGTGCATGATCAGCCACGTGATCAGTGCATGATAGCCACGTGATCAGTGCATGATCAGTCACGTGATCAGTGCATGATCAGGCACGTGATCAGTGCATGATCAGCCACGTGATCAGTGCATGATAGCCACGTGATCAGTGCATGATCAGTCACGTGATCAGTGCATGATCAGTCACTGACCAGTACATGGTAGCTACATGATCATTGCATGATCAGCCACGTGATCAGTGCATGATAGCCACGTGATCAGTGCATGATCAGTCACGTGATCAGTGCATGATCAGTCATGTGATCAGTGCATGATCAGGCACGTGATCAGTGCATGATCAGCCACGTGATCAGTGCATGATAGCCACGTGATCAGTGCATGATCAGTCACGTGATCAGTGCATGATCAGTCACGTGATCAGTGCATGATCAGCCACGTGATCAGTGCATGATCAGCCACGTGATCAGTGCATGATCAATTACGTGATCAGTGCATGATCAGTCACGTGACCAGTGCATGGTAGCTACGTGATCAGTGCATGATCAGCCACGTGATCAGTGCATGATAGCCACGTGATCAGTGCATGATCAGTCACGTGATCAGTGCATGATCACTCACGTGATCAGTGCATGATCAGTCACGTGATCAGTGCATGATCAATTACGTGATCAGTGCATGATCAGTCACGTGACCAGTACATGGTAGCTACGTGATCATTGCATGATCAGCCACGTGATCAGTGCATGATAGCCACGTGATCAGTGCATGATAGCCACGTGATCAGTGCATGATCAGTCATGTGATACGTGTGTGATCAGCCACGTGATCAGTGCATGATATCCACGTGATCAGTGCATGATAGCCACGTGATCAGTGCATGAGAGCCACGTGATCAGTGCATGATCAGTCACGTGATACATGTGTGATCAGCCACGTGATCAGTGCATGATGAGCCACGTGATCAGTGCAGGATCAATTACGTGATCAGTGCATGATCAGTCACGTGACCAGTACATGGTTGCTACGTGATCGTTGCATGATCAGCCACGTGAGCAGAGCATGATAGCCACGTGATCAGTGCATGATCAGTCACGTGATCAGTACATGATCAGTCACGTGAACAGTGCATGATCATTTACGTGATCTGTGCATGATCAGTCACGTGACCAGTATATGGTAGCTACGTGATCATTCCATGACGAGCCACGTGAGCAGTGCATGATAGCCACGTGATGTGTGCATGATGAGTTACGTGAGCAGAGTATGATCAGCCACGTGATCAGTGCATGAGTGCCACGTGATCAGTGCATGATATGTCACGTGACAGGTGTGTGATCAGCCACGTGAACAGTGCATGTTCAGCCACGTGATCAGTGCATGATAGCCACGTGATCAGTGCATGATCAGTTACGTGAGCAGTGTATGATCAGCCACGTGATCAGTGCATGGTCAGACACGTGAACAGTGTATGATCAGCCACGTGATCAGTGCATGATATCCAAGTGATCAGTGCATGATCATCACGTGATCAGTGTATGATCAGCCACGTGAACAGTGCATGCTCAGTCACGTGATCAGGGCCTGCTGAGCTGCGTGATTACTGTCTGCTCATCTGCTTGACAATTGCCAGCTGAGCTGCACGATTCCTGCCTGTCATCTGCTTGACAATTGCCAGCTGTGCTGCGTAATTCCTGCCTGCTCAGCTGCTTGATTATTGCCAGCTGAGCAGCATGATTCCTCACAGCTGAGTTCCATGATTATTGCCTGCTGACTGTATGATTCGTGCCTACTCAGCTCTTTGTTTATTGCCTCCAGAGGCACATGATCAGTGTATGATAGCAAACATGATCAGTGCATGATCAGTCACATGATCAGCGCCATTAAGTCACGTGATCACTACATGATAGTCATGTGATCAGTCCATGCTCAGTCACGGTATCAGTGCATGATCAGCCACGTGATCAGTGCATGATCAGCCACGTGATCAGTGCATGATCAGCCACGTGATCAGTGCATGATAGCATGTGATCAGTGCATGATCATCACGTGATCAGTGCATGATCAGTCACGTGATCAGTGCATGATCAGTCACGTGATCAGTGCATGATCAGTCACGTGATCAGTGCATGATCAGCCACGTGATCAGTGCATGATCAGCCACGTGATCAGTGCATGATCAATCACGTGATCAGTGCATGATCAGTCACGTGACCAGTACATGGTAGCTACGTGATCATTGCATGATCAGCCACGTGAGCAGTGCATGATAGCCACGTGATCAGTGCATGATCAGTCACGTGATCAGTGCATGATCACTCACGTGATCAGTGCATGATCAGTCACGTGATCAGTGCATGATCAATTACGTGATCAGTGCATGATCAGTCACGTGACCAGTACATGGTAGCTACGTGATCATTGCATGATCAGCCACGTGATCAGTGCATGATAGCCACGTGATCAGTGCATGATCAGTCACATGATCAGTGCATGATCATCCACGTGATCAGTGCATGATCAGTCATGTGATCAGTGCATGATATAGACGTGATCAGTGCATGATCAGTCACGTGATCAGTGCATGATCAGCCACGTGATCAGTGCATGATAGCCAGTGAATGAGTGCATGATAGCCAGTGATCAGTGCATGATCAGTCACGTGATCAGTGCATGATCAGCCACGTGATCAGTGCATGATAGCCACGTGATCAGTGCATGATCAGCCACGTGATCAGTGCATGATCAGTTACGTGAGCAGTGTATGATCAGCCACGTGATCAGTGCATGGTCAGACACGTGAACAGTGTATGATCAGCCACGTGATCAGTGCATGATAGCCACGTGATCAGTGCATGATCAGTCACGTGATCAGTGTATGATCAGCCACGTGAACAGTGCATGCTCAGTCACGTGATCTGGGCCTGCTGAGCTGCGTGATTACTGTCTGCTCATCTGCTTGACAATTGCCAGCTGAGCTGCACGATTCCTGCCTGTCATCTGCTTGACAATTGCCAGCTGTGCTGCGTAATTCCTGCCTGCTCAGCTGCTTGATTATTGCCAGCTGAGCAGCATGATTCCTCACACCTGAGTTCCATGATTATTGCCTGCTGACTGTTTGATTCGTGCCTACTCAGCTCTTTGTTTATTGCCTCCAGAGGCACATGATCAGTGTATGATAGCAAACATGATCAGCGCATGATCAGTCACATGATCAGCGCCATTAAGTCACGTGATCACTACATGATAGTCATGTGATCAGTCCATGCTCAGTCACGGTATCAGTGCATGATCAGCCACGTGATCAGTGCATGATCAGCCACGTGATCAGTTCATGATAGCCACGTGATCAGTGCATGATCAGTCACGTGATCAGTGCATGACAGGCAGGTGATCAGTGCATGATCAGCCACGTGATCAGTGCATGATAGCCACGTGATCAGTGCATGATCAGTCACCTGATGGGTGTATGATCAGTCACGTGACCAGTACATGGTAGCTACATGATCATTGCATGATCAGCCACGTGAGTAGTGCATGATAGCCACGTGATCAGTGCATGATCAGTCACGTGATCAGTGCATGATCAGTCACGTGAACAGTGCATGATAAGTCACGTGATCAGTGCATGATCAATTACGTGATCAGTGCATGATCAGTCACGTGACAGTACATGGTAGCTACGTGATCATTGCATGATCAGCCACGTGATCAGTGCATGATAGCCACGTGATCAGTGCATGATCAGTCACATGATCAGTGTATGATCATCCACGTGATCAGTGCATGATCAGTCACGTGATCAGTGCATGATATAGACGTGATCAGTGCATGATCAGTCACGTGATCAGTGCATGATCAGCCACGTGATCAGTGCATGATAGCCAGTGATCAGTGCATGATAGCCAGTGATCAGTGCATGATCAGTCACGTGATCAGTGCATGATCAGCCACGTGATCAGTGCATGATAGCCACGTGATCAGTGCATGATCAGCCACGTGATCAGTGCATGATCAGTTACGTGAGCAGTGTATGATCAGCCACGTGATCAGTGCATGGTCAGACACGTGAACAGTGTATGATCAGCCACGTGATCAGTGCATGATAGCCACGTGATCAGTGCATGATCAGTCACGTGATCAGTGTATGATCAGCCACGTGAACAGTGCATGCTCAGTCACGTGATCTGGGCCTGCTGAGCTGCGTGATTACTGTCTGCTCATCTGCTTGACAATTGCCAGCTGAGCTGCACGATTCCTGCCTGTCATCTGCTTGACAATTGCCAGCTGTGCTGCGTAATTCCTGCCTGCTCAGCTGCTTGATTATTGCCAGCTGAGCAGCATGATTCCTCACACCTGAGTTCCATGATTATTGCCTGCTGACTGTTTGATTCGTGCCTACTCAGCTCTTTGTTTATTGCCTCCAGAGGCACATGATCAGTGTATGATAGCAAACATGATCAGCGCATGATCAGTCACATGATCAGCGCCATTAAGTCACGTGATCACTACATGATAGTCATGTGATCAGTCCATGCTCAGTCACGGTATCAGTGCATGATCAGCCACGTGATCAGTGCATGATCTGTCACATGATTAGTGTATGATCATCCACGTGATCAGTGCATGGGCAGTCATGTGATCAGTGCATGATATAGACGTGATCAGTGCATGATCAGTCACGTGATCAGTGCATGATAGCCACGTGATCAGTGCATGATCAGTCACCTGATGGGTGTATGATCATTCACGTGACCTGTACATGGTAGCTACATGATCATTGCATGATCAGCCACGTGAGTAGTGCATGATAGCCACGTGATCAGTGCATGATCAGTCACGTGATCAGTGCATGATCAGTCACGTATCAGTGCATGATCAGCCACGTGATCAGTGCATGATCAGCCACGTGATCAGTGCATGATAGCCACGTGATCAGTGCATGATCAGTCACGTGATCAGTGCATGATCAGGCACGTGATCAGTGCATGATCAGCCACGTGATCAGTGCATGATAGCCACGTGATCAGTGCATGATCAGTCACGTGATCAGTGTATGATCAGTCACTGACCAGTACATGGTAGCTACATGATCAGTGCATGATCAGCCACGTGATCAGTGCATGATAGCCACGTGATCAGTGCATGATCAGTCACGTGATCAGTGCATGATCAGTCATGTGATCAGTGCATGATCAGTCACGTGATCAGTGCATGATCAGCCACGTGATCAGTGCATGATCAGCCACGTGATCAGTGCATGATCAGTTACGTGATCAGTGCATGATCAGTCACGTGATCAGTGCATGATAGCTACGTGATCAGTGCATGATCAGCCACGTGATCAGTGCATGATAGCCACGTGATCAGTGATGATCAGTCACGTGATCAGTGCATGATCAGTCACGTGATCAGTGCATGATCAGTCACGTGATCAGTGCATGATCAATCACGTGATCAGTGCATGATCAGTCACGTGACCAGTACATGGTAGCTACGTGATCATTGCATGATCAGCCACGTGATCAGTGCATGATAGCCACGTGATCAGTGCATGATAGCCACGTGATCAGTGCATGATCAGTCATGTGATACGTGTGTGATCAGCCACGTGATCAGGGCATGATATCCACGTGATCAGTGCATGATAGCCACGTGATCAGTGCATGAGAGCCACGTGATCAGTGCATGATCAGTCACGTGATACATGTGTGATCAGCCACGTGATCAGTGCATGATGAGCCACGTGATCAATGCAGGATCAATTACGTGATCAGTGCATGATCAGTCACGTGACCAGTACATGGTTGCTACGTGATCGTTGCATGATCAGCCACGTGAGCAGAGCATGATAGCCACGTGATCAGTGCATGATCAGTCACGTGATCAGTACATGATCAGTCACGTGAACAGTGCATGATCATTTACGTGATCTATGCATGATCAGTCACGTGACCAGTATATGGTAGCTACGTGATCATTCCATGACGAGCCACGTGAGCAGTGCATGATAGCCACGTGATGTGTGCATGATGAGTTACGTGAGCAGAGTATGATCAGCCACGTGATCAGTGCATGAGTGCCACGTGATCAGTGCATGATATGTCACGTGACAGGTGTGTGATCAGCCACGTGAACAGTGCATGTTCAGCCACGTGATCAGTGCATGATAGCCACGTGATCAGTGCATGATCAGTTACGTGAGCAGTGTATGATCAGCCACGTGATCAGTGCATGGTCAGACACGTGAACAGTGTATGATCAGCCACGTGATCAGTGCATGATATCCAAGTGATCAGTGCATGATCATCACGTGATCAGTGTATGATCAGCCACGTGAACAGTGCCTGCTCAGTCACGTGATCAGGGCCTGCTGAGCTGCGTGATTACTGTCTGCTCATCTGCTTGACAATTGCCAGCTGAGCTGCACGATTCCTGCCTGTCATCTGCTTGACAATTGCCAGCTGTGCTGCGTAATTCCTGCCTGCTAGCTGCTTGATTATTGCCAGCTGAGCAGCATGATTCCTCACAGCTGAGTTCCATGATTATTGCCTGCTGACTGTATAATTCGTGCCTACTCAGCTCTTTGTTTATTGCCTCCAGAGGCACATGATCAGTGTATGATAGCAAACATTATCAGTGCATGATCAGTCACATGATCAGCGCCATTAAGTCACGTGATCACTACATGATAGTCATGTGATCAGTCCATGCTCAGTCACGGTATCAGTGCATGATCAGCCACGTGATCAGTGCATGATCAGCCACGTGATCAGTGCATGATCAGCCACGTGATCAGTGCATGATAGCTATGTGATCAGTGCATGATCAGTCACGTGATCAGTGCATGATCAGGCACGTGATCAGTGCATGATCAGTCACGTGATCAGTGCATGATCAGTCACGTGATCAGTGCATGATCAGCCACGTGATCAGTGCATGATCAGCCACGTGATCAGTGCATGATCAATTACGTGATCAGTGCATGATCAGTCACGTGACCAGTACATGGTAGCTACGTGATCATTGCATGATCAGCCACATGAGCCGTGCATGATAGCCACGTGATCAGTGCATGATCAGTCACGTGATCAGTGCATGATCACTCACGTGATCAGTGCATGATCAGTCACGTGATCAGTGCATGATCAATTACGTGATCAGTGCATGATCAGTCACGTGATCAGTACATGGTAGCTACGTGATCATTGCATGATCAGCCACGTGATCAGTGCATGATAGCCACGTGATCAGTGCATGATCAGTCGCATGATCAGTGTATGATCATCCACGTGATCAGTGCATGATCAGTCATGTGATCAGTGCATGATATAGACGTGATCAGTGCATGATCAGTCACGTGATCAGTGCATGATCAGCCACGTGATCAGTGCATGATAGCCAGTGATCAGTGCATGATAGCCAGTGATCAGTGCATGATCAGTCACGTGATCAGTGCATGATCAGCCACGTGATCAGTGCATGATAGCCACGTGATCAGTGCATGATCAGCCACGTGATCAGTGCATGATCAGTTACGTGAGCAGTGTATGATCAGCCACGTGATCAGTGCATGATCAGACACGTGATCAGTGCATGATCAGCCACGTGATCAGTGCATGATCAGTTACGTGATCAGTGTATGATCAGCCACGTGAACAGTGCATGCTCAGTCACGTGATCTGGGCCTGCTGAGCTGCGTGATTACTGTCTGCTCATCTGCTTGACAATTGCCAGCTGAGCTGCACGATTCCTGCCTGTCATCTGCTTGACAATTATCAGCTGTGCTGCGTAATTCCTGCCTGCTCAGCTGCTTGATTATTGCCAGCTGAGCAGCATGATTCCTCACACCTGAGTTCCATGATTATTGCCTGCTGACTGTTTGATTCGTGCCTACTCAGCTCTTTGTTTATTGCCTCCAGAGGCACATGATCAGTGTATGATAGCAAACATGATCAGCGCATGATCAGTCACATGATCAGCGCCATTAAGTCACGTGATCACTACATGATAGTCATGTGATCAGTCCATGCTCAGTCACGGTATCAGTGCATGATCAGCCACGTGATCAGTGCATGATCAGCCACGTGATCAGTTCATGATAGCACGTGATCAGTGCATGATCAGTCACGTGATCAGTGCATGACCAGGCAGGTGATCAGTGCATGATCAGCCACGTGATCAGTGCATGATAGCCACGTGATCAGTGCATGATCAGTCACCTGATGGGTGTATGATCAGTCACGTGACCAGTACATGGTAGCTACATGATCATTGCATGATCAGCCACGTGAGTAGTGCATGATAGCCACGTGATCAGTGCATGATCAGTCACGTGATCAGTGCATGATCAGTCACGTGATCAGTGCATGATCAGTCACGTGATCAGTGCATGATCAGCCACGTGATCAGTGCATGATCAGCCACGTGATCAGTGCATGATCAGTCACGTGATCAGTGCATGATCAGTCACGTGATCAGTGCATGATAGCCACGTGATCAGTGCATGATCAGCCACGTGATCAGTGCATGATAGCCACGTGATCAGTGCATGATCAGTCACGTGATCAGTGCATGATCAGTCACGTGATCAGTGCATGATCAGTCACGTGATCAGTGCATGATCAGTTACGTGATCAGTGCATGATCAGTCACGTGATCAGTGCATGATAGCTACGTGATCAGTGCATGATCAGCCACGTGATCAGTGCATGATAGCCACGTGATCAGTGCATGATCAGCCACGTGATCAGTGCATGATCAGTCATGTGATACGTGTGTGATCAGCCACGTGATCAGTGCATGATAGCCACGTGATCAGTGCATGATAGCCACGTGATCAGTGCATGATAGCCACGTGATCAGTGCATGATCAGTCACGTGATACGTGTGTGATCAGCCACGTGATCAGTGCAGGATCGCCACGTGATCAGTGCATGATAGCCACGTGATCAGTGCATGATCAGTCACGTGATACATGTGTGATCAGCCAAGTGATCAGTGCATGATGAGCCACGGGATCAGTGCAGGATCAATTACGTGATCAGTGCATGATCAGTCACGTGACCAGTACATGGTTGCTACGTTATCGTTGCATGATCAGCCACGTGAGCAGAGCATGATAGCCACGTGATCAGTGCATGATCAGTCACGTGATCAGTGCATGATCAGTCACGTGAACAGTGCATGATCATTTACGTGATCTGTGCATGATCAGTCACGTGACCAGTATATGGTAGCTACGTGATCATTCCATGACGAGCCACGTGAGCAGTGCATGATAGCCACGTGATGTGTGCATGATGAGTTACGTGAGCAGAGTATGATCAGCCACGTGATCAGTGCATGAGTGCCACGTGATCAGTGCATGATATGTCACGTGACAGGTGTGTGATCAGCCACGTGAACAGTGCATGTTCAGCCACGTGATCAGTGCATGATAGCCACGTGATCAGTGCATGATCAGTTACGTGAGCAGTGTATGATCAGCCACGTGATCAGTGCATGGTCAGACACGTGAACAGTGTATGATCAGCCACGTGATCAGTGCATGATATCCAAGTGATCAGTGCATGATCATCACGTGATCAGTGTATGATCAGCCACGTGAACAGTGCCTGCTCAGTCACGTGATCAGGGCCTGCTGAGCTGCGTGATTACTGTCTGCTCATCTGCTTGACAATTGCCAGCTGAGCTGCACGATTCCTGCCTGTCATGTGCTTGACAATTGACAGCTGTGCTGCGTAATTCCTGCCTGCTCAGCTGCTTGATTATTGCCAGCTGAGCAGCATGATTCCTCACAGCTGAGTTCCATGATTATTGCCTGCTGACTGTATAATTCGTGCCTACTCAGCTCTTTGTTTATTGCCTCCAGAGGCACATGATCAGTGTATGATAGCAAACATTATCAGTGCATGATCAGTCACATGATCAGCGCCATTAAGTCACGTGATCACTACATGATAGTCATGTGATCAGTCCATGCTCAGTCACGGTATCAGTGCATGATCAGCCACGTGATCAGTGCATGATCAGGTGATCAGTTCATGATAGCTATGTGATCAGTGCATGATTTGTCACGTGATCAGTGCATGATCAGGCAGGTGATCAGTGCATGATCAGTCACGTGATCAGTGCATGATCAGTCACGTGATCAGTGCATGATCAGTCACGTGATCAGTGCATGATCAGCCACGTGATCAGTGCATGATCAGCCACGTGATCAGTGCATGATCAATCACGTGATCAGTGCATGATCAGTCACGTGACCAGTACATGGTAGCTAGGTGATCATTGCATGATCAGCCACGTGAGCAGTGCATGATAGCCACGTGATCAGTGCATGATCAGTCACGTGATCAGTGCATGATCACTCACGTGATCAGTGCATGATCAGTCACGTGATCAGTGCATGATCAATTACGTGATCAGTGCATGATCAGTCACGTGACCAGTACATGGTAGCTACGTGATCATTGCATGATCAGCCACGTGATCAGTGCATGATAGCCACGTGATCAGTGCATGATCAGTCACATGATCAGTGTATGATCATCCGGGTGATCAGTGCATGATCAGTCATGTGATCAGTGCATGATATAGACGTGATCAGTGCATGATCAGTCACGTGATCAGTGCATGATCAGCCACGTGATCAGTGCATGATAGCCAGTTGATGAGTGCATGATAGCCAGATGATCAGTGCATGATCAGTCACGTGATCAGTGTATGATCAGCCACGTGATCAGTGCATGATAGCCACTGATCAGTGCATGATCAGCCACGTGATCAGTGCATGATCAGTTACGTGAGCAGTGTATGATCAGCCACGTGATCAGTGCATGGTCAAACACGTGAACAGTGTATGATCAGCCACGTGATCAGTGCATGATAGCCACGTGATCAGTGCATGATCAGTTACGTGATCAGTGTATGATCAGCCACGTGAACAGTGCATGCTCAGTCACGTGATCTGGGCCTGCTGAGCTGCGTGATTACTGTCTGCTCATCTGCTTGACAATTGCCAGCTGAGCTGCACGATTCCTGCCTGTCATCTGCTTGACAATTGTCAGCTGTGCTGCGTAATTCCTGCCTGCTCAGCTGCTTGATTATTGCCAGCTGAGCAGCATGATTCCTCACACCTGAGTTCCATGATTATTGCCTGCTGACTGTTTGATTCGTGCCTACTCAGCTCTTTGTTTATTGCCTCCAGAGGCACATGATCAGTGTATGATAGCAAACATGATCAGCGCATGATCAGTCACATGATCAGCGCCATTAAGTCACGTGATCACTACATGATAGTCATGTGATCAGTCCATGCTCAGTCACGGTATCAGTGCATGATCAGCCACGTGATCAGTGCATGATCAGCCACGTGATCAGTTCATGATAGCCATGTGATCAGTGCATGATCAGTCACGTGATCAGTGCATGACCAGGCAGGTGATCAGTGCATGATCAGCCACGTGATCAGTGCATGATAGCCACGTGATCAGTGCATGATCAGTCACCTGATGGGTGTATGATCAGTCACGTGACCAGTACATGGTAGCTACATGATCATTGCATGATCAGCCACGTGAGTAGTGCATGATAGCCACGTGATCAGTGCATGATCAGTCACGTGATCAGTGCATGATCAGTCACGTGATCAGTGCATGATAAGTCACGTGATCAGTGCATGATCAATTACGTGATCAGTGCATGATCAGTCACGTGATCAGTGCATGGTAGCTACGTGATCAGTGCATGATCAGCCACGTGATCAGTGCATGATAGCCACGTGATCAGTGCATGATCAGTCACATGATCAGTGTATGATCATCCACGTGATCAGTGCATGATCAGTCACGTGATCAGTGCATGATATAGACGTGATCAGTGCATGATCAGTCACGTGATCAGTGCATGATCAGCCACGTGATCAGTGCATGATAGCCAGTGAATCAGTGCATGATAGCCAGTGATCAGTGCATGATCAGTCACGTGATCAGTGCATGATCAGCCACGTGATCAGTGCATGATAGCCACGTGATCAGTGCATGATCAGCCACGTGATCAGTGCATGATCAGTTACGTGATCAGTGCATGATCAGCCACGTGATCAGTGCATGATCAGCCACGTGATCAGTGCATGATCAGCCACGTGATCAGTGCATGATAGCCACGTGATCAGTGCATGATCAGTTACGTGATCAGTGTATGATCAGCCACGTGATCAGTGCATGATAGCCACGTGATCAGTGCATGATCAGTCACGTGAGCAGCGTATGATCAGCCACGTGAACAGTGCATGCTCAGTCACGTGATCTGGGCCTGCTGAGCTGCGTGATTACTGTCTGCTCATCTGCTTGACAATTGCCAGCTGAGCTGCACGATTCCTGCCTGTCATCTGCTTGACAATTGTCAGCTGTGCTGCGTAATTCCTGCCTGCTCAGCTGCTTGATTATTGCCAGCTGAGCAGCATGATTCCTCACACCTGAGTTCCATGATTATTGCCTGCTGACTGTTTGATTCGTGCCTACTCAGCTCTTTGTTTATTGCCTCCAGAGGCACATGATCAGTGTATGATAGCAAACATGATCAGCGCATGATCAGTCACATGATCAGCGCCATTAAGTCACGTGATCCCTACATGATAGTCATGTGATCAGTCCATGCTCAGTCACGGTATCAGTGCATGATCAGCCACGTGATCAGTGCATGATCAGCCACGTGATCAGTTCATGATAGCCATGTGATCAGTGCATGATCAGTCACGTGATCAGTGCATGACCAGGCACGTGATCAGTGCATGATCAGCCACGTGATCAGTGCATGATAGCCACGTGATCAGTGCATGATCAGTCACCTGATGGGTGTATGATCAGTCACGTGACCAGTACATGGTAGCTACATGATCATTGCATGATCAGCCACGTGAGTAGTGCATGATAGCCACGTGATCAGTGCATGATCAGTCACGTGATCAGTGCATGATCACTCACGTTAACAGTGCATGATCAGTTACGTGATCAGTGCATGATCAGCCACGTGATCAGTGCATGATCAGTCACATGATCAGTGCATGATCATCCACGTGATCAGTGCATGATCAGTCACGTGATCAGTGCATGATATAGACGTGATCAGTGCATGATCAGTCACGTGATCAGTGCATGATAGCCACGTGATCAGTGCATGATCAGTCACGTGATCAGTGCATGATCAGTCACGTGACCTGTACATGGTAGCTACGTGATCAGTGCATGATCAGCCACGTGATCAGTGCATGATAGCCACGTGATCAGTGCATGATAGTCACGTGATCAGTGCATGATCAGTCACGTGATCAGTGCATGATCAGCCACGTGATCAGTGCATGATCAGCCACGTGATCAGTGCATGATCAGTCACGTGATCAGTGCATGATCAGGCACGTGATCAGTGCATGATCAGCCACGTGATCAGTGCATGATAGCCACGTGATCAGTGCATGATCAGTCACGTGATCAGTGTATGATCAGTCAACTGATCAGTACATGGTAGCTACATGATCAGTGCATGATCAGCCACGTGATAGTGCATGATAGCCACGTGATCAGTGCATGATCAGTCACGTGATCAGTGCATGATCAGTCATGTGATCAGTGCATGATCAGGCACGTGATCAGTGCATGATCAGCCACGTGATCAGTGCATGATAGCCACGTGATCAGTGCATGATCAGTCACGTGATCAGTGCATGATCAGTCACGTGATCAGTGCATGATCAGCCACGTGATCAGTGCATGATCAGCCACGTGATCAGTGCATGATCAATTACGTGATCAGTGCATGATCAGTCACGTGACCAGTATATGGTAGCTACGTGATCAGTGCATGATCAGCCACGTGATCAGTGCATGATAGCCACGTGATCAGTGCATGATCAGTCACGTGATCAGTGCATGATCAGTCACGTGATCAGTGCATGATCAGTCACGTGATCAGTGCATGATCAATTACGTGATCAGTGCATGATCAGTCACGTGACCAGTACATGGTAGCTACGTGATCATTGCATGATCAGCCACGTGATCAGTGCATGATAGCCACGTGATCAGTGCATGATAGCCACGTGATCAGTGCATGATCAGTCATGTGATACGTGTGTGATCAGCCACGTGATCAGTGCATGATATCCACGTGATCAGTGCATGATAGCCACGTGATCAGTGCATGATCAGTCACGTGATACATGTGTGATCAGCCACGTGATCAGTGCATGATGAGCCACGTGATCAGTGCAGGATCAATTACGTGATCAGTGCATGATCAGTCACGTGACCAGTACATGGTTGCTACGTGATCGTTGCATGATCAGCCACGTGAGCAGAGCATGATAGCCACGTGATCAGTGCATGATCAGTCACGTGATCAGTACATGATCAGTCACGTGAACAGTGCATGATCATTTACGTGATCTGTGCATGATCAGTCACGTGACCAGTATATGGTAGCTACGTGATCATTCCATGACGAGCCACGTGAGCAGTGCATGATAGCCACGTGATGTGTGCATGATGAGTTACGTGAGCAGAGTATGATCAGCCACGTGATCAGTGCATGAGTGCCACGTGATCAGTGCATGATATGTCACGTGACAGGTGTGTGATCAGCCACGTGAACAGTGCATGTTCAGCCACGTGATCAGTGCATGATAGCCACGTGATCAGTGCATGATCAGTTACGTTAGCAGTGTATGATCAGCCACGTGATCAGTGCATGGTCAGACACGTGTACAGTGTATGATCAGCCACGTGATCAGTGCATGATATCCAAGTGATCAGTGCATGATCATCACGTGATCAGTGTATGATCAGCCACGTGAACAGTGCCTGCTCAGTCACGTGATCAGGGCCTGCTGAGCTGCGTGATTACTGTCTGCTCATCTGCTTGACAATTGCCAGCTGAGCTGCACGATTCCTGCCTGTCATCTGCTTGACAATTGCCAGCTGTGCTGCGTAATTCCTGCCTGCTAGCTGCTTGATTATTGCCAGCTGAGCAGCATGATTCCTCACAGCTGAGTTCCATGATTATTGCCTGCTGACTGTTTGATTCGTGCCTACTCAGCTCTTTGTTTATTGCCTCCAGAGGCACATGATCAGTATATGATAGCAAACATTATCAGTGCATGATCAGTCACATGATCAGCGCCATTAAGTCACGTGATCACTACATGATAGTCATGTGATCAGTCCATGCTCAGTCACGGTATCAGTGCATGATCAGCCACGTGATCAGTGCATGATCAGCCAGGTGATCAGTTCATGATAGCTATGTGATCAGTGCATGATCAGTCACGTGATCAGTGCATGATCAGGCAGGTGATCAGTGCATGATCAGTCACGTGATCAGTGCATGATCAGTCACGTGATCAGTGCATGATCAGTCACGTGATCAGTGCATGATCAGCCACGTGATCAGTGCATGATCAGCCACGTGATCAGTGCATGATCAGTCACGTGATCAGTGCATGATCAGTCACGTGACCAGTACATGGTAGCTACGTGATCATTGCATGATCAGCCACATGAGCCGTGCATGATAGCCACGTGATCAGTGCATGATCAGTCACGTGATCAGTGCATGATCACTCACGTGATCAGTGCATGATCAGTCACGTGATCAGTGCATGATCAATTACGTGATCAGTGCATGATCAGTCACGTGACCAGTACATGGTAGCTACGTGATCATTGCATGATCAGCCACGTGATCAGTGCATGATAGCCACGTGATCAGTGCATGATCAGTCACATGATCAGTGCATGATCATCCACGTGATCAGTGCATGATCAGTCACGTGATCAGTGCATGATATAGACGTGATCAGTGCATGATCAGTCACGTGATCAGTGCATGATCAGCCACGTGATCAGTGCATGATAGCCAGTGATGAGTGCATGATAGCCAGTGATCAGTGCATGATCAGTCACGTGATCAGTGCATGATCAGCCACGTGATCAGTGCATGATAGCCACTGATCAGTGCATGATCAGCCACGTGATCAGTGCATGATCAGTCACGTGATCAGTGCATGATCAGCCACGTGATCAGTGCATGATCAGCCACGTGATCAGTGCATGATCAGCCACGTGATCAGTGCATGATAGCCACGTGATCAGTGCATGATCAGTCACGTGATCAGTGTATGATCAGCCACGTGATCAGTGCATGATAGCCACGTGATCAGTGCATGATCAGTTACGTGATCAGTGTATGATCAGCCACGTGAACAGTGCATGCTCAGTCACGTGATCTGGGCCTGCTGAGCTGCGTGATTACTGTCTGCTCATCTGCTTGACAATTGCCAGCTGAGCTGCACGATTCCTGCCTGTCATCTGCTTGACAATTGTCAGCTGTGCTGCGTAATTCCTGCCTGCTCAGCTGCTTGATTATTGCCAGCTGAGCAGCATGATTCCTCACACCTGAGTTCCATGATTATTGCCTGCTGACTGTTTGATTCGTGCCTACTCAGCTCTTTGTTTATTGCCTCCAGAGGCACATGATCAGTGTATGATAGCAAACATGATCAGCGCATGATCAGTCACATGATCAGCGCCATTAAGTCACGTGATCACTACATGATAGTCATGTGATCAGTCCATGCTCAGTCACGGTATCAGTGCATGATCAGCCACGTGATCAGTGCATGATCAGCCACGTGATCAGTTCATGATAGCCATGTGATCAGTGCATGATCAGTCACGTGATCAGTGCATGATCAGGCAGGTGATCAGTGCATGATCAGCCACGTGATCAGTGCATGATAGCCACGTGATCAGTGCATGATCAGTCACCTGATGGGTGTATGATCAGTCACGTGACCAGTACATGGTAGCTACATGATCATTGCATGATCAGCCACGTGAGTAGTGCATGATAGCCACGTGATCAGTGCATGATCAGTCACGTGATCAGTGCATGATCAGTCACGTGATCAGTGCATGATAAGTCACGTGATCAGTGCATGATCAGCCACGTGATCAGTGCATGATCAGTCACGTGATCAGTGCATGATAGCACGTGATCAGTGCATGATCAGCCACGTGATCAGTGCATGATAGCCACGTGATCAGTGCATGATCAGTCACATGATCAGTGCATGATCATCCACGTGATCAGTGCATGATCAGTCACGTGATCAGTGCATGATATAGACGTGATAGTGCATGATCAGTCACGTGATCAGTGCATGATCAGCCACGTGATCAGTGCATGATAGCCAGTGATGAGTGCATGATAGCCAGTGATCAGTGCATGATCAGTCACGTGATCAGTGCATGATCAGCCACGTGATCAGTGCATGATAGCCACGTGATCAGTGCATGATCAGCCACGTGATCAGTGCATGATCAGTCACGTGATCAGTGCATGATCAGCCACGTGATCAGTGCATGATCAGTCACGTGATCAGTGCATGATCAGCCACGTGATCAGTGCATGATCAGTCACGTGATCAGTGCATGATCAGCCACGTGATCAGTGCATGATCAGTCACGTGATCAGTGCATGATCAGCCACGTGATCAGTGCATGATCAGTCACGTGATCAGTGCATGATCAGCCACGTGATCAGTGCATGATCAGCCACGTGATCAGTGCATGATCAGCCACGTGATCAGTGCATGATCAGCCACGTGATCAGTGCATGATCAGTTACGTGATCAGTGTATGATCAGCCACGTGATCAGTGCATGATAGCCACGTGATCAGTGCATGATCAGTCACGTGAGCAGCGTATGATCAGCCACGTGAACAGTGCATGCTCAGTCACGTGATCTGGGCCTGCTGAGCTGCGTGATTACTGTCTGCTCATCTGCTTGACAATTGCCAGCTGAGCTGCACGATTCCTGCCTGTCATCTGCTTGACAATTGTCAGCTGTGCTGCGTAATTCCTGCCTGCTCAGCTGCTTGATTATTGCCAGCTGAGCAGCATGATTCCTCACACCTGAGTTCCATGATTATTGCCTGCTGACTGTTTGATTCGTGCCTACTCAGCTCTTTGTTTATTGCCTCCAGAGGCACATGATCAGTGTATGATAGCAAACATGATCAGCGCATGATCAGTCACATGATCAGCGCCATTAAGTCACGTGATCACTACATGATAGTCATGTGATCAGTCCATGCTCAGTCACGGTATCAGTGCATGATCAGCCACGTGATCAGTGCATGATCAGCCACGTGATCAGTGCATGATAGCTACGTGATCAGTGCATGATCAGTCACGTGATCAGTGCATGACCAGGCAGGTGATCAGTGCATGATCAGCCACGTGATCAGTGCATGATAGCCACGTGATCAGTGCATGATCAGTCACCTGATGGGTGTATGATCAGTCACGTGACCAGTACATGGTAGCTACATGATCATTGCATGATCAGCCACGTGAGTAGTGCATGATAGCCACGTGATCAGTGCATGATCAGTCACGTGATCAGTGCATGATCAGTCACGTGATCAGTGCATGATAAGTCACGTGATCAGTGCATGATCAGCCACGTGATCAGTGCATGATCAGTCCCGTGATCAGTGCATGATAGCACGTGATCAGTGCATGATCAGCCACGTGATCAGTGCATGATAGCCACGTGATCAGTGCATGATAGCCACGTGATCAGTGCATGATCAGTCACGTGATCAGTACATGGTAGCTACGTGATCAGTGCATGATCAGCCACGTGATCAGTGCATGATAGCCACGTGATCAGTGCATGATCAGTCACATGATCAGTGCATGATCATCCACGTGATCAGTGCATGATCAGTCACGTGATCAGTGCATGATATAGACGTGATCAGTGCATGATCAGTCACGTGATCAGTGCATGATCAGCCACGTGATCAGTGCATGATAGCCAGTGATCAGTGCATGATAGCCAGTGATCAGTGCATGATCAGTCACGTGATCAGTGCATGATCAGCCACGTGATCAGTG
Source organism: Bos javanicus (assembly GCF_032452875.1). NCBI lineage: Eukaryota > Metazoa > Chordata > Mammalia > Artiodactyla > Bovidae > Bos > Bos javanicus. The sequence continues at coordinate 469,354 of NW_026893659.1, forward strand.
CATGATAGCCACGTGATCAGTGCATGATCAGCCACGTGATCAGTGCATGATCAGTCACGTGATCAGTGCATGATCAGCCACGTGATCAGTGCATGATCAGCCACGTGATCAGTGCATGATCAGCCACGTGATCAGTGCATGATAGCCACGTGATCAGTGCATGATCAGTCACGTGATCAGTGTATGATCAGCCACGTGATCAGTGCATGATAGCCACGTGATCAGTGCATGATCAGTTACGTGATCAGTGTATGATCAGCCACGTGAACAGTGCATGCTCAGTCACGTGATCTGGGCCTGCTGAGCTGCGTGATTACTGTCTGCTCATCTGCTTGACAATTGCCAGCTGAGCTGCACGATTCCTGCCTGTCATCTGCTTGACAATTGTCAGCTGTGCTGCGTAATTCCTGCCTGCTCAGCTGCTTGATTATTGCCAGCTGAGCAGCATGATTCCTCACAGCTGAGTTCCATGATTATTGCCTGCTGACTGTTTGATTCGTGCCTACTCAGCTCTTTGTTTATTGCCTCCAGAGGCACATGATCAGTGTATGATAGCAAACATGATCAGTGCATGATCAGTCACATGATCAGCGCCATTAAGTCACGTGATCACTACATGATAGTCATGTGATCAGTCCATGCTCAGTCACGGTATCAGTGCATGATCAGCCACGTGATCAGTGCATGATCAGCCACGTGATCAGTGCATGATAGCCACGTGATCAGTGCATGATCAGTCACGTGATCAGTGCATGATCAGTCACGTGACAGTGCATGGTAGCTACGTGATCAGTGCATGATCAGCCACGTGATAGTGCATGATAGCCACGTGATCAGTGCATGATCAGTCACGTGATCAGTGCATGATCAGTCACGTGATCAGTGCATGATCAGTCACGTGATCAGTGCATGATCAGCCACGTGATCAGTGCATGATCAGTCACGTGATCAGTGCATGATCAGCCACGTGATCAGTGCATGATCAGTCATGTGATCAGTGCATGATATAGACGTGATCAGTGCATGATCAGTCACGTGATCAGTGCATGATAGCCACGTGATCAGTGCATGATCAGTCACGTGATCAGTGCATGATCAGTCACGTGACCAGTACATGGTAGCTACATGATCAGTGCATGATCAGCCACGTGATCAGTGCATGATAGCCACGTGATCAGTGCATGATAGTCACGTGATCAGTGCATGATCAGTCACGTGATCAGTGCATGATCAGCCACGTGATCAGTGCATGATCAGCCACGTGATCAGTGCATGATAGCCACGTGATCAGTGCATGATCAGTCACGTGATCAGTGCATGATCAGTCACGTGATCAGTGCATGATCAGCCACGTGATCAGTGCATGATAGCCACGTGATCAGTGCATGATCAGTCACGTGATCAGTGCATGATCAGTCACGTGACAGTGCATGGTAGCTACGTGATCAGTGCATGATCAGCCACGTGATCAGTGCATGATAGCCACGTGATCAGTGCATGATCAGTCACGTGATCAGTGCATGATCAGTCACGTGATCAGTGCATGATCAGGCACGTGATCAGTGCATGATCAGCCACGTGATCAGTGCATGATAGCCACGTGATCAGTGCATGATCAGTCACGTGATCAGTGCATGATCAGTCACGTGATCAGTGCATGATCAGCCACGTGATCAGTGCATGATCAGCCACGTGATCAGTGCATGATCAATTACGTGATCAGTGCATGATCAGTCACGTGATCAGTGCATGATCAGCCACGTGATCAGTGCATGATCAGTCACGTGATCAGTGCATGATCAGCCACGTGATCAGTGCATGATCAGTCACGTGATCAGTGCATGATCAGTCACGTGATCAGTGCATGATCAGTCACGTGATCAGTGCATGATCAGCCACGTGATCAGTGCATGATCAGCCACGTGATCAGTGCATGATCAGTCACGTGATCAGTGCATGATCAGTCACGTGATCAGTGCATGGTAGCTACGTGATCAGTGCATGATCAGCCACGTGATCAGTGCATGATAGCCACGTGATCAGTGCATGATCAGTCACGTGATCAGTGCATGATCAGTCACGTGATCAGTGCATGATCAGTCACGTGATCAGTGCATGATCAATTACGTGATCAGTGCATGATCAGTCACGTGACCAGTACATGGTAGCTACGTGATCATTGCATGATCAGCCACGTGATCAGTGCATGATAGCCACGTGATCAGTGCATGATCAGTCACGTGATCAGTGCATGATCATCCACGTGATCAGTGCATGATCAGTCACGTGATCAGTGCATGATATAGACGTGATTAGTGCATGATCAGTCTCGTGATCAGTGTATGATCAACCAAGTGATCAGTGCACGATAGCCAGTTAATGAGTGCACGATAGCCAGATGATCAGTGCATTATCAGTCACGTGATCAGTGTATGATCAGCCAAGTAATAAGTGCATGATCAGCCAACTGATCAGTGTATGATCAGCCACGTGATCAGTGCATGATCAGTTACGTGAGCAGTGTATGATCAGCCACGTGATCAGTGCATGATCAGTCACGTGATCAGTACATGATCAGTCACGTGAACAGTGCATGATCATTTACGTGATCTGTGCATGATCAGTCACGTGACCAGTATATGGTAGCTATGTGATCATTCCATGACGAGCCACGTGAGCAGTGCATGATAGCCACGTGATGTGTGCATGATGAGTTACGTGAGCAGAGTATGATCAGCCACGTGATCAGTGCATGAGTGCCACGTGATCAGTGCATGATATGTCACGTTACAGGTGTGTGATCAGCCACGTAAACAGTGCATGTTCAGCCACGTGATCAGTCCATGATAGCCACGTGATCAGTGCATGATCAGTTACCTGAGCACTGTATGATCAGCCACGTGATCAGTGCATGGTCAGACACGTGAATAGTGTATGATCAGCCATGTGATCAGTGCATGATATCCAAGTGATCAGTGCATGATCATCACGTGATCAGTGTATGATCAGCCACGTGAACAGTGCCTGCTCAGTCACGTGATCAGGGCCTGCTGAGCTGCGTGATTACTGTCTGCTCATCTGCTTGACAATTGCCAGCTGAGCTGCACGATTCCTGCCTGTCATCTGCTTGACAATTGACAGCTGTGCTGCGTAATTCCTGCCTGCTAGCTGCTTGATTATTGCCAGCTGAGCAGCATGATTCCTCACAGCTGAGTTCCATGATTATTGCCTGCTGACTGTATAATTCGTGCCTACTCAGCTCTTTGTTTATTGCCTCCAGAGGCACATGATCAGTATATGATAGCAAACATTATCAGTGCATGATCAGTCACATGATCAGAGCCATTAAGTCACGTGATCACTACATGATAGTCATGTGATCAGTCCATGCTCAGTCACGGTATCAGTGCATGATCAGCCACGTGATCAGTGCATGATCAGCCAGGTGATCAGTTCATGATAGCTATGTGATCAGTTCATGATTTGTCACGTGATCTGTGCATGACCAGGAAGGTGATCAGCGCATGATCAGTCACGTGATCAGTGCATGATCAGTCACGTGATCAGTGCATGATCAGTCACGTGATCAGTGGATGATCAGCCACGTGATCAGTGCATGATCAGCCACATGATCAGTGCATGATCAATTACGTGATCAGTGCATGATCAGTCACGTGACCAGTATATGGTAGCTAGGTGATCATTGCATGATCAGCCACATGAGCCGTGCATGATAGCCACGAGATCAGTGCATGATCAGTCACGTGATCAGTGCATGATCACTCACGTTAACAGTGCATGATAAGTCACCTGATCAGTGCATGATCAATTACGTGATCAGTGCATGATCACTCACGTGACCAGTACATGGTAGCTATGTGATCATTGCATGAACAGCCGTGTGAGCAGTGCATGATAGCCACGTGATCAGTGCATGATCTGTCGCATGATCAGTGTATGATCATCCGGGTGATCAGTGCATGGGAGGTCATGTGATCAGTGCATGATATAGACGTGATTAGTGCATGATCAGTCTCGTGATCAGTGTATGATCAACCACGTGATCAGTGCACGATAGCCAGTTAATGAGTGCACGATAGCCAGATGATCAGTGCATTATCAGTCACGTGATCAGTGTATGATCAGCCAAGTAATAAGTGCATGATAGCCAACTGATCAGTGTATGATCAGCCACGTGATCAGTGCATGATCAGTTACGTGAGCAGTGTATGATCAGCCACGTGATCAGTGCATGGTCAGACACGTGAACAGTGTATGATCAGCCACGTGATCAGTGCATGATAGCCACGTGATCAGTGCATTATCAGTTACGTGAGCAGCGTATGATCAGCCACGTGAACAGTGCATGCTCAGTCACGTGATCTGGGCCTGCTGAGCTGCGTGATTACCGTCTGCTCATCTGCTTGACAATTGCCAGCTGAGCTGCACGATTCCTGCCTGTCATCTGCTTGACAATTATCAGCTGTGCTGCGTAATTCCTGCCTGCTCAGCTGCTTGATTATTGCCAGCTGAGCAGCATGATTCCTCACACCTGAGTTCCATGATTATTTCCTGCTGACTGTTTGATTCGTGCCTACTCAGCTCTTTGTTTATTGCCTCCAGAGGCACATGATCAGTGTATGATAGCAAACATGATCAGCGCATGATCAGTCACATGATCAGCGCCATTAAGTCACGTGATCACTACATGATAGTCATGTGATCAGTCCATGCTCAGTCACGGTATCAGTGCATGATCAGCCACGTGATCAGTGCATGATCAGCCAGGTGATCAGTTCATGATAGCTATGTGATCAGTTCATGATTTGTCACGTGATCTGTGCATGACCAGGCAGGTGATCAGTGTATGATCAGCCACGTGAACAGTGCATGATAGCCACGTGATCAGTGCATGATCAGTCACGTGATCTGAGCATGATCAGTCACGTGACCAGTACATGGTAGCTACATGATCATTGCATGATCAGCCACGTGAGTAGTGCATGATAGCCACGTGATCAGTGCATGATCAGTCACGTGATCAGTGCATGATCACTCACGTTAACAGTGCATGATAAGTCACCTGATCAGTGCATGATCAGCCACGTGATCAGTGCATGATCTGTCACATGATTAGTGTATGATCATCCACGTGATCAGTGCATGGGCAGTCATGTGATCAGTGCATGATATAGACGTGATCAGTGCATGATCAGTCTCGTGATAAGTGCATGATAGCCACGTGATCAGTGCATGATCATTCACCTGATGGGTGTATGATCATTCACGTGACCTGTACATGGTAGCTACATGATCATTGCATGATCAGCCACGTGAGTAGTGCATGATAGCCACGTGATCACTACATGATAGTCATGTGATCAGTCCATGCTCAGTAACGGTATCAGTGCATGATCATCCACGTGATCAGTGCATGATCAGCCAGGTGATCAGTTCATGATAGCTATGTGATCAGTTCATGATTTGTCACGTGATCTGAGCATGACCAGGCAGGTGATCAGTGTATGATCAGCCACGTGAACAGTGCATGATAGCCACGTGATCAGTGCATGATCCGTCACCTGATGGGTGTATGATCAGTCAACTGACCGGTACATGGTAGCTACATGATCATTGCATGATCAGCCACGTGAGTAGTGCATGATAGCCACGTGATCAGTGCATGATCAGTCACGTGTTCAGTGCATGATCAGTCATGTAATCTGTGCATGACCAGGCACGTGATCAGTGTATGACCAGCCAAGTGATCAGTGCATGATAGCCACGTGATCAGTGCATGATCAGTCACGTGATCAGTGCATGATCAGTCACGTGATCAGTGGATGATCAGCCACGTGATCAGTGAATGATCAGCCACATGATCAGTGCATGATCAATTACGTGATCAGTGCATGATCAGTCACGTGACCAGTATATGGTAGCTACGTGATCATTGCATGATCAGCCACATGAGCCGTGCATGATAGCCACGAGATCAGTGGATGATCAGTCACGTGATCAGTGCATGATCACTCACGTTAACAGTGCATGATAAGTCACCTGATCAGTGCATGATCAATTACGTGATCAGTGCATGATCAGTCACGTGACCAGTACATGTTAGCTACGTGATCATTGCGTGATCAGTCGCCTGATCAGTGCATGATAGCCACGTGATCAGTGCATGATAGCCACGTGATCAGTGCATGAAGCCACGTGATCAGTGCATGATCAGTCACGTGATACATGTGTGATCAGTCACGTGATCAGTGCATGATGAGCCACGTGATCAGTGCAGGATCAATTACGTGATCAGTGCATGATCAGTCACGTGACCAGTACATGGTTGCTACGTGATCGTTGCACGATCAGCCACGTGAGCAGAGTATGATAGCCACGTGATCAGTGCATGATCAGTCACGTGATCAGTACATGATCAGTCACGTGAACAGTGCATGATCATTTACGTGATCTGTGCATGATCAGTCACGTGACCAGTATATGGTAGCTATGTGATCATTCCATGACGAGCCACGTGAGCAGTGCATGATAGCCACATGATGTGTGCATGATGAGTTACCTGAGCAGAGTATGATCAGCCACGTGATCAGTGCATGAGTGCCACGTGATCAGTGCATTATCAGTTACGTGAGCAGCGTATGATCAGCCACGTGAACAGTGCATGCTCAGTCACGTGATCTGGGCCTGCTGAGCTGCGTGATTACCGTCTGCTCATCTGCTTGACAATTGCCAGCTGAGCTGCACGATTCCTGCCTGTCATCTGCTTGACAATTGACAGCTGTGCTGCGTAATTCCTGCCTGCTAGCTGCTTGATTATTGCCAGCTGAGCAGCATGATTCCTCACAGCTGAGTTCCATGATTATTGCCTGCTGACTGTATAATTCGTGCCTACTCAGCTCTTTGTTTATTGCCTCCAGAGGCACATGATCAGTATATGATAGCAAACATGATCAGCGCATGATCAGTCACATGATCAGCGCCATTAAGTCACGTGATCACTACATGATAGTCATGTGATCAGTCCATTCTCAGTCATGGTATCAGTGAATGATCAGCCATGTGATCAGTGCATGATATCCAAGTGATCAGTGCATGATCATCACGTGATCAGTGTATGATCAGCCACGTGAACAGTGCCTGCTCAGTCACGTGATCAGGGCCTGCTGAGCTGCGTGATTTCTGTCTGCTCATCTGCTTGACAATTGCCAGCTGAGCTGCACGATTCCTGCCTGTCATCTCCTTGACAATTGCCACCTGTGCTGCGCAATTCCTGCCTGCTCATCTACTTGATTATTGCCAGGTGAGCAGCATGATTTCTCAGAGCTTAGTTCCATGATTATTGCCTGGTGACTGATTCCTGCCTGCTCAGCTCTTTGTTCATTGCCTCCAGAGGCACATGATCAGTGTATGACACCAAACATGATCAGCACATGACCAGTCACATGATCAATGCATGATAAGCCAGGTGATCAGTGCATGATTAATTACGTGATCACTGCATGATCAGTCATGTGACCAGTACATGGTAGCTGCGTGATCACTGCATGATCAGCCACGTGATCAGTGCATGATCTGTCACATGATTAGTGTATGATCATCCACATGATCAGTGCATGGGCAGTCATGTGATCAGTGCATGATTAGTCGTGATCAGTGCATTTTCTGTCTCGCGGTCAGTGCATGATAGCCACGTGATCAGTGCATGATCAGTCACCTGATGGGTGTATGATCATTCACGTGACCAGTACATGGTAGCTATATGATCAATGTATGTCCAGCAATGTGATAAGTGCATGATAGACACGTGATCAGTGCATGATCAGCCACGTGATCAGTGCATGATCAGTCACGTGATCAGTGCATGATCAGCCACATTATCAGTCCATGATCAATTACGTCATCATTGCATGATCAGTCACGTGAACAGTACATGGTAGCTGCGTGATCAGTGTATGACCAGCCAAGTGATCAGTGCATGATAGCCACGTGATCAGTGCATGATCAATCACGTGATCTGAGCATGATCAGTCACGTGACCAGTACATGGTAGCTGCGTGATCATTGCATGATCAGCCAAGTTAGCAGTGCATGATAGCCACGTGATCAGTGCATGATCAGTCACGTGATCAGTGCATGATTATTCCCGTGTTCAGTGCATGGTCAGACACGTGAACAGTGTATGATCAGCCACGTGATCAGTGCATGATCAATCACGTGATCAGTGTATGATCAGCCACGTGAACAGTGCATGCTCAGTCACGTGATCAGGGCCTGCTGAGCTGCGTGATTACTGTCTGCTCATCTGCTTGACAATTGCCAGCTGAGCTGCACGATTCCTGCCTGTCATCTGCTTGACAATTGCCAGCTGTGCTGCATAATTCGTGCCTGCTCAGCTGTTTGATTATTGCCAGCTGAGCAGCATGATTCCTCACACCTGAGTTCCATGATTATTGCCTGCTGACTGTTTGATTCGTGCCTACTCAGCTCTTTGTTTATTGCCTCCAGAGGCACATGATCAGTGTATGATAGCAAACATGATCAGCGCATGATCAGTCACATGATCAGCGCCATTAAGTCACGTGATCACTACATGATAGTCATGTGATCAGTCCATGCTCAGTCATGGTATCAGTGAATGATCAGCCACGTGATCAGTGCATGATCTGTCACATGATTAGTGTATGATCATCCACGTGATCAGTGCATGGGCAGTCATGTGATCAGTGCATGATATAGACGTGATCAGTGCATGATCAGTCTCGTGGTCAGTGCATGATAGCCACGTGATCAGTGCATGATCAGTCACCTGATGGGTGTATGGTCATTCATGTGTCCTGTACATGGTAGCTACATGATCATTGCATGATCAGCCACATGAGTAATGCATGATAGCCACGTGATCACTGCATGATCAGTCACGTGATCAGTGCATGATCAGTCACATGGTCAGCACCATTAAGTCACGTGATCACTACATGATAGTCATGTGATCAGTCCATGCTCAGTCTCGGTATCAGTGCATGATCAGCCACGTGATCAGTGCATGATAGCCACGTGATCATTGCATGATAGCCACGTGATCAGTGCATGATCAGCCAGGTGATCAGTGAATGATTGCTACGTGATCAGTTCATGATTAGTCAGCTGATCTGTGCATGACCAGGCAGGTGACCAGTGTATGATCAGCCACGTGAACAGTGCATGATAGCCACGTGATCAGTGCATGCTCAGTCACGTGATCTGGACTTTATCAGCCACGTGATCAGTGCCTGCAGAGTCACGTGATCAGGGCCTGCTGAGCTGCGTGATTCCTGCCGGCTCATCTGCATGACAATTGCCAGCTGAGCTGTGTGATTCCTCTCGGCTCATCTGCTTGACAATTGCCAGCTGAGCTGCGTGATTCCTGCCTGGTCACGTGCTTGATTATTGCCAGTTGAGCAGCATGATTCGTCACTGCTGAGCTCCATGCTTATTGCCTGCTGATTGCGTGGTTCGTGTCTGCTCAGCTCTTTGAGTATTGCCTCCTGAGGTCCTTGTTCGGTCGCCACCTGCCCGGGACCAGCCCCAACTGATCCAGGGTATTCGAAGGAGAGATGGCCTAGGCGACTATTTATATGCTAATCAGAGATGTCAAGAATAAGAGTATGAGGAGAGCTCAGTAGGAAAATTCGGTGGAGAAAAGAGACTGAGCAGCTTGGTTTACGCGGAAGACCAATCAAACTTCAAGACAAGAAGTTTGCACCACTTACGTAGGCCGCAGGCGCCCTCTCGAATAGCGAAAGGTGCCTCACCCTAGACACCTTCTCGAGTGGGTCTTAGCAGCCCAGGCATAATTAGTAAGCGTGGTGGGTTCCGCGCTCCAGATGGAGACTCAGCTGGAAGTTAAAGGGAAGAATGACAAGGAACTTTATGAATTGGAGCTGTAAGTTAACTCTTTGACAGAGAGAGCGAGATGGTGGTGGGGGACAGCCCCCAGTGAAATCAGAGGTGAGAGCACAAAGCAATACAGTAGGCAGACTCTGGTTTTTTGGGGGGGGAGATGCTCGAGAATATCCGGGTGGATTCCTGAGGCTCGATCCCGCATTTGCGTATGCTGAGCCTCCTTCCTCATGACCTTTGTCCAGAGTGGAATGCCTCCCCGGCTCCCGGCACATGATCAGTGCATGCTCAGTCACGATATCAGTGCCTGCTCACCCACGTGATCACTGACGGCACAGTCACGTGATCAGCGCCTCTCAGTCACGTGATCACCGGATGATAAACACGTGATCAGTGAACGACCAGCCACGTGATCACTGCATGCACAGTCAGGTGGTCAGTTCCTGATCAGCCACCTGATCAGTGCGTCCACAGTCCCCAGATCAGCGCCTGTCAGTCACTGATCACTACCTGATAAACACGTGATCAGTGCCCGAACAGCCACGTCATCAGTGCATGCGCAGTCACGTCATCAGTGCATGATAGCCACGTGATCAGTGCATGCACAGTCCCATGATCAGCGCCTGTCAGTCACTGATCATTGCCTGATAAACACGTGATCAGTGCATGATGAGCCATGTGATCAGTGCCCGATCAGCCACGTCATCAGTGCATGCGCAGTCACGTCATCAGTGCATGATAGCCACGTGATCAGTGCATGCTCAGTCACGTGATATGGACTTGATCAGCCACGTGATCAGTACCGGCAGAGTCACGTGATCAGGGTCTGCTAAGCTGCGTGATTCCTGCCGGCTCATCTGCATGACAATTTCCAGCTGAGCTGCGTGATTCCTATCGGCTCATCTGCATGACAATTGCCATCTGAGCTGCGTGATTCCTGTCGGCTCATCTGCTTGACAATTGTCAGCTGAGCTGCGTGATTCCTGCCTGGTCACATGCTTGATTATTGCCAGTTGAGCAGCATGATTCGTCACTGCTGAGCTCCATGCTTATTGCCTGCTGATTGCGTGGTTCGTGTCTGCTCAGATCTTTGAGTATTGCCTCCTGAGGTCCCTGTTCTGTCGCCACCTGCCGGGGACCAGCCCCAACTGATCCAGGGTATTCGAAGGAGAGATGGCCTAGGCGACTATTTATATGCTAATCAGAGATGTCAAGAATGATAGTATGAGGAGAGGTCAGTAGGAAAATTCGGTGGAGAAAGAGACTGAGTAGCTTGGTTTACGCGGAAGACCAATCAAACTTCAAGACAAGAAGTTTGCACCACTTACGTAGGCCGCAGGTGCCCTCTCGAATAGCGAAAGGTGCCTCACCCTAGACACCTTCTCGAGTGGGTCTTAGCAGCCCAGGCATAATTAGTAAACGTGGTGGGTTCCGCGCTCCAGATGGAGACTCAGCTGGAAGTTAAAGGGAAGAATGACAAGGAACTTTATGAATTGGAGCTGTAAGTTAACACTTTGACAGAGAGAGCGAGATGGTGGTGGGGGACAGCCCCCAGTGAAATCAGAGGTGAGAGCACAAAGCAATACAGTAGGCAGACTCCGGTTTTTTGGGGGGGGAGATGCTCGAGAATATCCGGGTGGACTCCTGAGGCTCGATCCCGCATTTGCGTATGCCGAGCCTCCTTCCTCATGACCTTTGTCCAGAGTGGAATGCCTCCCCGGCTCCCGGCACATGATCAGTGCATGCTCAGTCACGATATCAGTGCCTGCTCAGCCACGTGATCACTGACGGCACAGTCACGTGATCAGCGCCTCTCAGTCACGTGATCACCGTAGGATAAACACGTGATCAGTGAACGACCAGCCACGTGATCACTGCATGCGCAGTCAGGTGGTCAGTTCCTGATCAGCCACCTGATCAGTGCGTGCACAGTCCCCTGATCAGCGCCTGTCAGTCACTGATCACTGCCTGATAAACACGTGATCAGTGCCCGAACAGCCACGTCATCAGTGCATGCGCAGTCACGTCATCAGTGCATGATAGCCACGTGATCAGTGCGTGCACAGTCCCATGATCAGCGCCTGTCAGTCACTGATCATTGCCTGATAAACACGTGATCAGTGCATGATGAGCCATGTGATCAGTGCCCGATCAGCCACGTCATCAGTGCATGCGCAGTCACGTCATCAGTGCATGATAGCCACGTGATCAGTGCATGCTCAGTCACGTGATCTGGACTTGATCAGCCACGTGATCAGTGCCTGCAGAGTCACGTGATCAGGGCCTGCTGAGCTGCGTGATTCCTGTCGGCTCATCTGCTTGACAATTGCCAGCTGAGCTGCGTGATTCCTGCCTGGTCACGTGCTTGATTATTGCCAGTTGAGCAGCGTGATTCGTCACTGCTGAGCTCCATGCTTATTGCCTGCTGATTGCGTGGTTCGTGTCTGCTCAGATCTTTGAGTATTGCCTCCTGAGGTCCCTGTTCGGTCGCCACATGCCGGGGACCAGCCCCAACTGATCCAGGGTATTCGAAGGAGAGATGGCCTAGGGGACTATTTATATGCTAATCAGAGATGTCAAGAATGATAGTATGAGGAGAGCTCAGTAGGAAATTTCGGTGGAGAAAAGAGACTGAGTAGCTTGGTTTATGCGGAAGACCAATCAAACTTCAAGACAAGAAGTTTGCACCACTTACGTAGGCCGCAGGCGCCCTCTCGAATAGCGAAAGGTGCCTCACCCTAGACACCTTCTCGAGTGGGTCTTAGCAGCCCAGGCATAATTAGTAAGCGTGGTGGGTTCCGCGCTCCAGATGGAGACTCAGCTGGAAGTTAAAGGGAAGAATGACAAGGAACTTTATGAATTGGAGCTGTAAGTTAACTCTTTGACAGAGAGAGCGAGATGGTGGTGGGGGACAGCCCCCAGTGAAATCAGAGGTGAGAGCACAAAGCAATACAGTAGGCAGACTCTGGTTTTTTTCGGGGGGAGATGCTCGAGAATATCCGTGTGGACTCCAGAGGCTCGATCCCGCATTTGCGTATGCCCAGCCTCCTTCCTCATGACCTTTGTCCAGAGTGGAATGCCTCCCCGGCTCCCGGCACATGATCAGTGCATGCTCAGTCATGATATCAGTGCCTGATCAGCCACGTGATCAGTGACGGCACATTCACGTGATCAGCGCCTCTCAGTCACCTGATCACCGTATGATAAACACGTGATCAGTGAACGACCAGCCACGTGATCACTGCATGCACAGTCAGGTGGTCAGTTTCTGATCAGCCACCTGATCAGTGCGTGCACAGTCCCCTGATCAGCGCCTGTCAGTCACTGATCACTGCCTGATAAACACGTGATCAGTGCCCGAACAGCCACGTCATCAGTGCATGCCCAGTCACGTGATCAGTGCATGATGTGTCAAGTAATCAGTGCAGGATTAATTACGTGATCAGTGCATGATCAGCCACGTGACCAGTACATGGTTGCTACGTGATCATTGCATGATCAGCCACGTGAGCAGTGCATGATAGCCACGTGATCAGTGCATGATAGCCACGTGATTATTGCATGATCAGTCACGTGATCAATGCATGATCAGTCACGTGATCAGTACATGATCAGTCAACTGAAGAGTGCATGATCATTTACATAATCTGAGCATGATCAATCATGTGACCAGTATATGGTAGCTACGTGAACATTGCATGACCAGCCAGGTGAGAAGTGCATGAGAGCCAAGTGATGTGTTCATGATCAGTTACGTGAGCAGAGTGTGATCAGCCACGTGATCAGTGCATGAGTGCCACGTGATCAGTGCATGTTCAGTCACGTGACAGGTGTGTGGTAAGCCACGTGAACAGTGCATGTTCAGCCACGTGATCAGTGCATGAAATCCACGTGATCAGTGCATGATCAGTTACGTGAACAGTGTATCATCAGCCACGTGAGCAGTGCATGGTCAGACACGTGAACAGCCTATGATCAAACACGTGATCAGTGCATGATATCCACGTGATCAGTGCATGATGAGTCTCGTGAACAGTGCATGATCAGTCACGTGATCAGTGCATGATCAGTCACATGATCAGTGCATGATCAGTCACGTGACCAGTACATGGTAGGTACGTGATCATTGCATGATCAGCCACGTAATCTGTGTATGATAGCCACGTGATCAGTGCATGATCAGTCACGTGATCAGTGAATGATCAGCCACCTGATCAGTGCATGACGAGGCACGTGTTCAGTATGACCAGCGAAGTGAACAGGGCATGATAGCCACGTGATCAGTGCCTGATCAGTCACGTAATCAGTGCATGATCAGTCACGTGATCAGTGCATGATCAGCCACATGACCAGTGCATGATCAATTACGTGATCAGTGCATGATCAGTCACGTGACCAGTACATGGTAGCTACATGATAATTGCATGATCAGCCACTTGAGTAGTGCATGATAGCCACGTGATCAGTGCATGATCAGCGACGTGATCAGTGCATAATCAGTCATGTGATCAGTGCATGGTCAGTCACGTTATCAGTGCATGATAGCCACGTGATCAGTGCATGATCAGTTACGTGAGCAGTGTATGATCAGCCCCGTGATCAGTGCATGGTCAGACACGTGAACAGTGTATGATCAGCCACGTGATCAGTGCATGATATCCAAGTGATCAGTGCATGATCATCACGTGATCAGTGTATGATCAGCCACGTGAACAGTGCATGCTCAGTCACGTGATCAGGGCCTGCTGAGCTGGGTGATTACTGTCTGCTCATCTGCTTGACAATTGCCAGCTGAGCTGCACGATTCCTGCCTGTCATCTGCTTGACAATTGCCAGCTGTGCTGCGTAATTCCTGCCTGCTCAGCTGCTTGATTATTGCCAGCTGAGCAGCATGATTCCTCACAGCTGAGTTCCATGATTATTGCCTGCTGACTGTTTGATTCGTGCCTACTCAGCTCTTTGTTTATTGCCTCCAGAGGCACATGATCAGTGTATGATAGCAAACATGATCAGCGCATGATCAGTCACATGATCAGCGCCATTAAGTCACGTGATCACTACATGATAGTCATGTGATCAGTCCATGCTCAGTCACGGTATCAGTGCATGATCAGCCACGTGATCAGTGCATGATCAGCCAGGTGATCAGTTCATGATAGCTATGTGATCAGTTCATGATTTGTCACGTGATCTGTGCATGACCAGGCAGGTGATCAGTGTATGATCAGCCATGTGATCAGTGCATGATCCGTCACCTGATGGGTGTATGATCAGTCACGTTACCGGTACATGGTAGCTACATGATCATTGCATGATCAGCCACGTGAGTAGTGCATGATAGCCACGTGATCAGTGCAGGATCAGTCACGTGTTCACTGCATGATCAGTCATTTACTCTGTGCATGACCAGGCACGTGATCAGTGTATGACCAGCCAAGTGATCAGTGCATGATAGCCACGTGATCAGTGCATAATCAGTCACGTGATCAGTGCATGATCAGTCACGTGATCAGTGCATGATCAGCCACGTGATCAGTGCATGATCAGCCACATGATCAGTGCATGATCAATTACGTGATCAGTGCATGATCAGTCATGTGACCAGTATATGGTAGCTAGGTGATCATTACATGATCAGCCACATGAGCCGTGCATGAAGCCACGAGATCAGTGCATGATCAGTCACGTGATCAGTGCATGATCACTCACGTTAACAGTGCATGATAAGTCACCTGATCAGTGCATGATCAATTACGTGATCAGTGCATGATCACTCACGTGACCACTACATGGTAGCTACGTGATCATTGCATGAACAGCCGCATGAGCAGTGCATGATAGCCACATGATCAGTGCATGATCTGTCGCATGATCAGTGTATGATCATCCGGGTGATCAGTGCATGGGCAGACATGTGATCAGTGCATGATATAGACGTGATCAGTGCATGATCAGTCTCGTGATCAGTGTATGATCAACCACGTGATCAGTGCACGATAGCCAGGTAATGAGTGCAAGATAGCCAGATGATCAGTGCATTATCAGTCACATGATCAGTGTATGATCATCCAAGTAATAAGTGCATGATAGCCAACTGATCAGGGGATGATCAGTCACCTGATCAGTGCATGGTCAGTCACGTGATCATTGCATGATCAGCCACGTGATCAGTGCATGATCAATTACGGGATCAGTGCATGATTTATCACGTGATCAGTACATGATCAGTCACGTGAACAGTGCATGATCAGTCATGTGATCAGTGTATGACCAGCCAAGTGATCAGTGCATGATAGCCATGTGATCAGTGCATGATCAGTCACGTGATCAGTGCATGATCAGTCACGTGATCAGTGCATGATCAGCCATGTGATCAGTGCATGATCAATCAAGTGATCATTACATGATCAGTCACGTGAACAGTGCGTGATCATTTACGTGATCTGTGCATGATCAGTCACGTGACCAGTATATGGTAGCTAGGTGATCATTCCATGATGAGCCACGTGAGCAGTGCATGATAGAAACGTGATGTGTGCATGATGAGTTACGTGAGCAGAGTATGATCAGCCACGTGATCAGAGCATGAGTGCCACGTGATCAGTGCATGATATGTCACGTGACAGGTGTGTGATCAGCCACGTGAACAGTGCATGTTCAGGCACGTGATCAGTGCATGATAGCCAAGTGATCAGTGCATGATCGGTTACTTGAGCAGTGTATGATCATCCGGGTGATCAGTGCATGGGCAGACATGTGATCAGTGCATGATGTAGACGTGATCAGTGCATGATCAGTCTCGTGATCAGTGTATGATCAACCACGTGATCAGTGCACGATAGCCAGGTAATGAGTGCACGATAGCCAGATGATCAGTGCATTATCAGTCACATGATCAGTGTATGATCAGCCAAGTAATAAGTGCACGATAGCCAACTGACAAGTGGATGATCAGTCACGTGATCAGTGCATGGTCAGTCACGTGATCATTGCATGATCAGGCACGTGATCAGTGCATGATCAATTACGTGATCTGTGCATGATTAATCACGTGATCAGTACATGATCAGTCACGTGAAGAGTGCATGATCAGTCATGTGATCAGTGTATGACCAGCCAAGTGATCAGTGCATGATAGCCACGTGATCAGTGCATGATCAGTCACGTGATCAGTGCATGATCAGTCACGTGATCAGTGTATGATCAGCCACGTGATCAGTGCATGATCAGCCAAATGATAAGTGCAAGATCAATTACGTGATCAGTGCATGATCAGCCATGTGATCAGTGCATGATCAGCCACGTGATCAGTGCATGGTCAGTCACGTGATCAGTGCATGATCATCCACGTGATCAGTGCATGTTGGGTCAGGTAGACAATGCATGATAGCGCCGTGATCAGTGCATGTTCAGTCCCGTGATGAGTGTATGATCTGTCAAGTGATCAGTGCAAGATAGCTACGTGATCAGTGTATGATCAGCCACGTGATCACTGCATGATCAGTCACGTGATACGTGTGTGATAAGCCATGTGACCAGTGCATGATATCAGTGCATGATAGCCACGTGATCAGTACATGATAGCCACGTGATCAGTGCATGATCAGCCACTGGATCAGTGCGTGATGAGCCACGTGATCAGTGCAGGATCAATTACGTGATCAGTGCATGATCAGTCACGAGACCAGTACATTGTTGCTACGTGATCGTTGCATGATCAGCCACGTGAGCAGAGCATGATAGCCACGTGATCAGTGCATGATCAGTCACATGATCAGTACATGATCAGTCACGTGAACAGTGCATGATCATTTACGTGATCTGTGCATGATCAGTCACGTGACCAGTATATGGTAGCTACGTGATCATTCCATGACGAACCACGTGAACAGTGCATGATAGCCACATGATGTGTGCATGATGAGTTACGTGAGCAGAGTATGATCAGCCACGTGATCAGTGCATGACTGCCACGTGATCAGTGTATGATATGTCACGTGACAGGTGTGAGATCAGCCACGTGAACAGTGCATGTTCCGCCACGTATTCAGTGCATGATAGCCACGTGATCAGTGTATGATCAGTTACGTGAGCAGTGTATGACCAGACATGTGGTCAGTGCATGGTCAGACACGTGAACACTGTATGATCAGCCACGTGATCAGTGCATGATATCCAAGTGATCAGTGCATGATCAAACACGTGATCAGTGTATGATCAGCCACGTGAACAGTGCATGCTCAGTCACGTGATCAGGGCCTGCTGAGCTGCGTGATTACTGTCTGCTCATCTACTTGACAATTGCCAGCTGAGCTGAACGATTCCTGCCTGTCGTCTGCTTGACAATTGCCAGCTGTGCTGTGTAATTCCTGCCTGCTCAGCTGCTTGATTATTGCCAGCTGAGCAGCATGATTCCTCACAGCTGAGTTCCATGATTATTGACTGCTGACTTATGATTCGTGCCTACTCAGCTCTTTGTTTATTGCCTCCAGTGGCACATGATCAGTGTATGATAGCAAACATGATCAGCGCATGATCAGTCACATGATCAGCGCCATTAAGTCACGTCATCACTACATGATAGTCATGTGATCAGTCCATGCCCAGTCATGGTATCAGTTCATGATCAGGCACGTGATCAGTGCATGATCGGTCACATGATTAGTGTATGATCATCCACGTGATCAGTGCATGGGCAGTCATGTGATCAGTGCATGATATAGACGTGATCAGTGCATGATCATTCTTGTGGTCAGTGCATGAGAGCCACGTGATCAGTGCATGATCATCCACGTGATCAGTGCATGTGGAGTCATGTAGTCAATGCATGATAGCGCCGTGATCAGTGCACGATCAGTCCCGTGATGAGTGTATGATCAGCCAAGTGATCAGTGCAAGATAGCTACGTGATCAGTGCATGATCAGTCACATGATCAGTGCATGATCAGTCACATGATCAGTGCATGATCAGTCACGTGATAGGTGTGTGATCAGCCATGTGAACAGTGCATGCTCTGTCACGTGATCAGGGCCTGCTGAGCTGTGTGATTACTGTCTGCTCATCTGCTTGACAATTTCCAGCTGAGCTGCACGATTCCTGCCTGTCATCTCCTTGACAATTGCCACCTGTGCTGCATAATTCCTGCCTGCTCATCTACTTGATTATTGCCAGCTGAGCAGCATGATTTCTCAGAGGTGAGTTCCATGATTATAGCCTGCTGACTGATTCCTGCCTACTCAGCTCTATGTTCATTGCCTCCAGAGGCACATGATCAGTGTGTGACACCAAACATGATCAGCACATGATCAGTCACATGATCAATGCATGATAAGCCAGGTGATCAGTGCATGATCAACTATGTGATCAGTGCATGATCAGTCATGTGACCAGTACATGGTAGCTGCGTGATCATTGCATCATCAGCCACGTGAGCAGTGCATGATAGCCATGTGATCAATGCATGATAGCCACGTCATCAGTGCATGATCAGTCTCGTGCTACGTGTGTGATCAGCCACGTGATCAGTGCATGATATCCACGTGATCAGTGCAGGATAGCCACGTGATCACTTCATGATTATTCACGTTATCTGTACATGATCAGTCACGTGATACGTGTGTGATCAGCCACCGGAGCAGTGCATGATGAGCCATGTGATCAGTGCAGGATCAATTACGTGATCAGTGCATGATCAGTCACGTGACCAGTACATGGTAGCTACGTGATCATTGCGTGATCAGCCACGTGATCAGTGCATGATAGCCACGTGATCAGTGCATGATAGCCACGTGATCAGTGCATGATAGCCACGTGATCACTGCATGATAGCCACGTGATCAGTGCATGATCAGTCATGTGATACGTGTGTGATCAGCCACGTGATCAGTGCATGTTATCCACGTGATCAGTGCATGATAGCCACGTAATCAGTGCATGAGAGCCACGTGATCATTGCTTGATCAGTCACGTGATACATGTGTGATCAGCCACGTGATCAGTGCAGGATCAATTACGTGATCAGTGCATGATCAGTCACGTGACCAGTACATGGTTGCTACGTGATCCTTGCATGATCAGCCACGTGAGCAGAGCATGATAGCCACGTGATCAGTGCATGATCAGTCACGTGATCAGTACATGATCACTCACGTGAACAGTGCATGATCGTTTACGTGATCTTTGCATGATCAGTCACGTGACCAGTATATGGTAGCTACGTGAACATTCCATGACGAGCCACGTGAGCAGTGCATGATAGCCACGTGATGTGCACATGATCAGTTACGTGAGGAGAGGATGATCAGCCACGTGATCAGTGCATGAGTGCCACGTGATCAGTGCATGATATGTCACATGACAGGTGTGTGATCAGCCACGTGAACAGTGCATGTTCAGCCACGTGATCAGTGCATGATATCCACGTGATCAGTGCATGATCAGTTACCTGAGCAGTGTATGATCTGCCACGTGATCACTTCATGGTCAGACACGTGAACAGTGTATGATCAGCCACGTGATCAGTGCATGATATCCAAGTGATCAGTGCATGATCATCACGTGATCCGTGTATGATCAGCCACATGAACAGTGCATGCTCAGTCACGTGATCAGGGCCTGCTGAGCTGCGTGATTACTGTCTGCTCATCTGCTTGACAATTGCCAGCTGAGCTGCACGATTCCTGCCTGTCATCTGCTTGACAATTGCCAGCTGTGCTGCGTAATTCCTGCCTGCTCAGCTGCTTAATTATTGCCAGCTGAGCAGCATGATTCCTCACAGCTGAGTTCCATGATTTTTGCCTGCTGACTGTTTGATTCGTGCCTACTCAGCTCTTTGTTTATTGCCTCCAGAGGCACATGATCAGTGTATGAAAGCACACATGATGAGCGCATGATCAGTCACATGATCTGCGCCATTAAGTCACGTGATCACTACATGATAGTCATGTGATCAGTCCATGCTCAGTCACGGTATCAGTGCATGATCAGCCACGTGATCAGTGCATGATCAGCCAGGTGATCAGTTCATGATAGCTATGTGATCAGTTCATGATTTGTCACGTGATCTGTGCATGACCAGGAAGGTGATCAGTGCATGATCAGTCACGTGATCAGTGCATGATCAGTCACGTGATCAGTGCATGATCAGTCACGTGATCAGTGGATGATCAGCCACGTGATCAGTGCATGATCAGCCACATGATCAGTGCATGATCAATTACGTGATCAGTGCATGATCAGTCACGTGACCAGTATATGGTAGCTAGGTGATCATTGCATGATCAGCCACATGAGCCGTGCATGATAGCCACGAGATCAGTGCATGATCAGTCTCGTGATCAGTGCATGATAGCCACGTGATCAGTGCATGATCAGTCACCTGATGGGTGTATGATCATTCACGTGTCCTGTACATGGTAGCTACATGATCATTGCATGATCAGCCACGTGAGTAGTGCATGATAGCCACGTGATCACTACATGATAGTCATGTGATCAGTCCATGCTCAGTCACGGTATCAGTGCATGATCATCCACGTGATCAGTGCATGATCAGCCAGGTGATCAGTTCATGATAGCTATGTGATCAGTTCATGATTTGTCACGTGATCTGTGCATGACCAGGCAGGTGATCAGTGTATGATCAGCCACGTGAACAGTGCATGATAGCCACGTGATCAGTGCATGATCCGTCACCTGATGGGTGTATGATCAGTCACCTGACCGGTACATGGTAGCTACATGATCATTGCATGATCAGCCACGTGAGTAGTGCATGATAGCCACGTGATCAGTGCATGATCAGTCACGTGATCAGTGCATGATCACTCACGTTAACAGTGCATGATAAGTCACCTGATCAGTGCATGATCAGTCACGTGACCAGTACATGGTAGCTACGTGATCATTGCGTGATCAGCTGCGTGATCAGTGCATGATAGCCACGTGATCACTGCATGATAGCCACGTGATCAGTGCATGATCAGTCACGTGACCAGTACATGGTAGCTACGTGATCATTGCATGAACAGCCGCGTGAGCAGTGCATGATAGCCACGTGATCAGTGCATGATCTGTCGCATGATCAGTGTATGATCATCCGGGTGATCAGTGCATGGGCAGTCATGTGATCAGTGCATGATATAGACGTGATTAGTGCATGATCAGTCTCGTGATCAGTGTATGATCAACCACGTGATCAGTGCATGATAGCCAGTTAATAAGTGCACGATAGCCAGATGATCAGTGCATTATCAGTCACGTGATCAGTGTTTGATCAGCCAAGTAAAAAGTGCATGATAGCCAACTGATCAGTGTATGATCAGCCACGTGATCAGTGCATGATCAGTTACGTGAGCAGTGTATGATCAGCCACGTGATCAGTGCATGGTCAGACACGTGAACAGTGTATGATCAGCCACGTGATCAGTGCATGATAGCCACTTGATCAGTGCATTATCAGTTACGTGAGCAGTGTATGATCAGCCACATGATCAGTGCATTATCAGTTACGTGAGCAGCGTATGATCAGCCACGTGAACAGTGCATGCTCAGTCACGTGTTCTGGGCCTGCTGAGCTGCGTGATTACCGTCTGCTCATCTGCTTGACAATTGCCAGCTGAGCTGCACGATTCCTGCCTGTCATCTGCTTGACAATTATCACCTGTGCTGCGTAATTCCTGCCTGCTCAGCTGCTTGATTATTGCCAGCTGAGCAGCATGATTCCTCACACCTGAGTTCCATGATTATTGCCTGCTGACTGTTTGATTCGTGCCTACTCAGCTCTTTGTTTATTGCCTCCAGAGGCACATGATCAGTGTATGATAGCAAACATGATCAGCGCATGATCAGTCATATGATCAGCACCATTAAGTCACGTGATCACTACATGATAGTCATGTGATCAGTCCATGCTCAGTCACGGTATCAGTGCATGATCAGCCATGTGATCAGTGCATGATCAGCCAGGTGATCAGTTCATGATAGCTATGTGATCAGTTCATGATTTGTCACGTGATCTGTGCATGACCAGGCAGGTGATCAGTGTATGATCAGCCACGTGAACAGTGCATGATAGCCACGTGATCAGTGCATGATCCGTCACCTGATGGGTGTATGATCAGTCACCTGACCGGTACATGGTAGCTACATGATCATTGCATGATCAGCCACGTGAGTAGTGCATGATAGCCACGTGATCAGTGCATGATCAGTCACGTGATCAGTGCATGATCACTCACGTGAACAGTGCATGATAAGTCACCTGATCAGTGCATGATCAATTACGTGATCAGTGCATGATCACTCACGTGACCAGTACATGGTAGCTACGTGATCATTGCATGAACAGCCGCGTGAGCAGTGCATGATAGCCACGTGATCAGTGCATGATCTGTCGCATGATCAGTGTATGATCATCCGGGTGATCAGTGCATGGGCAGTCATGTGATCAGTGCATGATATAGACGTGATTAGTGCATGATCAGTCTCGTGATCAGTGTATGATCAACCACGTGATCAGTGCACGATAGCCAGTTAATGAGTGCACGATAGCCAGATGATCAGTGCATTATCAGTCACGTGATCAGTGTTTGATCAGCCAAGTAAAAAGTGCATGATAGCCAACTGATCAGTGTATGATCAGCCACGTGATCAGTGCATGATATCCAGGTGATCAGTGCATGATATGTCACGTGACAGGTGTGTGATCAGCCACGTGAACAGTGAATGTTCAGCCACGTGATCAGTGCATGATACCCACGTGATCAGTGCATGGTGAGACACGTGAACAGTGTATGATCAGCCACGTGATCAGTGCATGATATCCAAGTGATCAGTGCATGATCAATCACGTGATCAGTGTATGATCAGCCACGTGAACAGTGCATGCTCAGTCACGTGATCAGGGCCTGCTGAGCTGCGTGATTACTGTCTGCTCATCTGCTTGACAATTGCCAGCTGAGCTGCACGATTCCTGCCTGTCATCTGCTTGACAATTGCCAGCTGTGCTGCATAATTCGTGCCTGCTCAACTGCTTGATTATTGCCAGCTGAGCAGCATGATTCCTCACACCTGAGTTCCATGATTATTGCCTGCTGACTGTTTGATTCGTGCCTACTCAGCTCTTTGTTTATTGCTTCCAGAGTCACATGATCAGTGTATGATAGCAAACATGATCAGCGCATGATCAGTCACATGATCAGCGCCATTAAGTCACGTGATCACTACATGATAGTCATGTGATCAGTCCATGCTCAGTCATGGTATCAGTGAATGATCAGCCACGTGATCAGTGCATGATCTGTCACATGATTAGTGTATGATCATCTACGTGATCAGTGCATGGGCAGTCATGTGATCAGTGCATGATATAGACGTGATCAGTGCATGATCAGTCTCGTGGTCAGTGCATGATAGCCACGTGATCAGTGCATGATCAGTCACCTGATGGGTGTATGGTCATTCACGTGTCCTGTACATGGTAGCTACATGATCATTGCATGATCAGCCACATGAGTAATGCATGATAGCCACGTGATCACTGCATGATCAGTCACGTGATCAGTGCATGATCAGTCACATGGTCAGCACCATTAAGTCACGTGATCACTACATGATAGTCATGTGATCAGTCCATGCTCAGTCTCGGTATCAGTGCATGATCAGCCACGTGATCAGTGCATGATAGCCACGTGATCATTGCATGATAGCCACGTGATCAGTGCATGATCAGCCAGGTGATCAGTGAATGATTGCTACGTGATCAGTTCATGATTAGTCAGCTGATCTGTGCATGACCAGGCAGGTGACCAGTGTATGATCAGCCACGTGAACAGTGCATGATAGCCACGTGATCAGTGCATGCTCAGTCACGTGATCTGGACTTGATCAGCCACGTGATCAGTGCCTGCAGAGTCACGTGATCAGGGCCTGCTGAGCTGCGTGATTCCTGCCGGCTCATCTGCATGACAATTGCCAGCTGAGCTGCGTGATTCCTCTCGGCTCATCTGCTTGACAATTGCCAGCTGAGCTGCGTGATTCCTGCCTGGTCACGTGCTTGATTATTGCCAGTTGAGCAGCATGATTCGTCACTGCTGAGCTCCATGCTTATTGCCTGCTGATTGCGTGGTTCGTGTCTGCTCAGCTCTTTGAGTATTGCCTCCTGAGGTCCCTGTTCGGTCGCCACCTGCCGGGGACCAGCCCCAACTGATCCAGGGTATTCGAAGGAGAGATGGCCTAGGCGACTATTTATATGCTAATCAGAGATGTCAAGAATAATAGCATGAGGAGAGCTCAGTAGGAAAATTCGATGGAGAAAAGAGACTGAGCAGCTTGGTTTACGCGGAAGACCAATCAAACTTCAAGACAAGAAGTTTGCACCACTTACGTAGGCCGCAGGCGCCCTCTCGAATAGCGAAAGGTGCCTCACCCTAGACACCTTCTCGAGTGGGTCTTAGCAGCCCAGGCATAATTATTAAGCGTGGTGTTTTCCGCGCTCCAGATGGAGACTCAGCTGGAAGTTAAAGGGAAGAATGACAAGGAACTTTATGAATTGGAGCTGTAAGTTAACTCTTTGACAGAGAGAGCGAGATGGTGGTGGGGGACAGACCCCAGTGAAATCAGAGGTGAGAGCACAAAGCAATACAGTAGGCAGACTCTGGTTTTTTGGGGGGAGATGCTCGAGAATATCCGGGTGGATTCCTGAGGCTCGATCCCGCATTTGCGTATGCTGAGCCTCCTTCCTCATGACCTTTGACCAGAAAGGAATGCCTCCCCGGCTCCCGGCACATGATCAGTGCATGCTCAGTCACGATATCAGTGCCTGCTCACCCACGTGATCACTGACGGCACAGTCACGTGATCAGCGCCTCTCAGTCACGTGATCACCGGATGATAAACACGTGATCAGTGAACGACCAGCCACGTGATCACTGCATGCACAGTCAGGTGGTCAGTTCCTGATCAGCCACCTGATCAGTGCGTGCACAGTCCCCTGATCAGCGCCTGTCAGTCACTGATCACTACCTGATAAACACGTGATCAGTGCCCGAACAGCCACGTCATCAGTGCATGCGCAGTCACGTCATCAGTGCATGATAGCCACGTGATCAGTGCATGCACAGTCCCATGATCAGCGCCTGTCAGTCACTGATCATTGCCTGATAAACACGTGATCAGTGCATGATGAGCCATGTGATCAGTGCCCGATCAGCCACGTCATCAGTGCATGCACAGTCACGTCATCAGTGCATGATAGCCACGTGATCAGTGCATGCTCAGTCACGTGATCTGTACTTGATCAGCCACGTGATCAGTGCCGGCAGAGTCACGTGATCAGGGTCTGCTGAGCTGCGTGATTCCTGCCGGCTCATCTGCATGATAATTGACACCTGAGCTGCGTGATTCCTGTCGACTCATCTGCATGACAATTGCCATCTGAGCTGCGTGATTCCTGTCGGCTCATCTGCTTGACAATTTCCAGCTGAGCTGCGTGATTCCTGCCTGGTCACGTGCTTGATTATTGCCAGTTGAGCAGCATGATTCGTCACTGCTGAGCTCCATGCTTATTGCCTGCTGATTGCGTGGTTCGTGTTTGCTCAGCTCTTTGAGTATTGCCTCCTGAGGTCCCTGTTCGGTCTCCACCTGCCGGGGACCAGCCCCAATTGATCCAGGGTATTCGAAGGAGAGATGGCCTAGGCGACTCTTTATATGCTAATCAGAGATGTCAAGAATAATAGTATGAGGAGAGCTCAGTAGGAAAATTCGGTGGAGAAAAGAGACTGAGTAGCTTGGTTTACGCGGAAGACCAATCAAACTTCAAGACAAGAAGTTTGTACCACTTACGTATGTCGCAGGCGCCCTCTCGAATAGCGAAAGGTGCCTCACCCTAGACACCTTCTCGAGTGGGTCTTAGCAGCCCAGGCATAATTAGTAAGCGTGGTGGGTTCCGCGCTCCAGATGGAGACTCAGCTGGAAGTTAAAGGGAAGAATGACAAGGAACTTTATGAATTGGAGCTGTAAGTTAACTCTTTGACAGAGAGAGCGAGATGGTGGTGGGGGACAGCCCCCAGTGAAATCAGAGGTGAGAGCACAAAGCAATACAGTAGGCAGACTCCGGTTTTTTTGGGAGGGAGATGCTCGAGAATATCCGGGTGGACTCCTGAGGCTCGATCCCGCATTTGCGTATGCCGAGCCTCCTTCCTCATGACCTTTGTCCAGAGTGGAATGCCTCCCCGGCTCCCGGCACATGATCAGTGCATGCTCAGTCACGATATCAGTGCCTGCTCAGCCAAGTGATCACTGACGGCACAGTCACGTGATCAGCGCCTCTCAGGCACGTGATCACCGTATGATAAACACGTGATCAGTGAACGACCAGCCAGGTGATCACTGCATGCGCGGTCAGGTGGTCAGTTCCTGATCAGCCACCTGATCAGTGCGTGCACAGTCCCCTGATCAGCGCCTGTCAGTCCCTGATCACTGCCTGATAAACCCGTGATCAGTGCCCGAACAGCCATGTCATCAGTGCATGCGCAGTCACGTGATCAGTGCATGATAGCCACGTGAACAGTGCGTGCACAGTCCCATGATCAGCGCCTGTCAGTCACTGATCGTTGCCTGATAAACACGTGATCAGTGCATGAGAGCCACGTGATCAGTGCATGATCAGTCACGTGATAGTTGTGTGATCAGCCACGTGAACAGTGCATGCTCAGTCACGTGATTAGGGCCTGCTGAGCTGCGTGATTTCTGTCTGCTCATCTGCTTGACAATTGCCAGCTGAGCTGCACGATTCCTGCCTGTCATCTCCTTGACAATTGCCACCTGTGCTGCGCAATTCCTGCCTGCTCATCTACTTGATTATTGCCAGCTGAGCAGCATGATTTCTCAGAGCTTAGTTCCATGATTATTGCCTGGTGACTGATTCCTGCCTGCTCAGCTCTTTGTTCATTGCCTCCAGAGGCACATGATCAGTGTGTGACACCAAACATGATCAGCACATGACCAGTCACATGATCAATGCATGATAAGCCAGGTGATCAGTGCATGATTAATTACGTGATCACTGCATGATCAGTCATGTGACCAGTACATGGTAGCTGCGTGATCATTGCATGATCAGCCAAGTGATCAGTGCATGATCTGTCACATGATTAGTGTATGATCATCCACATGATCAGTGCATGGGCAGTCATGTGATCAGTGCATGATTAGTCGTGATCAGTGCATTTTCAGTCTCGCGGTCAGTGCATGATAGCCACGTGATCAGTGCATGATCAGTCACCTGATGGGTGTATGATCATTCACGTGACCGGTAATTGGTAGCTATATGATCAATGTATGTCCAGCAATGTGATAAGTGCATGATAGCCACGTGATCAGTGCATGATCAGCCACTTGATCAGTGCATGATCAGTCACGTGATCAGTGCATGATCAGCCACATTATCAGTCCATGATCAATTACGTCATCATTGCATGATCAGTCACGTGAACAGTACATGGTAGCTGCGTGATCAGTGTATGACCAGCCAAGTGATCAGTGCATGATAGCCACGTGATCAGTGCATGATCAGTCACGTGATCTGAGCATGATCAGTCACGTGACCAGTACATGGTAGCTGCGTGATCATTGCATGATCAGCCAAGTTAGCAGTGCATGATAGCCACGTGATCATTGCATGATCAGTCACGTGATCAGTGCATGATTATTCACGTGTTCAGTGCATGGTCAGACACGTGAACAGTGTATGATCAGCCACATGATCAGTGCATGATATCCAAGTGATCAGTGCATGAATAATCACGTGATCAGTGTATGATCAGCCACGTGAACAGTGCATGCTCAGTCACGTGATCAGGGCCTGCTGAGCTGCGTGATTACTGTCTGCTCATCTGCTTGACAATTTCCAGCTGAGCTGCACGATTCCTGCCTGTCATCTGCTTGACAATTGCCAGCTGTGCTGCGTAATTCGTGCCTGCTCAGCTGCTTGATTATTGCCAGCTGAGCAGCATGATTCCTCACACCTGAGTTCCATGATTATTGCCTGCTGACTGTTTGATTCGTGCCTACTCAGCTCTTTGTTTATTGCTTCCAGAGGCACATGATCAGTGTATGATAGCAAACATGATCAGCGCATGATCAGTCACATGTTCAGCGCCATTAAGTCACGTGATAACTACATGATAGTCATGTGATCAGTCCATGCTCAGTCATGGTATCAGTGCATGATCAGCCACGTGATCAGTGCATGATCTGTCACATGATTAGTGTATGATCATCCACGTGATCAGTGCATGGGCAGTCATGTGATCAGTGCATGATATAGACGTGATCAGTGCATGATCAGTCACCTGATGGGTGTATGGTCATTCACGTGTCCTGTACATGGTAGCTACATGATCATTGCATGATCAGCCACATGAGTAATGCATGATAGCCACGTGATCACTGCATGATCAGTCACGTGATCAGTGCATGATCAGTCACATGGTCAGCACCATTAAGTCACGTGATCACTACATGATAGTCATGTGATCAGTCCATGCTCAGTCTCGGTATCAGTGCATGATCAGCCACGTGATCAGTGCATGATAGCCACGTGATCATTGCATGATAGCCACGTGATCAGTGCATGATCAGCCAGGTGATCAGTGAATGATTGCTACGTGATCAGTTCATGATTAGTCAGCTGATCTGTGCATGACCAGGCAGGTGACCAGTGTATGATCAGCCACGTGAACAGTGCATGATAGCCACGTGATTAGTGCCCGATCAGCCACGTCATCAGTGCATGCGCAGTCACGTCATCATTGCATGATAGCCACGTGATCAGTGCATGCTCAGTCACGTGATCTGGACTTGATCAGCCACGTGATCAGTGCCTGCAGAGTCACGTGATCAGGGCCTGCTGAGCTGCATGATTCCTGCCGGCTCATCTGCATGACAATTGCCAGCTGAGCTGCGTGATTCCTCTCGGCTCATCTGCTTGACAATTGCCAGCTGAGCTGCGTGATTCCTGCCTGGTCACGTGCTTGATTATTGCCAGTTGAGCAGCATGATTCGTCACTGCTGAGCTCCATGCTTATTGCCTGCTGATTGCGTGGTTCGTGTCTGCTCAGCTCTTTGAGTATTGCCTCCTGAGGTCCCTGTTCGGTCGCCACCGGCCGGGGACCAGCCCCAACTGATCCAGGGTATTCGAAGGAGAGATGGCCTAGGCGACTATTTATATGCTAATCAGAGATGTCAAGAATGATAGTATGAGGAGAGCTCGGTAGGAAAATTTGGTGGAGAAAAGAGACTGAGTAGCTTGGTTTACGCGGAAGACCAATCAAACTTCAAGACAAGAAGTTTGCACCACTTACGTAGGCCGCAGGCGCCCTCTCGAATAGCGAAAGGTGCCTCACCCTAGACACCTTCTCGAGTGGGTCTTAGCAGCCCAGGCATAATTAGTAAGCGTGGTGGGTTCCGCGCTCCAGATGGAGACTCAGCTGGAAGTTAAAGGGAAGAATGACAAGGAACTTTATGAATTGGAGCTGTAAGTTAACTCTTTGACAGAGAGAGCGAGATGGTGGTGGGGGACAGCCCCCAGTGAAATCAGAGGTGAGAGCACAAAGCAATACAGTAGGCAGACTCTGGTTTTTCTGGGGGGGAGATGCTCGAGAATATCCGGGTGGACTCCTGAGGCTCGATCCCGCATTTGCGTATGCCGAGCCTCCTTCCTCATGACCTTTGTCCAGAGTGGAATGCCTCCCCGGCTCCCGGCACATGATCAGTGCATGCTCAGTCACGATATCAGTGCCTGCTCAGCCACGTGATCACTGACGGCATAGTCACGTGATCAAAGCCTCTCAGTCACTTGATTACCGTATGATAAACACGTGATCAGTGAACGACCAGCCACGTGATCACTGCATGCGCGGTCAGGTGGTCAGTTCCTGATCAGCCACCTGATCAGTGCGTGCACAGTCCCCTGATCAGCGCCTGTCAGTCACTGATCACTGCCTGATAAACACGTGATCAGTGCCCGAACAGCCACGTCATCAGTGCATGCGCAGTCACGTCATCAGTGCATGATAGCCACGTGATCAGTGCGTGCACAGTCCCATGATCAGCGCCTGTCAGTCACTGATCATTGCCTGATAAACACGTGATCAGTGCATGATGAGCCATGTGATCAGTGCCCGATCAGCCACGTCATCAGTGCATGCGCAGTCACGTCATCAGTGCATGATAGCCACGTGATCAGTGCGTGCACAGTCCCATGATCAGCGCCTGTCAGTCACTGATCATTGCCTGATAAACACGTGATCAGTGCATGATGAGCCATCTGATCAGTGCCCGATCAGCCACGTCATCAGTGCATGCGCAGTCACGTCATCAGTGCATGATAGCCAAGTGATCAGTGCATGCTCAGTCACGTGATCTGGACTTGATCAGCCACGTGATCAGTGCCTGCAGAGTCACGTGATCAGGGCCTGCTGAGCTGCGTGATTCCTGCCGGCTCATCTGCATGACAATTGACATCTGAGCTGCGTGATTCCTGTCGGCCCATCTGCTTGACAATTGCCAGCTGAGCTGCGTGATTCCTGTCGGCTCATCTGCTTGACAATTGCCAGCTGAGCTGCGTGATTCCTGCCTGGTCACGTGCTTGATTATTGCCAGTTGAGCAGCATGATTCGTCACTGCTGAGCTCCATGCTTATTGCCTGCTGATTGCGTGGTTCGTGTCTGCTCAGCTCTTTGAGTATTGCCTCCTGAGGTCCCTGTTTGGTCGCCACCGGCCGGGGACCAGCCCCAACTGATCCAG
Source organism: Bos javanicus (assembly GCF_032452875.1). Classification (NCBI taxonomy): domain Eukaryota; kingdom Metazoa; phylum Chordata; class Mammalia; order Artiodactyla; family Bovidae; genus Bos; species Bos javanicus. The sequence goes on from NW_026893659.1 coordinate 501,062, forward strand.
GGTATTCGAAGGAGAGATGGCCTAGGCGACTATTTATATGCTAATCAGAGATGTCAAGAATGATAGTATGAGGAGAGCTCGGTAGGAAAATTTGGTGGAGAAAAGAGACTGAGTAGCTTGGTTTACGCGGAAGACCAATCAAACTTCAAGACAAGAAGTTTGCACCACTTACGTAGGCCGCAGGCGCCCTCTCGAATAGCGAAAGGTGCCTCACCCTAGACACCTTCTCGAGTGGGTCTTAGCAGCCCAGGCATAATTAGTAAGCGTGGTTGGTTCCGCGCTCCAGATGGAGACTCAGCTGGAAGTTAAAGGGAAGAATGACAAGGAACTTTATGAATTGGAGCTGTAAGTTAACTCTTTGACAGAGAGAGCGAGATGGTGGTGGGGGACAGCCCCCAGTGAAATCAGAGGTGAGAGCACAAAGCAATACAGTAGGCAGACTCCGGTTTTTTTGGGGGGGAGATGCTCGAGAATATCCGGGTGGACTCCTGAGGCTCGATCCCGCATTTGCGTATGCCGAGCCTCCTTCCTCATGACCTTTGTCCAGAGTGGAATGCCTCCCCGGCTCCCGGCACATGATCAGTGCATGCTCAGTCACGATATCAGTGCCTGCTCAGCCACGTGATCACTGACGGCGCAGTCACGTGATCAGCGCCTCTCAGTCACGTGATCACCGGATGATAAACACGTGATCAGTGAACGACCAGCCACGTGATCACTGCATGGACAGTCAGGTGGTCAGTTCCTGATCAGCCACCTGATCAGTGCGTGCACAGTCCCGTGATCAGCGCCTGTCAGTCACTGATCACTGCCTGATAAACACGTGATCAGTGCCCAAACAGCCACGTCATCAGTGCATGCGCAGTCACGTGATCAGTGCATGATAGCCACGTGATCAGTGCGTGCACAGTCCCATGATCAGCGCCTGTCAGTCACTGATCATTGCCTGATAAACACGTGATCAGTGCATGATGAGCCATCTGATCAGTGCCCGATCAGCCACGTCATCAGTGCATGCGCAGTCACGTCATCAGTGCATGATAGCCAAGTGATCAGTGCATGCTCAGTCACGTGATCTGGACTTGATCAGCCACGTGATCAGTGCCTGCAGAGTCACGTGATCAGGGCCTGCTGAGCTGCGTGATTCCTGCCGGCTCATCTGCATGACAATTGACATCTGAGCTGCGTGATTCCTGTCGGCCCATCTGCTTGACAATTGCCAGCTGAGCTGCGTGATTCCTGTCGGCTCATCTGCTTGACAATTGCCAGCTGAGCTGCGTGATTCCTGCCTGGTCACGTGCTTGATTATTGCCAGTTGAGCAGCATGATTCGTCACTGCTGAGCTCCATGCTTATTGCCTGCTGATTGCGTGGTTCGTGTCTGCTCAGCTCTTTGAGTATTGCCTCCTGAGGTCCCTGTTCGGTCGCCACCGGCCGGGGACCAGCCCCAACTGATCCAGGGTATTCGAAGGAGAGATGGCCTAGGCGACTCTTTATATGCTAATCGGAGATGTCAAGAATAATAGTATGAGGAGAGCTCAGTAGGAAAATTCGGTGGAGAAAAGAGACTGAGTAGCTTGGTTTACGCGGAAGACCAATCAAACTTCAAGACAAGAAGTTTGCACCACGTACGTAGGCCGCAGGTGCCCTCTCGAATAGCGAAAGGTGCCTCACACTAGACACCTTCTCGAGTGGGTCTTAGCAGCCCAGGCATAATTAGTAAGCATGGTGGGTTCCGCGCTCCAGATGGAGACTCAGCTGGAAGTTAAAGGGAAGAATGACAAGGAACTTTATGAATTGGAGCTGTAAGTTAACTCTTTGACAGAGAGAGCGAGATGGTGGTGGGGGACAGCCCCCAGTGAAATCAGAGGTGAGAGCACAAAGCAATACAGTAGGCAGACTCTGGTTTTTTTGGGGGGAGATGCTCGAGAATATCCGGGTGGACTCCTGAGGCTCGATCCCGCATTTGCGTATGCCGAGCCTCCTTCCTCATGACCTTTGTCCAGAGTGGAATGCCTCCCCGGCTCCCGGCACATGATCAGTGCATGCTCAGTCACGATATCAGTGCCTGCTCAGCCACGTGATCACTGACGGCATAGTCACGTGATCAACGCCTCTCAGTCACTTGATTACCGTATGATAAACACGTGATCAGTGAACGACCAGCCACGTGATCACTGCATGCGCGGTCAGGTGGTCAGTTCCTGATCAGCCACCTGATCAGTGCGTGCACAGTCCCCTGATCAGCGCCTGTCAGTCACTGATCACTGCCTGATAAACACGTGATCAGTGCCCGAACAGCCACGTCATCAGTGCATGCGCAGTCACGTGATCAGTGCATGATAGCCACGTGATCAGTGCGTGCACAGTCCCATGATCAGCGCCTGTCAGTCACTGATCATTGCCTGATAAACACGTGATCAGTGCATGATGAGCCATGTGATCAGTGCCCGATCAGCCACGTCATCAGTGCATGCGCAGTCACGTCATCAGTGCATGATAGCCACGTGATCTGTGCGTGCACAGTCCCATGATCAGCGCCTGTCAGTCACTGATCATTGCCTGATAAACACGTGATCAGTGCATGATGAGCCATCTGATCAGTGCCCGATCAGCCACGTCATCAGTGCATGCGCAGTCACGTCATCAGTGCATGATAGCCAAGTGATCAGTGCATGCTCAGTCACGTGATCTGGACTTGATCAGCCACGTGATCAGTGCCTGCAGAGTCACGTGATCAGGGCCTGCTGAGCTGCGTGATTCCTGCCGGCTCATCTGCATGACAATTGACATCTGAGCTGCGTGATTCCTGTCGGCCCATCTGCTTGACAATTGCCAGCTGAGCTGCGTGATTCCTGTCGGCTCATCTGCTTGACAATTGCCAGCTGAGCTGCGTGATTCCTGCCTGGTCACGTGCTTGATTATTGCCAGTTGAGCAGCATGATTCGTCACTGCTGAGCTCCATGCTTATTGCCTGCTGATTGCGTGGTTCGTGTCTGCTCAGCTCTTTGAGTATTGCCTCCTGAGGTCCCTGTTCGGTCGCCACCGGCCGGGGACCAGCCCCAACTGATCCAGGGTATTCGAAGGAGAGATGGCCTAGGCGACTATTTATATGCTAATCAGAGATGTCAAGAATGATAGTATGAGGAGAGCTCGGTAGGAAAATTTGGTGGAGAAAAGAGACTGAGTAGCTTGGTTTACGCGGAAGACCAATCAAACTTCAAGACAAGAAGTTTGCACCACTTACGTAGGCCGCAGGCGCCCTCTCGAATAGCGAAAGGTGCCTCACCCTAGACACCTTCTCGAGTGGGTCTTAGCAGCCCAGGCATAATTAGTAAGCGTGGTGGGTTCCGCGCTCCAGATGGAGACTCAGCTGGAAGTTAAAGGGAAGAATGACAAGGAACTTTATGAATTGGAGCTGTAAGTTAACTCTTTGACAGAGAGAGCGAGATGGTGGTGGGGGACAGCCCCCAGTGAAATCAGAGGTGAGAGCACAAAGCAATACAGTAGGCAGACTCCGGTTTTTTTGGGGGGGAGATGCTCGAGAATATCCGGGTGGACTCCTGAGGCTCGATCCCGCATTTGCGTATGCCGAGCCTCCTTCCTCATGACCTTTGTCCAGAGTGGAATGCCTCCCCGGCTCCCGGCACATGATCAGTGCATGCTCAGTCACGATATCAGTGCCTGCTCAGCCACGTGATCACTGACGGCACAGTCACGTGATCAGCGCCTCTCAGTCACGTGATCACCGGATGATAAACACGTGATCAGTGAACGACCAGCCACGTGATCACTGCATGGACAGTCAGGTGGTCAGTTCCTGATCAGCCACCTGATCAGTGCGTGCACAGTCCCGTGATCAGCGCCTGTCAGTCACTGATCACTGCCTGATAAACACGTGATCAGTGCCCGAACAGCCACGTCATCAGTGCATGCGCAGTCACGTGATCAGTGCATGATAGCCACGTGATCAGTGCGTGCACAGTCCCATGATCAGCGCCTGTCAGTCACTGATCATTGCCTGATAAACAGGTGATCAGTGCATGATGAGCCATCTGATCAGTGCCTGATCAGCCACGTCATCAGTGCATGCGCAGTCACGTCATCAGTGCATGATAGCCAAGTGATCAGTGCATGCTCAGTCACGTGATCTGGACTTGATCAGCCACGTGATCAGTGCCTGCAGAGTCACGTGATCAGGGCCTGCTGAGCTGCGTGATTCCTGCCGGCTCATGTGCATGACAATTGACATCTGAGCTGCGTGATTCCTGTCGGCCCATCTGCTTGACAATTGCCAGCTGAGCTGCGTGATTCCTGTCGGCTCATCTGCTTGACAATTGCCAGCTGAGCTGCGTGATTCCTGCCTGGTCACGTGCTTGATTATTGCCAGTTGAGCAGCATGATTCGTCACTGCTGAGCTCCATGCTTATTGCCTGCTGATTGTGTGGTTCGTGTCTGCTCAGCTCTTTGAGTATTGCCTCCTGAGGTCCCTGTTCGGTCGCCACCGGCCGGGGACCAGCCCCAACTGATCCAGGGTATTCGAAGGAGAGATGGCCTAGGCGACTATTTATATGCTAATCAGAGATGTCAAGAATGATAGTATGAGGAGAGCTCGGTAGGAAAATTTGGTGGAGAAAAGAGACTGAGTAGCTTGGTTTACGCGGAAGACCAATCAAACTTCAAGACAAGAAGTTTGCACCACTTACGTAGGCCGCAGGCGCCCTCTCGAATAGCGAAAGGTGCCTCACCCTAGACACCTTCTCGAGTGGGTCTTAGCAGCCCAGGCATAATTAGTAAGCGTGGTGGGTTCCGCGCTCCAGATGGAGACTCAGCTGGAAGTTAAAGGGAAGAATGACAAGGAACTTTATGAATTGGAGCTGTAAGTTACCTCTTTGACAGAGAGAGCGAGATGGTGGTGGGGGACAGCCCCCAGTGAAATCAGAGGTGAGAGCACAAAGCAATACAGTAGGCAGACTCCGGTTTTTTTGGGGGGAGATGCTCGAGAATATCCGGGTGGACTCCTGAGGCTCGATCCCGCATTTGCGTATGCCGAGCCTCCTTCCTCATGACCTGTGTCCAGAGTGGAATGCCTCCCCGGCTCCCGGCACATGATCAGTGCATGCTCAGTCACGATATCAGTGCCTGCTCAGCCACGTGATCACTGACGGCACAGTCACGTGATCAGCGCCTCTCAGTCACGTGATCACCGGATGATAAACACGTGATCAGTGAACGACCAGCCACGTGATCACTGCATGGACAGTCAGGTGGTCAGTTCCTGATCAGCCACCTGATCAGTGCGTGCACAGTCCCGTGATCAGCGCCTGTCAGTCACTGATCACTGCCTGATAAACACGTGATCAGTGCCCAATCAGCCACGTCATCAGTGCATGCGCAGTCACGTGATCAGTGCATGATAGCCACGTGATCAGTGCGTGCACAGTCCCATGATCAGCGCCTGTCAGTCACTGATCATTGCCTGATAAACACGTGATCAGTGCATGATGAGCCATGTGATCAGTGCCCGATCAGCCACGTCATCAGTGCATGCGCAGTCACGTCATCAGTGCATGATAGCCAAGTGATCAGTGCATGCTCAGTCACGTGATCTGGACTTGATCAGCCACGTGATCAGTGCCTGCAGAATCACGTGATCAGGGCCTGCAGAGCTGCGTGATTCCTGCCGGCTCATCTGCATGACAATTGACATCTGAGCTGCGTGATTCCTGTCGGCCCATCTGCTTGACAATTGCCAGCTGAGCTGCGTGATTCCTGTCGGCTCATCTGCTTGACAATTGCCAGCTGAGCTGCGTGATTCCTGCCTGGTCACGTGCTTGATTATTGCCAGTTGAGCAGCATGATTCGTCACTGCTGAGCTCCATGCTTATTGCCTGCTGATTGCGTGGTTCGTGTCTGCTCAGCTCTTTGAGTATTGCCTCCTGAGGTCCCTGTTCAGTCGCCACCTGCCAGGGACCAGCCCCAACTGATCCAGGGTATTCGAAGGAGAGATGGCCTAGGCGACTCTTTATATGCTAATCGGAGATGTCAAGAATAATAGTATGAGGAGAGCTCAGTAGGAAAATTCGGTGGAGAAAAGAGACTGAGTAGCTTGGTTTACGCGGAAGACCAATCAAACTTCAAGACAAGAAGTTTGCACCACGTACGTAGGCCGCAGGTGCCCTCTCGAATAGCGAAAGGTGCCTCACACTAGACACCTTCTCGAGTGGGTCTTAGCAGCCCAGGCATAATTAGTAAGCATGGTGGGTTCCGCGCTCCAGATGGAGACTCAGCTGGAAGTTAAAGGGAAGAATGACAAGGAACTTTATGAATTGGAGCTGTAAGTTAACTCTTTGACAGAGAGAGCGAGATGGTGGTGGGGGACAGCCCCCAGTGAAATCAGAGGTGAGAGCACAAAGCAATACAGTAGGCAGACTCTGGTTTTTTTTGGGGGGGAGATGCTCGAGAATATCCGGGTGGACTCCTGAGGCTCGATCCCGCATTTGCGTATGCCGAGCCTCCTTCCTCATGACCTTTGTCCAGAGTGGAATGCCTCCCCGGCTCCCGGCACATGATCAGTGCATGCTCAGTCACGATATCAGTGCCTGCTCAGCCACGTGATCACTGACGGCATAGTCACGTGATCAACGCCTCTCAGTCACTTGATTACCGTATGATAAACACGTGATCAGTGAACGACCAGCCACGTGATCACTGCATGCGCGGTCAGGTGGTCAGTTCCTGATCAGCCACCTGATCAGTGCGTGCACAGTCCCCTGATCAGCGCCTGTCAGTCACTGATCACTGCCTGATAAACACGTGATCAGTGCCCGAACAGCCACGTCATCAGTGCATGCGAAGTCACGTCATCAGTGCATGATAGCCACGTGATCAGTGCGTGCACAGTCCCATGATGAGCGCCTGTCAGTCACTGATCATTGCCTGATAAACACGTGATCAGTGCATGATGAGCCATGTGATCAGTGCCCGATCAGCCACGTCATCAGTGCATGCGCAGTCACGTCATCAGTGCATGATAGCCACGTGATCAGTGCATGTTCAGTCACGTGATCTGGACTTGATCAGCCACGTGATCAGTGCCTGCAGAGTCACGTGATCAGGGCCTGCTGAGCTGCGTGATTCCTGCCGGCTCATCTGCTTGACAATTGCCAGCTGAGCTGCGTGATTCCTGCCTGGTCACGTGCTTGATTATTGCCAGTTGAGCAGCATGATTCGTCACTGCTGAGCTCCATGCTTATTCCCTGCTGATTGCGTGGTTCGTGTCTGCTCAGCTCTTTGAGTATTGCCTCCTGAGGTCCCTGTTCGGTCGCCACCTCCCGGGGACCAGCCCCAACTGATCCAGGGTATTCGAAGGAGAGATGGCCTAGGCGACTCTTTATATGCTAATCGGGATGTCAAGAATAATAGTATGAGGAGAGCTCAGTAGGAAAATTCGGTGGAGAAAAGAGACTGAGTAGCTTGGTTTACGCGGAAGACCAATCAAACTTCAAGACAAGAAGTTTGCACCACGTACGTAGGCCACAGGTGCCCTCTCGAATAGCGAAAGGTGCCTCACACTAGACACCTTCTCGAGTGGGTCTTAGCAGCCCAGGCATAATTAGTAAGCATGGTGGGTTCCGCGCTCCAGATGGAGACTCAGCTGGAAGTTAAAGGGAAGAATGACAAGGAACTTTATGAATTGGAGCTGTAAGTTAACTCTTTGACAGAGAGAGCGAGATGGTGGTGGGGGACAGCCCCCAGTGAAATCAGAGGTGAGAGCACAAAGCAATACAGTAGGCAGACTCTGGTTTTTTTTTGGGGGGAGATGCTCGAGAATATCCGGGTGGACTCCTGAGGCTCGATCCCGCATTTGCGTATGCCGAGCCTCCTTCCTCATGACCTTTGTCCAGAGTGGAATGCCTCCCCGGCTCCCGGCACATGATCAGTGCATGCTCAGTCACGATATCAGTGCCTGCTCAGCCACGTGATCACTGACGGCATAGTCACGTGATCAACGCCTCTCAGTCACTTGATTACCGTATGATAAACACGTGATCAGTGAACGACCAGCCACGTGATCACTGCATGCGCGGTCAGGTGGTCAGTTCCTGATCAGCCACCTGATCAGTGCGTGCACAGTCCCCTGATCAGCGCCTGTCAGTCACTGATCACTGCCTGATAAACACGTGATCAGTGCCCGAACAGCCACGTCATCAGTGCATGCGCAGTCACGTCATCAGTGCATGATAGCCACGTGATCAGTGCGTGCACAGTCCCATGATCAGCGCCTGTCAGTCACTGATCATTGCCTGATAAACACGTGATCAGTGCATGATGAGCCATGTGATCAGTGCCCGATCAGCCACGTCATCAGTGCATGCGCAGTCACGTCATCAGTGCATGATAGCCACGTGATCAGTGCATGTTCAGTCACGTGATCTGGACTTGATCAGCCACGTGATCAGTGCCTGCAGAGTCACGTGATCAGGGCCTGCTGAGCTGCGTGATTCCTGCCGGCTCATCTGCTTGACAATTGCCAGCTGAGCTGCATGATTCCTGCCTGGTCACGTGCTTGATTATTGCCAGTTGAGCAGCATGATTCGTCACTGCTGAGCTCCATGCTTATTGCCTGCTGATTGCGTGGTTCGTGTCTGCTCAGCTCTTTGAGTATTGCCTCCTGAGGTCCCTGTTCGGTCGCCACCTCCCGGGGACCAGCCCCAACTGATCCAGGGTATTCGAAGGAGAGATGGCCTAGGCGACTCTTTATATGCTAATCGGGATGTCAAGAATAATAGTATGAGGAGAGCTCAGTAGGAAAATTCGGTGGAGAAAAGAGACTGAGTAGCTTGGTTTACGCGGAAGACCAATCAAACTTCAAGACAAGAAGTTTGCACCACGTACGTAGGCCGCAGGTGCCCTCTCGAATAGCGAAAGGTGCCTCACACTAGACACCTTCTCGAGTGGGTCTTAGCAGCCCAGGCATAATTAGTAAGCGTGGTGGGTTCTGCGCTCCAGATGGAGACTCAGCTGGAAGTTAAAGGGAAGAATGACAAGGAACTTTATGAATTGGAGCTGTAAGTTAACTCTTTGACAGAGAGAGCGAGATGGTGGTGGGGGACAGACCCCAGTGAAATCAGAGGTGAGAGCACAAAGCAATACAGTAGGCAGACTCCGGTTTTTTTGGGGGGAGATGCTCGAGAATATCCGGGTGGACTCCTGAGGCTCGATCCCGCATTTGCGTATGCCGAGCCTCCTTCCTCATGACCTTTGTCCAGAGTGGAATGCCTCCCCGGCTCCCGGCACATGATCAGTGCATGCTCAGTCACGATATCAGTGCCTGCTCAGCCACGTGATCACTGACGGCACAGTCACGTGATCAGCGCCTCTCAGTCACGTGATCACCGGATGATAAACACGTGATCAGTGAACGACCAGCCACGTGATCACTGCATGCGCAGTCAGGTGGTCAGTTCCTGATCAGCCACCTGATCAGTGCGTGCACAGTCCCCTGATCAGCGCCTGTCAGTCACTGATCACTGCCTGATAAACACGTGATCAGTGCCCGAACAGCCACGTCATCAGTGCATGCGCAGTCACGTGATCAGTGCATGATAGCCACGTGATCAGTGCGTGCACAGTCCCATGATCAGCGACTGACAGTCACTGATCATTGCCTGATAAACACGTGATCAGTGCATGATGAGCCATGTGATCAGTGCCCGATCAGCCACGTCATCAGTGAATGCGCAGTCACGTCATCAGTGCATGATAGCCACGTGATCAGTTCATGCTCAGTCACGTGATCTGGACTTGATCAGCCACGTGATCAGTGCCTGCAGAGTCACGTGATCAGGGCCTGCTGAGCTGCGTGATTCCTGCTGGCTCATCTGCTTGACAATTGCCAGCTGAGCTGCGTGATTTCTGCCTGGTCACGTGCTTGATTATTGCCAGTTGAGCAGCATGATTCGTCACTGCTGAGCTCCATGCTTATTGCCTGCTGATTGCGTGGTTCGTGTCTGCTCAGCTCTTTGAGTATTGCCTCCTGAGGTCCCTGTTCGGTCGCCACCTCCCGGGGACCAGCCCCAACTGATCCAGGGTATTCGAAGGAGAGATGGCCTAGGCGACTCTTTATATGCTAATCGGGATGTCAAGAATAATAGTATGAGGAGAGCTCAGTAGGAAAATTCGGTGGAGAAAAGAGACTGAGTAGCTTGGTTTACGTGGAAGACCAATCAAACTTCAAGACAAGAAGTTTGCACCACGTACGTAGGCCGCAGGTGCCCTCTCGAATAGCGAAAGGTGCCTCACACTAGACACCTTCTCGAGTGGGTCTTAGCAGCCCAGGCATAATTAGTAAGCGTGGTGGGTTCCGCGCTCCAGATGGAGACTCAGCTGGAAGTTAAAGGGAAGAATGACAAGGAACTTTATGAATTGGAGCTGTAAGTTAACTCTTTGACAGAGAGAGCGAGATGGTGGTGGGGGACAGCCCCCAGTGAAATCAGAGGTGAGAGCACAAAGCAATACAGTAGGCAGACTCCGGTTTTTTTGGGGGGGAGATGCTCGAGAATATCCGGGTGGACTCCTGAGGCTCGATCCCGCATTTGCGTATGCCGAGCCTCCTTCCTCATGACCTTTGTCCAGAGTGGAATGCCTCCCCGGCTCCCGGCACATGATCAGTGCATGCTCAGTCACGATATCAGTGCCTGCTCAGCCACGTGATCACTGACGGCACAGTCACGTGATCAGCGCCTCTCAGTCACGTGATCACCGGATGATAAACACGTGATCAGTGAACGACCAGCCACGTGATCACTGCATGCGCAGTCAGGTGGTCAGTTCCTGATCAGCCACCTGATCAGTGCGTGCACAGTCCCCTGATCAGCGCCTGTCAGTCACTGATCACTGCCTGATAAACACGTGATCAGTGCCCGAACAGCCACGTCATCAGTGCATGCGCAGTCACGTGATCAGTGCATGATAGCCACGTGATCAGTGCATGATAGCCACGTGAACAGTGCATGATCAGTCACGTGATCAGTGCATGATCAGCCACGTGATTAGTGCATGATGAGGCACGTGATCAGTATGACCAGTCAAGTGATCAGTGCATGATAGCCACGTGATCAGTGCATGATCAGTCACGTGATCAGTGCATGGTCAGTCACGTTACCAGTACTTGGTAGCTACGTGATCATTGCATGGTCAGCCACATGAGTAGTGCATGATCAGCCACGTGATCAGTGCATAATCAGTCACGTGTTCAGTGCATGGTCAGTCACGTCATCAGTGCATGATCATCCACGTGATCAGTGCATGTGGAGTCATGTAGTCAATGCATGATAGCGCCGTAATCAGTGCACGATCAGTCCCGTGATGAGTGTATGATCAGTGAAGCGATCAGTGCAAGATAGCTACGTGATCAGTGCATGATCAGTCGCATGATCAGTGCATGATCAGCCACGTCATCAGTGCATGATAGCCACGTGAGCAGGGCATACAATTACGTGATCAGTGCATGCGCAGTCACGTGATCAGTGCATGAGAGCCACGTGATCAGCGCATGATCATTCACGTGAAAGGTGTGTGATCAGCGACTTGAATAGTGCATGCTCAGTCACGTGATTAGGGCCTGCTGAGCTACGTGATTACTGTCTGCTCCTCTGCTTGACAATTGCCAGCTGAGCTGCATGATTCCTGCCTGCTCATCTACTTGATTATTCCCAGGTGAGCAGCATGATTTCTCAGAGGTGAGTTCCATGATTATAGCCTGATGACTGATTCCTGCCAACTCAGCTCTTTGTTCATTGCCTGCAGATGCACATGATCAGTGTGTGACACCAAACATGATCAGCACATGATCAGTCACATGATCAATGCATGATAAGCCAGGTGATCAGTGCATGATCAATTACGTGATCATTGCATGATCAGCCACGTGAGCAGTGCATGATAGCCACGTGATCACTGCATGATCAGTCACATGATCACTGCATGATCAGACACTTGTTCAGTGCATGATCAGCCACGTGATCAGTGCATGATAAATTACGTCTTCAGTGCATGATCACTCACGGGACCAGTACATGGCAGCTACATGATCATTGCATGTTCAGCCACGTGATCAGTGCATGATCAATTACATGATCAGTGCATGATCAGTTACGTGAGCAGTGTATGATCAGCCATGTGATCAGTGCATGGTCACACACGTGAACAGTGTATGATCAGCCACGTGATCAGTGCATGATATCCAAGTGATCAGTGCATGATCAATCACGTGATCAGTGTATGATCAGCCACGTGAACAGTGCATGCTCAGTCACGTGATCAGTGCATGATAGCCACGTGATCAGTGCATGATCAGTCACGTGATACGTGTGTGATCAGCCACGTGATCAGTGCATGATGAGTCAGGTGATCAGTGGAGGATTAATTACGTGATTAGTGCATGATCAGTCACGTGACCAGTACATGGTTGCTACGTGATCACTGCATGATCAGCCACGTGAGCAGTGCATGATAGCCACGTGATCAGTGCATGATCAGTCAGGTGATCAGTACATGATCAATCAACTGAACAGTGCATGCTCATTTACGTGATCTGAGAATGATCAGTCATGTGACCAGTATTTGGTAGCTACGTGAACATTGCATGACCAGCCAGGTGAGAAGTGCATGAGAGCCACGTGATGTGTGCATGATCAGTTACGTGAGCAGAGTATGATCAGCCACGTGATCAGTGCATGGGTGCCACGTGATCAGTGCATGATCAGTCACGTGACAGGTGTGTGGTAAGCCACGTGAACAGTGCATGTTCAGCCACGTGATCAGTGCATGATATCCACGTGATCAGTGCATGATCAGTTACGTGAACAGTGTATCATCAGCCACGTGAGGAGTGCATGGTCAGACACGTGAAGTGTGTATGATCAAACACGTGATCAGTGCATGATATTCACGTGATCAGTGCATGATGAGTCTCGTAAACAGTGCATGATCAGTCACGTGATCAGTGCATGTTCAGTCACGTGATCAGTGCATGATCAGTCACGTGACCAGTACATGGTAGCTGCGTGAACATTGCATGATCAGCCAAGTTAGCAGTGCATGATAGCCACGTGATCAGTGCATGATCAGTCACGTGATCAGTGCATGATTATTCACGTGTTCAGTGCATGATCAATTACGTGATCAGTGCATGATCAGCCACGTGATTAGTGCATGATGAGGCACGTGATCAGTATGACCAGCCAAGTGATCAGTGCATGATAGCCACGTGATCAGTGCATGATCAGTCACGTGATCAGTGCATGGTCAGTCACGTTACCAGTACATGGTAGCTACGTGATCATTGCATGGTCAGCCACATGAGTAGTGCATGATCAGCCACGTGATCAGTGCATAATCAGTCACGTGTTCAGTGCATGGTCAGTCACATGATCAGTGCATGATCAGCCACGTCATCAGTGCATGATAGCCACGTGAGCAGGGCATACAATTACGTGATCAGTGCATGCGCAATCACGTGATCAGTGCATGAGAGCCACGTGATCAGTGCATGATCATTCACGTGAAAGGTGTGTGATCAGCGACGTGAACAGTGCATGCTCAGTCACGTGATTAGGGCCTGCTGAGCTGCGTGATTACTGTCTGCTCATCTGCTTGACAATTGCCAGCTGAGCTGCACGATTCCTGCCTGTCATCTCCTTGACAATTGCCACCTGTGCTGCATAATTCCTATCTGCTCATCTACTTGATTATTGCCAGGTGAGCAGCATGATTTCTCAAAGCTGAGTTCCATGATTATAGCCTGATGACTGATTCCTGCCTACTCAGCTTTGTTCATTGCCTGCAGATGCACATGAATAGTGTTTGACACCAAAAATGATCAGCACATGATCAGTCACATGATCAATACATGATAAGCCAGGTAATCAGTGCATGATAATTACGTGATCATTGCATGATCAGCCACGTGAGCAGTGCATGATAGCCACCTGATCAGTGCATGATCAGTCACATGATCACTGCATGATCAGTCACTTGTTCAGTGCATGATCAGCCACGTGATCAGTGCATGATAAATTACGTCTTCAGTGCATGATCACTCACGGGACCAGTACATGGTAGCTACATAATCATTGCATGTTCAGCCACGTGATCAGTGCATGATCAATTACGTGATCAGTGCATGATCAGTTACATGAGCAGTGTATGATCAGCCATGTGATCAGTGCATGGTCAGACACGTGAACAGTGTATGATCAGCCACGTTATCAGTGCATGATATCCAAGTGATCAGTGCATGATCAATCACGTGATCAGTGTATGATCAGCCACGTGAACAGTGCATGCTCAGTCACGTGATCAGGGCCTGCTGAGCTGCGTGATTCCTGTCTGCTCATCTGCTTGGCAATTGCCAGCTGAGCTGCATGATTCCTGCCTGTCATCTGCTTGACAATTGCCAGCTGTGCTGTGTAATTCCTGCCTGCTCAGCTGCTTGATTATTGCCAGCTGAGCAGCATGATTCCTCACAGCTGAGTTCCATGATTATTGCCTGCTGACTGTTTGATTCGTGCCTACTCAGCTCTTTGTTTATTGCCTCCAGAGGCACAGGATCAGTGTATGAAAGCAAACATGATCAGCGCATGATCAGTCACATGATCAGCGCCATTAAGTCACGTGATCACTACATGATAGTTATGTGAACAGTCCATGCTCAGTCAGGGTAGCAGTGCATGATCAGCCACGTGATTAGTGCATGATAGCCACGTGATCATTGCATGATAGCCACATGATGATGTGCATGATCAGCCAGGTGATCAGTACATGATAGCTAAGTAATCAGTTCATGATTAGTCACCTGATCTGTGCATGACCAGGCAGGTGATCAGTGTATGATCAGCCACGTTAACAATGCAATATAGCCACGTGATCAGTGCATGATCAGTCACCTGATGGGTGTATGATCATTCACGTGACCGGTACATGGTAGCTATATGATCAGTGTATGACCAGCCATGTGATAAGTGCATGATAGCCACGTGATCAGGGCATGATCAGCCACGTGATCAGAGCACGATCAGTCACGTGATCAGTGCATGATCAGCCACATGATCAGTGCATGATCAATTACATCATCAGTGCATGATCAGTCACGTGACCAGTACATGGTAGCTGCGTGAACATTGCATGATCAGCCAAGTTAGCAGTGCATGATAGCCACGTGATCAGTGCATGATCAGTCACGTGATCAGTGCATGATTATTCACGTGTTCAGTGCATGATCAATTACGTGATCAGTGCATGATCAGTCACGTGACGAGTACATGGTAGCTACGTGATCACTGCATGATCAGCCACGTGATCAGTGCATGATAGCCACTTGATCAGTGCATGATAGCCACGTGATCAGTGCATGATCAGTCATGTGATACGTGTGTGATCAGCCACGTGATCAGTGCATGATAGCCACGTGATCAGTGCATGATCAGTCACGTGATACGTGTGTGATCAGCCACGTGATCAGTGCATGATGAGTCAGGTGATCAGTGGAGGATTAATTACGTGATTAGTGCATGATCAGTCACGTGACCAGTACATGGTTGCTACGTGATCATTGCATGATCAGCCACGTGAGCAGTGCATGATAGCCACGTGATCAGTGCATGATCAGTCAGGTGATCAGTACATGATCAGTCAACTGAACAGTGCATGCTCATTTACGTGATCTGAGAATGATCAGTCATGTGACCATTATATGGTAGCTACGTGAACATTGCATGACCAGCCAGGTGAGAAGTGCATGAGAGCCACGTGATGTGTGCATGATAAGTTACGTGAGCAGAGTATGATCAGCCACGTGTTCAGTGCATGGGTGCCACGTGATCAGTGCATGATCAGTCACGTGACAGGTGTGTGGTAAGCCACGTGAACAGTGCATGTTCAGCCACGTGATCAGTGCATAATATCCACGTGATCAGTGCATGATCAGTTACGTGAACAGTGTATCATCAGCCACGTGAGCAGTGCATGGTCAGACACGTGAACAGCCTATGATCAAACACGTGATCAGTGCATGATATCCACGTTATCAGTGCATGATGAGTCTCGTGAACAGTGCATGATCAGTCACGTGATCAGTGCATGATCAGTCACGTGATCAGTGCATGATCAGTCACGTGACCAGTACATGGTAGCTGCGTGAACATTGCATGATCAGCCAAGTTAGCAGTGCATGATAGCCACGTGATCAGTGCATGATCAGTCACGTGAGCAGTGTATGATCAGCCATGTGATCAGTGCATGGTCAGACACGTGAACAATGTATGATCAGCCACGTGATCAGTGCATGATATCCAAGTGATCAGTGCATGATCAATCACGTGATCAGTGTATGATCAGCCAGGTGAACAGTGCATGCTCAGTCACGTGATCAGGGCCTGCTGAGCTGCGTGATTCCTGTCTGCTCATCTGCTTGACAATTGCCAGCTGAGCTGCATGATTCCTGCCTGTCATCTGCTTGACAATTGCCAGCTGTGCTGTGTAATTCCTGCCTGCTCAGCTGCTTGATTATTGCCAGCTGAGCAGCATGATTCCTCACAGCTGAGTTCCATGATTTTTGCCTGCTGACTGTTTGATTCGTGCCTACTCAGCTCTTTTTTTATTTTCTCTAGAGGCACAGGATCAGTGTATGAAAGCAAACATGATCAGCGCATGATCAGTCACATGAGCAGCGCCATTAAGTCACGTGATCACTACATGATAGTTGTGTGATCAGTCCATGCTCAGTCAGGGTAGCAGTGAATGATCAGCCACGTGATCAGTGCATGATAGCCACGTGATCATTGCATGATAGCCACATGATCATGTGCATGATCAGCCAGGTGATCAGTACATGATAGCTAAGTAATCAGTTCATGATTAGTCACCTGATCTGTGCATGACGAGGCAGGTGATCAGTGTATGTTCAGCCACGTTAACAATGCAATATAGCCACGTGATCAGTGCATGATCAGTAACCTGATGGGTGTATGATCATTCACGTGACCGGTACATGGTAGCTATATGATCAGTGTATGACCAGCCATGTGATAAGTGCATGAGAGCCACGTGATCAGGGCATGATCAGCCACGTGAACAGTGCACGATCAGTCACGTGATCAGTGCATGATCAGCCACATGATCAGTGCATGATCAATTACGTCATCAGTGCATGATCAGTCCCGTGACCAGTATATGGTAGCTGGGTGAACATTGCATGATCAGCCAATTTAGCAGTGCATGATAGCCACGTGATCAGTGCATGATCAGTCACGTGTTCAGTGCATGATCAATTACGTGATCAGTGTATGATCAGTCACGTGACCAGTACATGGTAGCTACGTAATTATTGCATGATCAGCCACGTGATCAGTGCATGATAGCCACGTGATCAGTGCATGATCAGTCATGTGATCAGTGCATGATCAGCCACGTGATTAGTGCATGATGACGCACGTGATCAGTATGACCAGCCAAGTGATCAGTGCATGATAGCAACGTGATCAGTGCATGATCAGTCACGTGATCAGTGCATGGTCAGTCACGTGACCAGTACATGGTAGCTACGTGATCAGTGCATGATAGCCACGTGATCAGTGCATGATAGCCACGTGATCAGTGCATGATCAGTCATGTGATCAGTGCATGATCAGCCACGTGATTAGTGCATGATAGCCACGTGATCAGTGCATGATCAGTCATGTGATCATTGCATGATCAGCCACGTGATCAGTGCATGATAGCCAGCTGATCAGTGCATGATAGCCACGTGATCAGTGCATGATCACTCATGTGATCAGTGCATGATCACTCATGTGATCAGTGCATGATCAGCCACGTGATTAGTGCATGATCAGTCATGTGATCAGTGCATGATCAGCCACGTGATTAGTGCATGATGAGGCAGGTGATCAGTATGACCAGCCAAGTGATCAGTGCATGATAGCCACGTGATCAGTGCATGATCAGTCACGTGATCATTGCATGATCAGCCACGTAATCTGTGCATGATAGCCACGTGATCAGTGCATGATAGCCACGTGATCAGTGCATGATCAGCCAAGTGATTAGTGCATGATGAGGCACGTGATCAGTATGACCAGTCAAGTGATCAGTGCATGATAGCCACGTGATCAGTGCATGATAGCCACGTGATCAGTGCATGATCAGTCATGTGATCAGTGCATAATCAGCCACGTGATTAGTGCATGATGAGGCACGTGATCAGTATGACCCGCCAAGTGATCAGTGCATGACAGCCACGTGATAAGTGCATGATCAGTCACGTGATCCTTGCATGATCAGCCACGTAATCTGTGCATGATAGCCACGTGATCAGTGCATGATAGCCCCGTGATCAGTGCATGATCTGTCACGTGATCAGTGCATGATCAGCCACGTGATTAGTGCATGATGAGGCACGTGATCAGTATGACCAGTCAAGTGATCAGTGCATGATAGCCACGTGATCAGTGCATGATCAGTCACGTGATCAGTGCATGGTCAGTCACGTGAGCAGTACATGGTAGTTACGTGATCATTGCATGATCAGCCACATGAGTAGTGCATGATCAGCCACGTGATCAGTGCATAATCAGTCACGTGTTCAGTGCATGGTCAGTCACGTGATCAGTGCATGATCATCCACGTGATCAGTGCATGTGGAGTCATGTAGTCAATGCATGATAGCGCCGTAATCAGTGCACGATCAGTCCCATGATGAGTGTATGATCAGCCAAGTGATCAGTGCAAGATAGCTACGTGATCAGTGCATGATCAGGCACATGATCAGTGTATGATCAGCCACGTCATCAGTGCATGATAGCCACGTGAGCAGGGCATACAATTACATGATCAGTGCATGCGCAATCACGTGATCAGTGCATGAGAGCCACGTGATCAGTGCATGATCATTCACGTGATCAGTGTGTGATCAGCCACGTGAACAGTGCATGCTCAGTCACGTGATCAGGGCCTGCTGAGCTGCGTGATTACTGTCTGCTCATCTGCTTGACAATTGCGAGCTGAGCTGCACGATTCCTGTCTGTCATCTGCTTGACAATTGCCACCTGTGCTGCGTAATTCCTGCCTGCTCATCTACTTGATTATTGCCAGCTGAGCAGCATGATTTCTCAGAGCTGAGTTCCATGATTATAGCCTGCTGACTGATTCCTGCCTACTCAGCTCTTTGTTCATTGCCTCCAGATGCACATGATCAGTGTATGACACCAAACATGATCAGCACATGATCAGTCACATGATCAGTGCATGATAAGCCACGTGATCAGTGCATGATCAGTTACGTGATCAGTGCATGATCAGTTACGTGATCAGTGCATGATCAGCCACGTGATCAGTGCATGATCAGACACGTGAACAGTGTATGATCAGCCACGTGATCAGTGCATGATATCCAAGTGATCAGTGCATGATCAATCACGTGATCAGTGTATGATCAGCCACGTGAACAGTGCATGCTCAGTCACGTGATCAGGGCCTGCTGAACTGCGTGATTCCTGTCTGCTCATCTGCTTGACAATTGCCAGCTGAGCTGCATGATTCCTGCCTGTCATCTGCTTGACAATTGCCAGCTGTGCTGTGTAATTCCTGCCTGCTCAGCTGCTTGATTATTGCCAGCTGAGCAGCATGATTCCTCACAGCTGAGTTCCATGATTATTGCCTGCTGACTGTTTGATTCGTGCCTACTCAGCTCTTTGTTTATTGCCTCCAGAGGCACATGATCAGTGTATGATAGCAAACATGATCAGCGCATGATCAGTCACATGATCAGTGCCATTAAGTCACGTGATCACTACATGATAGTCATGTGATCAGTCCATGCTCAGTCACGGTATCAGTGCATGATCAGCCACGTGATCAGTGCATGATACCACGTGATCAGTGCATGATCAGCCACGTGATCAGTGCATGATAGCTACGTGATCAGTGCATGATCAGTCACGTGATCAGTGCATGATCAGTCACGTGATCAGTGCATGATCAGCCACGTGATCAGTGCATGATAGCCACGTGATCAGTGCATGATCAGTCACGTGATCAGTGCATGATCAGTCACGTGACAGTACATGGTAGCTACGTGATCATTGCATGATCAGCCACGTGATCAGTGCATGATAGCCACGTGATCAGTGCATGATCAGTCACGTGATCAGTGCATGATCAGTCACGTGATCAGTGCATGATCAGCCACGTGATCAGTGCATGATAGCCACGTGATCAGTGCATGATCAGTTACGTGATCAGTGCATGATCAGCCACGTGATCAGTGCATGATCAGACACGTGATCAGTGTATGATCAGCCACGTGATCAGTGCATGATATCCACGTGATCAGTGCATGATCAGTCACGTGATCAGTGTATGATCAGCCACGTGAACAGTGCATGCTCAGTCACGTGATCAGGGCCTGCTGAGCTGCGTGATTACTGTCTGCTCATCTGCTTGACAATTGCCAGCTGAGCTGCATGATTCCTGCCTGTCATCTGCTTGACAATTGCCAGCTGTGCTGCGTAATTCCTGCCTGCTCAGCTGCTTGATTATTGCCAGCTGAGCAGCATGATTCCTCACAGCTGAGTTCCATGATTATTGCCTGCTGACTGTTTGATTCGTGCCTACTCAGCTCTTTGTTTTTTGCCTCCAGAGGCACATGATCAGTGTATGATAGCAAACATGATCAGCGCATGATCAGTCACATGATCAGTGCCATTAAGTCACGTGATCACTACATGATAGTCATGTGATCAGTCCATGCTCAGTCACGGTATCAGTGCATGATCAGCCACGTGATCAGTGCATGATCAGCCACGTGATCAGTGCATGATAGCTATGTGATCAGTGCATGATTTGTCACGTGATCAGTGCATGATCAGGCACGTGATCAGTGCATGATCAGCCACGTGATCAGTGCATGATCAGTCACCTGATGGGTGTATGATCAGTCACGTGACCAGTACATGGTAGCTACATGATCATTGCATGATCAGCCACGTGAGTAGTGCATGATAGCCACGTGATCAGTGCATGATCAGTCACGTGATCAGTGCATGATCAGTCATTGATCAGTGCATGATCAGGCACGTGATCAGTGCATGATCAGCCACGTGATCAGTGCATGATAGCCACGTGATCAGTGCATGATCAGTCACGTGATCAGTGCATGATCAGTCACGTGATCAGTGCATGATCAGCCACGTGATCAGTGCATGATCAGCCACGTGATCAGTGCATGATCAATCACGTGATCAGTGCATGATCAGTCACGTGACAGTGCATGGTAGCTACGTGATCATTGCATGATCAGCCACGTGATCAGTGCATGAAGCCACGTGATCAGTGCATGATCAGTCACGTGATCAGTGCATGATCAGTCACGTGATCAGTGCATGATCAGTCACGTGATCAGTGCATGATCAATCACGTGATCAGTGCATGATCAGTCACGTGATCAGTGCATGATAGCTACGTGATCAGTGCATGATCAGCCACGTGATCAGTGCATGATAGCCACGTGATCAGTGCATGATCAGTCACATGATCAGTGCATGATCATCCACGTGATCAGTGCATGATCAGCATGTGATCAGTGCATGATATAGACGTGATCAGTGCATGATCAGTCACGTGATCAGTGCATGATCAGCCACGTGATCAGTGCATGATAGCCACGTGATCAGTGCATGATAGCCAGTGATCAGTGCATGATCAGTCACGTGATCAGTGCATGATCAGCCACGTGATCAGTGCATGATAGCCACTGATCAGTGCATGATCAGTCACGTGATCAGTGCATGATCAGTCACGTGATCAGTGCATGATCAGCCACGTGATCAGTGCATGATCAGCCACGTGATCAGTGCATGATCATCACGTGATCAGTGCATGATCAGTCACGTGATCAGTGCATGATCAGTCACGTGATCAGTGCATGATCAGCCACGTGATCAGTGCATGATAGCCACGTGATCAGTGCATGATCAGTCACGTGATCAGTGCATGATCAGTCACGTGATCAGTGCATGATCAGCCACGTGATCAGTGCATGATCAGCCAATGATCAGTGCATGATCAGCCACGTGATCAGTGCATGATCAGCCACGTGATCAGTGCATGATCAGTCACGTGATCAGTACATGATCAGTCACGTGAACAGTGCATGATCATTTACGTGATCAGTGCATGATCAGTCACGTGACCAGTATATGGTAGCTACGTGATCATTCCATGACGAGCCACGTGAGCAGTGCATGATAGCCACGTGATGTGTGCATGATCAGTTACGTGAGCAGAGTATGATCAGCCACGTGATCAGTGCATGAGTGCCACGTGATCAGTGCATGATATGTCACGTGACAGGTGTGTGATCAGCCACGTGAACAGTGCATGTTCAGCCACGTGATCAGTGCATGATAGCCACGTGATCAGTGCATGATCAGTTACGTGAGCAGTGTATGATCAGCCACGTGATCAGTGCATGGTCAGACACGTGAACAGTGTATGATCAGCCACGTGATCAGTGCATGATATCCAAGTGATCAGTGCATGATCAATCACGTGATCAGTGTATGATCAGCCACGTGAACAGTGCATGCTCAGTCACGTGATCTGGGCCTGCTGAGCTGCGTGATTACTGTCTGCTCATCTGCTTGACAATTGCCAGCTGAGCTGCACGATTCCTGCCTGTCATCTGCTTGACAATTGCCAGCTGTGCTGCGTAATTCCTGCCTGCTCAGCTGCTTGATTATTGCCAGCTGAGCAGCATGATTCCTCACAGCTGAGTTCCATGATTATTGCCTGCTGACTGTTTGATTCGTGCCTACTCAGCTCTTTGTTTATTGCCTCCAGAGGCACATGATCAGTGTATGATAGCAAACATGATCAGCGCATGATCAGTCACATGATCAGCGCCATTAAGTCACGTGATCACTACATGATAGTCATGTGATCAGTCCATGCTCAGTCACGGTATCAGTGCATGATCAGCCACGTGATCAGTGCATGATCTGTCACAAGATTAGTGTATGATCATCCACGTGATCAGTGCATGGGCAGTCATGTGATCAGTGCATGATATAGACGTGAACATTGCATGATCAGTCTCGTGATCAGTGCATGATAGCCACGTGATCAGTGCATGATCAGTCACCTGATGGGTGTATGATCATTCACGTGACCTGTACATGGTAGCTACATGATCATTGCATGATCAGCCACGTGAGAAGTGCATGATAGCCACGTGATCACTGCATGATCAGTCACGTGATCAGTGCATGATCAGTCATGTGACGAGTACATGGTAGCTGCGTGATCATGCATGATCAGCCACGTGAGCAGTGCATGATAGCCACGTGATCAGTGCATGATCAGACACGTGATCAGTGCATGATCAGTCACGTGATCAGTGCATGATCAGCCACGTGATCAGTGCATGATCAGGCACGTGATCAGTGTATATCAGCCACGTGATCAGTGCATGATAGCCACGTGATCAGTGCATGATCAGTCACGTGATCAGTGCATGATCAGTTACGTGATCAGTGCATGATCAGCCACGTGATCAGTGCATGATCAGCCACGTGATCAGTGCATGATCAATTACGTGATCAGTGCATGATCAGTCACGTGATCAGTACATGGTAGCTACGTGATCAGTGCATGATCAGCCACGTGATCAGTGCATGATAGCCACGTGATCAGTGCATGATAGCCACGTGATCAGTGCATGATCAGTCAGGTGATACGTGTGTGATCAGCCACGTGATCAGTGCATGATATCCACGTGATCAGTGCATGATAGCCACGTGATCAGTGCATGATAGCCACGTGATCAGTGCATGATCAGTCACGTGATCAGTGTGTGATCAGCCACGTGATCAGTGCATGATGTCACGTGATCAGTGCATGATCAATTACGTGATCAGTGCATGATCAGCCACGTGACCAGTGCATGGTTGCTACGTGATCAGTGCATGATCAGCCACGTGAGCAGTGCATGATAGCCACGTGATCAGTGCATGATAGCCACGTGATCAGTGCATGATCAGTCACGTGATCAGTGCATGATCAGTCACGTGATCAGTGCATGATCAGTCACTGATCAGTGCATGATCATTTACGTGATCAGTGCATGATCAGTCACGTGACCAGTATATGGTAGCTACGTGATCATTGCATGATCAGCCACGTGATCAGTGCATGATAGCCACGTGATCAGTGCATGATCAGTCACGTGATCAGTGTATGATCAGCCACGTGATCAGTGCATGAGTGCCACGTGATCAGTGCATGATCAGTCACGTGACAGTGCATGATCAGCCACGTGATCAGTGCATGATCAGTCACGTGATCAGTGCATGATCAGCCACGTGATCAGCCATGATCAGCCACGTGATCAGTGCATGATAGCCACGTGATCAGTGCATGATCAGTCACGTGATCAGTGCATGATCAGTCACGTGATCAGTGCATGATCAGTCACGTGATCAGTGCATGATCAGTCACGTGATCAGTGCATGATAGCTACGTGATCAGTGCATGATCAGCCACGTGATCAGTGCATGATAGCCACGTGATCAGTGCATGATCAGCCACGTGATCAGTGCATGATCAGCCACGTGATCAGTGCATGATCAGCCACGTGATCAGTGCATGATCAGTCACGTGATCAGTGCATGATCAGTCACGTGATCAGTACATGGTAGCTACGTGATCATTGCATGATCAGCCACGTGATCAGTGCATGATAGCCACGTGATCAGTGCATGATCAGTCACGTGATCAGTGCATGATCATCCACGTGATCAGTGCATGATAGTCATGTGATCAGTGCATGATATAGACGTGATCAGTGCATGATCAGTCACGTGATCAGTGCATGATCAGCCACGTGATCAGTGCATGATAGCCACGTGATCAGTGCATGATAGCCAGTGATCAGTGCATGATCAGTCACGTGATCAGTGCATGATCAGCCACGTGATCAGTGCATGATAGCCACTGATCAGTGCATGATCAGTCACGTGATCAGTGCATGATCAGTCACGTGATCAGTGCATGATCAGCCACGTGATCAGTGCATGATCAGTTACGTGATCAGTGCATGATCAGTCACGTGATCAGTGCATGATCAGTCACGTGATCAGTGCATGATCAGCCACGTGATCAGTGCATGATAGCCACGTGATCAGTGCATGATCAGTCACGTGATCAGTGCATGATCAGTCACGTGATCAGTGCATGATCAGCCACGTGATCAGTGCATGATCAGCCACGTGATCAGTGCATGATCAATCACGTGATCAGTGCATGATCAGCCACGTGATCAGTGCATGATCAGTCACGTGATCAGTGCATGATCAGCCACGTGATCAGTGCATGTGGATTCATGTGATCAGTGCATGATAGCCCGTGATCAGTGCATGATCAGTCCCGTGATCAGTGCATGATCAGCCACGTGATCAGTGCATGATAGCCACGTGATCAGTGCATGATCAGCCACGTGATCAGTGCATGATAGCCACGTGATCAGTGCATGACAATTACGTGATCAGTGCATGATCAGTCACGTGATCAGTGCATGATAGCCACGTGATCAGTGCATGATCAGTCACGTGATCAGTGTATGATCAGCCACGTGAACAGTGCATGCTCAGTCACGTGATCAGGGCCTGCTGAGCTGCGTGATTACTGTCTGCTCATCTGCTTGACAATTGCCAGCTGAGCTGCACGATTCCTGCCTGTCATCTGCTTGACAATTGCCAGCTGTGCTGCATAATTCCTGCCTGCTCATCTGCTTGATTATTGCCAGCTGAGCAGCATGATTTCTCACAGCTGAGTTCCATGATTATTGCCTGCTGACTGATTCCTGCCTACTCAGCTCTTTGTTCATTGCCTCCAGAGGCACATGATCAGTGTATGACACCAAACATGATCAGCACATGATCAGTCACATGATCAGTGCATGATAAGCCACGTGATCAGTGCATGATCAGTCACGTGATCAGTGCATGATCAGCACGTGATCAGTGCATGATAGCCACGTGATCAGTGCATGATCAGTCACGTGATCAGTGCATGATCAGTCACGTGATCAGTGCATGATCAGCCACGTGATCAGTGCATGATCAATTACGTGATCAGTGCATGATCAGTCACGTGATCAGTGCATGAAGCTACGTGATCAGTGCATGATCAGCCACGTGATCAGTGCATGATCAGCCACGTGATCAGTGCATGATCAGTCACGTGATCAGTGCATGATCAGCCACGTGATCAGTGCATGATCAGCCACGTGATCAGTGCATGATCAGTCACGTGATCAGTGCATGATAGCCACGTGATCAGTGCATGATCAGGCACGTGATCAGTGCATGATAGCCACGTGATCAGTGCATGATAGCCACGTGATCAGTGCATGATCAGTCATGTGATAGTGTGTGATCAGCCACGTGATCAGTGCATGATATCCACGTGATCAGTGCATGATAGCCACGTGATCAGTGCATGATAGCCACGTGATCAGTGCATGATCAGTCACGTGATCAGTGTGTGATCAGCCACGTGATCAGTGCATGATCAGTCACGTGATCAGTGCATGATCAATTACGTGATCAGTGCATGATCAGCCACGTGATCAGTGCATGGTTGCTACGTGATCAGTGCATGATCAGCCACGTGATCAGTGCATGATAGCCACGTGATCAGTGCATGATCAGCCACGTGATCAGTGCATGATCAGTCACGTGATCAGTGCATGATCAGTCACGTGATCAGTGCATGATCAGTCACTGATCAGTGCATGATCAGTTACGTGATCAGTGCATGATCAGTCACGTGATCAGTGCATGGTAGCTACGTGATCAGTGCATGATCAGCCACGTGATCAGTGCATGATAGCCACGTGATCAGTGCATGATCAGTCACGTGATCAGTGCATGATCAGCCACGTGATCAGTGCATGATGCCACGTGATCAGTGCATGATCAGTCACGTGATCAGTGCATGATCAGCCACGTGATCAGTGCATGATCAGTCACGTGAAGTGTGTGATCAGCCACGTGATCAGTGCATGATCAGCCACGTGATCAGTGCATGATAGCCACGTGATCAGTGCATGATCAGTCACGTGATCAGTGCATGATCAGTCACGTGATCAGTGCATGATCAGTCACGTGATCAGTGCATGATCAGTCACGTGATCAGTGCATGGTAGCTACGTGATCAGTGCATGATCAGCCACGTGATCAGTCATGATAGCCACGTGATCAGTGCATGATCAGCCACGTGATCAGTGCATGATCAGCCACGTGATCAGTATGATCAGCCACGTGATCAGTGCATGATAGCCACGTGATCAGTGCATGATCAGTCACGTGATCAGTGCATGATCAGTCACGTGATCAGTGCATGATCAGCCACGTGATCAGTGCATGATCAATTACGTGATCAGTGCATGATCAGTCACGTGATCAGTGCATGGTAGCTACGTGATCATTGCATGATCAGCCACGTGATCAGTGCATGATAGCCACGTGATCAGTGCATGATCAGCCACGTGATCAGTGCATGATCAGTCACGTGATCAGTGCATGATCAGCCACGTGATCAGTGCATGATAGCCACGTGATCAGTGCATGATCAGTTACGTGAGCAGTGTATGATCAGCCACGTGATCAGTGCATGGTCAGACACGTGAACAGTGTATGATCAGCCACGTGATCAGTGCATGATATCCAAGTGATCAGTGCATGATCATCACGTGATCAGTGTATGATCAGCCACGTGAACAGTGCATGCTCAGTCACGTGATCAGGGCCTGCTGAGCTGCGTGATTACTGTCTGCTCATCTGCTTGACAATTGCCAGCTGAGCTGCACGATTCCTGCCTGTCATCTGCTTGACAATTGCCACCTGTGCTGCGTAATTCCTGCCTGCTCAGCTGCTTGATTATTGCCAGCTGAGCAGCATGATTCCTCACA
The DNA here is from genome assembly GCF_032452875.1 of Bos javanicus. Classification (NCBI taxonomy): domain Eukaryota; kingdom Metazoa; phylum Chordata; class Mammalia; order Artiodactyla; family Bovidae; genus Bos; species Bos javanicus. The sequence continues at coordinate 529,094 of NW_026893659.1, forward strand.
GCTGAGTTCCATGATTATTGCCTGCTGACTGTTTGATTCGTGCCTACTCAGCTCTTTGTTTATTGCCTCCAGAGGCACATGATCAGTGTATGATAGCAAACATGATCAGCGCATGATCAGCGCCAATAAGTCACGTGATCACTACATGATAGTCATGTGATCAGTCCATGCTCAGTCACGGTATCAGTGCATGATCAGCCACGTGATCAGTGCATGATCAGCCACGTGATCAGTTCATGATAGCTGTGTGATCAGTGCATGATTTGTCACGTGATCAGTGCATGATCAGTCACGTGATCAGTGCATGATCAGCCACGTGATCAGTGCATGATCAGTCACCTGATGGGTGTATGATCAGTCACGTGACCAGTACATGGTAGCTACATGATCATTGCATGATCAGCCACGTGAGTAGTGCATGATAGCCACGTGATCAGTGCATGATCAGTCACGTGATCAGTGCATGATCAGTCATGTGATCAGTGCATGATCAGGCACGTGATCAGTGCATGATCAGCCACGTGATCAGTGCATGATAGCCACGTGATCAGTGCATGATCAGTCACGTGATCAGTGCATGATCAGCCACGTGATCAGTGCATGATCAGCCACGTGATCAGTGCATGATCAATTACGTGATCAGTGCATGATCAGTCACGTGATCAGTGCATGGTAGCTACGTGATCAGTGCATGATCAGCCACGTGATCAGTGCATGATAGCCACGTGATCAGTGCATGATCAGTCACGTGATCAGTGCATGATCATCCACGTGATCAGTGCATGATCAGTCACGTGATCAGTGCATGATATAGACGTGATCAGTGCATGATCAGTCACGTGATCAGTGCATGATCAGCCACGTGATCAGTGCATGATAGCCACGTGATCAGTGCATGATAGCCAGTGATCAGTGCATGATCAGTCACGTGATCAGTGCATGATCAGCCACGTGATCAGTGCATGATAGCCACGTGATCAGTGCATGATCAGTCACGTGATCAGTGCATGATCAGTCACGTGATCAGTGCATGATCAGCCACGTGATCAGTGCATGATCAATTACGTGATCAGTGCATGATCAGTCACGTGATCAGTGCATGATAGTCACGTGATCAGTGCATGATCAGCCACGTGATCAGTGCATGATAGCCACGTGATCAGTGCATGATCAGTCACGTGATCAGTGCATGATCAGTCACGTGATCAGTGCATGATCAGCCACGTGATCAGTGCATGATCAGCCACGTGATCAGTGCATGATCAGTCACGTGATCAGTGCATGATCAGCCACGTGATCAGTGCATGATCAGTCACGTGATCAGTGCATGATCAGCCACGTGATCAGTGCATGATCAGTCATGTGATCAGTGCATGATAGCCCGTGATCAGTGCATGATCAGTCCCGTGATCAGTGCATGATCAGCCACGTGATCAGTGCATGATAGCCACGTGATCAGTGCATGATCAGCCACGTGATCAGTGCATGATAGCCACGTGATCAGTGCATGACAGTCACGTGATCAGTGCATGATCAGTCACGTGATCAGTGCATGATGCCACGTGATCAGTGCATGATCAGTCACGTGATCAGTGTATGATCAGCCACGTGAACAGTGCATGCTCAGTCACGTGATCAGGGCCTGCTGAGCTGCGTGATTACTGTCTGCTCATCTGCTTGACAATTGCCAGCTGAGCTGCACGATTCCTGCCTGTCATCTGCTTGACAATTGCCACCTGTGCTGCATAATTCCTGCCTGCTCATCTACTTGATTATTGCCAGCTGAGCAGCATGATTTCTCACAGCTGAGTTCCATGATTATAGCCTGCTGACTGATTATTGCCTACTCAGCTCTTTGTTCATTGCCTCCAGAGGCACATGATCAGTGTATGACACCAAACATGATCAGTGCATGATCAGTCACATGATCAGTGCATGATAAGCCACGTGATCAGTGCATGATCAGTCACGTGATCAGTGCATGATCAGCACGTGATCAGTGCATGATCAGCCACGTGATCAGTGCATGATCAGTCACGTGATCAGTGCATGATCAGTCACGTGATCAGTGCATGATCAGCCACGTGATCAGTGCATGATCAATTACGTGATCAGTGCATGATCAGTCACGTGATCAGTGCATGAAGCTACGTGATCATTGCATGATCAGCCACGTGATCAGTGCATGATCAGCCACGTGATCAGTGCATGATCAGTCACGTGATCAGTGCATGATCAGCCACGTGATCAGTGCATGATCAGTTACGTGATCAGTGCATGATCAGTCACGTGACCAGTGCATGATAGCTGCGTGATCAGTGCATGATCAGCCACGTGATCAGTGCATGATAGCCACGTGATCAGTGCATGATCAGTTACGTGAGCAGTGTATGATCAGCCACGTGATCAGTGCATGGTCAGACAGGTGAACAGTGTATGATCAGCCACGTGATCAGTGCATGATATCCAAGTGATCAGTGCATGATCAATCACGTGATCAGTGTATGATCAGCCACGTGAACAGTGCATGCTCAGTCACGTGATCAGGGCCTGCTGAGCTGCGTGATTACTGTCTGCTCATCTGCTTGACAATTGCCACCTGAGCTGCACGATTCCTGCCTGTCATCTGCTTGACAATTGCCAGCTGTGCTGCGTAATTCCTGCCTGCTCAGCTGCTTGATTATTGCCAGCTGAGCAGCATGATTCCTCACAGCTGAGTTCCATGATTATTGCCTGCTGACTTTTGATTCGTGCCTACTCAGCTCTTTGTTTATTGCCTCCAGAGGCACATGATCAGTGTATGATAGAAAACATGATCAGCGCATGATCAGTCACATGATCAGCGCCATTAAGTCACGTGATCACTACATGATAGTCATGTGATCAGTCCATGCACAGTCACGGTATCAGTGCATGATCAGCCACGTGATCAGTGCATGATCTGTCACATGATTAGTGTATGATCATCCACGTGATCAGTGCATGGGCAGTCATGTGATCAGTGCATGATATAGACGTGATCAGTGCATGATCAGTCACGTGATCAGTGCATGATAGCCACGTGATCAGTGCATGATCAGTCACCTGATGGGTGTATGATCATTCACGTGACCTGTACATGGTAGCTACATGATCATTGCATGATCAGCCACGTGAGTAGTGCATGATAGCCACGTGATCAGTGCATGATCAGTCACGTGATCAGTGCATGATCAGTCATGTGACCAGTACATGGTAGCTTCGTGATCATGCATGATCAGCCACGTGATCAGTGCATGATAGCCACGTGATCAGTGCATGATCAGTCACGTGATCAGTGCATGATCAGTCACGTGATCAGTGCATGATCAGCCACGTGATCAGTGCATGATCAGTCATGTGATCAGTGCATGATAGCCCATGATCAGTGCATGATCAGTACGTGATCAGTGCATGATCAGCCACGTGATCAGTGCATGATAGCCACGTGATCAGTGCATGATCAGTCACGTGATCAGTGCATGATCAGTCACGTGATCAGTGTGTGATCAGCCACGTGAACAGTGCATGCTCAGTCACGTGATCAGGGCCTGCTGAGCTGCGTGATTACTGTCTGCTCATCTGCTTGACAATTGCCAGCTGAGCTGCACGATTCCTGCCTGTCATCTGCTTGACAATTGCCAGCTGTGCTGCATAATTCCTGCCTGCTCATCTACTTGATTATTGCCAGCTGAGCAGCATGATTTCTCAGAGCTGAGTTCCATGATTATAGCCTGCTGACTGATTCCTGCCTACTCAGCTCTATGTTCATTGCCTCCAGAGGCACATGATCAGTGTATGACACCAAACATGATCAGCACATGATCAGTCACATGATCAGTGCATGATAAGCCACGTGATCAGTGCATGATCAATTATGTGATCAGTGCATGATCAGTCATGTGATCAGTGCATGGTAGCTGCGTGATCAGTGCATGATCAGCCACGTGATCAGTGCATGATAGCCACGTGATCAGTGCATGATCAGTCACGTGATCAGTGCATGATCAGTCACGTGACCAGTGCATGATAGCTACGTGATCAGTGCATGATCAGCCACGTGATCAGTGCATGATAGCCACGTGATCAGTGCATGATCAGTCACGTGATCAGTGCATGATCAGTCACTGATCAGTGCATGATCAGCCACGTGATCAGTGCATGATAGCCACGTGATCAGTGCATGATAGCCACGTGATCAGTGCATGATCAGTCACGTGATACGTGCATGATCAGCCACGTGATCAGTGCATGATAGCCACGTGATCAGTGCATGATAGCCACGTGATCAGTGCATGATCAGTCACGTGATCAGTGCATGATCAGTCACGTGATCAGTGCATGATCAGCCACGTGATCAGTGCATGATCAGCCACGTGATCAGTGCATGATCAATTACGTGATCAGTGCATGATCAGTCACGTGACCAGTACATGGTAGTCACGTGATCATTGCATGATCAGCCACGTGATCAGTGCATGATAGCCACGTGATCAGTGCATGATAGCCACGTGATCAGTGCATGATCAGTCATGTGATACGTGCATGATCAGCCACGTGATCAGTGCATGATATCCACGTGATCAGTGCATGATAGCCACGTGATCAGTGCATGAGAGCCACGTGATCAGTGCATGATCAGTCACGTGATCATGTGTGATCAGCCACGTGATCAGTGCATGATCAATTACGTGATCAGTGCATGATCAGTCACGTGACCAGTACATGGTTGCTACGTGATCATTGCATGATCAGCCACGTGAGCAGTGCATGATAGCCACGTGATCAGTGCATGATCAGTCACGTGATCAGTACATGATCAGTCACGTGAACAGTGCATGATCATTTACGTGATCTGTGCATGATCAGTCACGTGAACAGTATATGGTAGCTACGTGATCATTCCATGACGAGCCACGTGAGCAGTGCATGATAGCCACGTGATGTGTACATGATCAGTTACGTGAGCAGAGTATGATCAGCCACGTGATCAGTGCATGAGTGCCACATGATCAGTGCATGATATGTCACATGACAGGTGTGTGATCAGCCACGTGAACAGTGCATGTTCAGCCACGTGATCAGTGCATGATAGCCACGTGATCAGTGCATGATCAGTTATGTGAGCAGTGTATGATCAGCCACGTGATCAGTGCATGTTCAGACACGTGAACAGTGTATGATCAGCCACGTGATCAGTGCATGATATCCAAGTGATCAGTGCATGATCATCACGTGATCAGTGTAAGATCAGCCACGTGAACAGTGCATGCTCAGTCACGTGATCAGGGCCTGCTGAGCTGCGTGATTACTGTCTGCTCATCTGCTTGACAATTGCCAGCTGAGCTGCACGATTCCTGCCTGTCATCTGCTTGACAATTGCCAGCTGTGCTGCGTAATTCCTGCCTGCTCAGCTGCTTGATTATTGCCAGCTGAGCAGCATGATTCCTCACAGCTGAGTTCCATGATTATTGCCTGCTGACTTTTGATTCGTGCCTACTCAGCTCTTTGTTTATTGCCTCCAGAGGCACATGATCAGTGTATGATAGCAAACATGATCAGCGCATGATCAGTCACATGATCAGTGCCATTAAGTCACGTGATCACTACATGATAGTCATGTGATCAGTCCATGCTCAGTCACGGTATCAGTGCATGATCAGCCACGTGATCAGTGCATGATCAGCCACGTGATCAGTGCATGATAGCTATGTGATCAGTGCATGATCAGTCACGTGATCAGTGCATGATCAGGCACGTGATCAGTGCATGATCAGTCACCTGATGGGTGTATGATCAGTCACGTGACGAGTACATGGTAGCTACATGATCATTGCATGATCAGCCACGTGAGTAGTGCATGATAGCCACGTGATCAGTGCATGATCAGTTACGTGATCAGTGCATGATCAGTCACGTGACCAGTACATGGTAGTTACGTGATCATTGCATGATCAGCCACGTGATCAGTGCATGATAGCCACGTGATCAGTGCATGATCAGCCACGTGATCAGTGCATGATCAGTCATGTGATACGTGCATGATCAGCCACGTGATCAGTGCATGATAGCCACGTGATCAGTGCATGATAGCCACGTGATCAGTGCATGATAGCCACGTGATCAGTGCATGATCAGTCACGTGATCATGTGTGATCAGCCACGTGATCAGTGCATGATCAATTACGTGATCAGTGCATGATCAGTCACGTGACCAGTACATGGTTGCTACGTGATCATTGCATGATCAGCCACGTGAGCAGTGCATGATAGCCACGTGATCAGTGCATGATCAGTCACGTGATCAGTACATGATCAGTCACGTGAACAGTGCATGATCATTTACGTGATCAGTGCATGATCAGTCACGTGACCAGTATATGGTAGCTACGTGATCATTCCATGACGAGCCACGTGAGCAGTGCATGATAGCCACGTGATGTGTACATGATCAGTTACGTGAGCAGAGTATGATCAGCCACGTGATCAGTGCATGAGTGCCACGTGATCAGTGCATGATATGTCACATGACAGGTGTGTGATCAGCCACGTGAACAGTGCATGTTCAGCCACGTGATCAGTGCATGATAGCCACGTGATCAGTGCATGATCAGTTACGTGAGCAGTGTATGATCAGCCACGTGATCAGTGCATGGTCAGACACGTGAACAGTGTATGATCAGCCACGTGATCAGTGCATGATATCCAAGTGATCAGTGCATGATCATCACGTGATCAGTGTATGATCAGCCACGTGAACAGTGCATGCTCAGTCACGTGATCAGGGCCTGCTGAGCTGCGTGATTACTGTCTGCTCATCTGCTTGACAATTGCCAGCTGAGCTGCACGATTCCTGCCTGTCATCTGCTTGACAATTGCCAGCTGTGCTGCGTAATTCCTGCCTGCTCAGCTGCTTGATTATTGCCAGCTGAGCAGCATGATTCCTCACAGCTGAGTTCCATGATTATTGCCTGCTGACTTTTGATTCGTGCCTACTCAGCTCTTTGTTTATTGCCTCCAGAGGCACATGATCAGTGTATGATAGCAAACATGATCAGCGCATGATCAGTCACATGATCATCGCCATTAAGTCACGTGATCACTACATGATAGTCATGTGATCAGTCCATGCTCAGTCACGGTATCAGTGCATGATCAGCCACGTGATCAGTGCATGATCAGCCACGTGATCAGTGCATGATCAGCCACGTGATCAGTGCATGATCAGTCATGTGATCAGTGCATGATAGCTACGTGATCAGTGCATGATCAGTCACGTGATCAGTGCATGATCAGCCACGTGATCAGTGCATGATCAGTCACCTGATGGGTGTATGATCAGTCACGTGACCTGTACATGATAGCTACATGATCATTGCATGATCAGCCACGTGAGTAGTGCATGATAGCCACGTGATCAGTGCATGATCAGTCACGTGATCAGTGCATGATCAGTCATGTGATCAGTGCATGATCAGGCACGTGATCAGTGCATGATCAGCCACGTGATCAGTGCATGATCAGCCACGTGATCAGTGCATGATCAGCCACGTGATCAGTGCATGATCAGCCACGTGATCAGTGCATGATCAGTCACGTGATCAGTGCATGATCAGCCACGTGATCAGTGCATGATCAGTCACGTGATCAGTGCATGATCAGTCACGTGACAGTACACATGTAGCTACGTGATCAGTGCATGATCAGCCACGTGATCAGTGCATGATAGCCACGTGATCAGTGCATGATCAGTCACGTGATCAGTGCATGATCAGTCATGTGATCAGTGCATGATCAGGCACGTGATCAGTGCATGATCAGCCACGTGATCAGTGCATGATAGCCACGTGATCAGTGCATGATCAGTCACGTGATCAGTGCATGATCAGTCACGTGATCAGTGCATGATCAGCCACGTGATCAGTGCATGATCAGCCACGTGATCAGTGCATGATCATTACGTGATCAGTGCATGATCAGTCACGTGACCAGTACATGGTAGCTACGTGATCATTGCATGATCAGCCACGTGATCAGTGCATGATAGCCACGTGATCAGTGCATGATCAGTCACGTGATCAGTGCATGATCAGTCACGTGATCAGTGCATGATCAGTCACGTGATCAGTGCATGATCAGTCACGTGATCAGTGCATGATCAGCCACGTGATCAGTGCATGATATGTCACGTGACAGTGTGTGATCAGCCACGTGACAGTGCATGTTCAGCCACGTGATCAGTGCATGATAGCCACGTGATCAGTGCATGATCAGTTACGTGAGCAGTGTATGATCAGACACGTGATCAGTGCATGGTCAGATACGTGAACAGTGTATGATCAGCCACGTGATCAGTGCATGATATCCAACTGATCAGTGCATGATCAATCACGTGATCAGTGTATGATCAGCCACGTGAACAGTGCATGCTCAGTCACGTGATCAGGGCCTGCTGAGCTGCGTGATTACTGTCTGCTCATCTGCTTGACAATTGCCAGCTGAGCTGCACGATTCCTGCCTGTCATCTGCTTGACAATTGCCAGCTGTGCTGCGTAATTCCTGCCTGCTCAGATGCTTGATTATTGCCAGCTGAGCAGCATGATTCCTCACAGCTGAGTTCCATGATTATTGCCTGCTGACTTTTGATTCGTGCCTACTCAGCTCGTTGTTTATTGCCTCCAGAGGCACATGATCAGTGTATGATAGAAAACATGATCAGCGCATGATCAGTCACATGATCAGCGCCATTAAGTCACGTGATCACTACATGATAGTCATGTGATCAGTCCATGCTCAGTCACGGTATCAGTGCATGATCAGCCACGTGATCAGTGCATGATCTGTCACATGATTAGTGTATGATGATCCACGTGATCAGTGCATGGGCAGTCATGTGATCAGTGCATGATATAGACGTGATCAGTGCATGATCAGTCTCGTGATCAGTGCATGATAGCCACGTGATCAGTGCATGATCAGTCACCTGATGGGTGTATGATCATTCACGTGACCTGTACATGGTAGCTACATGATCATTGCATGATCAGCCACGTGAGTAGTGCATGATAGCCACGTGATCACTGCATGATCAGTCACGTGATCAGTGCATGATCAGTCATGTGACCAGTACATGGTAGCTGCGTGATCATGCATGATCAGCCACGTGAGCAGTGCATGATAGCCACGTGATCAGTGCATGATCAGACACGTGATCAGTGCATGATCAGTCACGTGATCAGTGCATGATCAGCCACGTGATCAGTGCATGATCAGGCACGTGATCAGTGTATGTCAGCCACGTGATCAGTGCATGATAGCCACGTGATCAGTGCATGATCAGTCACGTGATCAGTGCATGATCAGTCACGTGATCAGTGCATGATCAGCCACGTGATCAGTGCATGATCAGCCACGTGATCAGTGCATGATCAATTACGTGATCAGTGCATGATCAGTCACGTGATCAGTACATGGTAGCTACGTGATCATTGCATGATCAGCCACGTGATCAGTGCATGATAGCCACGTGATCAGTGCATGATCAGTCACGTGATCAGTGCATGATCAGCTACGTGATCAGTGCATGATCAGCCACGTGATCAGTGCATGATCAGCCACGTGATCAGTGCATGATCAGTCACGTGATCAGTGCATGATAGCCACGTGATCAGTGCATGATCAGCCACGTGATCAGTGCATGATCAGCCACGTGATCAGTGCATGATCAGTCACGTGATCAGTGCATGATAGCTACGTGATCAGTGCATGATCAGCCACGTGATCAGTGCATGATAGCCACGTGATCAGTGCATGATCAGTCACGTGATCAGTGCATGATCATCCACGTGATCAGTGCATGATCAGTCACGTGATCAGTGCATGATATAGACGTGATCAGTGCATGATCAGTCACGTGATCAGTGCATGATCGACACGTGATCAGTGCATGATAGCCACGTGATCAGTGCATGATAGCCAGTGATCAGTGCATGATCAGTCACGTGATCAGTGCATGATCAGCCACGTGATCAGTGCATGATAGCCACTGATCAGTGCATGATCAGTCACGTGATCAGTGCATGATCAGTCACGTGATCAGTGCATGATCAGCCACGTGATCAGTGCATGATCAGTCACGTGATCAGTGCATGATCAGTCACGTGATCAGTGCATGATCAGTCACGTGATCAGTGCATGATCAGCCACGTGATCAGTGCATGATCAGCCACGTGATCAGTGCATGATCAGTTACGTGATCAGTGCATGATCAGCCACGTGATCAGTGCATGATCAGTCACGTGATCAGTGCATGATCAGCCACGTGATCAGTGCATGTCAGTCATGTGATCAGTGCATGATAGCCCGTGATCAGTGCATGATCAGTCCCGTGATCAGTGCATGATCAGTCACGTGATCAGTGCATGATAGCCACGTGATCAGTGCATGATCAGCCACGTGATCAGTGCATGATCAGCCACGTGATCAGTGCATGAGTCACGTGATCAGTGCATGATCAATCACGTGATCAGTGCATGATAGCCACGTGATCAGTGCATGATCAGTCACGTGATCAGTGTATGATCAGCCACGTGAACAGTGCATGCTCAGTCACGTGATCAGGGCCTGCTGAGCTGCGTGATTACTGTCTGCTCATCTGCTTGACAATTGCCAGCTGAGCTGCACGATTCCTGCCTGTCATCTGCTTGACAATTGCCACCTGTGCTGCATAATTCCTGCCTGATCATCTGCTTGATTATTGCCAGCTGAGCAGCATGATTTCTCACAGCTGAGTTCCATGATTATAGCCTGCTGACTGATTCCTGCCTACTCAGCTCTTTGTTCATTGCCTGCAGATGCACATGATCAGTGTATGACACCAAACATGATCAGCACATGATCAGTCACATGATCAGTGCATGATAAGCCACGTGATCAGTGCATGATCAGTCACGTGATCAGTGCATGATCAGCCACGTGATCAGTGCATGATAGCCACGTGATCAGTGCATGATCAGTCACGTGATCAGTGCATGATCAGTCACGTGATCAGTGCATGATCAGCCACGTGATCAGTGCATGATCAATCACGTGATCAGTGCATGATCAGTCACGTGATCAGTGCATGGTAGCTACGTGATCAGTGCATGATCAGCCACGTGATCAGTGCATGATCAGCCACGTGATCAGTGCATGATCAGTCACGTGATCAGTGCATGATCAGTCACGTGATCAGTGCATGATCAGTCACGTGATCAGTGCATGATCAGCCACGTGATCAGTGCATGATAGCCACGTGATCAGTGCATGATCAGTCACGTGATCAGTGCATGATCAGTCACGTGATCAGTGCATGATCAGCCACGTGATCAGTGCATGATCAGTCACGTGATCAGTGCATGATCAGCCACGTGATCAGTGCATGATATCAGTGCATGATAGCCACGTGATCAGTGCATGATAGCCACGTGATCAGTGCATGATCAGTCACGTGATAGTGTGTGATCAGCCACGTGATCAGTGCATGATATCCACGTGATCAGTGCATGATCAGCCACGTGATCAGTGCATGATAGTCACGTGATCAGTGCATGATCAGTCACGTGATACGTGTGTGATCAGCCACTGGATCAGTGCGTGATGAGCCACGTGATCAGTGCAGGATCAATTACGTGATCAGTGCATGATCAGTCACGTGACCAGTACATGGTTGCTACGTGATCGTTGCATGATCAGCCACTTGAGCAGAGCATGATAGCCACGTGATCAGTGCATGATCAGTCACGTGATCAGTACATGATCAGTCACGTGAACAGTGCATGATCATTTACGTGATCTGTGCATGATCAGTCACGTGACCAGTATATGGTAGCTACGTGATCATTCCATGACGAACCACGTGAGCAGTGCATGATAGCCACATGATGTGTGCATGATGAGTTACGTGAGCAGAGTATGATCAGCCACGTGATCAGTGCATGAGTGCCACGTGATCAGTGCATGATATGTCACGTGACAGGTGTGTGATCAGCCACGTGAACAGTGCATGTTCTGCCACGTATTCAGTGCATGATAGCCACGTGATCAGTGCATGATCAGTTACGTGAGCAGTGTATGACCAGACATGTGATCAGTGCATGGTCAGACACGTGAACAGTGTATGATCAGCCACGTGATCAGTGCATGATATCCAAGTGAGCAGTGCATGATCAAACACGTGATCAGTGTATGATCAGCCACGTGAAAAGTGCATGCTCAGTCACGTGATCAGGGCCTGCTGAGCTGCGTGATTACTGTCTGCTCATCTTCTTGACAATTGCCAGCTGAGCTGCACGATTCCTGCCTGTCGTCTGCTTGACAATTGCCAGCTGTGCTGCGTAATTCCTGCCTGCTCAGCTGCTTGATTATTGCCAGCTGAGCAGCATGATTCCTCACAGCTGAGTTCCATGATTATTGCCTGCTGACTTTTGATTCGTGCCTACTCAGCTCTTTGTTTATTGCCTCCAGAGGCACATGAACAGTGTATGATAGCAAACATGATCAGCGCATGATCAGTCACATGATCAGCGCCATTAAGTCACGTGATCACTACATGATAGTCATGTGATCAGTCCATGCTCAGTCACGGTATCAGTGCATGATCAGCCACGTGATCAGTGCATGATCAGCCACGTGATCAGTTCATGATAGCCATGTGATCAGTGCATGATCAGTCACGTGATCAGTGCATGATCAGGCACGTGATCAGTGCATGATCAGTCACGTGATCAGTGCATGATCAGCCACGTGATCAGTGCATGATCAGTCACGTGATCAGTGCATGATATAGACGTGATCAGTGCATGATCAGTCACGTGATCAGTGCATGATAGCCACGTGATCAGTGCATGATCAGTCACGTGATCAGTGCATGATCAGTCACGTGACCAGTACATGGTAGCTACGTGATCATTGCATGATCAGCCACGTGATCAGTGCATGATAGCCACGTGATCAGTGCATGATCAGTCACGTGATCAGTGCATGATCAGTCACGTGATCAGTGCATGGTAGCTGCGTGATCATGCATGATCAGCCACGTGATCAGTGCATGATAGCCACGTGATCAGTGCATGATCAGTCACGTGATCAGTGCATGATCAGTCACGTGATCAGTGCATGATCAGCCACGTGATCAGTGCATGATCAGTCACGTGATCAGTGCATGATCAGTCACGTGATCAGTACATGGTAGCTACGTGATCAGTGCATGATCAGCCACGTGATCAGTGCATGATCAGCCACGTGATCAGTGCATGATCAGTCACGTGATCAGTGCATGATCAGCCACGTGATCAGTGCATGATAGCCACGTGATCAGTGCATGATCAGTCACGTGATCAGTGCATGATCAGTCACGTGATCAGTGCATGATCAGCCACGTGATCAGTGCATGATCAATTACGTGATCAGTGCATGATCAGTCACGTGACCAGTGCATGGTAGCTACGTGATCATTGCATGATCAGCCACGTGATCAGTGCATGATAGCCACGTGATCAGTGCATGATCAGCCACGTGATCAGTGCATGATCAGTCACGTGATCAGTGCATGATCAGTCACGTGATCAGTGCATGATCAGCCACGTGATCAGTGCATGTCAGTCATGTATCAGTGCATGATAGCGCCGTGATCAGTGCATGATCAGTACGTGATCAGTGCATGATCAGCCACGTGATCAGTGCATGATAGCCACGTGATCAGTGCATGATCAGTCACGTGATCAGTGCATGATCAGTCACGTGATCAGTGTGTGATCAGCCACGTGAACAGTGCATGCTCAGTCACGTGATCAGGGCCTGCTGAGCTGCGTGATTACTGTCTGCTCATCTGCTTGACAATTGCCAGCTGAGCTGCACGATTCCTGCCTGTCATCTGCTTGACAATTGCCACCTGTGCTGCATAATTCCTGCCTGCTCATCTGCTTGATTATTGCCAGCTGAGCAGCATGATTTCTCAGACGTGAGTTCCATGATTATAGCCTGCTGACTGATTCCTGCCTACTCAGCTCTTTGTTCATTGCCTCCAGAGGCACATGATCAGTGTATGACACCAAACATGATCAGTGCATGATCAGTCACATGATCAGTGCATGATAAGCCACGTGATCAGTGCATGATCAATTATGTGATCAGTGCATGATCAGTCACGTGACCAGTGCATGGTAGCTGCGTGATCAGTGCATGATCAGCCACGTGATCAGTGCATGATAGCCACGTGATCAGTGCATGATCAGTCACGTGATCAGTGCATGATCAGTCACGTGATCAGTGCATGGTAGCTACGTGATCAGTGCATGATCAGCCACGTGATCAGTGCATGATAGCCACGTGATCAGTGCATGATCAGTCACGTGATCAGTGCATGATCAGCACGTGATCAGTGCATGATCAGCCACGTGATCAGTGCATGATAGCCACGTGATCAGTGCATGATAGCCACGTGATCAGTGCATGATCAGTCACGTGATCAGTGCATGATCAGCCACGTGATCAGTGCATGATAGCCACGTGATCAGTGCATGATAGCCACGTGATCAGTGCATGATCAGTCACGTGATCAGTGCATGATCAGTCACGTGATAGTGTGTGATCAGCCACGTGATCAGTGCATGATCAGCCACGTGATCAGTGCATGATCAATTACGTGATCAGTGCATGATCAGTCACGTGACCAGTACATGGTAGCTACGTGATCATTGCATGATCAGCCGTGATCAGTGCATGATAGCCACGTGATCAGTGCATGATCAGTCACGTGATCAGTGCATGATCAGTCACGTGACCAGTACATGGTAGCTGCGTGATCATTGCATGATCAGCCACGTGATCAGTGCATGATAGCCACGTGATCAGTGCATGATCAGTCACGTGATCAGTGCATGATCAGTCACGTGATCAGTGCATGATCAGCCACGTGATCAGTGCATGATCAGGCACGTGATCAGTGCATGATCAGCCACGTGATCAGTGCATGATAGCCACGTGATCAGTGCATGATCAGTCACGTGATCAGTGCATGATCAGTCACGTGATCAGTGCATGATCAGCCACGTGATCAGTGCATGATCAGCCACGTGATCAGTGCATGATCAGTTACGTGATCAGTGCATGATCAGTCACGTGATCAGTGCATGATCAGTCACGTGATCAGTGCATGATCAGCCACGTGATCAGTGCATGATCAGCCACGTGATCAGTGCATGATCAGTCATGTATCAGTGCATGATATCACGTGATCAGTGCATGATCAGTCCCGTGATCAGTGCATGATCAGCCACGTGATCAGTGCATGATAGCCACGTGATCAGTGCATGATCAGTCACGTGATCAGTGCATGATCAGTCACGTGATCAGTGTGTGATCAGCCACGTGAACAGTGCATGCTCAGTCACGTGATCAGGGCCTGCTGAGCTGCGTGATTACTGTCTGCTCATCTGCTTGACAATTGCCAGCTGAGCTGCACGATTCCTGCCTGTCATCTGCTTGACAATTGCCACCTGTGCTGCATAATTCCTGCCTGCTCATCTACTTGATTATTGCCAGCTGAGCAGCATGATTTCTCAGAGGTGAGTTCCATGATTATAGCCTGCTGACTGATTCCTGCCTACTCAGCTCTATGTTCATTGCCTCCAGAGGCACATGATCAGTGTATGACACCAAACATGATCAGTGCATGATCAGTCACATGATCAGTGCATGATAAGCCACGTGATCAGTGCATGATCAGTCATGTGATCAGTGCATGATCAGTCACGTGATCAGTGCATGGTAGCCACGTGATCAGTGCATGATCAGCCACGTGATCAGTGCATGATAGCCACGTGATCAGTGCATGATCAGTTACGTGATCAGTGTATGATCAGCCACGTGATCAGTGCATGGTCAGACACGTGAACAGTGTATGATCAGCCACGTGATCAGTGCATGATATCCAAGTGATCAGTGCATGATCAATCACGTGATCAGTGTATGATCAGCCACGTGAACAGTGCATGCTCAGTCACGTGATCAGGGCCTGCTGAGCTGCGTGATTACTGTCTGCTCATCTGCTTGACAATTGCCAGCTGAGCTGCACGATTCCTGCCTGTCATCTGCTTGACAATTGCCAGCTGTGCTGCGTAATTCCTGCCTGCTCAGCTGCTTGATTATTGCCAGCTGAGCAGCATGATTCCTCACAGCTGAGTTCCATGATTATTGACTGCTGACTTACGATTCGTGCCTACTCAGCTCTTTGTTTATTGCCTCCAGAGGCACATGATCAGTGTATGATAGAAAACATGATCAGCGCATGATCAGTCACATGATCAGCGCCATTAAGTCACGTGATCACTGCATGATAGTCATGTGATCAGTCCATGCTCAGTCACGGTATCAGTGCATGATCAGCCACGTGATCAGTGCATGATCTGTCACATGATCAGTGTATGATCATCCACGTGATCAGTGCATGGGCAGTCATGTGATCAGTGCATGATATAGACGTGATCAGTGCATGATCAGTCACGTGATCAGTGCATGATAGCCACGTGATCAGTGCATGATCAGTCACCTGATGGGTGTATGATCATTCACGTGACCTGTACATGGTAGCTACATGATCATTGCATGATCAGCCACGTGAGTAGTGCATGATAGCCACGTGATCAGTGCATGATCAGTCACGTGATCAGTGCATGATCAGCCACGTGATCAGTGCATGATCAGTCACGTGATCAGTGCATGATCAGCCACGTGATCAGTGCATGATCAGTCATGTGATCAGTGCATGATAGCCCATGATCAGTGCATGATCAGTCCCGTGATCAGTGCATGATCAGCCACGTGATCAGTGCATGATAGCCACGTGATCAGTGCATGATCAGTCACGTGATCAGTGCATGATCAGTCACGTGATCAGTGTGTGATCAGCCACGTGATCAGTGCATGATCAGTCACGTGATCAGTGCATGAGCTGCGTGATTACTGTCTGCTCATCTGCTTGACAATTGCCAGCTGAGCTGCACGATTCCTGCCTGTCATCTGCTTGACAATTGCCACCTGTGCTGCATAATTCCTGCCTGCTCATCTACTTGATTATTGCCAGCTGAGCAGCATGATTTCTCAGAGGTGAGTTCCATGATTATAGCCTGCTGACTGATTCCTGCCTACTCAGCTCTATGTTCATTGCCTCCAGAGGCACATGATCAGTGTGTGACACCAAACATGATCAGTGCATGATCAGTCACATGATCAGTGCATGATAAGCCACGTGATCAGTGCATGATCAGTGATCAGTGCATGATCAGTCATGTGACCAGTGCATGGTAGCCACGTGATCAGTGCATGATCAGCCACGTGATCAGTGCATGATAGCCACGTGATCAGTGCATGATCAGTTACGTGAGCAGTGTATGATCAGCCACGTGATCAGTGCATGGTCAGACACGTGAACAGTGTATGATCAGCCACGTGATCAGTGCATGATATCCAAGTGATCAGTGCATGATCAATCACGTGATCAGTGTATGATCAGCCACGTGAACAGTGCATGCTCAGTCACGTGATCAGGGCCTGCTGAGCTGCGTGATTACTGTCTGCTCATCTGCTTGACAATTGCCAGCTGAGCTGCACGATTCCTGCCTGTCATCTGCTTGACAATTGCCAGCTGTGCTGCGTAATTCCTGCCTGCTCAGCTGCTTGATTATTGCCAGCTGAGCAGCATGATTCCTCACAGCTGAGTTCCATGATTATTGACTGCTGACTTATGATTCGTGCCTACTCAGCTCTTTGTTTATTGCCTCCAGAGGCACATGATCAGTGTATGATAGAAAACATGATCAGCGCATGATCAGTCACATGATCAGCGCCATTAAGTCACGTGATCACTGCATGATAGTCATGTGATCAGTCCATGCACAGTCACGGTATCAGTGCATGATCAGCCACGTGATCAGTGCATGATCTGTCACATGATTAGTGTATGATCATCCACGTGATCAGTGCATGGGCAGTCATGTGATCAGTGCATGATATAGACGTGATCAGTGCATGATCAGTCACGTGATCAGTGCATGATAGCCACGTGATCAGTGCATGATCAGTCACCTGATGGGTGTATGATCATTCACGTGACCTGTACATGGTAGCTACATGATCATTTCATGATCAGCCACGTGAGTAGTGCATGATAGCCACGTGATCAGTGCATGATCAGTTACGTGATCAGTGCATGATCAGCCACGTGATCAGTGCATGATCAGTCACGTGATCAGTGCATGATCAGCCACGTGATCAGTGCATGATCAGTCATGTGATCAGTGCATGATAGCGCGTGATCAGTGCATGATCAGTCCCGTGATCAGTGCATGATCAGTCACGTGATCAGTGCATGATAGCCACGTGATCAGTGCATGATCAGCCACGTGATCAGTGCATGATCAGCCACGTGATCAGTGCATGATCAGCCACGTGATCAGTGCATGATCAGTCACGTGATCAGTGCATGATAGCCACGTGATCAGTGCATGATTAGTCACGTGATCAGTGTGTGATCAGCCACGTGAACAGTGCATGCTCAGTCACGTGATCAGGGCCTGCTGAGCTGCGTGATTACTGTCTGCTCATCTGCTTGACAATTGCCAGCTGAGCTGCACGATTCCTGCCTGTCATCTGCTTGACAATTGCCACCTGTGCTGCATAATTCCTGCCTGCTCATCTGCTTGATTATTGCCAGCTGAGCAGCATGATTTCTCACAGCTGAGTTCCATGATTATAGCCTGCTGACTGATTCGTGCCTACTCAGCTCTTTGTTCATTGCCTCCAGAGGCACATGATCAGTGTATGACACCAAACATGATCAGTGCATGATCAGTCACATGATCAGTGCATGATAAGCCACGTGATCAGTGCATGATCAGTTACGTGATCAGTGCATGATCAGCCACGTGATCAGTGCATGATAGCCACGTGATCAGTGCATGATCAGTCACGTGATCAGTGCATGATCAGTCACGTGATCAGTGCATGATCAGTCACGTGATCAGTGCATGATCAGTCACGTGATCAGTGCATGGTAGCTACGTGATCAGTGCATGATCAGCCACGTGATCAGTGCATGATAGCCACGTGATCAGTGCATGATCAGTCACGTGATCAGTGCATGATCAGCACTGATCAGTGCATGATCAGCCACGTGATCAGTGCATGATAGCCACGTGATCAGTGCATGATAGCCACGTGATCAGTGCATGATCAGTCACGTGATCAGTGTGATCAGCCACGTGATCAGTGCATGATAGCCACGTGATCAGTGCATGATAGCCACGTGATCAGTGCATGATCAGTCACGTGATCAGTGCATGATCAGTCACGTGATGTGTGATCAGCCACGTGATCAGTGCATGATCAGCCACGTGATCAGTGCATGATCAGTACGTGATCAGTGCATGATCAGTCACGTGATCAGTGCATGGTAGCTACGTGATCAGTGCATGATCAGCCACGTGATCAGTGCATGATAGCCACGTGATCAGTGCATGATCAGTCACGTGATCAGTGCATGATCAGTCACGTGATCAGTGCATGGTAGCTGCGTGATCAGTGCATGATCAGCCACGTGATCAGTGCATGATAGCCACGTGATCAGTGCATGATCAGCCACGTGATCAGTGCATGATCAGTCACGTGATCAGTGCATGATCAGCCACGTGATCAGTGCATGATCAGCCACGTGATCAGTGCATGATCAGCCACGTGATCAGTGCATGATAGCCACGTGATCAGTGCATGATCAGTCACGTGATCAGTGCATGATCAGTCACGTGATCAGTGCATGATCAGCCACGTGATCAGTGCATGATCAGCCACGTGATCAGTGCATGATCAATTACGTGATCAGTGCATGATCAGTCACGTGACCAGTACATGGTAGCTACGTGATCATTGCATGATCAGCCACGTGAGCAGTGCATGATAGCCACGTGATCAGTGCATGATCAGTCACGTGATCAGTGCATGATCAGTCACGTGATCAGTGCATGATCATCCACGTGATCAGTGCATGATCAGTCATGTATCAGTGCATGATAGCCCGTGATCAGTGCATGATCAGTCCGTGATCAGTGCATGATCAGTGACGTGATCAGTGCATGATAGCCACGTGATCAGTGCATGATCAGTCACGTGATCAGTGCATGATCAGTCACGTGATCAGTGCATGATCAGCCACGTGATCAGTGCATGATCAGCCACGTGATCAGTGCATGATCAGCCACGTGATCAGTGCATGATCAGTTACGTGAGCAGTGTATGATCAGCCACGTGATCAGTGCATGGTCAGACACGTGAACAGTGTTTGATCAGCCACGTGATCAGTGCATGATATCCAAGTGATCAGTGCATGATCAATCACGTGATCAGTGTATGATCAGCCACGTGAACAGTGCATGCTCAGTCACGTGATCAGGGCGTGCTGAGCTGCGTGATTACTGTCTGCTCATCTGCTTGACAATTGCCAGCTGAGCTGCACGATTCCTGCCTGTCATCTGCTTGACAATTGCCTGCTGTGCTGCGTAATTCCTGCCTGCTCAGCTGCTTGATTATTGCCAGCTGAGCAGCATGATTCCTCACAGCTGAGTTCCATGATTATTGCCTGCTGACTTTTGATTCGTGCCTACTCAGCTCTTTGTTTATTGCCTCCAGAGGCACATGATCAGTGTATGATAGCAAACATGATCAGCGCATGATCAGTCACATGATCAGCGCCATTAAGTCACGTGATCACTACATGATAGTCATGTGATCAGTCCATGCACAGTCACGGTATCAGTGCATGATCAGCCACGTGATCAGTGCATGATCTGTCACATGATTAGTGTATGATCATCCACGTGATCAGTGCATGGGCAGTCATGTGATCAGTGCATGATATAGACGTGATCAGTGCATGATCAGTCACGTGATCAGTGCATGATCAGTCACTGATCAGTGCATGATCATTTACGTGATCAGTGCATGATCAGCCACGTGATCAGTGCATGATAGCCACGTGATCAGTGCATGATCAGTCACGTGATAGTGCATGATCAGCCACGTGATCAGTGCATGATAGCCACGTGATCAGTGCATGATAGCCACGTGATCAGTGCATGATCAGTCACGTGATCAGTGCATGATCAGTCACGTGATAGTGTGATCAGCCACGTGATCAGTGCATGATGATCCACGTGATCAGTGCATGATCAATTACGTGATCAGTGCATGATCAGTCACGTGATCAGTGCATGGTAGCTACGTGATCAGTGCATGATCAGCCACGTGATCAGTGCATGATAGCCACGTGATCAGTGCATGATCAGTCACGTGATCAGTGTGATCAGCCACGTGATCAGTGCATGACAGCCACGTGATCAGTGCATGATCAGCCACGTGATCAGTGCATGATAGCCACGTGATCAGTGCATGATCAGTCACGTGATCAGTGCATGATCAGCCACGTGATCAGTGCATGATCAATTACGTGATCAGTGCATGATCAGTCACGTGACCAGTACATGGTTGCTACGTGATCAGTGCATGATCAGCCACGTGATCAGTGCATGATAGCCACGTGATCAGTGCATGATCAGTCACGTGATCAGTGCATGATCAGTCACGTGATCAGTGCATGATCAGTTACGTGATGTGCATGATCAGTCACGTGATCAGTGCATGATAGCTACGTGATCAGTGCATGACAGCCACGTGAGCAGTGCATGATAGCCACGTGATCAGTGCATGATCAGTTACGTGATCAGTGCATGATCAGCCACGTGATCAGTGCATGATCAGCCACGTGATCAGTGCATGATGAGCCACGTGATCAGTGCATGATCAATTACGTGATCAGTGCATGATCAGTCACGTGACCAGTACATGGTTGCTACGTGATCGTGCATGATCAGCCACGTGAGCAGTGCATGATAGCCACGTGATCAGTGCATGATCAGTCACGTGATCAGTGCATGATCAGTCACGTGATCAGTGCATGATCATTTACGTGATCAGTGCATGATCAGTCACGTGACCAGTACATGGTAGCTACGTGATCATTGCATGATCAGCCACGTGAGCAGTGCATGATCAGCCACGTGATCAGTGCATGATCAGTCACGTGATCAGTGCATGATCAGCCACGTGATCAGTGCATGATCAGCCACGTGATCAGTGCATGATATGTCACGTGACAGTGTGTGATCAGCCACGTGACAGTGCATGTTCAGCCACGTGATCAGTGCATGATAGCCACGTGATCAGTGCATGATCAGTTACGTGAGCAGTGTATGATCAGCCACGTGATCAGTGCATGGTCAGACACGTGAACAGTGTATGATCAGCCACGTGATCAGTGCATGATATCCAAGTGATCAGTGCATGATCATCACGTGATCAGTGTATGATCAGCCACGTGAACAGTGCATGCTCAGTCACGTGATCAGGGCCTGCTGAGCTGCGTGATTACTGTCTGCTCATCTGCTTGACAATTGCCAGCTGAGCTGCACGATTCCTGCCTGTCATCTGCTTGACAATTGCCAGCTGTGCTGCGTAATTCCTGCCTGCTCAGCTGCTTGATTATTGCCAGCTGAGCAGCATGATTCCTCACAGCTGAGTTCCATGATTATTGCCTGCTGACTGTTTGATTCGTGCCTACTCAGCTCTTTGTTTATTGCCTCCAGAGGCACATGATCAGTGTATGATAGCAAACATGATCAGCGCATGATCAGTCACATGATCAGCGCCATTAAGTCACGTGATCACTACATGATAGTCATGTGATCAGTCCATGCTCAGTCACGGTATCAGTGCATGATCAGCCACGTGATCAGTGCATGATCAGCCACGTGATCAGTTCATGATAGCTATGTGATCAGTGCATGATCAGTCACGTGATCAGTGCATGATCAGGCACGTGATCAGTGCATGATCAGTCACCTGATGGGTGTATGATCAGTCACGTGACCAGTACATGGTAGCTACATGATCATTGCATGATCAGCCACGTGAGTAGTGCATGATAGCCACGTGATCAGTGCATGATCAGTCACGTGATCAGTGCATGATCAGCCATGTGATCAGTGCATGATCAGGCACGTGATCAGTGCATGATCAGCCACGTGATCAGTGCATGATAGCCACGTGATCAGTGCATGATCAGTCACGTGATCAGTGCATGATCAGTCACGTGATCAGTGCATGATCAGCCACGTGATCAGTGCATGATCAGCCACGTGATCAGTGCATGATCAGTCACGTGATCAGTGCATGATAGCCACGTGATCAGTGCATGATCAGCCACGTGATCAGTGCATGATAGCCACGTGATCAGTGCATGATCAGTCACGTGATCAGTGCATGATCAGTCACGTGATCAGTGCATGATCAGTCACTGATCAGTGCATGATCAATTACGTGATCAGTGCATGATCAGTCACGTGATCAGTGCATGGTAGCTACGTGATCATTGCATGATCAGCCACGTGATCAGTGCATGATAGCCACGTGATCAGTGCATGATCAGTCACATGATCAGTGTATGATCATCCACGTGATCAGTGCATGATCAGTCATGTGATCAGTGCATGATATAGACGTGATCAGTGCATGATCAGTCACGTGATCAGTGCATGATCAGCCACGTGATCAGTGCATGATAGCCACGTGATCAGTGCATGATAGCCAGTGATCAGTGCATGATCAGTCACGTGATCAGTGCATGATCAGCCACGTGATCAGTGCATGATAGCCACTGATCAGTGCATGATCAGTCACGTGATCAGTGCATGATCAGTCACGTGATCAGTGCATGATCAGCCACGTGATCAGTGCATGATCAATTACGTGATCAGTGCATGATCAGTCACGTGATCAGTGCATGATCAGTCACGTGATCAGTGCATGATCAGTCACGTGATCAGTGCATGATCAGCCACGTGATCAGTGCATGATCAGTCACGTGATCAGTGCATGATCAGTCACGTGATCAGTGCATGATCAGCCACGTGATCAGTGCATGATCAGTCACGTGATCATGTGTGATCAGCCACGTGATCAGTGCATGATATCAGTGCATGATAGCCACGTGATCAGTGCATGATAGCCACGTGATCAGTGCATGATCAGTCACGTGATCGTGTGTGATCAGCCACGTGATCAGTGCATGATAGCCACGTGATCAGTGCATGATAGCCACGTGATCAGTGCATGATAGTCACGTGATCAGTGCATGATCAGTCACGTGATACGTGGTGATCAGCCACGTGATCAGTGCATGATCAGCCACGTGATCAGTGCATGATCAGCCACGTGATCAGTGCATGATCAGTCACGTGATCAGTACATGATCAGTCACGTGAACAGTGCATGATCATTTACGTGATCAGTGCATGATCAGTCACGTGACCAGTATATGGTAGCTACGTGATCATTCCATGACGAGCCACGTGATCAGTGCATGATAGCCACGTGATGTGTGCATGATGAGTTACGTGAGCAGAGTATGATCAGCCACGTGATCAGTGCATGAGTGCCACGTGATCAGTGCATGATATGTCACGTGACAGTGTGTGATCAGCCACGTGATCAGTGCATGATAGCCACGTGATCAGTGCATGATCAGTACGTGAGCAGTGTATGATCAGCCACGTGATCAGTGCATGGTCAGACACGTGAACAGTGTATGATCAGCCACGTGATCAGTGCATGATATCCAAGTGATCAGTGCATGATCAATCACGTGATCAGTGTATGATCAGCCACGTGAACAGTGCATGCTCAGTCACGTGATCAGGGCCTGCTGAGCTGCGTGATTACTGTCTGCTCATCTGCTTGACAATTGCCAGCTGAGCTGCACGATTCCTGCCTGTCATCTGCTTGACAATTGCCAGCTGTGCTGCGTAATTCCTGCCTGCTCAGCTGCTTGATTATTGCCAGCTGAGCAGCATGATTCCTCACAGCTGAGTTCCATGATTATTGCCTGCTGACTTTTGATTCGTGCCTACTCAGCTCTTTGTTTATTGCCTCCAGAGGCACATGATCAGTGTATGATAGCAAACATGATCAGCGCATGATCAGTCACATGATCAGCGCCATTAAGTCACGTGATCACTACATGATAGTCATGTGATCAGTCCATGCTCAGTCACGGTATCAGTGCATGATCAGCCACGTGATCAGTGCATGATCTGTCACATGATTAGTGTATGATCATCCACGTGATCAGTGCATGGGCAGTCATGTGATCAGTGCATGATATAGACGTGATCAGTGCATGATCAGTCTCGTGATCAGTGCATGATAGCCACGTGATCAGTGCATGATCAGTCACCTGATGGGTGTATGATCATTCACGTGACCTGTACATGGTAGCTACATGATCATTGCATGATCAGCCACGTGAGTAGTGCATGATAGCCACGTGATCACTGCATGATCAGTCACGTGATCAGTGCATGATCAGTCATGTGACCAGTACATGGTAGCTGCGTGATCATGCATGATCAGCCACGTGAGCAGTGCATGATAGCCACGTGATCAGTGCATGATCAGACACGTGATCAGTGCATGATCAGTCACGTGATCAGTGCATGATCAGCCACGTGATCAGTGCATGATCAGTCACGTGATCAGTGCATGATCAGCCACGTGATCAGTGCATGATCAGCCACGTGATCAGTGCATGATCATTACGTGATCAGTGCATGATCAGTCACGTGATCAGTACATGGTAGCTACGTGATCATTGCATGATCAGCCACGTGAGCAGTGCATGATAGCCACGTGATCAGTGCATGATCAGCCACGTGATCAGTGCATGATCAGTCACGTGATCAGTGCATGATCAGCCACGTGATCAGTGCATGATAGCCACGTGATCAGTGCATGACAATTACGTGATCAGTGCATGATCAATCACGTGATCAGTGCATGATAGCCACGTGATCAGTGCATGATCAGTCACGTGATCAGTGTGTGATCAGCCACGTGAACAGTGCATGCTCAGTCACGTGATCAGGGCCTGCTGAGCTGCGTGATTACTGTCTGCTCATCTGCTTGACAATTGCCAGCTGAGCTGCACGATTCCTGCCTGTCATCTGCTTGACAATTGCCACCTGTGCTGCATAATTCCTGCCTGCTCATCTGCTTGATTATTGCCAGCTGAGCAGCATGATTTCTCAGAGCTGAGTTCCATGATTATTGCCTACTGATTCCTGCCTACTCAGCTCTTTGTTCATTGCCTCCAGAGGCACATGATCAGTGTATGACAGAAACATGATCAGCACATGATCAGTCACATGATCAATGCATGATAAGCCAGGTGATCAGTGCATGATCAATTACGTGATCAGTGCATGATCAGTCATGTGACCAGTACATGGTAGCTGCGTGATCAGTGCATGATCAGCCACGTGATCAGTGCATGATCAGTCACGTGATCAGTGCATGATCAGCCACGTGATCAGTGCATGATCAGTCACGTGATCAGTGCATGGTAGCTACGTGATCAGTGCATGATCAGCCACGTGATCAGTGCATGATAGCCACGTGATCAGTGCATGATAGCCACGTGATCAGTGCATGATAGCCACGTGATCAGTGCATGATCAGTCACGTGATACGTGTGTGATCAGCCACGTGATCAGTGCATGATATCCACGTGATCAGTGCATGATAGCCACGTGATCAGTGCATGATAGTCACGTGATCAGTGCATGATCAGTCACGTGATACAGTGTGATCAGCCACGGATCAGTGCATGATGAGCCACGTGATCAGTGCAGGATCAATTACGTGATCAGTGCATTATCAGTCACGTGACCAGTACATGGTTGCTACGTGATCATTGCATGATCAGCCACGTGAGCAGAGCATGATAGCCACGTGATCAGTGCATTAAGAGTCACGTGATCAGTACATGATCAGTCACGTGAACAGTGCATGATCATTTACGTGATCTGTGCATGATCAGTCACGTGACCTGTATATGGTAGCTTCGTGATCATTCCATGACGAGCCACGTGAGCAGTGCATGATAGCCACGTGATGTGTGCATGATCAGTGACGTGATCAGAGTATGATCAGCCACGTGATCAGTGCATGAGTGCCACGTGATCAGTGCATGATATGTCACGTGACAGGTGTGTGATCAGCCACGTGAACAGTGCATGTTCAGCCACGTGATCAGTGCATGATAGCCACGTGATCAGTGCATGATCAGTTACGTGAGCAGTGTATGATCAGCCACGTGATCAGTGCATGGTCAGACACGTGAACAGTGTATGATCAGCCACGTGATCAGTGCATGATATCCAAGTGATCAGTGCATGATCATCACGTGATCAGTGTATGATCAGCCACGTGAACAGTGCATGCTCAGTCACGTGATCAGGGCCTGCTGAGCTGCGTGATTACTGTCTGCTCATCTGCTTGACAATTGCCAGCTGAGCTGCACGATTCCTGCCTGTCATCTGCTTGACAATTGCCAGCTGTGCTGCGTAATTCCTGCCTGCTCAGCTGCTTGATTATTGCCAGCTGAGCAGCATGATTCCGCACAGCTGAGTTCCATGATTATTGCCTGCTGACTTTTGATTCGTGCCTACTCAGCTCTTTGTTTATTGCCTCCAGAGGCACATGATCAGTGTATGATAGCAAACATGATCAGCGCATGATCAGTCACATGATCAGCGCCATTAAGTCACGTGATCAGTACATGATAGTCATGTGATCAGTCCATGCTCAGTCACGGTATCAGTGCATGATCAGCCACGTGATCAGTGCATGATCAGCCACGTGATCAGTTCATGATAGCTATGTGATCAGTGCATGATCAGTTACGTGATCAGTGCATGATCAGGCACGTGATCAGTGCATGATCAGTCACCAGATGGGTGTATGATCAGTCACGTGACCAGTACATGGTAGCTACATGATCATTGCATGATCAGCCACGTGAGTAGTGCATGATAGCCACGTGATCAGTGCATGATCAGTCACGTGATCAGTGCATGATCAGTCATGTGATCAGTGCATGATCAGTCACGTGATCAGTGCATGATCAGCCACGTGATCAGTGCATGATCAGCCACGTGATCAGTGCATGATCATCACGTGATCAGTGCATGATCAGTCACGTGATCAGTATATGGTAGCCACGTGATCAGTGCATGATCAGCCACGTGATCAGTGCATGATAGCCACGTGATCAGTGCATGATCAGTCACGTGATCAGTGCATGATCAGTCACGTGATCAGTGCATGATCAGTCACGTGATCAGTGCATGATCAGTCACGTGATCAGTGCATGATCAGCCACGTGATCAGTGCATGATAGTCACGTCAGTGTGTGATCAGCCACGTGACAGTGCATGTTAGCCACGTATTCAGTGCATGATAGCCACGTGATCAGTGCATGATCAGTTACGTGAGCAGTGTATGATCAGCCACGTGATCAGTGCATGGTCAGACACGTGAACAGTGTATGATCAGCCACGTGATCAGTGCATGATATCCACGTGATCAGTGCATGATCAATCACGTGATCAGTGTATGATCAGCCACGTGAACAGTGCATGCTCAGTCACGTGATCAGGGCCTGCTGAGCTGCGTGATTACTGTCTGCTCATCTGCTTGACAATTGCCAGCTGAGCTGCACGATTCCTGCCTGTCATCTGCTTGACAATTGCCAGCTGTGCTGCGTAATTCCTGCCTGCTCAGCTGCTTGATTATTGCCAGCTGAGCAGCATGATTCCTCACAGCTGAGTTCCATGATTATTGCCTGCTGACTGTTTGATTCGTGCCTACTCAGCTCTTTGTTTATTGCCTCCAGAGGCACATGATCAGTGTATGATAGCAAACATGATCAGCGCATGATCAGTCACATGATCAGCGCCATTAAGTCACGTGATCACTACATGATAGTCATGTGATCAGTCCATGCTCAGTCACGGTATCAGTGCATGATCAGCCACGTGATCAGTGCATGATCAGCCACGTGATCAGTGCATGATAGCTATGTGATCAGTGCATGATCAGTCACGTGATCAGTGCATGATCAGGCACGTGATCAGTGCATGATCAGTCACCTGATGGGTGTATGATCAGTCACGTGACCAGTACATGGTAGCTACATGATCATTGCATGATCAGCCACGTGAGTAGTGCATGATAGCCACGTGATCAGTGCATGATCAGTCACGTGATCAGTGCATGATCAGCCATGTGATCAGTGCATGATCAGGCACGTGATCAGTGCATGATCAGCCACGTGATCAGTGCATGATAGCCACGTGATCAGTGCATGATCAGTCACGTGATCAGTGCATGATCAGCCACGTGATCAGTGCATGATCAGCCACGTGATCAGTGCATGATCAGTCACGTGATCAGTATATGGTAGCCACGTGATCAGTGCATGATCAGCCACGTGATCAGTGCATGATAGCCACGTGATCAGTGCATGATCAGTCACGTGATCAGTGCATGATCAGTCACGTGATCAGTGCATGATCAGTCACTGATCAGTGCATGATCAATTACGTGATCAGTGCATGATCAGTCACGTGATCAGTACATGGTAGCTACGTGATCATTGCATGATCAGCCACGTGATCAGTGCATGATAGCCACGTGATCAGTGCATGATCAGTCACGTGATCAGTGTATGATCATCCACGTGATCAGTGCATGATCAGTCATGTGATCAGTGCATGATATAGACGTGATCAGTGCATGATCAGTCACGTGATCAGTGCATGATCAGCCACGTGATCAGTGCATGATAGCCACGTAATCAGTGCATGATAGCCAGTGATCAGTGCATGATCAGTCACGTGATCAGTGCATGATCAGCCACGTGATCAGTGCATGATAGCCACTGATCAGTGCATGATCAGTCACGTGATCAGTGCATGATCAGTCACGTGATCAGTGCATGATCAGCCACGTGATCAGTGCATGATCAATTACGTGATCAGTGCATGATCAGTCACGTGATCAGTGCATGATCAGTCACGTGATCAGTGCATGATCAGTCACGTGATCAGTGCATGATCAGCCACGTGATCAGTGCATGATCAGTCACGTGATCAGTGCATGATCAGTCACGTGATCAGTGCATGATCAGCCACGTGATCAGTGCATGATCAGTCACGTGATAGTGTGTGATCAGCCACGTGATCAGTGCATGATATCAGTGCATGATAGCCACGTGATCAGTGCATGATAGCCACGTGATCAGTGCATGATCAGTCACGTGATACGTGTGTGATCAGCCACGTGATCAGTGCATGATATCCACGTGATCAGTGCATGATAGCCACGTGATCAGTGCATGATAGTCACGTGATCAGTGCATGATCAGTCACGTGATACGTATGTGATCAGCCACGTGATCAGTGCATGATGAGCCACGTGATCAGTGCAGGATCAATTACGTGATCAGTGCATGATCAGTCACGTGACCAGTACATGGTTGCTAAGTGATCGTTGCATGATCAGCCACGTGAGCAGTGCATGATAGCCACGTGATCAGTGCATGATCAGTCACGTGATCAGTACATGATCAGTCACGTTAACAGTGCATGATCATTTACGTGATCTGTTCATGATCAGTCACGTGACCAGTATATGGTAGCTACGTGACCATTCCATGACGAACCACGTGAGCAGTGCATGATAGCCACGTGATGTGTGCATGATGAGTTACGTGAGCAGAGTATGATCAGCCACGTGATCAGTGCATGAGTGCCACGTGATCAGTGCATGATATGTCACGTGACAGGTGTGTGATCAGCCACGTGAACAGTGCATGTTCAGCCACGTGATCAGTGCATGATAGCCACGTGATCAGTGCATGATCAGTACGTGAGCAGTGTATGACCAGACACGTGATCAGTGCACGGTCAGACACGTGAACAGTGTATGATCAGCCACGTGATCAGTGCATGATATCCAAGTGATCAGTGCATGATCAATCACGTGATCAGTGTATGATCAGCCACGTGAACAGTGCATGCTCAGTCACGTGATCAGGGCCTGCTGAGCTGCGTGATTACTGTCTGCTCATCTGCTTGACAATTGCCAGCTGAGCTGCACGATTCCTGCCTGTCATCTGCTTGACAATTGCCAGCTGTGCTGCGTAATTCCTGCCTGCTCAGCTGCTTGATTATTGCCAGCTGAGCAGCATGATTCCTCACAGCTGAGTTCCATGATTATTGCCTGCTGACTGTTTGATTCGTGCCTACTCAGCTCTTTGTTTATTGCCTCCAGAGGCACATGATCAGTGTATGATAGAAAACATGATCAGCGCATGATCAGTCACATGATCAGCGCCATTAAGTCACGTGATCACTACATGATAGTCATGTGATCAGTCCATGCTCAGTCACGGTATCAGTGCATGATCAGCCACGTGATCAGTGCCTGATCTGTCACATGATTAGTGTATGATCATCCACGTGATCAGTGCATGGGCAGGCATGTGATCAGTGCATGATATAGACGTGATCAGTGCATGATCAGTCTCGTGATCAGTGCATGATAGCCACGTGATCAGTGCATGATCAGTCACCTGATGGGTGTATGATCATTCACGTGACCTGTACATGGTAGCTACATGATCATTGCATGATCAACCACGTGAGTAGTGCATGATAGCCACGTGATCAGTGCATGATCAGTCACGTGATCAGTGCATGATCAGTCATGTGACCAGTACATGGTAGCTGCGTGATCATGCATGATCAGCCACGTGAGCAGTGCATGATAGCCACGTGATCAGTGCATGATCAGACACGTGATCAGTGCATGATCAGTCACGTGATCAGTGCATGATCAGCCACGTGATCAGTGCATGATCAGTCACGTGATCAGTGCATGATCAGCCACGTGATCAGTGCATGATCAGCCACGTGATCAGTGCATGATCAATCACGTGATCAGTGCATGATCAGTCACGTGATCAGTACATGATAGCTACGTGATCATTGCATGATCAGCCACGTGATCAGTGCATGATAGCCACGTGATCAGTGCATGATAGCCACGTGATCAGTGCATGATCAGTCACGTGATCAGTGCATGATCATCCGGGTGATCAGTGCATGATCAGTCACGTGATCAGTGCATGATATAGACGTGATCAGTGCATGATCAGTCACGTGATCAGTGCATGATCAGCCACGTGATCAGTGCATGATAGCCACGTAATCAGTGCATGATAGCCAGTGATCAGTGCATGATCAGTCACGTGATCAGTGCATGATCAGCCACGTGATCAGTGCATGATAGCCACTGATCAGTGCATGATCAGTCACGTGATCAGTGCATGATCAGTCACGTGATCAGTGCATGATCAGCCACGTGATCAGTGCATGATCAATTACGTGATCAGTGCATGATCAGTCACGTGATCAGTGCATGATCAGTCACGTGATCAGTGCATGATCAGTCACGTGATCAGTGCATGATCAGCCACGTGATCAGTGCATGATCAGTCACGTGATCAGTGCATGATCAGTCACGTGATCAGTGCATGATCAGCCACGTGATCAGTGCATGATCAGTCACGTGATAGTGTGTGATCAGCCACGTGATCAGTGCATGATATCAGTGCATGATAGCCACGTGATCAGTGCATGATAGCCACGTGATCAGTGCATGATCAGTCACGTGATACGTGTGTGATCAGCCACGTGATCAGTGCATGATATCCACGTGATCAGTGCATGATAGCCACGTGATCAGTGCATGATAGTCACGTGATCAGTGCATGATCAGTCACGTGATACGTGTGTGATCAGCCACGTGATCAGTGCATGATGAGCCACGTGATCAGTGCAGGATCAATTACGTGATCAGTGCATGATCAGTCACTAGACGAATACATGGTTGCTACGTGATCGTTGCATGATCAGCCACGTGAGCAGAGCATGATAGCCACGTGATCAGTGCATGATCAGTCACGTGATCAGTACATGATCAGTCACGTTAACAGTGCATGATCATTTACGTGATCTGTGCATGATCAGTCACGTGACCAGTATATGGTAGCTACGTGATCATTCCATGACGAGCCACGTGAGCAGTGCATGATAGCCACGTGATGTGTGCATGATGAGTTACGTGAGCAGAGTATGATCAGCCACGTGATCAGTGCATGAGTGCCACGTGATCAGTGCATGATATGTCACGTGACAGGTGTGTGATCAGCCACGTGAACAGTGCATGTTCCGCCACGTGATCAGTGCATGATAGCCACGTGATCAGTGCATGATCAGTACGTGAGCAGTGTATGATCAGCCACGTGATCAGTGCATGGTCAGACACGTGAACAGTGTATGATCAGCCACGTGATCAGTGCATGATATCCAAGTGATCAGTGCATGATCAATCACGTGATCAGTGTATGATCAGCCACGTGAACAGTGCATGCTCAGTCACGTGATCAGGGCCTGCTGAGCTGCGTGATTACTGTCTGCTCATCTGCTTGACAATTGCCAGCTGAGCTGCACGATTCCTGCCTGTCATCTGCTTGACAATTGCCAGCTGTGCTGCGTAATTCCTGCCTGCTCAGCTGCTTGATTATTGCCAGCTGAGCAGCATGATTCCTCACAGCTGAGTTCCATGATTATTGCCTGCTGACTGTTTGATTCGTGCCTACTCAGCTCTTTGTTTATTGCCTCCAGAGGCACATGATCAGTGTATGATAGAAAACATGATCAGCGCATGATCAGTCACATGATCAGCGCCATTAAGTCACGTGATCACTACACAATAGTCATGTGATCAGTCCATGCTCAGTCACGGTATCAGTGCATGATCAGCCACGTGATCAGTGCCTGATCTGTCACATGATTAGTGTATGATCATCCACGTGATCAGTGCATGGGCAGTCATGTGATCAGTGCATGATATAGGCGTGATCAGTGCATGATCAGTCTCGTGATCAGTGCATGATAGCCACGTGATCAGTGCATGATCAGTCACCTGATGGGTGTATGATCATTCACGTGACCTGTACATGGTAGCTACATGATCATTGCATGATCAGCCACGTGAGTAGTGCATGATAGCCACGTGATCAGTGCATGATCAGTCACGTGATCAGTGCATGATCAGTCATGTGACCAGTACATGGTAGCTGCGTGATCATGCATGATCAGCCACGTGAGCAGTGCATGATAGCCACGTGATCAGTGCATGATCAGACACGTGATCAGTGCATGATCAGTCACGTGATCAGTGCATGATCAGCCACGTGATCAGTGCATGATCAGTCACGTGATCAGTGCATGATCAGCCACGTGATCAGTGCATGATCAGCCACGTGATCAGTGCATGATCAATTACGTGATCAGTGCATGATCAGTCACGTGATCAGTACATGGTAGCTACGTGATCAGTGCATGATCAGCCACGTGATCAGTGCATGATAGCCACGTGATCAGTGCATGATCAGCCACGTGATCAGTGCATGATCAGTCACGTGATCAGTGCATGATCAGCCACGTGATCAGTGCATGATAGCCACGTGATCAGTGCATGAATTACGTGATCAGTGCATGATCAATCACGCGATCAGTGCATGATAGCCACGTGATCAGTGCATGATCAGTCACGTGATCAGTGTGTGATCAGCCACGTGAACAGTCCATGCTCAGTCACGTGATCAGGGCCTGCTGAGCTGCGTGATTACTGTCTGCTCATGTGCTTGACAATTGCCAGCTGAGCTGCACGATTCCTGCCTGTCATCTGCTTGACAATTGCCACCTGTGCTGCATAATTCCTGCCTGCTCATCTGCTTGATTATTGCCAGCTGAGCAGCATGATTTCTCAGAGCTGAGTTCCATGATTATTGCCTACTGATTCCTTCCTACTCAGCTCTTTGTTCATTGCCTCCAGAGGCACATGATCAGTGTATGACAGAAACATGATCAGCACATGATGAATCACATGATCAGTGCATGATAAGCCACGTGATCAGTGCATGATCAATTACGTGATCAGTGCATGATCAGTCATGTGACCAGTGCATGGTAGCTGCGTGATCAGTGCATGATCAGCCACGTGATCAGTGCATGATCAGTCACGTGATCAGTGCATGATCAGCCACGTGATCAGTGCATGATCAGTCACGTGATCAGTGCATGGTAGCTACGTGATCAGTGCATGATCAGCCACGTGATCAGTGCATGATAGCCACGTGATCAGTGCATGATCAGCCACGTGATCAGTGCATGATAGCCACGTGATCAGTGCATGATCAGTCACGTGATAGTGTGTGATCAGCCACGTGATCAGTGCATGATATCCACGTGATCAGTGCATGATAGCCACGTGATCAGTGCATGATTAGTCACGTGATCAGTGCATGATCAGTCACGTGATACAGTGTGATCAGCCACGGATCAGTGCGTGATGAGCCACGTGATCAGTGCATGATCAATTACGTGATCAGTGCATGATCAGTCACGTGACCAGTACATGGTTGCTACGTGATCATTGCATGATCAGCCACGTGATCAGTGCATGATAGCCACGTGATCAGTGCATGATCAGTCACGTGATCAGTGCATGATCAGTCACGTGATCAGTGCATGATCAGTCACGTGATCAGTGCATGATCAGTCACGTGACCAGTATATGGTAGCTTCATGATCATTGCATGACAGCCACGTGAGCAGTGCATGATAGCCACGTGATCAGTGCATGATCAGTCACGTGATCAGTGTATGAT
Organism: Bos javanicus; assembly: GCF_032452875.1. Classification (NCBI taxonomy): domain Eukaryota; kingdom Metazoa; phylum Chordata; class Mammalia; order Artiodactyla; family Bovidae; genus Bos; species Bos javanicus. Next base: position 564,897 of record NW_026893659.1, read on the forward strand.
CAGCCACGTGATCAGTGCATGAGTGCCACGTGATCAGTGCATGATAGTCACGTGACAGTGTGTGATCAGCCACGTGATCAGTGCATGATCAGCCACGTGATCAGTGCATGATAGCCACGTGATCAGTGCATGATCAGTTACGTGATCAGTGCATGATCAGCCACGTGATCAGTGCATGATCAGTCACGTGATCAGTGCATGGTAGCTGCGTGATCATGCATGATCAGCCACGTGATCAGTGCATGATAGCCACGTGATCAGTGCATGATCAGTCACGTGATCAGTGCATGATCAGTCACGTGATCAGTGCATGATCAGTCACGTGATCAGTGCATGATCAGCCACGTGATCAGTGCATGATCAGCCACGTGATCAGTGCATGATCATTACGTGATCAGTGCATGATCAGTCACGTGACCAGTGCATGATAGCTACGTGATCATTGCATGATCAGCCACGTGATCAGTGCATGATAGCCACGTGATCAGTGCATGATCAGTCACGTGATCAGTGCATGATCAGTCACGTGATCAGTGCATGATCAGTCACGTGATCAGTGCATGATCAGTCACGTGATCAGTGCATGATCAGCCACGTGATCAGTGCATGATAGTCACGTGACAGTGTGTGATCAGCCACGTGACAGTGCATGTTAGCCACGTATTCAGTGCATGATAGCCACGTGATCAGTGCATGATCAGTTACGTGAGCAGTGTATGATCAGCCACGTGATCAGTGCATGGTCAGACACGTGAACAGTGTATGATCAGCCACGTGATCAGTGCATGATATCCAAGTGATCAGTGCATGATCAATCACGTGATCAGTGTATGATCAGCCACGTGAACAGTGCATGCTCAGTCACGTGATCAGGGCCTGCTGAGCTGCGTGATTACTGTCTGCTCATCTGCTTGACAATTGCCAGCTGAGCTGCACGATTCCTGCCTGTCATCTGCTTGACAATTGCCAGCTGTGCTGCGTAATTCCTGCCTGCTCAGCTGCTTGATTATTGCCAGCTGAGCAGCATGATTCCTCACAGCTGAGTTCCATGATTGGTGCCTGCTGACTGTTTGATTCGTGCCTACTCAGCTCTTTGTTTATTGCCTCCAGAGGCACATGATCAGTGTATGATAGCAAACATGATCAGCGCATGATCAGTCACATGATCAGCGCCATTAAGTCACGTGATCACTACATGATAGTCATGTGATCAGTCCATGCTCAGTCACGGTATCAGTGCATGATCAGCCACGTGATCAGTGCATGATCAGCCACGTGATCAGTGCATGATAGCTATGTGATCAGTGCATGATCAGTCACGTGATCAGTGCATGATCAGGCACGTGATCAGTGCATGATCAGTCACCTGATGGGTGTATGATCAGTCACGTGACCAGTACATGGTAGCTACATGATCATTGCATGATCAGCCACGTGAGTAGTGCATGATAGCCACGTGATCAGTGCATGATCAGTCACGTGATCAGTGCATGATCAGCCATGTGATCAGTGCATGATCAGGCACGTGATCAGTGCATGATCAGCCACGTGATCAGTGCATGATAGCCACGTGATCAGTGCATGATCAGTCACGTGATCAGTGCATGATCAGCCACGTGATCAGTGCATGATCAGCCACGCGATCAGTGCATGATCAGTCACGTGATCAGTATATGGTAGCCACGTGATCAGTGCATGATCAGCCACGTGATCAGTGCATGATAGCCACGTGATCAGTGCATGATCAGTCACGTGATCAGTGCATGATCAGTCACGTGATCAGTGCATGATCAGTCACTGATCAGTGCATGATCAATTACGTGATCAGTGCATGATCAGTCACGTGACCAGTACATGGTAGCTACGTGATCATTGCATGATCAGCCACGTGATCAGTGCATGATAGCCACGTGATCAGTGCATGATCAGTCACGTGATCAGTGTATGATCATCCGCGTGATCAGTGCATGATCAGTCATGTGATCAGTGCATGATATAGACGTGATCAGTGCATGATCAGTCACGTGATCAGTGTATGATCAGCCACGTGATCAGTGCATGATAGCCACGTAATCAGTGCATGATAGCCAGTGATCAGTGCATGATCAGTCACGTGATCAGTGCATGATCAGCCACGTGATCAGTGCATGATAGCCACTGATCAGTGCATGATCAGTCACGTGATCAGTGCATGATCAGTCACGTGATCAGTGCATGATCAGCCACGTGATCAGTGCATGATCAATTACGTGATCAGTGCATGATCAGTCACGTGATCAGTGCATGATCAGTCACGTGATCAGTGCATGATCAGTCACGTGATCAGTGCATGATCAGCCACGTGATCAGTGCATGATCAGTCACGTGATCAGTGCATGATCAGTCACGTGATCAGTGCATGATCAGCCACGTGATCAGTGCATGATCAGTCACGTGATCAGTGTGTGATCAGCCACGTGATCAGTGCATGATATCAGTGCATGATAGCCACGTGATCAGTGCATGATAGCCACGTGATCAGTGCATGATCAGTCACGTGATACGTGTGTGATCAGCCACGTGATCAGTGCATGATATCCACGTGATCAGTGCATGATAGCCACGTGATCAGTGCATGATAGTCACGTGATCAGTGCATGATCAGTCACGTGATACGTATGTGATCAGCCACGTGATCAGTGCATGATGAGCCACGTGATCAGTGCAGGATCAATTACGTGATCAGTGCATGATCAGTCACGAGACGAGTACATGGTTGCTACGTGATCGTTGCATGATCAGCCACGTGAGCAGAGCATGATAGCCACGTGATCAGTGCATGATCAGTCACGTGATCAGTACATGATCAGTCACGTGAACAGTGCATGATCATTTACGTGATCTGTTCATGATCAGTCACGTGACCAGTATATGGTAGCTACGTGATCATTCCATGACGAGCCACGTGAGCAGTGCATGATAGCCACGTGATGTGTGCATGATGAGTTACGTGAGCAGAGTATGATCAGCCACGTGATCAGTGCATGAGTGCCGCGTAATCAGTGCATGATATGTCACGTGACAGGTGTGTGATCAGCCACGTGAACAGTGCATGTTCCGCCACGTATTCAGTGCATGATAGCCACGTGATCAGTGCATGATCAGTTACGTGAGCAGTGTATGACCAGACACGTGATCAGTGCACGGTCAGACACATGAACAGTGTATGATCAGCCACGTGATCAGTGCATGATGTCCAAGTGATCAGTGCATGATCAATCACGTGATCAGTGTATGATCAGCCACGTGAACAGTGCATGCTCAGTCACGTGATCAGGGCCTGCTGAGCTGCGTGATTACTGTCTGCTCATCTGCTTGACAATTGCCAGCTGAGCTGCACGATTCCTGCCTGTCATCTGCTTGACAATTGCCAGCTGTGCTGCGTAATTCCTGCCTGCTCAGCTGCTTGATTATTGCCAGCTGAGCAGCATGATTCCTCACAGCTGAGTTCCATGATTATTGCCTGCTGACTTTTGATTCGTGCCTACTCAGCTCTTTGTTTATTGCCTCCAGAGGCACATGATCAGTGTATGATAGAAAACATGATCAGCGCATGATCAGTCACATGATCAGCGCCATTAAGTCACGTGATCACTACATGATAGTCATGTGATCAGTCCATGCTCAGTCACGGTATCAGTGCATGATCAGCCACGTGATCAGTGCCTGATCTGTCACATGATTAGTGTATGATCATCCACGTGATCAGTGCATGGGCAGGCATGTGATCAGTGCATGATATAGACGTGATCAGTGCATGATCAGTCTCGTGATCAGTGCATGATAGCCACGTGATCAGTGCATGATCAGTCACCTGATGGGTGTATGATCATTCACGTGACCTTTACATGGTAGCTACATGATCATTGCATGATCAACCACGTGAGTAGTGCATGATAGCCACGTGATCACTGCATGATCAGTCACGTGATCAGTGCATGATCAGTCATGTGACCAGTACATGGTAGCTGCGTGATCATCGCATGTTCAGCCACGTGAGCAGTGCATGATAGCCACGTGATCAGTGCATGATCAGACACGTGATCAGTGCATGATCAGTCACGTGATCAGTGCATGATCAGCCACGTGATCAGTGCATGATCAGTCACGTGATCAGTGCATGATCAGCCACGTGATCAGTGCATGATCAGCCACGTGATCAGTGCATGATCAATTACGTGATCAGTGCATGATCAGTCACGTGATCAGTACATGGTAGCTACGTGATCAGTGCATGATCAGCCACGTGATCAGTGCATGATAGCCACGTGATCAGTGCATGATCAGCCACGTGATCAGTGCATGATCAGTCACGTGATCAGTGCATGATCATCCGGGTGATCAGTGCATGATCAGTCACGTGATCAGTGCATGATATAGACGTGATCAGTGCATGATCAATTACGTGATCAGTGCATGATCAGTCACGTGATCAGTGCATGGTAGCTACGTGATCAGTGCATGATCAGCCACGTGATCAGTGCATGATAGCCACGTGATCAGTGCATGATCAGTCACGTGATCAGTGTATGATCATCCGCGTGATCAGTGCATGATCAGTCATGTGATCAGTGCATGATATAGACGTGATCAGTGCATGATCAGTCACGTGATCAGTGCATGATCAGCCACGTGATCAGTGCATGATAGCCACGTAATCAGTGCATGATAGCCAGTGATCAGTGCATGATCAGTCACGTGATCAGTGCATGATCAGCCACGTGATCAGTGCATGATAGCCACTGATCAGTGCATGATCAGTCACGTGATCAGTGCATGATCAGTCACGTGATCAGTGCATGATCAGCCACGTGATCAGTGCATGATCAATTACGTGATCAGTGCATGATCAGTCACGTGATCAGTGCATGATCAGTCACGTGATCAGTGCATGATCAGTCACGTGATCAGTGCATGATCAGCCACGTGATCAGTGCATGATCAGTCACGTGATCAGTGCATGATCAGTCACGTGATCAGTGCATGATCAGCCACGTGATCAGTGCATGATCAGTCACGTGATCGTGTGTGATCAGCCACGTGATCAGTGCATGATATCAGTGCATGATAGCCACGTGATCAGTGCATGATAGCCACGTGATCAGTGCATGATCAGTCACGTGATACGTGTGTGATCAGCCACGTGATCAGTGCATGATATCCACGTGATCAGTGCATGATAGCCACGTGATCAGTGCATGATAGTCACGTGATCAGTGCATGATCAGTCACGTGATACGTGTGTGATCAGCCACCGGATCAGTGCGTGATGAGCCACGTGATCAGTGCAGGATCAATTACGTGATCAGTGCATGATCAGTCACTAGACGAATACATGGTTGCTACGTGATCGTTGCATGATCAGCCACGTGAGCAGAGCATGATAGCCACGTGATCAGTGCATGATCAGTCACGTGATCAGTACATGATCAGTCACGTTAACAGTGCATGATCATTTACGTGATCTGTGCATGATCAGTCACGTGACCAGTATATGGTAGCTACGTGACCATTCCATGACGAACCACGTGAGCAGTGCATGATAGCCACGTGATGTGTGCATGATGAGTTACGTGCGCAGAGTATGATCAGCCACGTGATCAGTGCATGAGTGCCGCGTGATCAGTGCATGATATGTCACGTGACAGGTGTGTGATCAGCCACGTGAACAGTGCATGTTCAGCCACGTGATCAGTGCATGATAGCCACGTGATCAGTGCATGATCAGTTACGTGAGCAGTGTATGACCAGACACGTGATCAGTGCATGGTCAGACACGTGAACAGTGTATGATCAGCCACGTGATCAGTGCATGATATCCAAGTGATCAGTGCATGATCAATCACGTGATCAGTGTATGATCAGCCACGTGAACAGTGCATGCTCAGTCACGTGATCAGGGCCTGCTGAGCTGCGTGATTACTGTCTGCTCATCTGCTTGACAATTGCCAGCTGAGCTGCACGATTCCTGCCTGTCATCTGCTTGACAATTGCCAGCTGTGCTGCGTAATTCCTGCCTGCTCAGCTGCTTGATTATTGCCAGCTGAGCAGCATGATTCCTCACAGCTGAGTTCCATGATTATTGCCTGCTGACTTTTGATTCGTGCCTACTCAGCTCTTTGTTTATTGCCTCCAGAGGCACATGATCAGTGTATGATAGAAAACATGATCAGCGCATGATCAGTCACATGATCAGCGCCATTAAGTCACGTGATCACTACATGATAGTCATGTGATCAGTCCATGCTCAGTCACGGTATCAGTGCATGATCAGCCACGTGATCAGTGCCTGATCTGTCACATGATTAGTGTATGATCATCCACGTGATCAGTGCATGGGCAGTCATGTGATCAGTGCATGATATAGACGTGATCAGTGCATGATCAGTCTCGTGATCAGTGCATGATAGCCACGTGATCAGTGCATGATCAGTCACCTGATGGGTGTATGATCATTCACGTGACCTTTACATGGTAGCTACATGATCATTGCATGATCAGCCACGTGAGTAGTGCATGATAGCCACGTGATCACTGCATGATCAGTCACGTGATCAGTGCATGATCAGTCATGTGACCAGTACATGGTAGCTGCGTGATCATGCATGATCAGCCACGTGAGCAGTGCATGATAGCCACGTGATCAGTGCATGATCAGACACGTGATCAGTGCATGATCAGTCACGTGATCAGTGCATGATCAGCCACGTGATCAGTGCATGATCAGTCACGTGATCAGTGTATGATCAGCCACGTGATCAGTGCATGATCAGCCACGTGATCAGTGCATGATCAATTACGTGATCAGTGCATGATCAGTCACGTGACCAGTACATGGTAGCTACGTGATCATTGCATGATCAGCCACGTGATCAGTGCATGATAGCCACGTGATCAGTGCATGATCAGCCACGTGATCAGTGCATGATCAGTCACGTGATCAGTGCATGATCAGCCACGTGATCAGTGCATGATAGCCACGTGATCAGTGCATACAATTACGTGATCAGTGCATGATCAATCACGTGATCAGTGCATGATAGCCACGTGATCAGTGCATGATCATTCACGTGATCAGTGTGTGATCAGCCACGTGAACAGTCCATGCTCAGTCACGTGATCAGGGCCTGCTGAGCTTCGTGATTACTGTCTGCTCATCTGCTTGACAATTGCCAGCTGAGCTGCACGATTCCTGCCTGTCATCTGCTTGACAATTGCCACCTGTGCTGCATAATTCCTGCCTGCTCATCTGCTTGATTATTGCCAGCTGAGCAGCATGATTTCTCAGAGCTGAGTTCCATGATTATTGCCTACTGATTCCTTCCTACTCAGCTCTTTGTTCATTGCCTCCAGAGGCACATGATCAGTGTATGACACGAAACATGATCAGCACATGATGAATCACATGATCAATGCATGATAAGCCAGGTGATCAGTGCATGATCAATTACGTGATCAGTGCATGATCAGTCATGTGACCAGTACATGGTAGCTGCGTGATCAGTGCATGATCAGCCACGTGATCAGTGCATGATCAGTCACGTGATCAGTGCATGATCAGCCACGTGATCAGTGCATGATCAGTCACGTGATCAGTGCATGGTAGCTACGTGATCAGTGCATGATCAGCCACGTGATCAGTGCATGATAGCCACGTGATCAGTGCATGATCAGCCACGTGATCAGTGCATGATAGCCACGTGATCAGTGCATGATCAGTCACGTGATACGTGTGTGATCAGCCACGTGATCAGTGCATGATATCCACGTGATCAGTGCATGATAGCCACGTGATCAGTGCATGATTAGTCACGTGATCTGTGCATGATCAGTCACGTGATACAGTGTGATCAGCCACGGATCAGTGCGTGATGAGCCACGTGATCAGTGCAGGATCAATTACGTGATCAGTGCATGATCAGTCACGTGACCAGTACATGGTTGCTACGTGATCATTGCATGATCAGCCACGTGATCAGTGCATGATAGCCACGTGATCAGTGCATTAAGAGTCACGTGATCAGTACATGATCAGTCACGTGAACAGTGCATGATCATTAACGTGATCTGTGCATGATCAGTCACGTGACCTGTATATGGTAGCTTCATGATCATTCCATGACGAACCACGTGAGCAGTGCATGATAGCCACGTGATGTGTGCATGATCAGTGACGTGATCAGAGTATGATCAGCCACGTGATCAGTGCATGAGTGCCACGTGATCAGTGCCTGATATGTCACGTGACAGGTGTGTGATCAGCCACGTGAACAGTGCATGTACAGCCACGTGATCAGTGCATGATAGCCACGTGATCAGTGCATGATCAGTTACGTGATCAGTGTATGATCAGCCACGTGATCAGTGCATGGTCAGACACGTGAACAGTGTATGATCAGCCACGTGATCAGTGCATGATATCCAAGTGATCAGTGCATGATCATCACGTGATCAGTGTATGATCAGCCACGTGAACAGTGCATGCTCAGTCACGTGATCAGGGCCTGCTGAGCTGCGTGATTACTGTCTGCTCATCTGCTTGACAATTGCCAGCTGAGCTGCACGATTCCTGCCTGTCATCTGCTTGACAATTGCCAGCTGTGCTGCGTAATTCCTGCCTGCTCAGCTGCTTGATTATTGCCAGCTGAGCAGCATGATTCCGCACAGCTGAGTTCCATGATTATTGCCTGCTGACTTTTGATTCGTGCCTACTCAGCTCTTTGTTTATTGCCTCCAGAGGCACATGATCAGTGTATGATAGCAAACATGATCAGCGCATGATCAGTCACATGATCAGCGCCATTAAGTCACGTGATCAGTACATGATAGTCATGTGATCAGTCCATGCTCAGTCACGGTATCAGTGCATGATCAGCCACGTGATCAGTGCATGATCAGCCAGGTGATCAGTTCATGATAGCTATGTGATCAGTGCATGATTTGTCACGTGATCAGTGCATGATCAGGCACGTGATCAGTGCATGATCAGTCACCTGATGGGTGTATGATCAGTCACGTGACCAGTACATGGTAGCTACATGATCATTGCATGATCAGCCACGTGAGTAGTGCATGATAGCCACGTGATCAGTGCATGATCAGTCACGTGATCAGTGCATGATCAGCCATGTGATCAGTGCATGATCAGGCACGTGATCAGTGCATGATCAGCCACGTGATCAGTGCATGATAGCCACGTGATCAGTGCATGATCAGTCACGTGATCAGTGCATGATCAGTCACGTGATCAGTGCATGATCAGCCACGTGATCAGTGCATGATCAGCCACGTGATCAGTGCATGATCAGTCACGTGATCAGTGCATGGTAGCTACGTGATCAGTGCATGATCAGCCACGTGAGCAGTGCATGATAGCCACGTGATCAGTGCATGATCAGTCACGTGATCAGTGCATGATCAGTCACGTGATCAGTGCATGATCAGTCAACTGATCAGTGCATGATCAATTACGTGATCAGTGCATGATCAGTCACGTGATCAGTGCATGGTAGCTACGTGATCATTGCATGATCAGCCACGTGATCAGTGCATGATAGCCACGTGATCAGTGCATGATCAGTCACGTGATCAGTGTATGATCAGCCACGTGATCAGTGCATGATCAGTCATGTGATCAGTGCATGATATAGACGTGATCAGTGCATGATCAGTCACGTGATCAGTGCATGATCAGCCACGTGATCAGTGCATGATAGCCACGTGATCAGTGCATGATAGCCAGTGATCAGTGCATGATCAGTCACGTGATCAGTGCATGATCAGCCACGTGATCAGTGCATGATAGCCACTGATCAGTGCATGATCAGTCACGTGATCAGTGCATGATCAGTCACGTGATCAGTGCATGATCAGCCACGTGATCAGTGCATGATCAATTACGTGATCAGTGCATGATCAGTCACGTGATCAGTGCATGATCAGTCACGTGATCAGTGCATGATCAGTCACGTGATCAGTGCATGATCAGCCACGTGATCAGTGCATGATCAGTCACGTGATCAGTGCATGATCAGTCACGTGATCAGTGCATGATCAGCCACGTGATCAGTGCATGATCAGTCACGTGATCGTGTGATCAGCCACGTGATCAGTGCATGATATCAGTGCATGATAGCCACGTGATCAGTGCATGATAGCCACGTGATCAGTGCATGATCAGTCACGTGATATGTGTGTGATCAGCCACGTGATCAGTGCATGATATCCACGTGATCAGTGCATGATAGCCACGTGATCAGTGCATGATAGTCACGTGATCATGCATGATCAGTCACGTGATACGTGTGTGATCAGCCACGTGATCAGTGCATGATGAGCCACGTGATCAGTGCAGGATCAATTACGTGATCAGTGCATGATCAGTCACGTGACCAGTACATGGTTGCTACGTGATCGTTGCATGATCAGCCACGTGAGCAGTGCATGATAGCCACGTGATCAGTGCATGATCAGTCACGTGATCAGTACATGATCAGTCACGTGAACAGTGCATGATCATTTACGTGATCTGTGCATGATCAGTCACGTGACCAGTATATGGTAGCTACGTGATCATTCCATGACGAGCCACGTGAGCAGTGCATGATAGCCACGTGATGTGTGCATGATGAGTTACGTGAGCAGAGTATTATCAGCCACGTGATCAGTGCATGAGTGCCGCGTAATCAGTGCATGATATGTCACGTGACAGGTGTGTGATCAGCCACGTGAACAGTGCATGTTCCGCCACGTGATCAGTGCATGATAGCCACGTGATCAGTGCATGATCAGTACGTGAGCAGTGCATGATCAGCCACGTGATCAGTGCATGGTCAGACACTTGAACAGTGTATGAGCAGCCACGTGATCAGTGCATGATATCCAAGTGATCAGTGCATGATCAATCACGTGATCAGTGTATGATCAGCCACGTGAACAGTGCATGCTCAGTCACGTGATCAGGGCCTGCGGAGCTGCGTGATTACTGTCTGCTCATCTGCTTGACAATTGCCAGCTGAGCTGCACGATTCCTGCCTGTCATCTGCTTGACAATTGCCAGCTGTGCTGCGTAATTCCTGCCTGCTCAGCTGCTTGATTATTGCCAGCTGAGCAGCATGATTCCTCACAGCTGAGTTCCATGATTATTGCCTGCTGACTTTTGATTCGTGCCTACTCAGCTCTTTGTTTATTGCCTCCAGAGGCACATGATCAGTGTATGATAGAAAACATGATCAGCGCATGATCAGTCACATGATCAGCGCCATTAAGTCACGTGATCACTACATGATAGTCATGTGATCAGTCCATGCTCAGTCACGGTATCAGTGCATGATCAGCCACGTGATCAGTGCCTGATCTGTCACATGATTAGTGTATGATCATCCACGTGATCAGTGCATGGGCAGGCATGTGATCAGTGCATGATATAGACGTGATCAGTGCATGATCAGTCTCGTGATCAGTGCATGATAGCCACGTGATCAGTGCATGATCAGTCACCTGATGGGTGTATGATCATTCACGTGACCTGTACATGGTAGCTACATGATCATTGCATGATCAGCCACGTGAGTAGTGCATGATAGCCACGTGATCAGTGCATGATCAGTCACGTGATCAGTGCATGATCAGTCATGTGACCAGTACATGGTAGCTGCGTGATCATGCATGATCAGCCACGTGAGCAGTGCATGATAGCCACGTGATCAGTGCATGATCAGACACGTGATCAGTGCATGATCAGTCACGTGATCAGTGCATGATCAGCCACGTGATCAGTGCATGATCAGTCACGTGATCAGTGCATGATCAGCCACGTGATCAGTGCATGATCAGCCACGTGATCAGTGCATGATCAATTACGTGATCAGTGCATGATCAGTCACGTGACCAGTGCATGATAGCTACGTGATCATTGCATGATCAGCCACGTGATCAGTGCATGATAGCCACGTGATCAGTGCATGATAGCCACGTGATCAGTGCATGATCAGTCACATGATCAGTGCATGATCATCCACGTGATCAGTGCATGATCAGTCATGTGATCAGTGCATGATATAGACGTGATCAGTGCATGATCAGTCACGTGATCAGTGCATGATCAGCCACGTGATCAGTGCATGATAGCCACGTGATCAGTGCATGATAGCCAGTGATCAGTGCATGATCAGTCACGTGATCAGTGCATGATCAGCCACGTGATCAGTGCATGATAGCCACTGATCAGTGCATGATCAGTCACGTGATCAGTGCATGATCAGTCACGTGATCAGTGCATGATCAGCCACGTGATCAGTGCATGATCAATTACGTGATCAGTGCATGATCAGTCACGTGATCAGTGCATGATCAGTCACGTGATCAGTGCATGATCAGTCACGTGATCAGTGCATGATCAGCCACGTGATCAGTGCATGATCAGTCACGTGATCAGTGCATGATCAGTCACGTGATCAGTGCATGATCAGCCACGTGATCAGTGCATGATCAGTCACGTGATACGTGTGTGATCAGCCACGTGATCAGTGCATGATATCAGTGCATGATAGCCACGTGATCAGTGCATGATAGCCACGTGATCAGTGCATGATCAGTCACGTGATACGTGTGTGATCAGCCACGTGATCAGTGCATGATATCCACGTGATCAGTGCATGATAGCCACGTGATCAGTGCATGATAGTCACGTGATCATGCATGATCAGTCACGTGATACGTGTGTGATCAGCCACCGGATCAGTGCATGATGAGCCACGTGATCAGTGCAGGATCAATTACGTGATCAGTGCATGATCAGTCACTGACCAGTACATGGTTGCTACGTGATCGTTGCATGATCAGCCACGTGAGCAGAGCATGATAGCCACGTGATCAGTGCATGATCAGTCACGTGATCAGTACATGATCAGTCACGTGAACAGTGCATGATCATTTACGTGATCTGTGCATGATCAGTCACGTGACCAGTATATGGTAGCTACGTGACCATTCCATGACGAACCACGTGAGCAGTGCATGATAGCCACGTGATGTGTGCATGATGAGTTACGTGAGCAGAGTATGATCAGCCACGTGATCAGTGCATGAGTGCCACGTGATCAGTGCATGATATGTCACGTGACAGGTGTGTGATCAGCCACGTGAACAGTGCATGTTCCGCCACGTGATCAGTGCATGATAGCCACGTGATCAGTGCATGATCAGTACGTGAGCAGTGTATGATCAGCCACGTGATCAGTGCATGGTCAGACACGTGAACAGTGTATGATCAGCCACGTGATCAGTGCATGATATCCAAGTGATCAGTGCATGATCAATCACGTGATCAGTGTATGATCAGCCACGTGAACAGTGCATGCTCAGTCACGTGATCAGGGCCTGCTGAGCTGCGTGATTACTGTCTGCTCATCTGCTTGACAATTGCCAGCTGAGCTGCACGATTCCTGCCTGTCATCTGCTTGACAATTGCCAGCTGTGCTGCGTAATTCCTGCCTGCTCAGCTGCTTGATTATTGCCAGCTGAGCAGCATGATTCCTCACAGCTGAGTTCCATGATTATTGCCTGCTGACTTTTGATTCGTGCCTACTCAGCTCTTTGTTTATTGCCTCCAGAGGCACATGATCAGTGTATGATAGCAAACATGATCAGCGCATGATCAGTCACATGATCAGCGCCATTAAGTCACGTGATCACTACATGATAGTCATGTGATCAGTCCATGCTCAGTCACGGTATCAGTGCATGATCAGCCACGTGATCAGTGCATGATCTGTCACATGATTAGTGTATGATCATCCACGTGATCAGTGCATGGGCAGTCATGTGATCAGTGCATGATATAGACGTGATCAGTGCATGATCAGTCTCGTGATCAGTGCATGATAGCCACGTGATCAGTGCATGATCAGTCACCTGATGGGTGTATGATCATTCACGTGACCTGTACATGGTAGCTACATGATCATTGCATGATCAGCCACGTGAGTAGTGCATGATAGCCACGTGATCACTGCATGATCAGTCACGTGATCAGTGCATGATCAGTCATGTGACCAGTACATGGTAGCTGCGTGATCATCGCATGATCAGCCACGTGAGCAGTGCATGATAGCCACGTGATCAGTGCATGATCAGACACGAGATCAGTGCATGATCAGTCACGTGATCAGTGCATGATCAGCCACGTGATCAGTGCATGATCAGTCACGTGATCAGTGTATGATCAGCCACGTGATCAGTGCATGATCAGCCACGTGATCAGTGCATGATCAATTACGTGATCAGTGCATGATCAGTCACGTGACCAGTACTTGGTAGCTACGTGATCATTGCATGATCAGCCACGTGATCAGTGCATGATAGCCACGTGATCAGTGCATGATCAGCCACGTGATCAGTGCATGATCAGTCACGTGATCAGTGCATGATCAGCCACGTGATCAGTGCATGATAGCCACGTGATCAGTGCATGACAATTACGTGATCAGTGCATGATCAATCACGTGATCAGTGCATGATAGCCACGTGATCAGTGCATGATCATTCACGTGATCAGTGTGTGATCAGCCACGTGAACAGTGCATGCTCAGTCACGTGATCAGGGCCTGCTGAGCTGCGTGATTACTGTCTGCTCATCTGCTTGACAATTGCCAGCTGAGCTGCACGATTCCTGCCTGTCATCTGCTTGACAATTGCCACCTGTGCTGCATAATTCCTGCCTGCTCATCTGCTTGATTATTGCCAGCTGAGCAGCATGATTTCTCAGAGCTGAGTTCCATGATTATTGCCTACTGATTCCTGCCTACTCAGCTCTTTGTTCATTGCCTCCAGAGGCACATGATCAGTGTATGACACGAAACATGATCAGCACATGATCAGTCACATGATCAATGCATGATAAGCCAGGTGATCAGTGCATGATCAATTACGTGAACAGTGCATGATCAGTCATGTGACCAGTACATGGTAGCTGCATGATCATTGCATGATCAGCCACGTGATCAGTGCATGATCAGTCACGTGATCAGTGCATGATCAGCCACGTGATCAGTGCATGATCAGTCACGTGATCAGTGCATGGTAGCTACGTGATCAGTGCATGATCAGCCACGTGATCAGTGCATGATAGCCACGTGATCAGTGCATGATAGCCACGTGATCAGTGCATGATAGCCACGTGATCAGTGCATGATCAGTCACGTGATACGTGTGTGATCAGCCACGTGATCAGTGCATGATATCCACGTGATCAGTGCATGATAGCCACGTGATCAGTTCATGATTAGTCACGTGATCAGTGCATGATCAGTCACGTGATACAGTGTGATCAGCCACCGGATCAGTGCATGATGAGCCACGTGATCAGTGCAGGATCAATTACGTGATCAGTGCATGATCAGTCACGTGACCAGTACATGGTTGCTACGTGATCATTGCATGATCAGCCACGTGAGCAGAGCATGATAGCCACGTGATCAGTGCATTATCAGTCACGTGATCAGTACATGATCAGTCACGTGAACAGTGCATGATCATTTACGTGATCTGTGCATGATCAGTCACGTGACCAGTATATGGTAGCTTCGTGATCATTCCATGACGAACCACGTGAGCAGTGCATGATAGCCACGTGATCAGTGCATGATCAGTCACGTGATCAGAGTATGATCAGCCACGTGATCAGTGCATGAGTGCCACGTGATCAGTGCATGATATGTCACGTGACAGGTGTGTGATCAGCCACGTGAACAGTGCATGTTCAGCCACGTGATCAGTGCATGATAGCCACGTGATCAGTGCATGATCAGTTACGTGAGCAGTGTATGATCAGCCACGTGATCAGTGCATGGTCAGACACGTGAACAGTGTATGATCAGCCACGTGATCAGTGCATGATATCCAAGTGATCAGTGCATGATCATCACGTGATCAGTGTATGATCAGCCACGTGAACAGTGCATGCTCAGTCACGTGATCAGGGCCTGCTGAGCTGCGTGATTACTGTCTGCTCATCTGCTTGACAATTGCCAGCTGAGCTGCACGATTCCTGCCTGTCATCTGCTTGACAATTGTCAGCTGTGCTGCGTAATTCCTGCCTGCTCAGCTGCTTGATTATTGCCAGCTGAGCAGCATGATTCCTCACAGCTGAGTTCCATGATTATTGCCTGCTGACTTTTGATTCGTGCCTACTCAGCTCTTTGTTTATTGCCTCCAGAGGCACATGATCAGTGTATGATAGCAAACATGATCAGCGCATGATCAGTCACATGATCAGCGCCATTAAGTCACGTGATCAGTACATGATAGTCATGTGATCAGTCCATGCTCAGTCACGGTATCAGTGCATGATCAGCCACGTGATCAGTGCATGATCAGCCAGGTGATCAGTTCATGATAGCTATGTGATCAGTGCATGATTTGTCACGTGATCAGTGCATGATCAGGCAGGTGATCAGTGCATGATCAGTCACCTGATGGGTGTATGATCAGTCACGTGACCAGTACATGGTAGCTACATGATCATTGCATGATCAGCCACGTGAGTAGTGCATGATAGCCACGTGATCAGTGCATGATCAGTCACGTGATCAGTGCATGATCAGCCATGTGATCAGTGCATGATCAGGCACGTGATCAGTGCATGATCAGCCACGTGATCAGTGCATGATAGCCACGTGATCAGTGCATGATCAGTCACGTGATCAGTGCATGATCAGTCACGTGATCAGTGCATGATCAGCCACGTGATCAGTGCATGATCAGCCACGTGATCAGTGCATGATCAGTCACGTGATCAGTGCATGGTAGTTACGTGATCAGTGCATGATCAGCCACGTGATCAGTGCATGATAGCCACGTGATCAGTGCATGATCAGTCACGTGATCAGTGCATGATCAGTCACGTGATCAGTGCATGATCAGTCACTGATCAGTGCATGATCAATTACGTGATCAGTGCATGATCAGTCACGTGACCAGTACATGGTAGCTACGTGATCATTGCATGATCAGCCACGTGAGCAGTGCATGATAGCCACGTGATCAGTGCATGATCAGTCACGTGATCAGTGTATGATCAGCCACGTGATCAGTGCATGGGCAGTCATGTGATCAGTGCATGATATAGACGTGATCAGTGCATGATCAGTCACGTGATCAGTGCATGATCAGCCACGTGATCAGTGCATGATAGCCACGTGATCAGTGCATGATAGCCAGTGATCAGTGCATGATCAGTCACGTGATCAGTGCATGATCAGCCACGTGATCAGTGCATGATAGCCACTGATCAGTGCATGATCAGTCACGTGATCAGTGCATGATCAGTCACGTGATCAGTGCATGATCAGCCACGTGATCAGTGCATGATCAATTACGTGATCAGTGCATGATCAGTCACGTGATCAGTGCATGATCAGTCACGTGATCAGTGCATGATCAGTCACGTGATCAGTGCATGATCAGCCACGTGATCAGTGCATGATCAGTCACGTGATCAGTGCATGATCAGTCACGTGATCAGTGCATGATCAGCCACGTGATCAGTGCATGATCAGTCACGTGATCGTGTGTGATCAGCCACGTGATCAGTGCATGATATCAGTGCATGATAGCCACGTGATCAGTGCATGATAGCCACGTGATCAGTGCATGATCAGTCACGTGATAGTGCATGATCAGCCACGTGATCAGTGCATGATATCCACGTGATCAGTGCATGATAGCCACGTGATCAGTGCATGATAGTCACGTGATCAGTGCATGATCAGTCACGTGATCGTGTGTGATCAGCCACGTGATCAGTGCATGATCAGCCACGTGATCAGTGCATGATCAATTACGTGATCAGTGCATGATCAGTCACGTGACAGTACATGGTTCCTACGTGATCGTTGCATGATCAGCCACGTGATCAGTGCATGATAGCCACGTGATCAGTGCATGATCAGCCACGTGATCAGTGCATGATCAGTCACGTGATCAGTGCATGATCAGTCACGTGATCAGTGTGATCAGCCACGTGATCAGTGCATGATCAGCCACGTGATCAGTGCATGATCAGCCACGTGATCAGTGCATGATCAGTCACGTGATCAGTGCATGATCAGTCACGTGATCAGTGCATGATCAGCCACGTGATCAGTGCATGATCAGTCACGTGACCAGTGCATGATAGCTAATGATCATTGCATGATCAGCCACGTGATCAGTGCATGATAGCCACGTGATCAGTGCATGATCAGTCACGTGATCAGTATGATCAGCCACGTGATCAGTGCATGATGCCACGTGATCAGTGCATGATAGTCACGTGACAGTGCATGATCAGCCACGTGATCAGTGCATGATCAGCCACGTGATCAGTGCATGATAGCCACGTGATCAGTGCATGATCAGTTACGTGAGCAGTGCATGATCAGCCACGTGATCAGTGCATGATCAGACACGTGATCAGTGTATGATCAGCCACGTGATCAGTGCATGATATCCACGTGATCAGTGCATGATCAGTCACGTGATCAGTGTATGATCAGCCACGTGAACAGTGCATGATCAGTCACGTGATCAGTGCATGATGAGCTGCGTGATCAGTGTCTGATCGTCTGCTTGACAATTTCCAGCTGAGCTGCACGATTCCTGCCTGTCATCTGCTTGACAATTGCCAGCTGTGCTGTGTAATTCCTGCCTGATCAGCTGCATGATCATTGCCAGCTGATCAGCATGATTCACGTGAACAGTGCATGCTCAGTCACGTGATCAGGGCCTGCTGAGCTGCGTGATTACTGTCTGCTCATCTGCTTGACAATTGCCAGCTGAGCTGCACGATTCCTGCCTGTCATCTGCTTGACAATTGCCAGCTGTGCTGCGTAATTCCTGCCTGCTCAGCTGCTTGATTATTGCCAGCTGAGCAGCATGATTCCTCACAGCTGAGTTCCATGATTATTGCCTGCTGACTGTTTGATTCGTGCCTACTCAGCTCTTTGTTTATTGCCTCCAGAGGCACATGATCAGTGTATGATAGCAAACATGATCAGCGCATGATCAGTCACATGATCAGCGCCATTAAGTCACGTGATCACTACATGATAGTCATGTGATCAGTCCATGCTCAGTCACGGTATCAGTGCATGATCAGCCACGTGATCAGTGCATGATCAGCCACGTGATCAGTGCATGATCAGCCACGTGATCAGTGCATGATAGCTATGTGATCAGTGCATGATCAGTCACGTGATCAGTGCATGATCAGCCACGTGATCAGTGCATGATCAGTCACCTGATGGGTGTATGATCAGTCACGTGACCAGTACATGGTAGCTACATGATCATTGCATGATCAGCCACGTGAGTAGTGCATGATAGCCACGTGATCAGTGCATGATCAGTCACGTGATCAGTGCATGATCAGTCATGTGATCAGTGCATGATCAGGCACGTGATCAGTGCATGATCAGCCACGTGATCAGTGCATGATAGCCACGTGATCAGTGCATGATCAGTCACGTGATCAGTGCATGATCAGTCACGTGATCAGTGCATGATCAGCCACGTGATCAGTGCATGATCAGCCACGTGATCAGTGCATGATCAGTCACGTGATCAGTGCATGGTAGCTACGTGATCAGTGCATGATCAGCCACGTGATCAGTGCATGATAGCCACGTGATCAGTGCATGATCAGTCACGTGATCAGTGCATGATCAGTCACGTGATCAGTGCATGATCAGTCACGTGATCAGTGCATGATCAATTACGTGATCAGTGCATGATCAGTCACGTGACAGTACATGGTAGCTACGTGATCATTGCATGATCAGCCACGTGATCAGTGCATGATAGCCACGTGATCAGTGCATGATCAGTCACGTGATCAGTGTATGATCATCCACGTGATCAGTGCATGATCAGTCACGTGATCAGTGCATGATATAGACGTGATCAGTGCATGATCAGCCACGTGATCAGTGCATGATCAGTCACGTGATCAGTGTGATCAGCCACGTGATCAGTGCATGATCAATTACGTGATCAGTGCATGATCAGTCACGTGACCAGTACATGGTTGCTACGTGATCAGTGCATGATCAGCCACGTGATCAGTGCATGATAGCCACGTGATCAGTGCATGATCAGTCACGTGATCAGTGCATGATCAGTCACGTGAACAGTGCATGATCATTTACGTGATCAGTGCATGATCAGTCACGTGACCAGTATATGGTAGCTACGTGATCATTGCATGACAGCCACGTGATCAGTGCATGATAGCCACGTGATGTGTGCATGATCAGTTACGTGAGCAGTGCATGATCAGCCACGTGATCAGTGCATGATAGCCACGTGATCAGTGCATGATCAGTTACCTGAGCAGTGTATGATCAGCCACGTGATCAGTGCATGGTCAGACACGTGAACAGTGTATGATCAGCCACGTGATCAGTGCATGATATCCAAGTGATCAGTGCATGATCATCACGTGATCAGTGTATGATCAGCCACGTGAACAGTGCATGCTCAGTCACGTGATCAGGGCCTGCTGAGCTGCGTGATTACTGTCTGCTCATCTGCTTGACAATTGCCAGCTGAGCTGAACGATTCCTGCCTGTCATCTGCTTGACAATTGCCAGCTGTGCTGCGTAATTCCTGCCTGCTCAGCTGCTTGATTATTGCCAGCTGAGCAGCATGATTCCGCACAGCTGAGTTCCATGATTTTTGCCTGCTGACTTATGATTCGTGCCTACTCAGCTCTTTGTTTCTTGCCTCCAGAGGCACATGATCAGTGTATGAAAGCAAACATGATCAGCGCATGATCAGTCACATGATCAGCGCCATTAAGTCACGTGATCAGTACATGATAGTCATGTGATCAGTCCATGCTCAGTCACGGTATCAGTGCATGATCAGCCACGTGATCAGTGCATGATCAGCCAGGTGATCAGTTCATGATAGCCATGTGATCAGTGCATGATTTGTCACGTGATCAGTGCATGATCAGGCACGTGATCAGTGCATGATCAGTCACCTGATGGGTGTATGATCAGTCACGTGACCAGTACATGGTAGCTACATGATCATTGCATGATCAGCCACGTGAGTAGTGCATGATAGCCACGTGATCAGTGCATGATCAGTCACGTGATCAGTGCATGATCAGTCATGTGATCAGTGCATGATCAGGCACGTGATCAGTGCATGATCAGCCACGTGATCAGTGCATGATAGCCACGTGATCAGTGCATGATCAGTCACGTGATCAGTGCATGATCAGTCACGTGATCAGTGCATGATCAGCCACGTGATCAGTGCATGATCAGCCACGTGATCAGTGCATGATCATTACGTGATCAGTGCATGATCAGTCACGTGATCAGTGCATGATCAGTCACGTGATCAGTGCATGATCAGTCACGTGATCAGTGCATGATCAGCCACGTGATCAGTGCATGATATGTCACGTGACAGTGTGTGATCAGCCACGTGACAGTGCATGTTAGCCACGTGATCAGTGCATGATAGCCACGTGATCAGTGCATGATCAGTTACGTGAGCAGTGTATGATCAGCCACGTGATCAGTGCATGGTCAGACACGTGAACAGTGTATGATCAGCCACGTGATCAGTGCATGATATCCAAGTGATCAGTGCATGATCAATCACGTGATCAGTGTATGATCAGCCACGTGAACAGTGCATGCTCAGTCACGTGATCAGGGCCTGCTGAGCTGCGTGATTACTGTCTGCTCATCTGCTTGACAATTGCCAGCTGAGCTGCACGATTCCTGCCTGTCATCTGCTTGACAATTGCCAGCTGTGCTGCGTAATTCCTGCCTGCTCAGCTGCTTGATTATTGCCAGCTGAGCAGCATGATTCCTCACAGCTGAGTTCCATGATTATTGCCTGCTGACTTTTGATTCGTGCCTACTCAGCTCTTTGTTTATTGCCTCCAGAGGCACATGATCAGTGTATGATAGCAAACATGATCAGCGCATGATCAGTCACATGATCAGCGCCATTAAGTCACGTGATCACTACATGATAGTCATGTGATCAGTCCATGCTCAGTCACGGTATCAGTGCATGATCAGCCACGTGATCAGTGCATGATCTGTCACATGATTAGTGTATGATCATCCACGTGATCAGTGCATGGGCAGTCATGTGATCAGTGCATGATATAGACGTGATCAGTGCATGATCAGTCTCGTGATCAGTGCATGATAGCCACGTGATCAGTGCATGATCAGTCACCTGATGGGTGTATGATCATTCACGTGACCTGTACATGGTAGCTACATGATCATTGCATGATCAGCCACGTGAGTAGTGCATGATAGCCACGTGATCAGTGCATGATCAGTCACGTGATCAGTGCATGATCAGTCATGTGACCAGTACATGGTAGCTGCGTGATCATGCATGATCAGCCACGTGATCAGTGCATGATAGCCACGTGATCAGTGCATGATCAGTCACGTGATCAGTGCATGATCAGTCACGTGATCAGTGCATGATCAGCCACGTGATCAGTGCATGATCAGTCACGTGATCAGTGCATGATCAGTCACGTGACCAGTACATGGTAGCTACGTGATCAGTGCATGATCAGCCACGTGATCAGTGCATGATAGCCACGTGATCAGTGCATGATCAGTCACGTGATCAGTGCATGATCAGTCATGTGATCAGTGCATGATCAGGCACGTGATCAGTGCATGATCAGCCACGTGATCAGTGCATGATAGCCACGTGATCAGTGCATGATCAGTCACGTGATCAGTGCATGATCAGTCACGTGATCAGTGCATGATCAGCCACGTGATCAGTGCATGATCAGCCACGTGATCAGTGCATGATCAGTTACGTGATCAGTGCATGATCAGTCACGTGATCAGTGCATGGTAGCTACGTGATCAGTGCATGATCAGCCACGTGATCAGTGCATGATAGCCACGTGATCAGTGCATGATCAGTCACGTGATCAGTGCATGATCAGTCACGTGATCAGTGCATGATCAGTCACGTGATCAGTGCATGATCAATTACGTGATCAGTGCATGATCAGTCACGTGATCAGTGCATGGTAGCTACGTGATCATTGCATGATCAGCCACGTGATCAGTGCATGATAGCCACGTGATCAGTGCATGATCAGTCACATGATCAGTGCATGATCATCCACGTGATCAGTGCATGATCAGTCATGTGATCAGTGCATGATGTAGACGTGATCAGTGCATGATCAGTCACGTGATCAGTGCATGATCAGCCACGTGATCAGTGCATGATAGCCACGTGATCAGTGCATGATAGCCAGTGATCAGTGCATGATCAGTCACGTGATCAGTGCATGATCAGTCACGTGACAGTACATGGTAGCTGCGTGATCAGTGCATGATCAGCCACGTGATCAGTGCATGATAGCCACGTGATCAGTGCATGATCAGTCACGTGATCAGTGCATGATCAGTCATGTGATCAGTGCATGATCAGGCACGTGATCAGTGCATGATCAGCCACGTGATCAGTGCATGATAGCCACGTGATCAGTGCATGATCAGTCACGTGATCAGTGCATGATCAGTCACGTGATCAGTGCATGATCAGCCACGTGATCAGTGCATGATCAGCCACGTGATCAGTGCATGATCAGTCACGTGATCAGTGCATGATCAGTCACGTGACCAGTACATGGTAGCTACGTGATCAGTGCATGATCAGCCACGTGATCAGTGCATGATAGCCACGTGATCAGTGCATGATCAGTCACGTGATCAGTGCATGATCAGTCACGTGATCAGTGCATGATCAGTCACGTGATCAGTGCATGATCAATTACGTGATCAGTGCATGATCAGTCACGTGACCAGTACATGGTAGCTACGTGATCATTGCATGATCAGCCACGTGAGCAGTGCATGATAGCCACGTGATCAGTGCATGATCAGTCACGTGATCAGTGCATGATCATCCACGTGATCAGTGCATGATCAGTCACGTGATCAGTGCATGATCAGACGTGATCAGTGCATGATCAGTCACGTGATCAGTGCATGATCAGCCACGTGATCAGTGCATGATAGCCACGTGATGAGTGCATGATAGCCAGTGATCAGTGCATGATCAGTCACGTGATCAGTGCATGATCAGTCACGTGATCAGTGCATGATAGCCACGTGATCAGTGCATGATCAGCCACGTGATCAGTGCATGATAGCCACGTGATCAGTGCATGATCAGTTACGTGAGCAGTGTATGATCAGCCACGTGATCAGTGCATGGTCAGACACGTGAACAGTGTATGATCAGCCACGTGATCAGTGCATGATATCCAAGTGATCAGTGCATGATCAATCACGTGATCAGTGTATGATCAGCCACGTGAACAGTGCATGCTCAGTCACGTGATCAGGGCCTGCTGAGCTGCGTGATTACTGTCTGCTCATCTGCTTGACAATTGCCAGCTGAGCTGCACGATTCCTGCCTGTCATCTGCTTGACAATTGCCAGCTGTGCTGCGTAATTCCTGCCTGCTCAGCTGCTTGATTATTGCCAGCTGAGCAGCATGATTCCTCACAGCTGAGTTCCATGATTATTGCCTGCTGACTGTTTGATTCGTGCCTACTCAGCTCTTTGTTTATTGCCTCCAGAGGCACATGATCAGTGCATGATAGCAAACATGATCAGCGCATGATCAGTCACATGATCAGCGCCATTAAGTCACGTGATCACTACATGATAGTCATGTGATCAGTCCATGCACAGTCACGGTATCAGTGCATGATCAGCCACGTGATCAGTGCATGATCTGTCACATGATTAGTGTATGATCATCCACGTGATATGTGCATGGGCAGTCATGTGATCAGTGCATGATATAGATGTGATCAGTGCATGATCAGTCTCGTGATCAGTGCATGATAGCCACGTGATCAGTGCATGATCTGTCACCTGATGGGTGTATGATCATTCACGTGACCTGTACATGGTAGCTACATGATCATTGCATGATCAGAAACGTGAGTAGTGCACGATAGCCACGTGATCACTGCATGATCAGTCACGTGATCAGTGCATGATCAGTCATGTGACCAGTACATGGTAGCTGGGTGATCATCGCATGTTCAGCCACGTGAGCAGTGCATGATAGCCACGTGATCAGTGCATGATCAGACACGAGATCAGTGCATGATCAGTCACGTGATCAGTGCATGATCAGCCACGTGATCAGTGCATGACCAGGCACGTGATCAGTGTATGACCAGCCAAGTGATCAGTGCATGATAGCCAAGTGATCAGTGCATGTTCAGTCACGTGATCAGTGAATGATCAGTCATGTTATCAGTGTATGATCAGCCACGTGATCAGTGCATGATCAGCCACATGATCAGTGCATGATCAATTACGTGATCAGTGCATGATCAGTCACGTGACCAGTACTTGGTAGCTACGTGATCATTGCCAGATCAGCCACGTGAGCAGTGCATGATAGCCACGTGATCAGTGCATGATTAGCCATGTGATCAGTGCATGATCAGTCTCGTGATCAGTGCATGATCAGTCACGTGACCAGTGCATGATCATCCACGTGATCAGTGCATGTGGAGTCATGTAGTCAATGCATGATAGCACCATGATCAGTGCACGATCAGTCCCGTGATGAGTGTATGATCAGCCAAGTGATCAGTGCAAGATAACTACATGATCAGTGCATGATCAGTCACATGATCAGTGCATGATCAGTCACGTGATAGGTGTGTGATCAGCCATGTGAACAGTGCATGCTCAGTCACGTGATCAGGGCCTGCTGAGCTGTGTGATTACTGTCTGCTCATCTGCTTGACAATTTCCAGCTGAGCTGCACGATTCCTGCCTGTCATCTGCTTGACAATTGCCAGCTGTGCTGCGTAATTCCTGCCTGCTCAGCTGCTTGATTATTGCCAGCTGAGCAGCATGATTCCTCACAGCTGAGTTCCATGATTATTGCCTGCTGACTGTTTGATTCGTGCCTACTCAGCTCTTTGTTTATTGCCTCCAGAGGCACATGATCAGTGTATGATAGCAAACATGATCAGCGCATGATCAGTCACATGATCAGTGCATGATAAGCCAGGTGATCAGTGCATGATCAATTATGTGATCAGTGCATGATCAGTCATGTGACCAGTACATGGTAGCTGCGTGATCATTGCATCATCAGCCACGTGAGCAGTGCATGATAGCCATGTGATCAATGCATGATAGCCACGTCATCAGTGCATGATCAGTCACGTGCTATGTGTGTGATCAGCCACGTGATCAGTGCATGATATCCACGTGATCAGTGCAGGATAGCCACGTGATCACTTCATGATTATTCACGTTATCAGTGCATGATCAGTCACGTGATACGTGTGTGATCAGCCACGTGATCAGTGCATGTTATCCACGTGATCAGTGCATGATAGCCACGTAATCAGTGCATGAGAGCCACGTGATCATTGCTTGATCAGTCACGTGATACATGTGTGATCAGCCACGTGATCAGTGCAGGATCAATTACGTGATCAGTGCATGATCAGTCACGTGACCAGTACATGGTTGCTACGTGATCCTTGCATGATCAGCCACGTGAGCAGAGCATGATAGCCACGTGATCAGTGCATGATCAGTCACGTGATCAGTACATGATCACTCACGTGAACAGTGCATGATCGTTTACGTGATCTTTGCATGATCAGTCACGTGACCAGTATATGGTAGCTACGTGAACATTCCATGACGAGCCACGTGAGCAGTGCATGATAGCCACGTGATGTGTACATGATCAGTTACGTGAGGAGAGGATGATCAGCCACGTGATCAGTGCATGAGTGCCACGTGATCAGTGCATGATATGTCACATGACAGGTGTGTGATCAGCCACGTGAACAGTGCATGTTCAGCCACGTGATCAGTGCATGATATATACGTGATCAGTGCATGATCAGTTACCTGAGCAGTGTATAATCTGCCACGTGATCACTTCATGGTCAGACACGTGAACAGTGTATGATCAGCCACGTGATCAGTGCATGATATCCAAGTGATCAGTGCTTGATCATCACGTGATCCGTGTATGATCAGCCACGTGAACAGTGCATGCTCAGTCACGTGATCAGGGCCTGCTGAGCTGCGTGATTACTGTCTGCTCATCTGCTTGACAATTTCCAGCTGAGCTGCACGATTCCTGCCTGTCATCTGCTTGACAATTGCCAGCTGTGCTGCGTAATTCCTGCCTGCTCAGCTGCTTCATTATTGCCAGCTGAGCAGCATGATTCCTCACAGCTGAGTTCCTTGATTATTGCCTGCTGACTGTTTGATTCGTGCCTACTCAGCTCTTTGTTTATTGCCTCCAGAGGCACATGATCAGTGTATGAAAGCAAACATGATCAGCGCATGATCAGTCACATGATCAGCGCCATTAAGTCACGTGATCACTACATGATAGTCATGTGATCAGTCCATGCTCAGTCACGGTATCAGTGCATGATCAGCCACGTGATCAGTGCATGATCAGCCAGGTGATCAGTTCATGATAGCCATGTGATCAGTTCATGATTTGTCACGTGATCTGTGCATGACCAGGCAGGTGATCAGTGTATGATCCGTCACCTAATGGGTGTATGATCAGTCACCTGACCGGTACATGGTAGCTACATGATCATTGCATGATCAGCTACGTGAGTAGTGCATGATAGCCACGTGATCAGTGCATGATCAGTCACGTGTTCAGTGCATGATCAGTCACGTGATCAGTACATGATCAGTCACGAGAACACTACATGATCAGTCACGTGAACAGTGCATGACCAGGCACGTGATCAGTGTATGACCAGCCAAGTTATCAGTGCATGATAGCCACGTGATCAGTGCATGATCAGTCACGTGATCAGTGCATGATCAGTCACGTGATCAGTGGATGATCAGCCACGTGATCAGTGCATGATCAGCCAAATGATCAGTGCATGATCATTACGTGATCAGTGCATGATCAGTCACGTGACCAGTATATGGTAACTAGGTGATCATTGCATGATCAGCCACATGAGCCGTTCATGATAGCCACGAGATCAGTGCATGATCAGTCACGTGATCAGTGCATGATCAGTCACGTGATCAGTACATGATCAGTCACGTGAACAGTGCATGATCAGTCATGTGATCAGTGTATGATCAGCCACGTGATCAGTGCATGATAGCCACGTGATCAGTGCATGATCAGTCACGTGATCAGTGCATGATCAGTCACGTGATCAGTGCATGATCAGCCACGTGATCAGTGCATGATCAGTCACGTGATACGTGTGTGATAAGCCATGTGACCAGTGCATGATATCAGTGCATGAGAGCCACGTGATCAGTGCATGATAGCCACGTGATCAGTGCATGATCAGTCACGTGATACGTGTGTGATAAGCCATGTGACCAGTGCATGATATCAGTGCATGAGAGCCACGTGATCTGTGCATGATAGCCACGTAATCAGTGCATGATCAGTCACGTGATACGTGTGTGATAAGCCATGTGACCAGTGCATGATATCAGTGCATGAGAGCCACGTGATCTGTGCATGATAGCCACGTAATCAGTGCATGATCAGTCACGTGATACGTGTGTGATAAGCCATGTGATCAGTGAATGATATCAGTGCATGAGAGCCACGTGATCAGTGCATGATATCCACGTGATCAGTGCAGGATAACCACGTGATCACTTCATGAGTAGTCACGTGATCTATACATGATCAGTCACGTGATACGTGTGTGATCAGCCACCGGATCAGTGCGTGATGAGCCACGTGATCAGTGCAGGATCAATTATGTGATCAGTGCATGATCAGTCACGAGACCAGTACATGGTTGCTACGTGATCGTTGCATGATCAGCCACGTGAGCAGAGCATGATAACCACGTGATCAGTGCATGATCAGTCACGTAATCAGTACATGATCAATCACGTGATCAGTGCATGATCAGTCACGTGATCAGTGTATCATCAACCACGTGAACAGTGCATGCTCAGTCACGTGATCAGGGCCTGCTGAGCTGCGTGATTACTGTCTGCTCATCTGCTTGACAATTACCAGCTGAGCTGCACGATTCCTGCCTGTCATCTGCTTGACAATTGCCAGCTGTGCTGCGTAATTCCTGCCTGCTCAGCTGCTTGATTATTGCCAGCTGAGCAGCATGATTCCTCACAGATGAGTTCCATGATTATTGACTGCTGACTTATGATTCGTGCCTACTCAGCTCTTTGTTTATTGCCTCCAGAGGCACATGATCAGTGTATGATAGCAAACATGATCAGCGCATGATCAGTCACATGATCAGCGCCATTAAGTCACGTGATCACTACATGATAGTCATGTGATCAGTCCATGCACAGTCACGGTATCAGTGCATGATCAGCCACGTGATCAGTGCATGATCTGTCACATGATTAGTGTATGATCATCCACGTGATCAGTGCATGGGCAGTCATGTGATCAGTGCATGATATAGACGTGATCAGTGCGTGATCAGTGCGTGATCAGTGCATGATAGCCACGTGATCAGTGCATGATCAGTCACCTGATGGGTGTATGATCATTCACGTGACCTGTACATGGTAGCTACATGATCATTGCATGATCAGCCATGACAGTAGTGCATGATAGCCACGTGATTACCGAATGATCAGTCACGTGATCAGTGCATGATCAGTCATGTGACCAGTACATGGTAGCTGCATGATCATCGCATGATCAGCTACGTGTGCAGTGCATGATAGCCACGTGATCAGTGCATGATGAGACACGAGATCAGTGCATGATCAGTCACGTGATCAGTGCATGATCAGCCACGTGATCAGTGCATGACCAGGAACGTGATCAGTGTATATCCAGCCAAGTGATCAGTGCATGATAGCAACTTTATCAGTGCATGATCAGTCACGTGATCAGTGCATGATCATTTATGTGATCAGTGTATGATCAGCCACGTGATCAGTGCATAATCAGCCACATGATCAGTGCATGATCAATTAGGTGATCAGTGCATGATCAGTCACGTAACCAGTACATGGTAGCTACGTGATCATTGCCTGATCAGCCACGTGATCAGTGCATGATAGCCACGTGATCAGTGCATGATAGCCACGTGATCAGTGCATGATAGCCACGTGATCAGTGCATATACAGTCACGTGATCAGTGCATGATCAGTCACGTGATCAGTACATGATCAGTCACGTGAACAGTGTGTGATCATTTACGTGATATGTGCATGACCAGTCACGTGACCAGTATATGGTAGCTAGGTGATCATTGCATGAACAGCTACATGAGCCGTGCATGATAGCCACGAGATCAGTGCATGATCAGTCACGTGACCAGTGCATGATCACTCACGTTAACAGTGCATGATAAGTCACCTGATCAGTGCATGATCAATTACGTGATCAGTGCATGATCACTCACGTGACCAGTACATGGTAGCTACGTGATCATTGCATGAACAGCCGCGTGAGCAGTGCATGATAGCCACGTGATCAGTGCATGATCTGTCGCATGATCAGTGTATGATCATCCGGGTGATCAGTGCATGGGCAGACATGTGATCAGTGCATGATATAGACGTGATCAGTGCATGATCAGTCTCGTGATCAGTGTATGATCAACCACGTGATCAGTGCACGATAGCCAGGTAATGAGTGCATGATAGCCAGATGATCAGTGCATTATCAGTCACATGATCAGTGTATGATCAGCCAAGTAATAAGTGCATGATAGCCAACTGATCAGTGGATGATCAGTCACGTGATCAGTGCATGGTCAGTCACGTGATCATTGCATGATCAGCCACGTGATCAGTGCATGATCAGCCAAATGATCAGTGCATGATCAATTACATGATCAGTGCATGATCAGCCACGTGATCAGTGCATGATCAGCCAAATGATCAGTGCATGATCAATTACGTGATCAGTGCATGATCAGCCACGTCATCAGTGCATGATAGCCACGTGATCATTGCATGATAGCCACATGATCATGTGCATGATCAGCCAGGTGATCAGTACATGATAGCTAAGTAATTAGTTCATGATTAGTCACCTGATCTGTGCATGACCAGGCAGGTGATCAGTGTGATCAGCCTCGTTAACAATGCAATATAGACACGTGATCAGTGCATGATCAGTAACCTGATGGGTGTATTATCAGTCACGCGACTGGTACATGGTAGCTACATGATAATTGCATGATCAGCCACGTGATCAGTGCATGATAGCCACTTGATCAGGGCATGATCAGTCACGTGACCAGTGCATGATCAGTCACGTGATCAGTGCATGATAGCCACGTGATCAGTGCATGATTAGTTACGTGAGCAGTGTATGATCAGCCACGTGATCAGTGCATGGTCAGACACCTGAACAGTGTATGATCAGCCACGTGATCAGTGCATGATATCCAAGTGATCAGTGCATGATCAATCACGTGATAAGTGTATGATCAGCCACGTGAACAGTGCATGATATCCAAGTGATCAGTGCATGATCAATCACGTGATCAGTGTATGATCAGCCACGTGAATAGTGCATGCTCAGTCACGTGATAAGGGCCTGCTGAGCTGCGTGATTACTGTCTGCTCATCTGCTTGAAAATTGGCAGCTGAGCTGCATGATTCCTGCCTATCATCTGCTTGACATTTGCCAGCTGTGCTTCGTAATTCCTGCCTGCTCAGCTGCTTGATTATTGCCAGCTGAGCAGCATGATTCCTCACAGCTGAATTCCATGATTATTGCCTGCTGACTGTTTGATTCGTGCCTACTCAGCTCTTTGTTTATTACCTCCAGAGGCACATGATCAGTGTATGATAGCAAACATGATCAGCGCATGATCAGTCACATGATCAGCGCCATTAAGTCACGTGATCACTACATGATAGTCATGTGATCAGTCCATGCTCATTCACGGTATCAGTGCATGATCAGCCACGTGATCAGTGCATGATCTGTCACATGATTAGTGTATGATCATCCACGTGATCAGTGCATGGGCAGTCATGTGATCAGTGCATGATTAGACGAGATCAGTGCATGATCAGTATCGTGGTCAGTGCATGATAGCCACGTGATCAGTGCATGATCAGTCACCTGATGGGTGTATGATCATTCACGTGACCGGTACATGGTAGCTATATGATCAGTGTATATCCAGCCATGTGATAAGTGCATGATAGCCACGTGATCAGGGCATGATCAGCCACGTGATCAGTGCATGATCACTCACGTGATCAGTGCATGATCAGCCACATGATCAGTGCATGATCAATTACGTCATCAGTGCATGATCAGTCACGTGACCAGTACATGGTAGCTGCGTGATCATTGCATAATCAGCCAAGTTAGCAGTGCATGATAGCCACCTGATCAGTGCTTGATCTGTCACCTGATGAGTGTATGATCATTCACGTGACCTTTACATGGTAGCTACATGATCATTGCATGATCAACCACGTGAGTAGTGCACGATAGCCACGTGATCACTGCATGATCAGTCACATGATCAGTGCATGATCAGTCATGTGACCAGTACATAGTAGCTGCGTGATCTTCGCATGTTCAGCCACGTGAGCCATGCATGATAGCCACGTGATCAGTGCGTGATCAGACACGAGATCAGTGCATGATCAGTCACGTGATCAGTGCATGATCAGCCACGTGATCAGAGCATGATCAGTCACGTGATCAGTGTATGATCAGTCACGTGATCAGTGCATGATCAGCCACGTGATCAGAGCATGATCAGTCACGTGATCAGTGTATGATCAGCCACGTGATCAGTGCATGATCAGCCACATTATCAGTGCATGATCAATTACGTGATCAGTGCATGATCAGTCACGTGACCAGTACTTGGTAGCTACGTGATCATTGCCAGATCAGCCACGTGAGCAGTGCATGATAGCCACGTGATCAGTGCATGATTAGCCATGTGATCAGTGCATGATCAGTCACGTGATCAGGGCATGATCAGCCACGTCATCAGTGCATGATAGCCACGTGATCAGTGCATACAATTACGTGACAGTGCATGCGCAATCACGTGATCTGTGCATGAGAGCCACGTGATCAGTGCATGATCATTCACGTGATAGGTGTGTGATCAGCGACGTGAACAGTGCATGCTCAGTCACGTGATCAGGGCCTGCTGAGCTTCGTGATTACTGTCTGCTCATGTGCTTGACAATTGCCAGCTGAGCTGTACGATTCCTGCCTGTCATCTCCTTGACAATTGCCACCTGTGCTGCATAATTCCTGCCTGCTCATCTACTTGATTATTGCCAGCTGAGCAGCATGATTTCTCAGAGCTGAGTTCCATGATTATTGCCTACTGATTCCTGCCTACTCAGCTCTTTGTTCATTGCCTCCAGATGCACATGATCAGTGTATGACACGAAACATGATCAGCACATGATGAATCACATAATCAATGCATGGTAAGCCAGGTGATCAGTCCATGATCAATTACGTGATCAGTGCATGATCAGTCATGTGACCAGTACATGGTAGCTGCGTGATCATTGCATGATCAGCCACGTGATCAGTGCAAGATCAGTCACGTGATCAGTGCATGATCAGCCACGTGATCAGTGCATGATCAGTCACGTGACCAGTACATGGTAGCTACGTGATCATTACATGATCAGCCACATTATCTGTGCATGATAGCCACGTGATCAGTGCATGATCGCCACGTGAGCAGTGCATGATAGCCACGTGATCAGTGCATGATCAGTCACGTGATACGTGTGTGATCAGCCACGTGATCAGTGCATGATAGCCACGTGATCAGTGCATGATAGCCACGTGATCAGTGCACGATAGCCACGTGATCAGTGCATAATCAGTCACGTGATCAGTGCATGATCAGTCACGTGATCAGTACATGATCAGTCACGTGAACAGTGTGTGATCATTTACGTGATATGTGCATGATCAGTCACGTGACCAGTATATGGTAGCTAGGTGATCATTGCATGAACAGCCACATGAGCCGTGCATGATAGCCACGAGATCAGTGCATGATAAGTCACGTGACCAGTGCATGATCACTCACGTTAACAGTGCATGATAAGTCACCTGATCAGTGCATGATCAATTACGTGATCAGTGCATGATCACTCACGTGACCAGTACATGGTAGCTACATGATCATTGCATGAACAGCCGCGTGAGCAGTGCATGATAGCCACGTGATCAGTGCATGATCTGTCGCATGATCAGTGTATGATCATCCGGGTGATCAGTGCATGGGCAGTCATGTGATCAGTGCATGATATAGACGTGATCAGTGCATGATCAGTCTCGTGATCAGTGTATGATCAACCACGTGATCAGTGCACGATAGCCAGGTAATGAGTGCACGATAACCAGATGATCAGTGCATTATCAGTCACATGATCAGTGTATGATCAGCCCAGTAATAAGTGCATGATAGCCAACTGATCAGTGGATGATCAGTCACGTGATCAGTGCATGGTCAGTCACGTGATCATTGCATGATCAGCCACGTGATCAGTGCATGATCAGCCAAATGATCAGTGCATGATCAATTACGTGATCAGTGCATGATCAGCCACGTGAGCAGTGCATGGTCAGTCACGTGATCAGTGCATGATCATCCACGTGATCAGTGCATGTGGAGTCATGTAGACAATGCATGATATCGCCGTGATCAGTGCACGATCAGTCCCGTGATGAGTGTATGATCAGTCAAGTGATGAGTGCAAGATAGCTACGTGATCAGTGCATGATCAGCCACGTCATCAGTGCATGATAGCCACGTGATCATTGCATGATAGCCACATGATCATGTGCATGATCAGCCAGGTGATCAGTACATGATAGCTAAGTAATTAGTTCATGATTAGTCACCTGATCTGTGCATGACCAGGCAGGTGATCAGTGTGATCAGCCTCGTTAACAATGCAATATAGACACGTGATCAGTGCATGATCAGTAACCTGATGGGTGTATTATCAGTCACGCGACTGGTACATGGTAGCTACATGATAATTGCATGATCAGCCACGTGATCAGTGCATGATAGCCACTTGATCAGGGCATGATCAGTCACGTGACCAGTGCATGATCAGTCACGTGATCAGTGCATGATAGCCACGTGATCAGTGCATGATTAGTTACGTGAGCAGTGTATGATCAGCCACGTGATCAGTGCATGGTCAGACACCTGAACAGTGTATGATCAGCCACGTGATCAGTGCATGATATCCAAGTGATCAGTGCATGATCAATCACGTGATCCGTGTATGATCAGCCACGTGAACAGTGCATGCTCAGTCACGTGATCAGGGCCTGCTGAGCTGCGTGATTACTGTCTGCTCATCTGCTTGACAATTTCCAGCTGAGCTGCACGATTCCTGCCTGTCATCTGCTTGACAATTGCCAGCTGTGCTGTGTAATTCCTGCCTGCTAGCTGCTTGATTATTGCCAGCTGAGCAGCATGATTCACGTGAAGAGTGCATGCTCTGTCACGTGATCAGGGCCTGCTGAGCTGCGTGATTACTGTCTGCTCATCTGCTTGACAATTTCCAGCTGAGATGCACGATTCCTGCCTGTCATCTGCTTGACAATTGCCAGCTGTGCTGTGTAATTCCTGCCTGCTAGCTGCTTGATTATTGCCAGCTGAGCAGCATGATTCACGTGAATAGTGCATGCTCAGTCACGTGATAAGGGCCTGCTGAGCCGCGTGATTACTGTCTGCTCATCTGCTTGACAATTGCCAGCTGAGCTGCACGATTCCTGCCTGTCATCTGCTTGACAATTGCCAGCTGTGCTGCGTAATTCCTGCCTGCTCAGCTGCTTGATTATTGCCAGCTGAGCAGCATGATTCCTCACTGCTGAGTTCCATGATTGGTGCCTGCTGACTGTTTGATTCGTGCCTACTCAGCTCTTTGTTTATTGCCTCCAGAGGCACATGATCAGTGTATGAAAGCAAACATGATCAGCGCATGATCAGTCACATGATCAGCGCCATTAAGTCACGTGATCATCACATGATAGTCATGTGATCAGTCCATGCTCAGTCACGGTATTAGTGCATGATCAGCAATGTGATCAGTGCATGATCAGCCAGGTGATCATTTCATGATAGCTATGTGATCAGTTCATGATTTGTCACGTGATCTGTGCATGACTAGGCAGGTGATCAGTGTATGATCCGTCACCTGATGGGTGTAAGATCAGTCACCTGACCGGTACATGGTAGCTACATGATCATTGCATTATCAGCCACGTGAGTAGTGCATGATAGCCACGTGCTCAGTGCATGATGAGTCACGTATTCAGTGCATGATCAGCCATGTAATCTGTGCATGACCAGGCACGGGATCAGTGTATGACCAGCCAAGTTATCAGTGCATGATAGCCACGTGATCAGTGCATGATCAGTCACGTGATCAGTGCATGATCAGTCACGTGATCAGTGGATGATCAGCCACGTGATCAGTGCATGATCAACAACGTGATCAGTGCATGATCAGTCACGTGCCCAGTACATGGTAGCTAGGTGATCATTGCATGATCAGCCACGTGAGCAGTGCATGATAGCCACGAGATCAGTGCATGATCAGTCACGTGATCAGTGCATGATCACTCACGTGATCAGTGCATGATAAGTCAACTGATCAGTGCATGATCAATTACGTGATCAGTGCATGATCACTCACGTGACCAGTACATGGTAGCTACGTGATCATTGCATGAACAGCCGCGTGAGCAGTGCATGATAGCCACGTGATCAGTGCATGATCCGTCACCTGATGGGTGTATGATCTATGCGGGTGATCAGTGCATGGGCAGTCATGTGATCAGTGCATGATATAGACGTGATCAGTGCATGATCAATCTCGGAATCAGTGTATGATCAGCCACGTGATCAGTGCACGATAGCCAGGTAATGAGTGCATGATAGCCAGATGATCAGTGCATTATCAGTCAAGTGATCAGTGTATGATCAGCCAAGTAATCAATGCATGATAGCCAACTGATCCGTGGATGGTCAGTCACGTGATCAGTGCATGGTCAGTCACGTGATCATTGCATGATCAGACACGTTAATAGTGCATGATCAATTACGTGATCAGTGCATGATCAGTCACGTGATCAGTACATGATCAGTCACGTGAACAGTGCATGATCAGTCATGTGATCAGTGTATGACCAGCCGAGTGATCAGTGCATGATCAGTCACGTGATCAGTGTATGATCAGTCACGTGATCAGTGTATGATCAGCCACGTGATCAGTGCATGATCAGTCACGTGATACGTGTGTGATAAGCCACGTGACCATTGCATGATATCAGTGCATGATAGCCACGTGATCAGTGCATGATAGCCACGTGATCAGTGCATGATCAGTCACGTGATACGCTGTGTGATCAGCCACGTGATCAGTGCATGATATCCACGTGATCAGTGCAGGATAGCCACGTGATCACTTCATGAGTAGTCACGTGATCTATACATGATCAGTCACGTGATACTAGTGTGATCAGCCACCGGATCAGTGCGTGATGAGCCACGTGATCAGTGCAGGATCAATTACGTGATCAGTGCATGATCAGTCACGAGACGAGTACATGGTTGCTACGTGATCGTTGCATGATCAGCCACGTGAGCAGAGCATGATAGCCACGTGATCAGTGCATGATCAGTCACGTGATCAGTACATGATCAGTCACGTTAACAGTGCATGATCATTTACGTGATCTGTGCATGATCAGTCACGTGACCAGTATATGGTAGCTACGTGACCATTCCATGACGAACCACGTGAGCGGTGCATGATAGCCACGCTGATGTGTGCATGATGAGTTACGTGAGCAGAGTATGATCAGCCACGTGATCAGTGCATGAGTGCCACGTGATCAGTGCATGATATGTCACGTGACAGGTGTGTGATCAGCCATGTGAACAGTGCATGTTCCGCCACGTGATCAGTGCATGATAGCCACGTGATCAGTGCATGATCAGTACGTGAGCAGTGTATGACCAGACACGTGAACAGTGCATGCTCAGACACGTGAACAGTGTATGATCAGCCACGTGATCAGTGCATGACATCCAAGTGATCAGTGCATGATCAGTCACGTGATCAGTGTATGATCAGCCACGTGAACAGTGCATGCTCAGTCACGTGATCAGGGCCTGCTGAGCTGCGTGATTACTGTCTGCTCATCTGCTTGACAATTGCCAGCTGAGCTGCACGATTCCTGCCTGTCATCTGCTTGACAATTGCCAGCTGTGCTGCGTAATTCCTGCCTGCTCAGCTGCTTGATTATTGCCAGCTGAGCAGCATGATTCCTCACAGCTGAGTTCCATGATTATTGACTGCTGACTTATGATTCGTGCCTACTCAGCTCTTTGTTTATTGCCTCCAGAGGCACATGATCAGTGTATGATAGAAAACATGATCAGCGCATGATCAGTCACATGATCAGCGCCATTAAGTCACGTGATCACTACATGATAGTCATGTGATCAGTCCATGCACAGTCACGGTATCAGTGCATGATCAGCCACGTGATCAGTGCACGATCTGTCACATGATTAGTGTATGATCATCCACGTGATCAGTGCATGGGCAGTCATGTGATCAGTGCATGATATAGACGTGATCAGTGCATGATCAGTCTCGTGATCAGTGCATGATAGCCACGCGATCAGTGCATGATCTGTCACCTGATGGGTGTATGATCATTCACGTGACCTTTACATGGTAGCTACATGATCATTGCATGATCAACCACGTGAGTAGTGCACGATAGCCACGTGATCACTGCATGATCAGTCACATGATCACTGCATGATCAGTCATGTGACCAGTACATGGTAGCTGCGTGATCATTCCATGTTCAGCCACGTGAGCCATGCATGATAGCCACGTGATCAGTGCGTGATCAGACATGAGATCAGAGCATGATCAGTCACGTGATCAGTGCATGATCAGCCACGTGATCAGAGCATGATCAGTCACGTGATCAGTGTATGATCAGCCACGTGATCAGTGCATGATCAGCCACATTATCAGTGCATGATCAGTTACGTGATCAGTGCATGATCAGTCACGTGACCAGTACTGGTAGCTACGTGATCATTGCCAGATCAGCCACGTGAGCAGTGCATGATAGCCACGTGATCAGTGCATGATTAGCCATGTGATCAGTGCATGATCAGTCACGTGATCAGGGCATGATCCGCCACGTCATCAGTGCATGATAGCCACGTGATCAGTGCATACAATTACGTGATCAGTGCATGCGCAATCACGTGATCTGTGCATGAGAGCCACGTGATCAGTGCATGATCATTCACGTGATAGGTGTGTGATCAGCGACGTGAACAGTGCATGCTCAGTCACGTGATCAGGGCCTGCTGAGCTTCGTGATTACTGTCTGCTCATGTGCTTGACAATTGCCAGCTGAGCTGCACGATTCCTGCCTGCTCATCTCCTTGACAATTGCCACCTGTGCTGCATAATTCCTGCCTGCTCATCTACTTGATTATTGCCAGCTGAGCAGCATGATTTCTCAGAGCTGAGTTCCATGATTAGTGCCTACTGATTCCTGCGTACTCAGCACTTTGTTCATTGCCTCCAGAGGCACATGATCAGTGTATGACACGAAACATGATCAGCACATGATGAATCACATAATCAATGCATGGTAAGCCAGGTGATCAGTGCATGATCAGTTACGTGATCGGTGCATGATCAGTCATGTGACCAGCACATGGTAGCTGCGTGATCAGTGCATGATCAGCCACGTGATCAGTGCAAGATCAGTCACGTGATCAGTGCATGATCAGCCACGTGATCAGTGCATGATCAGTCACGTGACCAGTACATGGTAGCTACGTGATCATTGCATGATCAGCCACGTTATCTGTGCATGATAGCCACGTGATCAGTGCATGATAGCCACGTGATCAGTGCATGATAGCCACGTGATCAGTGCATGATCAGTCACGTGATACGTGTGTGATCAGCCACGTGATCAGTGCATGATATCCACGTGATCAGTGCAGGATAGCCACGTGATCAGTTCATGATTAGTCACGTGATCTGTGCATGATCAGTCACGTGATACGAGTGTGATCAGCTACGGATCAGTGCGTGATGAGCCACGTGATCAGTGCAGGATCAATTACATGATCAGTGCATGATCAGTCACGAGACCAGTACATGGTTGCTACGCGATCGTTGCATGATCAGCCACGTGAGCAGAGCATGATAGCCACGTGATCAGTGCATTATCAGTCACGTGATCAGTACATGATCAGTCATGTGAACAGTGCATGATCATTTACGTGATCTGTGCATGATCAGTCACGTGACCTTTATATGGTAGCTTCATGATCATTCCATGAGGAACCACGTGAGCAGTGCATGATAGCCACGTGATGTGTGCATGATCAGTGACGTGACCAGAGTATGATCAGCCACGTGATCAGTGCATGAGTGCCATGTGATCAGTGCATGATATGTCACGTGACAGGAGTGTGATCAGCCACGTGAACAGTGCATGTTCAGCCACGTGATCAGTGCATGATAGCCACGTGATCAGTGCATGATCAGTTACGTGAGCAGTGTATGATCAGCCACGCGATCAGTGCATGGTCAGACACGTGAACAGTGTATGATCAGCCTTGTGATCAGTGCATGATATCCAAGTGATCAGTGCATGATCAATCACGTGATCAGTGTATGAGGAGCCACGTGAACAGTGCATGCTCAGTCACGTGATCAGGGCCTGCTGAGCTGCGTGATTACTGTCTGCTCATCTGCTTGACAATTGCCAGCTGAGCTGCACGATTCCTGCCTGTCATCTGCTTGACAATTGCCAGCTGTGCTGTGTAATTCCTGCCTGCTAGCTGCTTGATTATTGCCAGCTGAGCAGCATGATTCACGTGAATAGTGCATGCTCAGTCACGTGATAAGGGCCTGCTGAGCTGCGTGATTACTGTCTGCTCATCTGCTTGACAATTGCCAGCTGAGCTGCACGATTCCTGCCTGTCATCTGCTTGACAATTGCCAGCTGTGCTGCGTAATTCCTGCCTGCTCAGCTGCTTGATTATTGCCAGCTGAGCAGCATGATTCCTCACAGCTGAGTTCCATGATTGGTGCCTGCTGACTGTTTGATTCGTGCCTACTCAGCTCTTTGTTTATTGCCTCCAGAGGCACATGATCAGTGTATGAAAGCAAACATGATCAGCGCATGATCAGTCACATGATCAGCGCCATTAAGTCACGGGATCACTACATGATAGTCATGTGATCAATCCATGCTCAGTCACGGTATTAGTGCATGATCAGCCATGTGATCAGTGCATGATTAGCCAGGTGATCATTTCATGATAGCTATGTGATCAGTTCATGATTTGTCACGTGATCTGTGCATGACCAGGCAGGTGATCAGTGTATGATCCGTCACCTAATGGGTGTATGATCAGTCACCTGACCGGTACATGGTAGCTACATGATCATTGCATGATCAGCCACGTGAGTAGTGCATGATAGCCACGTGCTCAGTGCATGATGAGTCACCTGTTCAGTGCATGATCAGCCATGTAATCTGTGCATGACCAGGCACGTGATCAGTGTATGACCAGCCAAGTTATCAGTGCATGATAGCCACGTGATCAGTGCATGATCAGTCACGTGATCAGTGCATGATCAGTCACGTGATCAGTGGATGATCAGCCACGTGATCAGTTCATGATCAGCCACACGATCAGTGCATGATCAGTCACGTGACCAGTATATGGTAGCTAGGTGATCATTGCATGATCAGCCACATGAGCAGTGCATGATAGCCACGAGATCAGTGCATGATCAGTCACGTGATCAGTGCATGATCACTCACGTGAACAGTGCATGATAAGTCACCTGATCAGTGCATGATCAATTACGTGATCAGTGCACGATCACTCACGTGACCAGTACATGGTAGCTACGTGATCATTGCATGAACAGCCGCGTGAGCAGTGCATGATAGCCACGTGATCAGTGCATGATCTGTCACATGATCAGTGTATGTTCATCCGGGTGATCAGTGCATGGGCAGTCATGTGATCAGTGCATGATATAGACGTGATCAGTGCATGATCAGTCTCGGAATCAGTGTATGATCAACCACGTGATCAGTGCACGATAGCCAGGTAATGAGTGCATGATAGCCAGATGATCAGTGCATTATCAGTCAAGTGATCAGTGTATGATCAGCCAAGTAATCAGTGCATGATAGCCAACTGATCCGTGGATGGTCAGTCACGTGATCAGTGCATGGTCAGTCACGTGATCATTGCATGATCAGCCACGTTAATAGTGCATGATCAATTACGTGATCAGTGCATGATCAGTCACGTGAACAGTGCATGATCAGTCATGTGATCAGTGTATGACCAGCCAAGTGATCAGTGCATGATCAGTCACGTGATCAGTGCATGTTCAGTCACGTGATCAGTGTATGATCAGCCACGTGATCAGTGCATGATCAGTCACGTGATACGTGTGTGATAAGCCACGTGACCAGTGTATGATATCAGTGCATGATAGCCACGTGATCAGTGCATGATAGCCACGTGATCAGTGCATCATCAGTCACGTGATACGTGTGTGATCAGCCACGTGATCAGTGCATGATATCCACGTGATCAGTGCAGGATAGCCACGTGATCACTTCATGAGTAGTCACGTGATCTATACATGATCAGTCACGTGATACGTGTGTGATCAGCCACGGGATCAGTGCGTGATGAGCCACGTGATCAGTGCAGGATCAATTACGTGATCAGTGCATGATCAGTCACGAGACGAGTACATGGTTGCTACGTGATCGTTGCATGATCAGCCACGTGAGCAGAGCACGATAGCCACGTGATCAGTGTATGATCAGCCACGTGAATAGTGCATGCTCAGTCACGTGATAAGGGCCTGCTGAGCTGCGTGATTACTGTCTGCTCATCTGCTTGACAATTTCCAGCTGAGCTGCACGATTCCTGCCTGTCATCTGCTTGAGAATTGCCAGCGGTGCTGTGTAATTCCTGCCTGCTAGCTGCTTGATTATTGCCAGCTGAGCAGCATGATTCACGTGAATAGTGCATGCTCAGTCACGTGATAAGGGCCTGCTGAGCTGCGTGATTTCTGTCTGCTCATCTTCTTGACAATTGCCAGCTGAGCTGCACGATTCCTGCCTGTCATCTGCTTGACAATTGCCAGCTGTGCTGCGTAATTCCTGCCTGCTCAGCTGCTTGATTATTGCCAGCTGAGCAGCATGATTCCTCACAGCTGAGTTCCATGATTGGTGCCTGCTGACTGTTTGATTCGTGCCTACTCAGCTCTTTGTTTATTGCCTCCAGAGGCACATGATCAGTGCATGAAAGCAAACATGATCAGCGCATGATCAGTCACATGATCAGCGCCATTAAGTCACGTGATCACTACATGATAGTCATGTGATCAGTCCGTGCTCAGTCACGGTATTAGTGCATGATCAGCAATGTGATCAGTGCATGATCAGCCAGGTGATCATTTCATGATAGCTATGTGATCAGTTCATGATTTGTCAGGTGATCTGTGCATGACCAGGCAGGTGATCAGTGTATGATCCGTC
This sequence comes from Bos javanicus, assembly GCF_032452875.1. Taxonomy (NCBI): domain Eukaryota; kingdom Metazoa; phylum Chordata; class Mammalia; order Artiodactyla; family Bovidae; genus Bos; species Bos javanicus. The sequence goes on from NW_026893659.1 coordinate 608,635, forward strand.
ACCTAATGGGTGTATGATCAGTCACCTGACCGGTACATGGTAGCTACATGATGATTGCATGATCAGCCACGTGAGTAGTGCATGATAGCCACGTGCTCAGTGCATGATGAGTCACGTGTTCAGTGCATGATCAGCCATGTAATCTGTGCATGACCAGGCACGTGATCAGTGTATGACCAGCCAAGTTATCAGTGCATGATAGCCACGTGATCAGTGCATGATCAGTCACGTGATCAGTGCATGATCAGTCACGTGACCAGTGGATGATCAGCCACATGATCAGTGCATGATCAGCCACATGATCAGTGCATGATCAGTCACGTGCCCAGTATATAGTAACTAGGTGATCATTGCATGATCAGCCACATGAGCCGTGCATGATAGCCACGAGATCAGTGCATGATCAGTCACGTGATCAGTGCATGATCACTCACGTGAACAGTGCATGATAAGTCAACTGATCAGTGCATGATCACTTACGTGATCAGTGTATGATCACTCACGTGACCAGTGCATGGTAGCCACGTGATCATTGCATGAACAGCCGCGTGAGCAGTGCATGATAGCCACGTGATCAGTGCATGATCTGTCGCATGATCAGTGTATGATCATCCGGGTGATCAGTGCATGGGCAGACATGTGATCAGTGCATGATATAGACGTGATCAGTGCATGATCAGTCTCGTGATCAGTGTATGATCAACCACGTGATCAGTGCACGATAGCCAGGTAATGAGTGCACGATAGCCAGATGATCAGTGCATTATCAGTCACATGATCAGTGTATGATCAGCCCAGTAATAAGTGCATGATTGCCAACTGATCAGTGGATGATCAGTCACGTGATCAGTGCATGGTCAGTCACGTGATCATTGCATGATCAGCCACGTGATCAGTGCATGATCAGCCAAATGATCAGTGCATGATCAATTACATGATCAGTGCATGATCAGCCACGTGAGCAGTGCATGGTCAGTCACGTGATCAGTGCATGATCATCCACGTGATCAGTGCATGTGGAGTCATGTAGACAATGCATGATATCGCCGTGATCAGTGCACGATCAGTCCCGTGATGAGTGTATGATCAGTCAAGTGATCAGTGCAAGATAGCTACGTGATCAGTGCATGATCAGCCACGTCATCAGTGCATGATAGCCACGTGATCATTGCATGATAGCCACATGATCATGTGCATGATCAGCCAGGTGATCAGTACATGATAGCTAAGTAATTAGTTCATGATTAGTCACCTGATCTGTGCATGACCAGGCAGGTGATCAGTGTGATCAGCCTCGTTAACAATGCAATATAGACACGTGATCAGTGCATGATCAGTAACCTGATGGGTGTATTATCAGTCACGTGACAGGTACATGGTAGCTACATGATAATTGCATGATCAGCCACGTGATCAGTGCATGATAGCCACTTGATCAGGGCATGATCAGTCACGTGACCAGTGCATGATCAGTCACGTGATCAGTGCATGATAGCCACGTGATCAGTGCATGATTAGTTACGTGAGCAGTGTATGATCAGCCACGTGATCAGTGCATGGTCAGACACCTGAACAGTGTATGATCAGCCACGTGATCAGTGCATGATATCCAAGTGATCAGTGCATGATCAATCACGTGATCAGTGTATGATCAGCCACGTGAACAGTGCATGCTCAGTCACGTGATCAGGGCCTGCTGAGCTGCGTGAGTACTGTCTGCTCATCTGCTTGACAATTTCCAGCTGAGCTGCATGATTCCTGCCTGTCATCTGCTTGAGAATTGCCAGCTGTGCTGTGTAATTCCTGCCTGCTAGCTGCTTGATTATTGCCAGCTGAGCAGCATGATTCACGTGAATAGTGCATGCTCTGTCACGTGATCAGGGCCTGCTGAGCTGCGTGATTACTGTCTGCTCATCTGCTTGACAATTTCCAGCTGAGATGCACGATTCCTGCCTGTCATCTGCTTGACAATTGCCAGCTGTGCTGTGTAATTCCTGCCTGCTAGCTGCTTGATTATTGCCAGCTGAGCAGCATGATTCACGTGAATAGTGCATGCTCAGTCACGTGATAAGGGCCTGCTGAGCTGCGTGATTACTGTCTGCTCATCTGCTTGACAATTGCCAGCTGAGCTGCACGATTCCTGCCTGTCATCTGCTTGACAATTGCCAGCTGTGCTGCGTAATTCCTGCCTGCTCAGCTGCTTGATTATTGCCAGCTGAGCAGCATGATTCCTCACAGCTGAGTTCCATGATTGGTGCCTGCTGACTGTTTGATTCGTGCCTACTCAGCTCTTTGTTTATTGCCTCCAGAGGCACATGATCAGTGTATGAAAGCAAACATGATCAGCGCATGATCAGTCACATGATCAGCGCCATTAAGTCACGTGATCATCACATGATAGTCATGTGATCAGTCCATGCTCAGTCACGGTATTAGTGCATGATCAGCAATGTGATCAGTGCATGATCAGCCAGGTGATCATTTCATGATAGCTATGTGATCAGTTCATGATTTGTCACGTGATCTGTGCATGACCAGGCAGGTGATCAGTGTATGATCCGTCACCTAATGGGTGTATGATCAGTCACCTGACCGGTACATGGTAGCTAAATGATCATTGCATTATCAGCCACGTGAGTAGTGCATGATAGCCACGTGCTCAGTGCATGATGAGTCACGTATTCAGTGCATGATCAGCCATGTAATCTGTGCATGACCAGGCACGGGATCAGTGTATGACCAGCCAAGTTATCAGTGCATGATAGCCACGTGATCAGTGCATGATCAGTCACGTGATCAGTGCATGATCAGTCACGTGATCAGTGGATGATCAGCCACGTGATCAGTGCATGATCAGCCACGTGATCAGTGCATGATCAGTCACGTGCCCAGTATATGGTAGCTAGGTGATCATTGCATGATCAGCCACATGAGCCGTGCATGATAGCCACGAGATCAGTGCATGATCAGTCACGTGATCAGTGCATGATCACTCACGTGAACAGTGCATGATAAGTCAACTGATCAGTACATGATCAATTACGTGATCAGTGCAAGATCACTCACGTGACCAGTACATGGTAGCTACGTGATCATTGCATGAACAGCCGCGTGAGCAGTACATGATAGCCACGTGATCAGTGCATGATCTGTCACATGATCAGTGTATGTTCATGCGGGTGATCAGTGCATGGGCAGTCATGTGATCAGTGCATGATATAGACGTGATCAGTGCATGATCAGTCTCGGAATCAGTGTATGTTCAACCACGTGATCAGTGCACGATAGCCAGGTAATGAGTGCATGATAGCCAGATGATCAGTGCATTATCAGTCAAGTAATCAGTGTATGATCAGCCAAGTAATCAGTGCATGATAGCCAACTGATCCGTGGATGGTCAGTCACGTGATCAGTGCATGGTCAGTCACGTGATCATTGCATGATCAGCCACGTTAATAGTGCATGATCAATTACGTGATCAGTGCATGATCAGTCACGTGATCAGTACATGATCAGTCACGTGAACAGTGCATGATCAGTCATGTGATCAGTGTATGACCAGCCAAGTGATCAGTGCATGATCAGTCACGTGATCAGTGCATGATCAGTCACGTGATCAGTGTATGATCAGCCACGTGATCAGTGCATGATCAGTCACGTGATACGTGTGTGATAAGCCATGTGACCATTGCATGATATCAGTACATGATAGCCACGTGATCTGTGCATGATAGCCACGTGATCAGTGCATGATCAGTCACGTGATACGTGTGTGATCAGCCACGTGATCAGTGCATGATATCCACGTGATCAGTGCCGGATAGCCACGTGATCACTTCATGAGTAGTCACGTGATTCTTTACATGATCAGTCACGTGATACGAGTGTGATCAGCCACCGGATCAGTGCGTGATGAGCCACGTGATCAGTGCAGGATCAATTACGTGATCAGTGCATGATCAGTCACGAGACGAGTACATGGTTGCTATGTGATCGTTGCATGATCAGCCACTTGAGCAGAGCATGATAGCCACGTGATCAGTGCATGATCAGTCACATGATCAGTACATGATCAGTCACGTTAACAGTGCATGATCATTTACGTGATCTGTGCATGATCAGTCACGTGACCAGTATATGGTAGCTACGTGACCATTCCATGACGAACCACGTGAGCAGTGCATGATAGCCACATGATGTGTGCATGATGAGTTACGTGAGCAGAGTATGATCAGCCACGTGATCAGTGCATGAGTGCCACGTGATCAGTGCATGATATGTCACATGACAGGTGTGTGATCAGCCACGTGAACAGTGCATGTTCAGCCACGTGATCAGTGCATGATCAGTCTCGTGATCAGTGTATGATCGACTACGTGATCAGTGCACGATAGCCAGGTAATGAGTGCATGATAGCCACGTGATCAGTGCATTATAAGTCACGTGATCAGTGTATGATCAGCCAAGTGAGCAGTGCATGACAGCCAGTGATCATTGCATGGTCCGACACGTGAACAGTGTATGGTCAGCCACGTGATCAGTGCATGATATCCAAGTGATCAGTGCATGATCAAACACGTGATCAGTGCATGATCAGCCACGTGAACAGTGCATGCTCAGTCACGTGATCAGGGCCTGCTGAGCTGCGTGATTACTGTCTGCTCATCTGCTTGACAATTGCCAGCTGAGCTGCACAATTCCTGCCTGTCATCTGCTTGACAATTGCCAGCTGTGCTGTGTAATTCCTGCCTGCTCAGCTGCTTGATTATTGCCAGCTGAGCAGCATGATTCCTCACAGCTGAGTTCAATGATTATTGCCTGCTGACTTATGATTCGTGCATACTCAGCTCTTTGTTTATTGCCTCCAGAGGCACATGAACAGTGTATGATAGCAAACATGATCAGCGCATGATCAGTCACATGATCAGCGCCATTAAGTCACGTGATCACTACATGATAGTCATGTGATCAGTCCATGCACATTCACGGTATAAGTGCATGATCAGGCACGTGATCAGTGCATGATCAGCCAGGTGATCAGTTCATGATAGCTATGTGATCAGTTCATGATTTGTCACGTGATCTGTGCATGACCAGGCAGGTGATCTGTGCATGATCTGTCACATGATTAGTGTATGATCATCCACGTGATCAGTGCATGGTAAGTCATGTGATCAGTGCATGATATAGACGTGATCAGTGCATGATCAGTCTCGTGATCAGTGCATGATAGCCACGTGATCAGTGCATTATCTGTCACCTGAAGGGTGTATGATCATTCACGTGACCTGTACATGGTAGCTACATGATCATTGCATGATCAGCCACGTGAGTAGTGCACGATAGCCACGTGATCACTGCATGATCAGTCACGTGATCAGTGCATGATCAGTCATGTGACCAGTACATGGTAGCTGCGTGATCATCGCATGATCAGCCACGTGAGCAGTGCATGATAGCCACGTGATCAGTGCATGATGAGACACGAGATCAGTGCATGATCAGTCACGTGATCAGTGCATGATCAGCCACGTGATCAGTGCATGATCTGTCACCTGATGGGTGTATGATCATTCACGTGACCTGTACATGGTAGCTACATGATCATTGCATGATCAGCCACGTGATCAGTGCATGATCAGCCACGTGATCAGTGCATGACCAGGCACGTGATCAGTGTATGTCCAGCCAAGTGATCAGTGCATGATAGCCACGTGATTAGTGCATGTTCAGTCACGTGATCAGTGCATGATCAGTCACGTTATCAGTGTATGATCAGCCACGTGATCAGTGCATGATCAATTACGTGATCAGTGCATGATCAGTCACGTGACCAGTTCTTGGTAGCTACGTGTTCATTGCCAGATCAGCCACGTGAGCAGTGCATGATAGCCACGTGATCAGTGAATGATTAGCCATGTGATCAGTGCATGATCAGTCACGTGATCAGTGCATGATCAGTCACGTGACCAGTGCATGATCATCCACGTGATCAGTGCATGTGGAGTCATGTAGTCAATGCATGATAGCGCCATGATCAGTGCACGATCAGTACCGTGATGAGTGTATGATCAGCCAAGTGAACAGTGCAAGATAGCTACATGATCAGTGCATGATCAGTCACATGATCAGTGCATGATCAGTCACGTGATAGGTGTGTGATCAGCCATGTGAACAGTGCATGCTCAGTCACGTGATCAGGGCCTGCTGAGCTGTGTGATTACTGTCTGCTCATCTGCTTGATAATTTCCAGCTGAGCTGCACGATTCCTGCCTGTCATCTCCTTGACAATTGCCACCTGTGCTGCATAATTCCTGCCTGCTCATCTACTTGATTATTGCCAGCTGAGCAGCATGATTTCTCAGACGTGAGTTCCATGATTATAGCCTGCTGACTGATTCCTGCCTACTCAGCTCTATGTTCATTGCCTCCAGAGGCACATGATCAGTGTGTGACACCAAACATGATCAGCACATGATCAGTCACATGATCAATGCATGATAAGCCAGGTGATCAGTGCATGATCAATTATGTGATCAGTGCATGATCAGTCATGTGACCAGTACATGGTAGCTGCGTGATCATTGCATGATCAGCCACGTGAGCAGTGCATGATAGCCACGTGATCAGTGCATGATCAGTCACGTGATCTGTGCATGATCAGTCACGTGACCAGTGCATGGTAGCTACGTGGTCATTGCATGATCAGCCACGTGATCAGAGCATGATAGCCACGTGATCAGTGCATGATCAGTCATGTGATCAGGACATGATCAGGCAACTGAACAGTGCATGATCATTTACGTGATCAGTGCATTATAGCCACGTGATCAATGCATGATAGCCACGTCATCAGTGCATGATCAGTCACGTGATACGTGTGTGATCAGCCACGTGATCAGTGCATGATATCCACGTGATCAGTGCAGGATAGCCACGTGATCACTTCATGATTATTCACGTTATCTGTACATGATCAGTCACGTGATACGTGTGTGATCAGCCACCGGATAAGTGCGTGATGAGCCATGAGATCAGTGGAGGATCAATTACGTGATCAGTGCATGATCAGTCACGTGACCAGTACATGGTAGTTACGTGATCATTGCGTGATCAGCCGTGAGTAGTGTGCGATAGCCACGTGATCAGTGCATGATCAGTCACGTGATCAGTGCATGATCAGTCATGTGACCAGTACATGGTAGCTGCGTGATCATTGCATGATCAGCCACATGAGCAGTGCATGATAGCCACGTGATCAGTGCCTGATCAGACACGAGATCAGTGCATGATCAGTCACGTGATCACTGCATGATCAGCCACGTGATCAGTGCATGACCAGGCACGTGATCAGTGTATGTCCAGCCAAGTGATCAGTGCATGATAGCCACGTGATCAGTGCATGATCAGTCACGTGATCAGTGCATGATCAGTCACGTGATCAGTGTATGATCAGCCACGTGATCAGTGCATGATCAGCCACATGATCAGTGCATGATCAATTACGTGATCAGTGCATGATCAGTCACGTGACCAGTACTTGGTAGCTACGTGATCATTGCCAGATCAGCCACGTGATCAGTGCATGATCAGTCACGTGATCAGTGCATGATCAGTCACGTGATCAGTGTATGATCAGTCACGTGATCAGTGCATGATCATCCACGTGATCAGTGCATGTGGAGTCATGTAGTCAATGCATGATATCACCGTGATCAGTGCACGATCAGTCCCGTGATGAGTGTATGATCAGCCAAGTGATCAGTGCAAGATAGCTACATGATCAGTGCATGATCAGTCACATGATCAGTGCATGATCAGTCACGTGATAGGTGTGTGATCAGCCATGTGAACAGTGCATGCTCAGTCACGTGATCAGGGCCTGCTGAGCTGTGTGATTACTGTCTGCTCATCTGCTTGACAATTTCCAGCTGAGCTGCACGATTCCTGCCTGTCATCTCCTTGACAATTGCCACCTGTGCTGCATAATTCCTGCCTGCTCATCTACTTGATTATTGCCAGCTGAGCAGCATGATTTCTCAGAGGTGAGTTCCATGATTATAGCCTGCTGACTGATTCCTGCCTACTCAGCTCTATGTTCATTGCCTCCAGAGGCACATGATCAGTGTGTGACACCAAACATGATCAGCACATGATCAGTCACATGATCAATGCATGATAAGCCAGGTGATCAGTGCATGATCAATTATGTGATCAGTGCATGATCAGTCATGTGACCAGTACATGGTAGCTGCGTGATCATTGCATGATCAGCCACGTGAGCAGTGCATGATAGCCACGTGATCAGTGCATGATCAGTTACGTGAGCAGTGTATGATCAGCCACGTGATCAGTGCATGGTCAGACACGTGAACAGTGTATGATCAGCCACGTGATCAGTGCATGATATCCAAGTGATCAGTGCATGATCAATCACGTGATCAGTGTATGATCAGCCACGTGAACAGTGCATGCTCAGTCACGTGATCAGGGCCTGCTGAGCTGCGTGATTACTGTCTGCTCATCTGCTTGACAATTGCCAGCTGAGCTGCACGATTCCTGCCTGTCATCTGCTTGACAATTGCCAGCTGTGCTGCGTAATTCCTGCCTGCTCAGCTGCTTGATTATTGCCAGCTGAGCAGCATGATTCCTCACAGCTGAGTTCCATGATTATTGACTGCTCACTTATGATTCGTGCCTACTCAGCTCTTTGTTTATTGCCTCCAGAGGCACATGATCAGTGTATGATAGAAAACATGATCAGCGCATGATCAGTCACATGATCAGCGCCATTAAGTCACGTGATCACTGCATGATAGTCATGTGATCAGTCCATGCACAGTCACGGTATCAGTGCATGATCAGCCACGTGAACAGTGCATGATCTGTCACATGATTAGTGTATGATCATCCACGTGATCAGTGCATGGGCAGTCATGTGATCAGTGCATGATATAGACGTGATCAGTGCATGATCAGTCTCGTGATCAGTGCATGATAGCCACGTGATCAGTGCGTGATCTGTCACCTGATGGGTGTATGATCATTCACGTGACCTGTACATGGTAGCTACATGATCATTTCATGATCAGCCACGTGAGTAGTGCACGATAGCCACGTGATCACTGTATGATCAATTACGTGATCAGTGCATGATCAGCCACGTGATCAGTGCATGGTCAGTCACGTGATCAGTGCATGATCATCCACGTGATCAGTGCATGTGGAGTCATGTAGACATTGCATGATAGCGCCATGATCAGTGCACGATCAGTCCCGTGATGAGTGTATGATCAGCCAAGTGATCAGTGCAAGATAGCTACATGATCAGTGCATGATCAGTCACATGATCAGTGCATGATCAGTCACGTGATAGGTGTGTGATCAGCCATGTGAACAGTGCATGCTCAGTCACGTGATCAGGGCCTGCTGAGCTGTGTGATTACTGTCTGCTCATCTGCTTGACAATTTCCAGCTGAGCTGCACGATTCCTGCCTGTCATCTCCTTGACAATTGCCACCTGTGCTGCATAATTCCTGCCTGCTCATCTACTTGATTATTGCCAGCTGAGCAGCATGATTTCTCAGAGGTGAGTTCCATGATTATAGCCTGCTGACTGATTCCTGCCTACTCAGCTCTATGTTCATTGCCTCCAGAGGCACATGATCAGTGTGTGACACCAAACATGATCAGCACATGATCAGTCACATGATCAATGCATGATAAGCCAGGTGATCAGTGCATGATCAATTATGTGATCAGTGCATGATCAGTCATGTGACCAGTACATGGTAGCTGCGTGATCATTGCATGATCAGCCACGTGAGCAGTGCATGATAGCCACGTGATCAGTGCATGATCAGTTACGTGAGCAGTGTATGATCAGCCACGTGATCAGTGCATGGTCAGACACGTGAACAGTGTATGATCAGCCACGTGATCAGTGCATGATATCCAAGTGATCAGTGCATGATCAATCACGTGATCAGTGTATGATCAGCCACGTGAACAGTGCATGCTCAGTCACGTGATCAGGGCCTGCTGAGCTGCGTGATTACTGTCTGCTCATCTGCTTGACAATTGCCAGCTGAGCTGCACGATTCCTGCCTGTCATCTGCTTGACAATTGCCAGCTGTGCTGCGTAATTCCTGCCTGCTCAGCTGCTTGATTATTGCCAGCTGAGCAGCATGATTCCTCACAGCTGAGTTCCATGATTATTGACTGCTCACTTATGATTCGTGCCTACTCAGCTCTTTGTTTATTGCCTCCAGAGGCACATGATCAGTGTATGATAGAAAACATGATCAGCGCATGATCAGTCACATGATCAGCGCCATTAAGTCACGTGATCACTGCATGATAGTCATGTGATCAGTCCATGCACAGTCACGGTATCAGTGCATGATCAGCCACGTGAACAGTGCATGATCTGTCACATGATTAGTGTATGATCATCCACGTGATCAGTGCATGGGCAGTCATGTGATCAGTGCATGATATAGACGTGATCAGTGCATGATCAGTCTCGTGATCAGTGCATGATAGCCACGTGATCAGTGCGTGATCTGTCACCTGATGGGTGTATGATCATTCACGTGACCTGTACATGGTAGCTACATGATCATTTCATGATCAGCCACGTGAGTAGTGCACGATAGCCACGTGATCACTGTATGATCAATTACGTGATCAGTGCATGATCAGCCACGTGATCAGTGCATGGTCAGTCACGTGATCAGTGCATGATCATCCACGTGATCAGTGCATGTGGAGTCATGTAGACATTGCATGATAGCGCCATGATCAGTGCACGATCAGTCCCGTGATGAGTGTATGATCAGTCAAGTGATCAGTGCAAGATTGCTACGTGATCAGTGCATGATCAGCCACGTCATCAGTGCATGACAGCCACGTGAGCAGTGCATACAATTACATGATCAGTGCATGCGCAATCACGTGATCAGTGCATCAGAGCCACGTGATCAATGCATGATTATTCACGTCATAGGTGTGTGATCAGCCACGTGAACAGTGCATGCTCAGTCACGTGATAAGGGCCTGCTGAGCTGCGTGATTACTGTCTGCTCATCTGCTTGACAATTGCCAGCTGAGCTGTACGATTCCTGCCTGTCATCTCCTTGACAATTGCCACCTGTGCTGCATAATTCCTGCCTGGTCATCTACTTGATTATTGCCAGATGAGCAGCATGATTTCTCAAAGCTGAGTTCCATGATTATAGCCTGCTGACTGATTCCTGCCTACTCAGCTCTATGTTCATTGCCTGCAAATGCACATGATCAGTGTGTGACACCAAACATGATCAGCACATGATCAGTCACATGATCAATGCATGATAAGCCAGGTGATCAGTGCATGATCAATTACGTGATCATTGCATGATCAGCCACGTGAGCAGTGCATGATAGCCACGTGATCAGTGCATGATCAGTCACATGATCAGTGCATGATCAGTCACGTGTTCAGTGCATGATCAGTCACGTGATCTGTGCATGATCAGTCACGTTTCCAGTGCATGGTAGCTACGTGGTCATTGCATATCAGCCACGTGATCAGAGCATGATAGCCACATGATCAGTGCATGATCAGTCACGTGATCAGGACATGATCAGGCAACTGAACAGTGCATGATCATTTACGTGATCAGTGCATTATAGCCACGTGATCAATGCATGATAGCCACGTCATCAGTGCATGATCAGTCACGTGATACGTGTGTGATCAGCCACGTGATCAGTGCATGATATCCACGTGATCAGTGCAGGATAGCCACGTGATCACTTCATGATTATTCACGTTATCTGTACATGATCAGTCACGTAATACGTGTGTGATCAGCCACCGGATCAGTGCGTAATGAGCCATGTGATCAGTGCAGGATCAATTACGTGATCAGTGCATGATCAGTCACGTGACCAGTACATGGTAGCTACGTGATCATTGCGTGATCAGCCACGTGAGTAGTGTGCGATAGCCACGTGATCAGTGCATGATCAGTCACGTGATCAGTGCATGATCAGTCATGTGACCAGTACATGGTAGCTGCGTGATCATTGCATGATCAGCCACATGAGCAGTGCATGATAGCCACGTGATCAGTGCCTGATCAGACACGAGATCAGTGCATGATCAGTCACGTGATCACTGCATGATCAGCAACGTGATCAGTGCATGACCAGGCACGTGATCAGTGTATGTCCAGCCAAGTGATCAGTGCATGATAGCCACGTGATCAGTGCATGATCAGTCACGTGATCAGTGCATGATCAGTCACGTGATCAGTGTATGATCAGCCACGTGAACAGTGCATGATCAGCCACATGATCAGTGCATGATCAATTACGTGATCAGTGCATGATCAGTCACGTGACCAGTACTTGGTAGCTACGTGATCATTGCCAGATCAGCCACGTGAGCAGTGCATGATTAGCCATGTGATCAGTGCATGATCAGTCACGTGATCAGTGCATGATCAGTCACGTGATCAGTGCATGATCATCCACGTGATCAGTGCATGTGGAGTCATGTAGTCAATGCATGATAGCGCCGTAATCACTGCACGATCAGTCCCGTGATGAGTGTATGATCAGTGAAGCGATCAGTGCAAGATAGCTACGTGATCAGTGCATGATCAGTCACGTTAGCAGTGCATGATCAGTCACGTGATCAGTGGATGATCAGCCACGTGATCAGTGCATGATCAGCCACATGATCAGTGCATGATCTATTACGTGATCAGTGCATGATCAGTTACGTGAGCAGTGTATGACCAGACAAGTGATCAGTGCATGGTCAGACACGTGAACAGTGTTTGATCAGCCACGTGATCAGTGCATGATATCCAAGTGATCAGTGCATGATCAATCACGTGATCAGTGTATGATCAGCCACGTGAACAGTGCATGCTCAGTCACGTGATCAGGGCCTGATGAGCTGCGTGATTACTGTCTGCTCATCTGCTTGACAATTGCCAGCTGAGCTGCACGATTCCTGCCTGTCATCTGCTTGACAATTGCCAGCTGTGCTGCGTAATTCCTGCCTGCTCAGCTGCTTGATTATTGCCAGCTGAGCAGCATGATTACTCACAGGTGAGTTCCATGATTATTGACTGCTGACTTATGATTTGTGCCTACTCAGCTCTTTGTTTATTGCCTCCAGAGGCACATGATCAGTGTATGATAGAAAACATGATCAGCGCATGATCAGTCACATGATCAGCGCCATTAAGTCACGTGATCACTACATGATAGTCATGTGATCAGTCCATGCACAGTCACGGTATCAGTGCATGATCAGCCACGTGATCAGTGCATGATCTGTCACATGATTAGTGTATGATCATCCACGTGATCAGTGCATGGGCAGTCATGTGATCAGTGCATGATATAGACGTGATCAGTGCATGATCAGTCACGTGATCAGGACATGATCAGTCAACTGAACAGTGCATGATCATTTACGTGATAAGTGCATGATAGCCACGTGATCAATGCATGATAGCCACGTCATCAGTGCATGATCAGTCACGTGATATGTGTGTGATCAGCCACGTGACCAGTGCATGATATCCACGTGATCAGTGCAGGATAGCCACGTGATCACTTCATGATTATTCACGTTATCTGTACATGATCAGTCACGTGATACGTGTGTTCAGCCACCGGATCAGTGCGTGATGATCCATGTGATCAGTGCAGGATCAATTACGTGATCAGTGCATGATCAGTCACGTGACCAGTACATGGTAGCTACGTGATCATTGCGTGATCAGCCACGTGATCAGTGCATGATAGCCACGTGATCAGTGCATGATCAGTAATGTGATACGTGTGTCATCAGCCACGTGATCAGTGCATGACATCCACGTGATCAGTGCATGATAGCCACGTAATCAGTGCATGAGAGCCACGTGATCATTGCTTTATCAGTCACGTGATACATGTGTGATCAGCCACGTGATCAGTGCAGGATCAATTACGTGATCAGTGCATGATCAGTCACGTGACCAGTACATGGTTGCTACGTGATCCTTGCATGATCAGCCACGTGATCAGAGCATGATAGCCACGTGATCAGTGCATGATCAGTCACGTAATCAGTACATGATCAGTCACGTGAACAGTGCATGATCATTTACGTGATGTGCATGATCAGTCACGTGACCAATATATGGTAGCTACGTGATCATTCCATGACGAGCCACGTGAGCAGTGCATGATAGCCACGTGATGTGTACATGATCAGTTACGTGAGCAGAGTATGATCAGCCACGTGATCAGTGCATGATAGCCACGTGATCAGTGCATGATGAGCCACGTGATCAGTGCAGGATCAATTACGTGATCAGTGCATGATCAGTCACGAGACCAGTACATGGTTGCTACGTGATCGTTGCATGATCAGCCACGTGAGCAGAGCATGATAGCCACGTGATCAGTGCATGATCAGTCACATGATCAGTACATGATCAGTCACGTGAACAGTGCATGATCATTTACGTGATCTGTGCATGATCAGTCACGTGACCAGTACATGGTAGCTGCGTGATCATTGCATGATCAGCCACGTGAGCAGTGCATGATCAGTCACGTGATCAGTACATGATCAGTCACGTGAACAGTGCATGATCAGTCATGTGATCAGTGTATGACCAGCCAAGTGATCAGTGCATGATATGTCACGTGACAGGTGTGTGATCAGCCACGTGCACAGTGCATGTTATGCCACGTATTCAGTGCATGATAGCCACGTGATCAGTGCATGATCAGTTACGTGAGCAGTGTATGACCAGACAAGTGATCAGTGCATGGTCAGACACGTGAACAGTGTTTGATCAGCCACGTGATCAGTGCATGATATCCAAGTGATCAGTGCATGATCATTCACGTGATCAGTGTATGATCAGCCACGTGAACAGTGCATGCTCAGTCACGTGATCAGGGCCTGCTGAGCTGCGTGATTACTGTCTGCTCATCTGCTTGACAATTGCCAGCTGAGCTGCACGATTCCTGCCTGTCATCTGCTTGACAATTGCCAGCTGTGCTGCGTAATTCCTGCCTGCTCAGCTGCTTGATTATTGCCAGCTGAGCAGCATGATTCC
Source organism: Bos javanicus (assembly GCF_032452875.1). Lineage (NCBI taxonomy): Eukaryota > Metazoa > Chordata > Mammalia > Artiodactyla > Bovidae > Bos > Bos javanicus. The sequence goes on from NW_026893659.1 coordinate 623,754, forward strand.
TCACAGCTGAGTTCCATGATTGGTGCCTGCTGACTGTTTGATTCGTGCCTACTCAGCTCTTTGTTTATTGCCTCCAGAGGCACATGATCAGTGTATGAAAGCAAACATGATCAGCGCATGATCAGTCACATGATCAGCGCCATTAAGTCACGTGATCACTACATGATAGTCATGTGATCAGCCCATGCTCAGTCACGGTATTAGTGCATGATCAGCCATGTGATCAGTGCATGATCAGCCAGGTGATCATTTCATGATAGCTATGTGATCAGTTCATGATTTGTCACGTGATCTGTGCATGACCAGGAAGGTGATCAGTGTATGATCCGTCACCTAATGGGTGTATGATCAGTCACCTGACCGGTACATGGTAGCTACATGATCATTGCATGATCAGCCACGTGAGTAGTGCATGATAGCCACGTGCTCAGTGCATGATGAGTCACGTGTTCAGTGCATGATCAGCCATGTAATCTGTGCATGACCAGGCACGTGATCAGTGTATGACCAGCCAAGTTATCAGTGCATGATAGCCACGTGATCAGTGCATGATCAGTCACGTGATCAGTGCATAATCAGTCACGTGATCAGTGGATGATCAGCCACGTGATCAGTTCATGATCAGCCACACGATCAGTGCATGATCAGTCACGTGACCAGTATATGGTAGTTAGGTGATCATTGCATGATCAGCCACATGAGCCGTGCATGATAGCCACGAGATCAGTGCATGATCAGTCACGTGATCAGTGCATGATCACTCACGTGAACAGTGCATGATAAGTCAACTGATCAGTGCATGATCAATTACGTGATCAGTGCATGATCACTCACGTGACCAGTACATGGTAGCTACGTGATCATTGCATGAACAGCCGCGTGAGCAGTGCATGATAGCCACGTGATCAGTGCATGATCTGTCACATGATCAGTGTATGTTCATCCGGGTGATCAGTGCATGGGCAGTCATGTGATCAGTGCATGATATAGACGTGATCAGTGCATGATCAGTCTCGGAATCAGTGTATGATCAACCACGTGATCAGTGCACGATAGCCAGGTAATGCGTGCATGATAGCCAGATGATCAGTGCATTATCAGTCAAGTGATCAGTGTATGATCAGCCAAGTAATCAGGGCATGATAGCCAACTGATCCGTGGATGGTCAGTCACGTGATCAGTGCATGGTCAGTCACTTGATCATTGCATGATCAGCCACGTTAATAGTGCATGATCAATTTCGTGATCAGTGCATGATCAGTCACGTGATCAGTACATGATCAGTCACGTGAACAGTGCATGATCAGTCATGTGATCAGTGTATGACCAGCCAAGTGATCAGTGCATGATCAGTGACGTGATCAGTGCATGTTCAGTCACGTGATCAGTGTATGATCAGCCACGTGATCAGTGCATGATCAGTCACGTGATACGTGTGTGATAAGCCACGTGACCAGTGCATGATATCAGTGCATGATAGCCACGTGATCAGTGCATGATAGCCACGTGATCAGTGCATGATCAGTCACGTGATACGTGTGTGATCAGCCACGTGATCAGTGCATGATATCCACGTGATCAGTGCAGGATAGCCACGTGATCACTTCATGAGTAGTCACGTGATCTATACATGATCAGTCACGTGATACGTTGGTGATCAGCCACCGGATAAGTGTGTGATGAGCCACGTGATCAGTGCAGGATCAATTACGTGATCAGTGCATGATCAGTCACGTGATCAGTACATGATCAGTCACGTTAACAGTGCATAATCATTTACGTGATCTGTGCATGATCAGTCACGTGACCAGTATATGGTAGCTACGTTACCATTCCATGACGAACCACGTGACCAGTGCATGATAGCCACGTGATGTGTGCATGATGAGTTACGTGAGCAGAGTATGATCAGTCACGTGATCAGTGCATGAGTGCCGCGTGATCAGTGCATGATATGTCACGTGACAGGTGTGTGATCAGCCACGTGATCAGTGCATGATAGCCACGTGATCAGTGCATGATCAGTATGTGAGCAGTGTATGACCAGACACGTGATCAGTGCATGGTCAGACACGTGAACAGTTTATGATCAGCCACGTGATCAGTGCATGATATCCAAGTGATCAGTGCATGATCAATCACTTGATCAGTGTATGATCAGCCACGTGAACAGTGCATGCTCAGTCACCTGATTAGGGCCTGCTGAGCTGCGTGATTACTGTCTGCTCATCTGCTTGACAATTGCCAGCTGAGCTGCATGATTCCTGCCTGTCATCTGCTTGACAATTGCCAGCTGTGCTGCGTAATTCCTGCCTGCTCAGCTGCTTGATTATTGCCAGCTGAGCAGCATGATTCCTCACAGCTGAGTTCCATGATTATTGACTGCTGACTTATGATTCGTGCCTACTCAGCTCTTTGTTTATTTCCTCCAGAGGCACATGATCAGTGTATGATAGAAAACATGATCAGCGCATGATCAGTCACATGATCAGCGCCATTAAGTCACGTGATCACTACATGATAGTCATGTGATCAGTCCATGCACAGTAACGGTATCAGTGCATGATCAGCCACGTGATCAGTGCATGATCTGTCACATGATTAGTGTATGATCATCCACGTGATCAGTGCATGGGCAGTCATGTGATCAGTGCATGATATAGACGTGATCAGTGCATGATCAGTCTCGTGATCAGTGCATGATAGCCACGTGATCAGTGCATGATCTGTCACCTGATGGGTGTATGATCATTCACGTGACCTTTACATGGTAGCTACATGATCATTGCATGATCAACCACGTGAGTAGTGCACGATAGCCACGTGATCACTGCATGATCAGTCACATGATCACTTCATGATCAGTCATGTGACCAGTACATGGTAGCTGCGTGATCATCGCATGTTCAGCCACGTGAGCCTCGCATGATAGCCACGTGATCAGTGCGTGATCAGACATGAGATCAGTGCATGATCAGTCACGTGATCAGTGCATGATCAGCCACGTGATCAGAGCATGATCAGTCACGTGATCAGTGTATGATCAGCCACGTGATCAGTGCATGATCAGCCACATTATCAGTGCATGATCCATTACGTGATCAGTGCATGATCAGTCACGTGACCAGTACTTGGTAGCTACGTGATCATTGCCAGATCAGCCACGTGAGCAGTGCATGATAGCCACGTGATCAGTGCATGATTAGCCATGTGATCAGTGCATGATCAGTCACGTGATCAGGGCATGATCAGCCACGTCATCAGTGCATGATAGCCACGTGATCAGTGCATACAATTACGTGATCAGTGCATGCGCAATCACGCGATCTGTGCATGAGAGCCACGTGATCAGTGCATGATCATTCACGTGATAGGTGTGTGATCAGCGACGTGAACAGTCCATGCTCAGTCACGTGATGAGGGCCTGCTGAGCTTCGTGATTACTGTCTGCTCATGTGCTTGACAATTGCCAGCTGAGCTGTACGATTCCTGCCTGTCATCTCCTTGACAATTGCCACCTGTGCTGCATAATTCCTGCCTGCTCATCTACTTGATTATTGCCAGCTGAGCAGCATGATTTCTCAGAGCTGAGTTCCATGATTATTGCCTACTGATTCCTTCCTACTCAGCTCTTTGTTCATTGCCTCCAGAGGCACATGATCAGTGTATGACACGAAACATGATCAGCACATGATGAATCACATAATCAATGCATGGTAAGCCAGGTGATCAGTGCATGATCAATTACGTGATCAGTGCATGATCAGTCATGTGACCAGTACATGGTAGCTGCGGGATCATTGCATGATCAGCCACGTGATCAGTGCAAGATCAGTCACGTGATCAGTGCATGATCAGCCACGTGATCAGTGCATGATCAGTCACGTGACCAGTACATGGTAGCTACGTGATCATTGCCTGATCAGCCACGTTATCTGTGCATGATAGCCACGTGATCAGTGCATGATAGCCACGTGAGCAGTGCATGATAGGCACGTGATCAGTGCATGATCAGTCACGTGATACGTGTGTGATCAGCCACGTGATCAGTGCATGATATCCACGTGATCAGTGCAGGATAGCCACGTGATCACTTCATGAGTAGTCACGTGATCTGTACATGATCAGTCACGTGATACGAGTGTAATCAGCCACCGGATCAGTGCGTGATGAGCCACGTGATCAGTGCAGGATCAATTACGTGATCAGTGCATGATCAGTCACGAGACCAGTACATGGTTGCTACGTGATCATTGCATGATCAGCCACGTGAGCAGAGCATGATAGCCACGTGATCAGTGCATTAAGAGTCACGTGATCAGTACATGATCAGTCACGTGAACAGTGCATGATCATTTACGTGATCTGTGCATGATCAGTCACGTGACCTGTATATGGTAGCTTCATGATCATTCCATGACGAACCACGTGAGCAGTGCATGATAGCCACGTGATGTGTGCATGATCAGTGACGTGACCAGAGTATGATCAGCCACGTGATCAGTGCATGAGTGCCATGTGATCAGTGCATGATATGTCACGTGACAGGTGTGTGATCAGCCACGTGAACAGTGCATGTTCAGCCGCGTGATCAGTCCATGATAGCCACGTGATCAGTGCATGATCAGTTACGTGAGCAGTGTATGATCAGCCACGTGATCAGTTCATGGTCAGACACGTGAACAGTGTATGATTAGCCACGTGATCAGTGCATGATATCCAAGTGATCAGTGCATGATCATCACGTGATCCGTGTATGATCAGCCACGTGAATAGTGCATGCTCAGTCACGTGATCAGGGCCTGCTGAGCTGCGTGATTACTGTCTGCTCATCTGCTTGACAATTGCCAGCTGAGCTGCACGATTCCTGCCTGTCATCTGCTTGACAATTGCCAGCTGTGCTGCGTAATTCCTGCCTGCTCAGCTGCTTGATTATTGCCAGCTGAGCAGCATGATTCCGCACAGCTGAGTTCCATGATTTTTGCCTGCTGACTTATGATTCGTGCCTACTCAGCTCTTTGTTTATTGCCTCCAGAGGCACATGATCAGTGTATGAAAGCAAACATGATCAGCGCATGATCAGTCACATGATCAGCGCCATTAAGTCACGTGATCAGTACATGATAGTCATGTGATCAGTCCATGCTCAGTCACGGTATCAGTGCATGATCAGCCACGTATATCAGTGCATGATCAGCCAGGTGATCATTTCATTATAGCTATGTGATCAGTTCATGATTTGTTACGTGATCTGTGCATGACCAGGCAGGTGATCAGTGTATGATCCGTCACCAAATGGGTGTGTGATCAGTCACCTGACCGGTACATGGTAGCTACATGATCATTGCATGATCAGCCACGTGAGTAGTGCATGATAGCCACGTGATCAGTGCATGATCAGTCACGTGTTCAGTGCATGATCAGTCATGTAATCTGTGCATGATCAGTCACGGGATCAGTGGATGATCAGCCACGTGATCAGTGCATGATCAGCCACATGATCAGTGCATGATCTATTACGTGATCAGTGCATGATCAGTCACGTGACCAGTATATGGTAGCTAGGTGATCATTGCATGATCAGCCACATTAGCCGTGCATGATAGCCACGAGATCACTGCATGATCAGTCACGTGATCAGTGCATGATCAGTCACGTGATCAGTACATGATCAGTCACGTGAACAGTGCATGATCAGTCATGTGATCAGTGTATGACCAGCCAAGTGATCAGTGCATGATATGTCACGTGACAGGTGTGTGATCAGCCACGTGCACAGTGCATGTTATGCCACGTATTCAGTGCATGATAGCCACGTGATCAGTGCATGATCAGTTACGTGAGCAGTGTATGACCAGACAAGTGATCAGTGCATGGTCAGACACGTGAACAGTGTTTGATCAGCCACGTGATCAGTGCATGATATCCAAGTGATCAGTGCATGATCAATCACGTGATCAGTGTATGATCAGCCACGTGAACAGTGCATGCTCAGTCACGTGATCAGGGCCTGATGAGCTGCGTGATTACTGTCTGCTCATCTGCTTGACAATTGCCAGCTGAGCTGCACGATTCCTGCCTGTCATCTGCTTGACAATTGCCAGCTGTGCTGCGTAATTCCTGCCTGCTCAGCTGCTTGATTATTGCCAGCTGAGCAGCATGATTCCTCACAGCTGAGTTCCATGATTATTGCCTGCTGACTGTTTGATTCGTGCCTACTCAGCTCTTTGTTTATTGCCTCCAGAGGCACATGATCAGTGTATGAAAGCAAACATGATCAGCGCATGATCAGTCACATGATCAGCGCCATTAAGTCACGTGATCACTACATGATAGTCATGTGATCAGTCCATGCTCAGTCACGGTATTAGTGCATGATCAGCCATGTGATCAGTGCATGATCAGCCAGGTGATCATTTCATGATAGCTATGTGATCAGTTCATGATTTGTCACGTGATCTGTGCATGACCAGGCAGGTGATCAGTGTATGATCCGTCACCTAATGGGTGTATGATCAGTCACCTGACCGGTACATGGTAGCTACATGATCATTGCATGATCAGCCACGTGAGTAGTGCATGATAGCCACGTGCTCAGTGCATGATGAGTCACGTGTTCAGTGCATGATCAGCCATGTAATCTGTGCATGACCAGGCACGTGATCAGTGTATGACCAGCCAAGTTATCAGTGCATGATAACCACGTGATCAGTGCATGATCAGTCACGTGATCAGTGGATGATCAGCCACGTGATCAGTTCATGATCAGCCACACGATCAGTGCATGATCAGTCACGTGACCAGTATATGGTAGTTACGTGATCATTGCATGATCAGCCACATGAGCCGTGCATGATAGCCACGAGATCAGTGCATGATCAGTCACGTGATCAGTGCATGATCACTCACGTGAACAGTGCATGATAAGTCAACTGATCAGTGCATGATCAATTACGTGATCAGTGCATGATCACTCACGTGACCAGTATATGGTAGCTACGTGATCATTGCATGAACAGCCGCGTGAGCAGTGCATGATAACCACGTGATCAGTGCATGATCTGTCACGTGATCAGTGTATGTTCATCCGGGTGATCAGTGCATGGGCAGTCATGTGATCAGTGCATGATATAGACGTGATCAGTGCATGATCAGTCTCGGAATCAGTGTATGATCAACCACGTGATCAGTGCACGATAGCCAGGTAATGAGTGCATGATAGCCAGATGATCAGTGCATTATCAGTCAAGTGATCAGTGTATGATCAGCCAAGTAATCAGTGCATGATAGCCAACTGATCCGTGGATGGTCAGTCACGTGATCAGTGCATGGTCAGTCACGTGATCATTGCATGATCAGCCACGTTAATAGTGCATGATCAATTACGTGATCAGTGCATGATCAGTCACGTGATCAGTACATGATCAGTCACGTGAACAGTGCATGATCAGTCATGTGATCAGTGTATGACCAGCCAAGTGATCAGTGCATGATCAGCCACGTGATCAGTGCATGTTCAGTCACGTGATCAGTGTATGATCAGCCACATGATCAGTGCATGATCAGTCACGTGATACGTGTGTGATAAGCCACGTGACCAGTGCATGATATCAGTGCATGATAGCCACGTGATCAGTGCATGATAGCCACATGATCAGTGCATGATCAGTCACGTGATACGTGTGTGATCAGCCACATGATCAGTGCATGATATCCACGTGATCAGTGCAGGATAGCCACGTGATCACTTCATGAGTAGTCACGTGATCTATACATGTTCAGTCACGTGATACGTGCGTGATCAGCCACCTGATCAGTGCGTGATGAGCCACGTGATCAGTGCAGGATCAATTACGTGATCAGTGCATGATCAGTCACGAGACGAGTACATGGTTGCTACGTGATTGTTGCATGATCAGCCACGTGAGCAGAGCATGATAGCCACGTGATCAGTGCATGATCAGTCACGTGATCAGTACATGATCAGTCACGTTAACAGTGCATGATCATTTACGTGATCAGTTCATGATCAGTCACGTGACCAGTATATGGTAGCTACGTGACCATTCCATGACGAACCACGTGAGCAGTGCATGATAGCCACGTGATGTGTGCATGATGAGTTACGTGATCAGAGTATGATCAGCCACGTGATCAGTGCATGAGTGCCGCGTGATCAGTGCATGAAATGTCACGTGACAGGTGTGTGATGAGCCACGTGATCAGTGCATGTTCCGCCACGTGATCAGTGCATGATAGCCACGTGATCAGTGCATGATCAGTTACGTGATCAGTGTATGACCAGACACGTGATCAGTGCACGGTCAGACACGTGAACAGTGTATGATCAGCCACGTGATCAGTGCATGATAGCCAAGTGATCAGTGCATGATCAGTCACGTGATCAGTGTATGATCAGCCACGTGAATAGTGCATGCTCAGTCACGTGATCAGGGCCTGCGGAGCTGCGTGATTACTGTCTGCTCATCTGCTTGACAATTGCCAGCTGAGCTGCACGATTCCTGCCTGTCATCTGCTTGACAATTGCCAGCTGTGCTGCGTAATTCTTGCCTGCTCAGCTGCTTGATTATTGCCAGCTGAGCAGCATGATTCCTCACAGCTGAGTTCCATGATTATTGACTGCTGACTTACGATTCGTGCCTACTCAGCTCTTTGTTTATTGCCTCCAGAGGCACATGATCAGTGTATGATAGAAAACATGATCAGCGCATGATCAGTCACATGATCAGCGCCATTAAGTCACGTGATCACTACATGATAGTCACGTGATCAGTCCATGCACAGTCACGGTATCAGTGCATGATCAGCCACGTGATCAGTGCCTGATCTGTCACATGATTAGTGCATGATCATCCACGTGATCAGTGCATGGGCAGGCATGTGATCAGTGCATGATATAGACGTGATCAGTGCATGATCAGTTACCTGATCAGTGCATGATAGGCACGTGATCAGTGCATGATCTGTCACCTGATCGGTGTATGATCAGTCACGTGACCAGTACATGGTAGCTACATGATCATTGCATGATCAACCACGTGAGTAGTGCACGATAGCCACGTGATCACTGCATGATCAGTCACATGATCACTGCATGATCAGTCACGTGACCAGTACATGGTAGCTGCGTGATCATCGCATGTTCAGCCACGTGAGCCATGCATGATAGCCACGTAATCAGTGCGTGATCAGACACGAGATCAGTGCATGATCAGTCACGTGATCAGTGCATGATCAGCCACGTGATCAGAGCATGATCAGTCAAGTGATCAGTGCATGATCAGCCACGTGATCAGTGCATGATCAGCCACATTATCAGTGCATGATCAATTACGTGATCAGTGCATGATCAGTCACGTGACCAGTACTTGGTAGCTACGTGATCAGTGCCAGATCAGCCACGTGAGCAGTGCATGATAGCCACGTGATCAGTGCATGATAGCCACGTGATCACTGCATGATCTGTCACATGATCAGTGTATGTTCATCCGGGTGATCAGTGCATGGGCAGTCATGTGATCAGTGCATGATATAGACGTGATCAGTGCATGATCAGTTTCGGAATCAGTGTATGATCAACCACGTGATCAGTGCACGATAGCCAGGTAATGAGTGCATGATAGCCACATGATCAGTGCATTATCAGTCAAGTGATCAGTGTATGATCAGCCAAGTAATCAGTGCATGATAGCCAACTGATCCGTGGATGGTCAGTCACGTGATCAGTGCATGGTCAGTCACGTGATCATTGCATGATCAGCCACGTTAATAGTGCATGATCAATTACGTGATCAGTGCATGATCAGTCACGTGATCAGTACATGATCAGTCACGTGAACAGTGCATGATCAGTCATGTGATCAGTGCATGACCAGCCAAGTGATCAGTGCATGATCAGTCACGTGATCAGTGCATGATCAGTCACGTGATCAGTGTATGATCAGCCACATGATCAGTGCATGATCACTCACGTGATACGTGTGTGATAAGCCACGTGACCAGTGCATGATATCAGTGCATGATAGCCACGTGATCAGTGCATGATAGCCACGTGATCAGTGCATGATCATTCACGTGATACGTGTGTGATCAGCCACGTGATCAGTGCATGATATCCACGTGATCAGTGCAGGATAGCCACGTGATCACTTCATGAGTAGTCACGTGATCTATACATGATCAGTCACGTGATACGTGTGTGATCAGCCACCGGATCAGTGCGTGATGAGCCACGTGATCAGTGCATGATCAATTACGTGATCAGTGCATGATCAGTCACTAGACGAATACATGGTTGCTACGTGATCGTTGCATGATCAGCCACGTGAGCAGAGCATGATAGCCACATGATCAGTGCATGATCAGTCACGTGATCAGTGCATGATCAGTCACGTTAACAGTGCATGATCATTTACGTGATCTGTGCATGATCAGTCACGTGACCAGTATATGGTAGCTACGTGGCCATTCCATGACGAACCACGTGAGCAGTGCATGATAGCCACGTGATGTGTGCATGATGAGTTACGTGCGCAGAGTATGATCAGCCACGTGATCAGTGCATGAGTGCCGCGTGATCAGTGCATGATATGTCACGTGACAGGTGTGTGATGAGCCACGTGAACAGTGCATGTTCCGCCACGTGATCAGTGCATGATAGCCACGTGATCAGTGCATGATCAGTACGTGAGCAGTGTATGACCAGACACGTGATCAGTGCATGGTCAGACACGTGAACAGTGTATGATCAGCCACGTGATCAGTGCATGATAGCCAAGTGATCAGTGCATGATCAATCACGTGATCAGTGTATGATCAGCCACGTGAACAGTGCATGCTCAGTCACGTGATTAGGGCCTGCTGAGCTGCGTGATTACTGTCTGCTCATCTGCTTGACAATTGCCAGCTGAGCTGCACGATTCCTGCCTGTCATCTGCTTGACAATTGCCAGCTGTGCTGCATAATTCCTGCCTGCTCAGCTGCTTGATTATTGCCAGCTGAGCAGCATGATTCCTCACAGCTGAGTTCCATGATTATTGACTGCTGACTTACGATTCGTGCCTACTCAGCTCTTTGTTTATTGCCTCCAGAGGCACATGATCAGTGTATGATAGAAAACATGATCAGCGCATGATCAGTCACATGATCAGCGCCATTAAGTCACGTGATCACTACATGATAGTCATGTGATCAGTCCATGCACAGTCACGGTATCAGTGCATGATCAGCCACGTGATCAGTGCCTGATCTGTCACATGATTAGTGTATGATCATCCACGTGATCAGTGCATGGGCAGTCACGTGATCAGTGCATGATATAGACGTGATCAGTGCATGATCAGTCACGTGATCAGTGCATGATAGGCACGTGATCAGTGCATGATCTGTCACCTGATGGGTGTATGATCATTCACGTGACCTTTACATGGTAGCTACATGATCATTGCATGATCAACCACGTGAGTAGTGCACGATAGCCACGTGATCACTGCATGATCAGTCACATGATCACTGCATGATCAGTCACGTGACCAGTACATGGTAGCTGCGTGATCATCGCATGTTCAGCCACGTGAGCCATGCATGATAGCCACGTGATCAGTGCGTGATCAGACATGAGATCAGTGCATGATCAGTCACGTGATCAGTGCATGATCAGCCACGTGATCAGAGCATGATCAGTCACGTGATCAGTGTATGATCAGCCACGTGATCAGTGCATGATCAGCCACGTGATCAGTGCATGATCAATTACGTGATCAGTGCATGATCAGTCACGTGACCAGTACTTGGTAGCTACGTGATCATTGCCAGATCAGCCACGTGAGCAGTGCATGATAGTCACGTGATCAGTGCATGATTAGCCATGTGATCAGTGCATGATCAGTCACGTGATCAGGGCATGATCAGCCACGTCATCAGTGCATGATAGCCACGTGATCAGTGCATACAATTACGTGATCAGTGCATGCGCAATCACGCGATCTGTGCATGAGAGCCACGTGATCAGTGCATGATCATTCACGTGATAGGTGTGTGATCAGCGACGTGAACAGTCCATGCTCAGTCACGTGATCAGGGCCTGCTGAGCTTCGTGATTACTGTCTGCTCATGTGCTTGACAATTGCCAGCTGAGCTGTACGATTCCTGCCTGTCATCTCCTTGACAATTGCCACCTGTGCTGCATAATTCCTGCCTGCTCATCTACTTGATTATTGCCAGCTGAGCAGCATGATTTCTCAGAGCTGAGTTCCATGATTATTGCCTACTGATTCCTTCCTACTCAGCTCTTTGTTCATTGCCTCCAGAGGCACATGATCAGTGTATGACACGAAACATGATCAGCACATGATGAATCACATAATCAATGCATGGTAAGCCAGGTGATCAGTGCATGATCAATTACGTGATCAGTGCATGATCAGTCATGTGACCAGTACATGGTAGCTGCGTGATCATTGCATGATCAGCCACGTGATCAGTGCAAGATCAGTCACGTGATCAGTGCATGATCAGCCACGTGATCAGTGCATGATCAGTCACGTGACCAGTACATGGTAGCTACGTGATCATTGCCTGATCAGCCACGTTATCTGTGCATGATAGCCACGTGATCAGTGCATGATAGCCACGTGAGCAGTGCATGATAGGCACGTGATCAGTGCATGATCAGTCACGTGATACGTGTGTGATCAGCCACGTGATCAGTGCATGATATCCACGTGATCAGTGCAGGATAGCCACGTGATCACTTCATGATTAGTCACGTGATCTGTACATGATCAGTCACGTGATACGAGTGTGATCAGCCACCGGATCAGTGCGTGATGAGCCACGTGATCAGTGCAGGATCAATTACGTGATCAGTGCATGATCAGTCACGAGACCAGTACATGGTTGCTACGTGATCATTGCATGATCAGCCACGTGAGCAGAGCATGATAGCCACGTGATCAGTGCATTAAGAGTCACGTGATCAGTACATGATCAGTCACGTGAACAGTGCATGATCAATAACGTGATCTGTGCATGATCAGTCACGTGACCTGTATATGGTAGCTTCATGATCATTCCATGACGAACCACGTGAGCAGTGCATGATAGCCACGTGATGTGTGCATGATCAGTGACGTGACCAGAGTATGATCAGCCACGTGATCAGTGCATGAGTGCCATGTGATCAGTGCATGATATGTCACGTGACAGGTGTGTGATCAGCCACGTGAACAGTGCATGTTCAGCCGCGTGATCAGTCCATGATAGCCACGTGATCAGTGCATGATCAGTTACGTGAGCAGTGTATGATCAGCCACGTGATCAGTGCATGATCAGTCATGTGACCAGTACATGGTAGCCGCGTGATCATGGCATGATCAGCCACGTGAGCAGTGCATGATAGCCACGTGATCAGTGCATGATCAGTCACGTGTTCAGTGCATGATCAGTCATGTAATCTGTGCATGATCAGTCACGGGATCAGTGGATGATCAGCCACGTGATCAGTGCATGATCAGCCACATGATCAGTGCATGATCTATTACGTGATCAGTGCATGATCAGTCACGTGACCAGTATATGGTAGCTAGGTGATCATTGCATGATCAGCCACATTAGCCGTGCATGATAGCCACGAGATCACTGCATGATCAGTCACGTGATCAGTGCATGATCAGTCACGTGATCAGTACATGATCAGTCACGTGAACAGTGCATGATCAGTCATGTGATCAGTGTATGACCAGCCAAGTGATCAGTGCATGATATGTCACGTGACAGGTGTGTGATCAGCCACGTGCACAGTGCATGTTATGCCACGTATTCAGTGCATGATAGCCACGTGATCAGTGCATGATCAGTTACGTGAGCAGTGTATGACCAGACAAGTGATCAGTGCATGGTCAGACACGTGAACAGTGTTTGATCAGCCACGTGATCAGTGCATGATATCCAAGTGATCAGTGCATGATCAATCACGTGATCAGTGTATGATCAGCCACGTGAACAGTGCATGCTCAGTCACGTGATCAGGGCCTGATGAGCTGCGTGATTACTGTCTGCTCATCTGCTTGACAATTGCCAGCTGAGCTGCACGATTCCTGCCTGTCATCTGCTTGACAATTGCCAGCTGTGCTGCGTAATTCCTGCCTGCTCAGCTGCTTGATTATTGCCAGCTGAGCAGCATGATTCCTCACAGCTGAGTTCCATGATTGGTGCCTGCTGACTGTTTGATTCGTGCCTACTCAGCTCTTTGTTTATTGCCTCCAGAGGCACATGATCAGTGTATGAAAGCAAACATGATCAGCGCATGATCAGTCACATGATCAGCGCCATTAAGTCACGTGATCACTACATGATAGTCATGTGATCAGTCCATGCTCAGTCACGGTATTAGTGCATGATCAGCCATGTGATCAGTGCATGATCAGCCAGGTGATCATTTCATGATAGCTATGTGATCAGTTCATGATTTGTCACGTGATCTGTGCATGACCAGGCAGGTGATCAGTGTATGATCCGTCACCTAATGGGTGTATGATCAGTCACCTGACCGGTACATGGTAGCTACATGATCATTGCATGATCAGCCACGTGAGTAGTGCATGATAGCCACGTGCTCAGTGCATGATGAGTCACGTGTTCAGTGCATGATCAGCCATGTAATCTGTGCATGACCAGGCACGTGATCAGTGTATGACCAGCCAAGTTATCAGTGCATGATAGCCACGTGATCAGTGCATGATCAGTCACGTGATCAGTGGATGATCAGCCACGTGATCAGTTCATGATCAGCCACACGATCAGTGCATGATCAGTCACGTGACCAGTATATGGTAGTTAGGTGATCATTGCATGATCAGCCACATGAGCCGTGCATGATAGCCACGAGATCAGTGCATGATCAGTCACGTGATCAGTGCATGATCACTCACGTGAACAGTGCATGATAAGTCAACTGATCAGTGCATGATCAATTACGTGATCAGTGCATGATCACTCACGTGACCAGTATATGGTAGCTACGTGATCATTGCATGAACAGCCGCGTGAGCAGTGCATGATAACCACGTGATCAGTGCATGATCTGTCACATGATCAGTGTATGTTCATCCGGGTGATCAGTGCATGGGCAGTCATGTGATCAGTGCATGATATAGACGTGATCAGTGCATGATCAGTCTCGGAATCAGTGTATGATCAACCACGTGATCAGTGCACGATAGCCAGGTAATGAGTGCATGATAGCCAGATGATCAGTGCATTATCAGTCAAGTGATCAGTGTATGATCAGCCAAGTAATCAGTGCATGATAGCCAACTGATCCGTGGATGGTCAGTCACGTGATCAGTGCATGGTCAGTCACGTGATCATTGCATGATCAGCCACGTTAATAGTGCATGATCAATTACGTGATCAGTGCATGATCAGTCACGTGATCAGTACATGATCAGTCACGTGAACAGTGCATGATCAGTCATGTGATCAGTGTATGACCAGCCAAGTGATCAGTGCATGATCAGTGACGTGATCAGTGCATGTTCAGTCACGTGATCAGTGTATGATCAGCCACATGATCAGTGCATGATCAGTCACGTGATACGTGTGTGATAAGCCACGTGACCAGTGCATGATATCAGTGCATGATAGCCACGTGATCAGTGCATGATAGCCACGTGATCAGTGCATGATCAGTCACGTGATACGTGTGTGATCAGCCACATGATCAGTGCATGATATCCACGTGATCAGTGCAGGATAGCCACGTGATCACTTCATGAGTAGTCACGTGATCTATACATGTTCAGTCACGTGATACGTATGTGATCAGCCACCTGATCAGTGCGTGATGAGCCACGTGATCAGTGCAGGATCAATTACGTGATCAGTGCATGATCAGTCACGAGACGAGTACATGGTTGCTACGTGATTGTTGCATGATCAGCCACGTGAGCAGAGCATGATAGCCACGTGATCAGTGCATGATCAGTCACGTGATCAGTACATGATCAGTCACGTTAACAGTGCATGATCATTTACGTGATCTGTTCATGATCAGTCACGTGACCAGTATATGGTAGCTACGTGACCATTCCATGACGAACCACGTGAGCAGTGCATGATAGCCACGTGATGTGTGCATGATCAGTTACGTGAGCAGAGTATGATCAGCCACGTGATCAGTGCATGAGTGCCGCGTGATCAGTGCATGATATGTCACGTGACAGGTGTGTGATGAGCCACGTGAACAGTGCATGTTCCGCCACGTGATCAGTGCATGATAGCCACGTGATCAGTGCATGATCAGTACGTGAGCAGTGTATGACCAGACACGTGATCAGTGCACGGTCAGACACGTGAACAGTGTATGATCAGCCACGTGATCAGTGCATGATATCCAAGTGATCAGTGCATGATCAATCACGTGATCAGTGTATGATCAGCCACGTGAATAGTGCATGCTCAGTCACGTGATCAGGGCCTGCGGAGCTGCGTGATTACTGTCTGCTCATCTGCTTGACAATTGCCAGCTGAGCTGCACGATTCCTGCCTGTCATCTGCTTCACAATTGCCAGCTGTGCTGCGTAATTCTTGCCTGCTCAGCTGCTTGATTATTGCCAGCTGAGCAGCATGATTCCTCACAGCTGAGTTCCATGATTATTGACTGCTGACTTACGATTCGTGCCTACTAAGCTCTTTGTTTATTGCCTCCAGAGGCACATGATCAGTGTATGATAGAAAACATGATCAGCGCATGATCAGTCACATGATCAGCGCCATTAAGTCACGTGATCACTACATGATAGTCATGTGATCAGTCCATGCTCAGTCACGGTATCAGTGCATGATCAGCCACGTGATCAGTGCCTGATCTGTCACATGATTAGTGTATGATCATCCACGTGATCAGTGCATGGGCAGGCATGTGATCAGTGCATGATATAGACGTGATCAGTGCATGATCAGTTTCGTGATCAGTGCATGATAGGCACGTGATCAGTGCATGATCTGTCACCTGATGGGTGTATGATCATTCACGTGACCTTTACATGGTAGCTACATGATCATTGCATGATCAACCACGTGAGTAGTGCACGATAGCCACGTGATCACTGCATGATCAGTCACATGATCACTGCATGAGCAGTCACGTGACCAGTACATGGTAGCTGCGTGATCATCGCATGTTCAGCCACGTGAGCCATGCATGATAGCCACGTAATCAGTGCGTGATCAGACACGAGATCAGTGCATGATCAGTCACGTGATCAGTGCATGATCAGCCACGTGATAAGAGCATGATCAGTCACGTGATCAGTGCATGATCAGCCACGTGATCAGTGCATGATCAGCCACATTATCAGTGCATGATCAATTACGTGATCAGTGCATGATCAGTCACGTGACCAGTACTTGGTAGCTACGTGATCATTGCCAGATCAGCCACGTGAGCAGTGCATGATAGCCACGTGATCAGTGCATGATCAGCCACGTGATCACTGCATGATCAGTCACATGATCAGTGTATGTTCATCCGGGTGATCAGTGCATGGGCAGTCATGTGATCAGTGCATGATATAGACGTGATCAGTGCATGATCAATTACGTGATCAGTGCATGATCAGTCACGTGACCAGTACATGGTAGCTACGTGATCATTGCATGAACAGCCGCGTGATCAGTGCATGATCAGCCACGTGATCAGTGCATGATCTGTCACATGATCAGTGTATGTTCATCCGGGTGATCAGTGCATGGGCAGTCATGTGATCAGTGCATGATATAGACGTGATCAGTGCATGATCAGTCTCGGGATCAGTGCATGATCAGCCACGTGATCAGTGCACGATAGCCAGGTAATGAGTGCATGATAGCCAGATGATCAGTGCATTATCAGTCAAGTGATCAGTGTCTGATCAGCCAAGTAATCAGTGCATGATAGCCAACTGATCCGTGGATGGTCAGTCACGTGATCAGTGCATGGTCAGTCACGTGATCATTGCATGATCAGCCACGTTAATAGTGCATGATCAATTACGTGATCAGTGCATGATCAGTCACGTGATCAGTACATGATCAGTCACGTGAACAGTGCATGATCAGCCACGTGATCAGTGTATGACCAGCCAAGTGATCAGTGCATGATCAGTCACGTGATCAGTGCATGATCAGTCACGTGATCAGTGCATGATCAGCCACGTGATCAGTGCATGATCACTCACGTGATACGTGTGTGATCAGCCACGTGACCAGTGCATGATATCAGTGCATGATAGCCACGTGATCAGTGCATGATAGCCACGTGATCAGTGCATGATCAGTCACGTGATACGTGTGTGATCAGCCACGTGATCAGTGCATGATATCCACGTGATCAGTGCAGGATAGCCACGTGATCACTGCATGAGTAGTCACGTGATCTATACATGATCAGTCACGTGATACGTGTGTGATCAGCCACCGGATCAGTGCGTGATGAGCCACGTGATCAGTGCATGATCAATTACGTGATCAGTGCATGATCAGTCACTAGACGAATACATGGTTGCTACGTGATCGTTGCATGATCAGCCACGTGAGCAGAGCATGATAGCCACGTGATCAGTGCATGATCAGTCACGTGATCAGTACATGATCAGTCACGTTAACAGTGCATGATCATTTACGTGATCTGTGCATGATCAGTCACGTGACCAGTATATGGTAGCTACGTGACCATTCCATGACGAACCACGTGAGCAGTGCATGATAGCCACGTGATGTGTGCATGATCAGTTACGTGCGCAGAGTATGATCAGCCACGTGATCAGTGCATGAGTGCCGCGTGATCAGTGCATGATATGTCACGTGACAGGTGTGTGATGAGCCACGTGAACAGTGCATGTTCCGCCACGTGATCAGTGCATGATAGCCACGTGATCAGTGCATGATCAGTACGTGAGCAGTGTATGACCAGACACGTGATCAGTGCATGGTCAGACACGTGAACAGTGTATGATCAGCCACGTGATCAGTGCATGATATCCAAGTGATCAGTGCATGATCAATCACGTGATCAGTGTATGATCAGCCACGTGAACAGTGCATGCTCAGTCACGTGATTAGGGCCTGCTGAGCTGCGTGATTACTGTCTGCTCATCTGCTTGACAATTGCCAGCTGAGCTGCACGATTCCTGCCTGTCATCTGCTTGACAATTGCCAGCTGTGCTGCGTAATTCCTGCCTGCTCAGCTGCTTGATTATTGCCAGCTGAGCAGCATGATTCCTCACAGCTGAGTTCCATGATTATTGACTGCTGACTTACGATTCGTGCCTACTCAGCTCTTTGTTTATTGCCTCCAGAGGCACATGATCAGTGTATGATAGAAAACATGATCAGCGCATGATCAGTCACATGATCAGCGCCATTAAGTCACGTGATCACTACATGATAGTCATGTGATCAGTCCATGCACAGTCACGGTATCAGTGCATGATCAGCCACGTGATCAGTGCCTGATCTGTCACATGATTAGTGTATGATCATCCACGTGATCAGTGCATGGGCAGTCATGTGATCAGTGCATGATATAGACGTGATCAGTGCATGATCAGTCACGTGATCAGTGCATGATAGCCACGTGATCAGTGCATGATCTGTCACCTGATGGGTGTATGATCATTCACGTGACCTTTACATGGTAGCTACATGATCATTGCATGATCAACCACGTGAGTAGTGCACGATAGCCACGTGATCACTGCATGATCAGTCACATGATCACTGCATGATCAGTCACGTGACCAGTACATGGTAGCTGCGTGATCATCGCATGTTCAGCCACGTGAGCCATGCATGATAGCCACGTGATCAGTGCGTGATCAGACATGAGATCAGTGCATGATCAGTCACGTGATCAGTGCATGATCAGCCACGTGATCAGAGCATGATCAGTCACGTGATCAGTGTATGATCAGCCACGTGATCAGTGCATGATCAGCCACATTATCAGTGCATGATCAATTACGTGATCAGTGCATAATCAGTCACGTGACCAGTACTTGGTAGCTACGTGATCATTGCCAGATCAGCCACGTGAGCAGTGCATGATAGCCACGTGATCAGTGCATGATTAGCCATGTGATCAGTGCATGATCAGTCACGTGATCAGGGCATGATCAGCCACGTCATCAGTGCATGATAGCCACGTGATCAGTGCATACAATTACGTGATCAGTGCATGCGCAATCACGCGATCTGTGCATGAGAGCCACGTGATCAGTGCATGATCATTCACGTGATAGGTGTGTGATCAGCGACGTGAACAGTCCATGCTCAGTCACGTGATCAGGGCCTGCTGAGCTTCGTGATTACTGTCTGCTCATGTGCTTGACAATTGCCAGCTGAGCTGTACGATTCCTGCCTGTCATCTCCTTGACAATTGCCACCTGTGCTGCATAATTCCTGCCTGCTCATCTACTTGATTATTGCCAGCTGAGCAGCATGATTTCTCAGAGCTGAGTTCCATGATTATTGCCTACTGATTCCTTCCTACTCAGCTCTTTGTTCATTGCCTCCAGAGGCACATGATCAGTGTATGACACGAAACATGATCAGCACATGATGAATCACATAATCAATGCATGGTAAGCCAGGTGATCAGTGCATGATCAATTACGTGATCAGTGCATGATCAGTCATGTGACCAGTACATGGTAGCTGCGTGATCATTGCATGATCAGCCACGTGATCAGTGCAAGATCAGTCACGTGATCAGTGCATGATCAGCCACGTGATCAGTGCATGATCAGTCACGTGACCAGTACATGGTAGCTACGTGATCATTGCCTGATCAGCCACGTTATCTGTGCATGATAGCCACGTGATCAGTGCATGATAGCCACGTGAGCAGTGCATGATAGGCACGTGATCAGTGCATGATCAGTCACGTGATACGTGTGTGATCAGCCACGTGATCAGTGCATGATATCCACGTGATCAGTGCAGGATAGCCACGTGATCAGTTCATGATTTGTCACGTGATCTGTACATGATCAGTCACGTGATACGAGTGTGATCAGCCACCGGATCAGTGCGTGATGAGCCACGTGATCAGTGCAGGATCAATTACGTGATCAGTGCATGATCAGTCACGAGACCAGTACATGGTTGCTACGTGATCATTGCATGATCAGCCACGTGAGCAGAGCATGATAGCCACGTGATCAGTGCATTAAGAGTCACGTGATCAGTACATGATCAGTCACGTGAACAGTGCATGATCAATTACGTGATCTGTGCATGATCAGTCACGTGACCTGTATATGGTAGCTTCATGATCATTCCATGACGAACCACGTGAGCAGTGCATGATAGCCACGTGATGTGTGCATGATCAGTGACGTGACCAGAGTATGATCAGCCACGTGATCAGTGCATGAGTGCCATGTGATCAGTGCATGATATGTCACGTGACAGGTGTGTGATCAGCCACGTGAACAGTGCATGTTCAGCCGCGTGATCAGTCCATGATAGCCACGTGATCAGTGCATGATCAGTTACGTGAGCAGTGTATGATCAGCCACGTGATCAGTTCATGGTCAGACACGTGAACAGTGTATGATTAGCCACGTGATCAGTGCATGATATCCAAGTGATCAGTGCATGATCAATCACGTGATCCGTGTATGATCAGCCACGTGAATAGTGCATGCTCAGTCACGTGATCAGGGCCTGATGAGCTGCGTGAATACTGTCTGCTCATCTGCTTGACAATTGCCAGCTGAGCTGCACGATTCCTGCCTGTCATCTGCTTGACAATTGCCAGCTGTGCTGCGTAATTCCTGCCTGCTCAGCTGCTTGATTATTGCCAGCTGAGCAGCATGATTCCGCACAGCTGAGTTCCATGATTTTTGCCTGCTGACTTATGATTCGTGCCTACTCAGCTCTTTGTTTATTGCCTCCAGAGGCACATGATCAGTGTATGAAAGCAAACATGATCAGCGCATGATCAGTCACATGATCAGCGCCATTAAGTCACGTGATCAGTACATGATAGTCATGTGATCAGTCCATGCTCAGTCACGGTATCAGTGCATGATCAGCCATGTGATCAGTGCATGATCAGCCAGGTGATCAGTTCATGATAGCTATGTGATCAGTTCATGATTTGTCACGTGATCTGTGCATGACCAGGCAGGTGATCAGTGTATGATCCGTCACCTAATGGGTGTATGATCAGTCACCTGACCGGTACATGGTAGCTACATGATCATTGCATGATCAGCCACGTGAGTAGTGCATGATAGCCACGTGCTCAGTGCATGATGAGTCACGTGTTCAGTGCATGATCAGCCATGTAATCTGTGCATGACCAGGCACGTGATCAGTGTATGACCAGCCAAGTTATCAGTGCATGATAGCCACGTGATCAGTGCATGATCAGTCACGTGATCAGTGCATGATCAGTCACGTGATCAGTGCATGATCAGCCACGTGATCAGTTCATGATCAGCCACATGATCAGTGCATGATCAGTCACGTGACCAGTATATGGTAGTTAGGTGATCATTGCATGATCAGCCACATGAGCCGTGCATGATAGCCACGAGATCAGTGCATGATCAGTCACGTGATCAGTGCATGATCACTCACGTGAACAGTGCATGATAAGTCACCTGATCAGTGCATGATCAATTACGTGATCAGTGCACGATCACTCACGTGACCAGTACATGGTAGCTACGTGATCATTGCATGAACAGCCGCGTGAGCAGTGCATGATAGCCACGTGATCAGTGCATGATCTGTCACATGATCAGTGTATGTTCACCCGGGTGATCAGTGCATGGGCAGTCATGTGATCAGTGCATGATATAGACGTGATCAGTGCATGATCAGTCTCGGAATCAGTGTATGATCAACCACGTGATCAGTGCACGATAGCCAGGTAATGAGTGCATGATAGCCAGATGATCAGTGCATTATCAGTCACGTGATCAGTGTATGATCAGCCAAGTAATCAGTGCATGATAGCCAACTGATAAGTGGATGGTCAGTCACGTGATCAGTGCATGGTCAGTCACGTGATCATTGCATGATCAGCCACGTTAATAGTGCATGATCAATTACGTGATCAGTGCATGATCAGTCACGTGATCAGTACATGATCAGTCACGTGAACAGTGCATGATCAGTCATGTGATCAGTGCATGATCAGTCACGTGATCAGTGCATGATCAGTCACGTGATCAGTGCATGATCAGTCACGTGATCAGTG
The DNA here is from genome assembly GCF_032452875.1 of Bos javanicus. Taxonomy (NCBI): domain Eukaryota; kingdom Metazoa; phylum Chordata; class Mammalia; order Artiodactyla; family Bovidae; genus Bos; species Bos javanicus. The sequence goes on from NW_026893659.1 coordinate 647,029, forward strand.
TATGATCAGCCACGTGATCAGTGCATGATCAGTCACGTGATACGTGTGTGATAAGCCACGTGACCAGTGCATGATATCAGTGCATGATAGCCACGTGATCAGTGCATGATAGCCACGTGATCAGTGCATGATCAGTCACGTGATATGTGTGTGATCAGCCACGTGATCAGTGCATGATAGCCACGTGATCAGTGCAGGATAGCCACGTGATCACTTCATGAGTAGTCACGTGATCTATACATGATCAGTCACGTGATACGTGTGTGTTCAGCCACCGGATCAGTGCGTGATGAGCCACGTGATCAATGCAGGATCAATTACGTGATCAGTGCATGATCAGTCACGAGACGAGTACATGGTTCCTACGTGATCGTTGCATGATCAGCCACGTGAGCAGAGCATGATAGCCACGTGATCAGTGCATGATCAGTCACGTGATCAGTACATGATCAGTCACGTTAACAGTGCATGATCATTTACGTGATCTGTTCATGATCAGTCACGTGACCAGTATATGGTAGCTACGTGACCATTCCATGACGAACCACGTGAGCAGTGCATGATAGCCACGTGATGTGTGCATGATGAGTTACGTGAGCAGAGTATGATCAGCCACGTGATCAGTGCATGAGTGCCGCGTGATCAGTGCATGATATGTCACGTGACAGGTGTGTGATGAGCCACGTGAACAGTGCATGTTCCGCCACGTGATCAGTGCATGATAGCCACGTGATCAGTGCATGATCAGTACGTGATCAGTGTATGACCAGACACGTGATCAGTGCACGGTCAGACACGTGAACAGTGTATGATCAGCCACGTGATCAGTGCATGATATCCAAGTGATCAGTGCATGATCAATCACGTGATCAGTGTATGATCAGCCACGTGAACAGTGCATGCTCAGTCACGTGATCAGGGCCTGCTGAGCTGCGTGATTACTGTCTGCTCATCTGCTTGACAATTGCCAGCTGAGCTGCACGATTCCTGCCTGTCATCTGCTTGACAATTGCCAGCTGTGCTGCGTAATTCCTGCCTGCTCAGCTGCTTGATTATTGCCAGCTGAGCAGCATGATTCCTCACAGCTGAGTTCCATGATTATTGACTGCTGACTTACGATTCGTGCCTACTCAGCTCTTTGTTTATTGCCTCCAGAGGCACATGATCAGTGTATGATAGCAAACATGATCAGCGCATGATCAGTCACATGATCAGCGCCATTAAGTCACGTGATCACTACATGATAGTCATGTGATCAGTCCATGCACAGTCACGGTATCAGTGCATGATCAGCCACGTGATCAGTGCCTGATCTGTCACATGATCAGTGCATGATCATCCACGTGATCAGTGCATGGGCAGGCATGTGATCAGTGCATGATATAGACGTGATCAGTGCATGATCAGTCTCGTGATCAGTGCATGATAGCCACGTGATCAGTGCATGATCTGTCACCTGATGGGTGTATGATCAGTCACGTGACCTTTACATGGTAGCTACATGATCATTGCATGATCAACCACGTGAGTAGTGCACGATAGCCACGTGATCAGTGCATGATCAGTCACATGATCACTGCATGAGCAGTCATGTGACCAGTACATGGTAGCCGCGTGATCATCGCATGTTCAGCCACGTGAGCCGTGCATGATAGCCACGTGATCAGTGCGTGATCAGACACGAGATCAGTGCATGATCAGTCACGTGATCAGTGCATGATCAGCCACGTGATCAGAGCATGATCAGTCACGTGATCAGTGTATGATCAGCCACGTGATCAGTGCATGATCAGCCACATTATCAGTGCATGATCAATTACGTGATCAGTGCATGATCAGTCACGTGACCAGTACTTGGTAGCTACGTGATCATTGCCAGATCAGCCACGTGAGCAGTGCATGATAGCCACGTGATCAGTGCATGATAGCCACGTGATCAGTGCATGATCAGTCACGTGATCAGTGCATGTTCATCCGCGTGATCAGTGCATGGGCAGTCACGTGATCAGTGCATGATATAGACGTGATCAGTGCATGATCAGTTTCGTAATCAGTGTATGATCAGCCACGTGATCAGTGCACGATAGCCACGTGATCAGTGCATGATAGCCAGATGATCAGTGCATTATCAGTCACGTGATCAGTGTATGATCAGCCAAGTAATCAGTGCATGATAGCCAACTGATCCGTGGATGGTCAGTCACGTGATCAGTGCATGGTCAGTCACGTGATCAGTGCATGATCAGCCACGTGAACAGTGCATGATCAGTCACGTGATCAGTGCATGATCAGTCACGTGATCAGTTCATGATCAGTCACGTGATCAGTGCATGATCAGTCATGTGATCAGTGTATGACCAGCCACGTGATCAGTGCATGATCAGTCACGTGATCAGTGCATGATCAGTCACGTGATCAGTGTATGATCAGCCACGTGATCAGTGCATGATCACTCACGTGATACGTGTGTGATAAGCCACGTGACCAGTGCATGATATCAGTGCATGATAGCCACGTGATCAGTGCATGATAGCCACGTGATCAGTGCATGATCAGTCACGTGATACGTGTGTGATCAGCCACGTGATCAGTGCATGATATCCACGTGATCAGTGCAGGATAGCCACGTGATCACTTCATGAGTAGTCACGTGATCTGTACATGATCAGTCACGTGATACGTGTGTGATCAGCCACCGGATCAGTGCGTGATGAGCCACGTGATCAGTGCATGATCAATTACGTGATCAGTGCATGATCAGTCACTAGACGAATACATGGTTGCTACGTGATCGTTGCATGATCAGCCACGTGAGCAGAGCATGATAGCCACATGATCAGTGCATGATCAGTCACGTGATCAGTGCATGATCAGTCACGTTAACAGTGCATGATCATTTACGTGATCTGTGCATGATCAGTCACGTGACCAGTATATGGTAGCTACGTGACCATTCCATGACGAACCACGTGAGCAGTGCATGATAGCCACGTGATGTGTGCATGATGAGTTACGTGCGCAGAGTATGATCAGCCACGTGATCAGTGCATGAGTGCCGCGTGATCAGTGCATGATATGTCACGTGACAGGTGTGTGATGAGCCACGTGAACAGTGCATGTTCCGCCACGTGATCAGTGCATGATAGCCACGTGATCAGTGCATGATCAGTTCGTGAGCAGTGTATGACCAGACACGTGATCAGTGCATGGTCAGACACGTGAACAGTGTATGATCAGCCACGTGATCAGTGCATGATATCCAAGTGATCAGTGCATGATCAATCACGTGATCAGTGTATGATCAGCCACGTGAACAGTGCATGCTCAGTCACGTGATCAGGGCCTGCTGAGCTGCGTGATTACTGTCTGCTCATCTGCTTGACAATTGCCAGCTGAGCTGCACGATTCCTGCCTGTCATCTGCTTGACAATTGCCAGCTGTGCTGCGTAATTCCTGCCTGCTCAGCTGCTTGATTATTGCCAGCTGAGCAGCATGATTCCTCACAGCTGAGTTCCATGATTATTGACTGCTGACTTACGATTCGTGCCTACTCAGCTCTTTGTTTATTGCCTCCAGAGGCACATGATCAGTGTATGATAGAAAACATGATCAGCGCATGATCAGTCACATGATCAGCGCCATTAAGTCACGTGATCACTACATGATAGTCATGTGATCAGTCCATGCACAGTCACGGTATCAGTGCATGATCAGCCACGTGATCAGTGCCTGATCTGTCACATGATTAGTGTATGATCATCCACGTGATCAGTGCATGGGCAGTCATGTGATCAGTGCATGATATAGACGTGATCAGTGCATGATCAGTCACGTGATCAGTGCATGATAGGCACGTGATCAGTGCATGATCTGTCACCTGATGGGTGTATGATCATTCACGTGACCTTTACATGGTAGCTACATGATCATTGCATGATCAACCACGTGAGTAGTGCACGATAGCCACGTGATCACTGCATGATCAGTCACATGATCACTGCATGATCAGTCATGTGACCAGTACATGGTAGCTGCGTGATCATCGCATGTTCAGCCACGTGAGCCATGCATGATAGCCACGTGATCAGTGCGTGATCAGACACGAGATCAGTGCATGATCAGTCACGTGATCAGTGCATGATCAGCCACGTGATCAGAGCATGATCAGTCACGTGATCAGTGCATGATCAGCCACGTGATCAGTGCATGATCAGCCACATTATCAGTGCATGATCAATTACGTGATCAGTGCATGATCAGTCACGTGACCAGTACTTGGTAGCTACGTGATCATTGCCAGATCAGCCACGTGAGCAGTGCATGATAGCCACGTGATCAGTGCATGATTAGCCATGTGATCAGTGCATGCTCAGTCACGTGATCAGGGCATGATCAGCCACGTCATCAGTGCATGATAGCCACGTGATCAGTGCATGACAATTACGTGATCAGTGCATGCGCAATCACGCGATCTGTGCATGAGAGCCACGTGATCAGTGCATGATCATTCACGTGATAGGTGTGTGATCAGCGACGTGAACAGTCCATGCTCAGTCACGTGATCAGGGCCTGCTGAGCTTCGTGATTACTGTCTGCTCATGTGCTTGACAATTGCCAGCTGAGCTGTACGATTCCTGCCTGTCATCTCCTTGACAATTGCCACCTGTGCTGCATAATTCCTGCCTGCTCATCTACTTGATTATTGCCAGCTGAGCAGCATGATTTCTCAGAGCTGAGTTCCATGATTATTGCCTACTGATTCCTTCCTACTCAGCTCTTTGTTCATTGCCTCCAGAGGCACATGATCAGTGTATGACACGAAACATGATCAGCACATGATGAATCACATAATCAATGCATGGTAAGCCAGGTGATCAGTGCATGATCAATTACGTGATCAGTGCATGATCAGTCATGTGACCAGTACATGGTAGCTGCATGATCATTGCATGATCAGCCACGTGATCAGTGCAAGATCAGTCACGTGATCAGTGCATGATCAGCCACGTGATCAGTGCATGATCAGTCACGTGACCAGTACATGGTAGCTACGTGATCATTGCCTGATCAGCCACGTTATCTGTGCATGATAGCCACGTGATCAGTGCATGATCAGCCACGTGATCAGTGCATGATCAGCCACGTGATCAGTGCATGATCAGTCACGTGATACGTGTGTGATCAGCCACGTGATCAGTGCATGATATCCACGTGATCAGTGCAGGATAGCCACGTGATCACTTCATGATTAGTCACGTGATCTGTACATGATCAGTCACGTGATACGAGTGTGATCAGCCACCGGATCAGTGCGTGATGAGCCACGTGATCAGTGCAGGATCAATTACGTGATCAGTGCATGATCAGTCACGAGACCAGTACATGGTTGCTACGTGATCATTGCATGATCAGCCACGTGAGCAGAGCATGATAGCCACGTGATCAGTGCATTAAGAGTCACGTGATCAGTACATGATCAGTCACGTGAACAGTGCATGATCAATAACGTGATCTGTGCATGATCAGTCACGTGACCTGTATATGGTAGCTTCATGATCATTCCATGACGAACCACGTGAGCAGTGCATGATAGCCACGTGATGTGTGCATGATCAGTGACGTGACCAGAGTATGATCAGCCACGTGATCAGTGCATGAGTGCCATGTGATCAGTGCATGATATGTCACGTGACAGGTGTGTGATCAGCCACGTGAACAGTGCATGTTCAGCCGCGTGATCAGTCCATGATAGCCACGTGATCAGTGCATGATCAGTTACGTGAGCAGTGTATGATCAGCCACGTGATCAGTTCATGGTCAGACACGTGAACAGTGTATGATTAGCCACGTGATCAGTGCATGATATCCAAGTGATCAGTGCATGATCATCACGTGATCCGTGTATGATCAGCCACGTGAATAGTGCATGCTCAGTCACGTGATCAGGGCCTGCTGAGCTGCGTGATTACTGTCTGCTCATCTGCTTGACAATTTCCAGCTGAGCTGAACGATTCCTGCCTGTCATCTGCTTGACAATTGCCAGCTGTGCTGCGTAATTCCTGCCTGCTCAGCTGCTTGATTATTGCCAGCTGAGCAGCATGATTCCGCACAGCTGAGTTCCATGATTTTTGCCTGCTGACTTATGATTCGTGCCTACTCAGCTCTTTGTTTATTGCCTCCAGAGGCACATGATCAGTGTATGAAAGCAAACATGATCAGCGCATGATCAGTCACATGATCAGCGCCATTAAGTCACGTGATCAGTACATGATAGTCATGTGATCAGTCCATGCTCAGTCACGGTATCAGTGCATGATCAGCCATGTGATCAGTGCATGATCAGCCAGGTGATCATTTCATGATAGCTATGTGATCAGTTCATGATTTGTCACGTGATCTGTGCATGACCAGGCAGGTGATCAGTGTATGATCCGTCACCTAATGGGTGTATGATCAGTCACCTGACCGGTACATGGTAGCTACATGATCATGGCATGATCAGCCACGTGAGTAGTGCATGATAGCCACGTGCTCAGTGCATGATGAGTCACGTGTTCAGTGCATGACCAGCCATGTAATCTGTGCATGACCAGGCACGTGATCAGTGTATGACCAGCCAAGTTATCAGTGCATGATAGCCACGTGATCAGTGCATGATCAGTCACGTGATCAGTGCATGATCAGTCACGTGATCAGTGGATGATCAGCCACGTGATCAGTTCATGATCAGCCACATGTCAGTGCATGATCAGTCACGTGACCAGTATATGGTAGTTAGGTGATCATTGCATGATCAGCCACATGAGCCGTGCATGATAGCCACGAGATCAGTGCATGATCAGTCACGTGATCAGTGCATGATCACTCACGTGAACAGTGCATGATAAGTCAACTGATCAGTGCATGATCAATTACGTGATCAGTGCACGATCACTCACGTGACCAGTACATGGTAGCTACGTGATCATTGCATGAACAGCCGCGTGAGCAGTGCATGATAGCCACGTGATCAGTGCATGATCTGTCACATGATCAGTGTATGTTCACCCGGGTGATCAGTGCATGGGCAGTCATGTGATCAGTGCATGATATAGACGTGATCAGTGCATGATTAGTCTCGGAATCAGTGTATGATCAACCACGTGATCAGTGCACGATAGCCAGGTAATGAGTGCATGATAGCCAGATGATCAGTGCATTATCAGTCAAGTGATCAGTGTATGATCAGCCAAGTAATCAGTGCATGATAGCCAACTGATCCGTGGATGGTCAGTCACGTGATCAGTGCATGGTCAGTCACGTGATCATTGCATGATCAGCCACGTTAATAGTGCATGATCAATTACGTGATCAGTGCATGATCAGTCACGTGATTAGTACATGATCAGTCACGTGAACAGTGCATGATCAGTCACGTGATCAGTGTATGACCAGCCAAGTGATCAGTGCATGATCAGTCACGTGATCAGTGCATGATCAGTCACGTGATCAGTGTATGATCAGCCACGTGATCAGTGCATGATCAGTCAGGTGATACGTGTGTGATAAGCCACGTGACCAGTGCATGATATCAGTACATGATAGCCACGTGATCAGTGCATGATAGCCACGTGATCAGTGCATGATCAGTCACGTGATATGTGTGTGATCAGCCACGTGATCAGTGCATGATATCCACGTGATCAGTGCAGGATAGCCACGTGATCACTTCATGAGTAGTCACGTGATCTATACATGATCAGTCACGTGATACGTGTGTGTTCAGCCACCGGATCAGTGCGTGATGAGCCACGTGATCAATGCAGGATCAATTACGTGATCAGTGCATGATCAGTCACGAGACGAGTACATGGTTCCTACGTGATCGTTGCATGATCAGCCACGTGAGCAGAGCATGATAGCCACGTGATCAGTGCAGGATAGCCACGTGATCACTTCATGATTAGTCTCGTGATCTGTACATGATCAGTCACGTGATACGAGTGTGATCAGCCACCGGATCAGTGCGTGATGAGCCACGTGATCAGTGCAGGATCAATTACGTGATGAGTGCATGATCAGTCACGTGATCAGTACATGATCAGTCACGTGAACAGTGCATGATCATTTACGTGATCTGTGCATGATCAGTCACGTGACCTGTATATGATAGCTTCATGATCATTCCATGACGAACCACGTGAGCAGTGCATGAGAGCCATGTGATGTGTGCATGATCAGTGACGTGAACAGAGTATGATCAGCCACGTGATCAGTGCATGAGTGCCACGTGATCAGTGCATGATATGTCACGTGACAGGTGTGTGATCAGCCACGTGAACAGTGCATGTTCAGCCACGTGATCAGTGCATGATAGCCACGTGATCAGTGCATGATCAGTTACGTGAGCAGTGTATGATCAGCCACGTGATCAGTTCATGGTCAGACACGTGAACAGTGTATGATCAGCCTCGTGATCAGTGCATGATCTCCAAGTGATCAGTGCATGATCAATCACGTGATCAGTGTATGATCAGCCACGTGAACAGTGCATGCTCAGTCACGTGATCAGGGCCTGCTGAGCTGCGTGATTAGTGTCTGCTCGTCTGCTTGACAATTTCCAGCTGAGCTGCACGATTCCTGCCTGTCATCTGCTTGACAATTGCCAGCTGTGCTGTGTAATTCCTGCCTGCTAGCTGCTTGATTATTGCCAGCTGAGCAGCATGATTCACGTGTATAGTGCATGCTCAGTCACGTGATAAGGGCCTGCTGAGCTGCGTGATTACTGTCTGCTCATCTGCTTGACAATTGCCAGCTGAGCTGCACGATTCCTGCCTGTCATCTGCTTGACAATTGCCAGCTGTGCTGCGTAATTCCTGCCTGCTCAGCTGCTTGATTATTGCCAGCTGAGCAGCATGATTCCTCACAGCTGAGTTCCATGATTGTTGCCTGCTGACTGTTTGATTCGTGCCTACTCAGCTCTTTGTTTATTGCCTCCAGAGGCACATGATCAGTCTATGAAAGCAAACATGATCAGCGCATGATCAGTCACATGATCAGCGCCATTAAGTCACGTGATCACTACATGATAGTCATGTGATCAGTCCATGCTCAGGCATGGTATCAGTGCATGATCAGCCATGTGATCAGTGCATGATCAGCCACGTGATCAGTGCATGATCAGCCAGGTGATCATTTCATGATAGCTATGTGATTAGTTCATGATTTGTCACGTGATCTGTGCATGACCAGGCAGGTGATCAGTGTATGATCCGTCACCTAATGGGTGTATGAGCAGTCACCTGACCGGTACATGGTAGCTACATGATAATTGCATGATCAGCCACGTGAGTAGTGCATGATAGCCACGTGCTCAGTGCATGATGAGTCACGTGTTCAGTGCATGATCAGTCATGTAATCTGTGCATGACCAGGCACGTGAGCAGTGTATGACCAGCGAAGTTATCAGTGCATGATAGCCACGTGATCAGTGCATGATCAGTCACATGATCAGTGCATGATCAGTCACGTGATCAGTGGATGATCAGCCACGTGATCAGTGCATGATCAGCCACATGATCAGTGCATGATCAGTCACGTGACCAGTATATGGTAGCTAGGTGATCATTTCATGATCAGCCACATGAGCCGTGCATGATAGCCACGAGATCAGTGCATGATCAGTCACGTGATCAGTGCATGATCACTCACGTGAACAGTGCATGATAAGTCAACTGATCAGTGCATGATCAATTACGTGATCAGTGCATGATCACTCACGTGACCAGTACATGGTAGCTACGTGATCATTGCATGAACAGCCGCGTGAGCAGTGCATGATAGCCACGTGATCAGTGCATGATCTGTCACATGATCAGTGTATGTTCATCCGGGTGATCAGTGCATGGGCAGTCATTTGATCAGTGCATGATATAGACGGGATCAGTGCATGAGAGCCACGTGATCATTGCTTGATCAGTCACGTGATACATGTGTGATCAGCCACGTGATCAGTGCATGATCAATTACGTGATCAGTGCATGATCAGTCACGTGACCAGTACATGGTTGCTACGTGATCCTTGCATGATCAGCCACGTGAGCAGAGCATGATAGCCACGTGATCAGTGCATGATCAGTCACGTAATCAGTACATGATCAGTCACGAGAACAGTGCGTGATCATTTACGTGATCTGTGCATGATCAGTCACGTGACCAATATATGGTAGCTACGTGATCATTCCATGACGAGCCACGTGAGCAGTGCATGATAGCCACGTCATGTGTACATGATCAGTTACGTGATCAGAATATGATCAGCCACGTGACCAGTGCATGATCATCCACGTGATCAGTGCATGATCAGTTACCTGAGCAGTGTATGATCAGCCATGTGATCAGTTCATGGTCAGACACGTGAACAGTGCATGATCAGCCACGTGATCAGTGCATGATATCCAAGTGATCAGTGCATGATCATCACGTGATCCGTGTATGATCAGCCACGTGAATAGTGCATGCTCAGTCACGTGATCAGGGCCTGCTGAGCTGCGTGATTACTGTCTGCTCATCTGCTTGACAATTTCCAGCTGAGCTGCACGATTCCTGCCTGTCATCTGCTTGACAATTGCCAGCTGTGCTGCGTAATTCCTGCCTGCTCAGCTGCTTGATTATTGCCAGCTGAGCAGCATGATTCCTCACAGCTGAGTTCCATGATTTTTGCCTGCTGACTTATGATTCGTGCCTACTCAGCTCTTTGTTTATTGCCTCCAGAGGCACATGATCAGTGTATGATAGCAAACATGATCAGCGCATGATCAGTCACATGATCAGCGCCATTAAGTCACCTGATCACTACATGATAGTCATGTGATCAGTCCATGCTCAGTCACGGTATCAGTGCATGATCAGCCACGTGATCAGTGCATGATCAGCCAGGTGATCATTTCATGATAGCTATGTGATCAGTTCATGATTTGTTACGTGATCTGTGCATGACCAGGCAGGTGATCAGTGTATGATCCGTCACCAAATGGGTGTGTGATCAGTCACCTGACCGGTACATGGTAGCTACATGATCATTGCATGATCAGCCACGTGAGTAGGGCATGATAGCCACGTGATCAGTGCATGATCAGTCACGTGTTCAGTGCATGATCAGTCATGTAATCTGTGCATGACCAGGCACGTGATCAGAGTATGACCAGCCAAGTTATCAGTGCATGATAGCCACGTGATCAGTGCATGATCAGTCACGTGAGCAGTGCATGATCAGTCACGTGATCAGTGGATGATCAGCCACGTGATCAGTGCATGATCAGCCACATGATCAGTGCATGATCTATTACGTGATCAGTGCATGATCAGTCATGTGATCAGTACATGATCAGTCACGTGAACAGTGCATGATCAGTCATGTGATCAGTGTATTACCAGCCAAGTGATCAGTGCATGATATGTCACGTGACAGGTGTGTGATCAGCCACGTGCACAGTGCATGTTATGCCACGTATTCAATGCATGATAGCCACGTGATCAGTGCATGATCAGTTACATGAGCAGTGTATGACCAGACAAGTGATCAGTGCATGGTCAGACACGTGAACAGTGTTTGATCAGCCACGTGATCAGTGCATGATATCCAAGTGATCAGTGCATGATCATCACGTGATCAGTGTATGATCAGCCACGTGAACAGTGCATGCTCAGTCACGTGATCAGGGCCTGATGAACTGCGTTAAATACTGTCTGCTCATCTGCTTGACAATTGCCAGCTGAGCTGCACGATTCCTGCCTGTCATCTGCTTGACAATTGCCAGCTGTGCTGCGTAATTCCTGCCTACTCAGCTGCTTGATTATTGCCAGCTGAGCAGCATGATTCCTCACAGCTGAGTTCCATGATTATTGACTGCTGACTGTATGATTTGTGCCTACTCAGCTCTTTGTTTATAGCCTCCAGAGGCACATGATCAGTGTATGATAGAAAACATGATCAGCGCTTGATCAGTCACATGATCAGCGCCATTAAGTAACGTGATCACTACATGATAGTCATGTGATCAGTCCATGCACAGTCACGGTATCAGTGCATGATCAGCCACGTGATCAGTGCATGATCTGTCACATGATTAGTGTATGATCATCCGGGTGATCAGTGCATGGGCAGTCATGTGATCAGTGCATGATATAGACGTGATCAGTGCATGATCAGTCTCGTGATCAGTGCATGATAGCCACGTGATCAGTGCATGATCAGTCACTTGATGGGTGTATAATCATTCACGTGACCTGTACATGGTAGCTACATGATCATTGCATGATCAGCCACGTGAGTAGTGCGCGATAGCCACGTGATCACTGCATGATCAGTCACGTGATCAGTGCATGATCAGTCATGTGACCAGTACATGGTAGCTGCGTGATCATCGCATGATCAGCCACGTGAGCAGTGCATGATAGCCACGTGATCAGTGCATGATCAGACACGAGATCAGTGCATGATCAGTCACGTGATCAGTGCATGATCAGCCATGTGATCAGTGCATGATCCGTCACCTGATGGGTGTATGATCAGTCACGTTACCCGTACATGGTAGCTACATGATCATTGCATGATCAGCCACATGAGTAGTGCATGATAGCCACGTGATCAGTGCATGATCAGTCACGTGTTCAGTGCATGATCAGTCACGTACTCTGTGCATGACCAGGCACGTGATCAGTGTATGACCAGCCAAGTGATCAGTGCATGATAGCCACGTGATCAGTGCATAATCAGTCACGTGATCAGTGCATGATCAGTCACGTGATCAGTGGATGATCAGCCACGTTATCAGTGCATGTTCAGCCACATGATCAGTGCATGATCAATTACGTGATCAGTGCATGATCCGTCACGTGACCAGTATATGGTAGCTAGGTGATCATTGCATGAACAGCCACATGAGCCGTGCATGATAGCCACGAGATCAGTGCATGATCAGTCACGTGATCAGTGCATGATCACTCACGTTAACAGTGCATGATAAGTCACCTGATCAGTGCATGATCAATTACGTGATCAGTGCATGATCACTCACGTGACCAGTACATGGTAGCTACGTGATCATTGCATGAACAGCCGCGTGAGCAGTGCATGATAGCCACGTGATCAGTGCATGATCTGTCGCGTGATCAGTGTATGATCATCCGGGTGATCAGTGCATGGGCAGACATGTGATCAGTGCATGATGTAGACGTGATCAGTGCATGATCAGTCTCGTGATCAGTGTATGATCAACCACGTGATCAGTGCACGATAGCCAGGTAATGAGTGCACGATAGCCAGATGATCAGTGCATTATCAGTCACGTGATCAGTGCATGATCAGTCATGTGACTAGTACATGGTAGCTGCGTGATCATTGCATGATCAGCCACGTGAGCAGTGCATGATAGCCACGTGATCAGTGCATGATCAGTCACGTGTTCAGTGCATGATCAGTCACGTACTCTGTGCATGACCAGGCACGTGATCAGTGTATGACCAGCCACGTGATCAGTGCATGATAGCCACGTGATCAGTGCATAATCAGTCACGTGATCAGTGCATGATCAGTCACGTGATCAGTGGATGATCAGCCACGTTATCAGTGCATGTTCAGCCACATGATCAGTGCATGATCAATTACGTGATCAGTGCATGATCCGTCACGTGACCAGTATATGGTAGCTAGGTGATCATTGCATGAACAGCCACATGAGCCGTGCATGATAGCCACGAGATCAGTGCATGATCAGTCACGTGATCAGTGCATGATCACTCACGTTAACAGTGCATGATAAGTCACCTGATCAGTGCATGATCAATTACGTGATCAGTGCATGATCACTCACGTGACCAGTACATGGTAGCTACGTGATCATTGCATGAACAGCCGCGTGAGCAGTGCATGATAGCCACGTGATCAGTGCATGATCTGTCGCGTGATCAGTGTATGATCAGCCGGGTGATCAGTGCATGGGCAGACATGTGATCAGTGCATGATGTGACGTGATCAGTGCATGATAGTCACGTGATCAGTGCATGATCAGCCACGTGATCAGTGCACGATAGCCAGGTAATCAGTGCACGATAGCCAGATGATCAGTGCATTATCAGTCACGTGATCAGTGCATGATCAGTCATGTGACCAGTGCATGGTAGCTGCGTGATCATTGCATGATCAGCCACGTGAGCAGTGCATGATAGCCACGAGATCAGTGCATGATCAGTTACGTGAGCAGTTTATGATCAGCCACGTGATCAGTGCATGGTCAGACACGTGAACAGTGCATGATCAGCCACGTGATCAGTGCATGATATCCAAGTGATCAGTGCAAGATCAATCACGTGATCAGTGTATGATCAGCCACGTGAACAGTGCATGCTCAGTCACGTGATCAGGGCCTGCTGAGCTGCGTGATTACTGTCTGCTCATCTGCTTGACAATTGCCAGCTGAGCTGCACGATTCCTGCCTGTCATCTGCTTGACAATTGCCAGCTGTGCTGCGTAATTCCTGCCTGCTCAGCTGCTTGATTATTGCCAGCTGAGCAGCATGATTCCTCACAGCTGAGTTCCATGATTATTGCCTGCTGACTTTTGATTCGTGCCTACTCAGCTCTTTGTTTATTGCCTCCAGAGGCACATGATCAGTGCATGATAGCAAACATGATCAGCGCATGATCAGTCACATGATCAGCGCCATTAAGTCACGTGATCACTACATGATAGTCATGTGATCAGTCCATGCACAGTCACGGTATCAGTGCATGATCAGCCACGTGATCAGTGCATGATCTGTCACATGATTAGTGTATGATCATCCACGTGATATGTGCATGGGCAGTCATGTGATCAGTGCATGATATAGATGTGATCAGTGCATGATCAGTCTCGTGATCAGTGCATGATAGCCACGTGATCAGTGCATGATCTGTCACCTGATGGGTGTATGATCATTCACGTGACCTGTACATGGTAGCTACATGATCATTGCATGATCAGCCACGTGAGTAGTGCACGATAGCCACGTGATCAGTGCATGATCAGTCACGTGATCAGTGCATGATCAGTCATGTGACCAGTACATGGTAGCTGGGTGATCATCGCATGTTCAGCCACGTGAGCAGTGCATGATAGCCACGTGGTCAGTGCATGATCAGACACGAGATCAGTGCATGATCAGTCACGTGATCAGTGCATGATCAGCCACGTGATCAGTGCATGACCAGGCACGTGATCAGTGTATGTCCAGCCAAGTGATCAGTGCATGATAGCCACGTGATCAGTGCATGTTCAGTCACGTGATCAGTGCATGATCAGTCACGTTATCAGTGTATGATCAGCCACGTGATCAGTGCATGATCAGCCACGTGATCAGTGCATGATCAATTACGTGATCAGTGCATGATCAGTCACGTGACCAGTACTTGGTAGCTACGTGATCATTGCCAGATCAGCCACGTGAGCAGTGCATGATAGCCACGTGATCAGTGCATGATTAGCCATGTGATCAGTGCATGATCAGCCTCGTGATCAGTGCATGATCAGTCACGTGACCAGTGCATGATCATCCACGTGATCAGTGCATGTGGATTCATGTAGTCAATGCATGATAGCGCCATGATCAGTGCACGATCAGTCCCGTGATGAGTGTATGATCAGCCAAGTGATCAGTGCAAGATAACTACATGATCAGTGCATGATCAGTCACGTGATCAGTGCATGATCAGTCACGTGATAGGTGTGTGATCAGCCATGTGAACAGTGCATGCTCAGTCACGTGATCAGGGCCTGCTGAGCTGTGTGATTACTGTCTGCTCATCTGCTTGACAATTTCCAGCTGAGCTGCACGATTCCTGCCTGTCATCTCCTTGACAATTGCCACCTGTGCTGCATAATTCCTGCCTGCTCATCTACTTGATTATTGCCAGCTGAGCAGCATGATTTCTCAGAGGTGAGTTCCATGATTATAGCCTGCTGACTGATTCCTGCCTACTCAGCTCTTTGTTCATTGCCTCCAGAGGCACATGATCAGTGTATGACACCAAACATGATCAGCGCATGATCAGTCACATGATCAATGCATGATAAGCCAGGTGATCAGTGCATGATCAATCACGTGATCAGTGCATGATCAGTCACGTGACCAGTACATGGTAGCTGCGTGATCATTGCATCATCAGCCACGTGAGCAGTGCATGATAGCCATGTGATCAATGCATGATAGCCACGTCATCAGTGCATGATCAGTCACGTGCTACGTGTGTGATCAGCCACGTGATCAGTGCATGATATCCACGTGATCAGTGCAGGATAGCCACGTGATCACTTCATGATTATTCACGTTATCTGTACATGATCAGTCACGTGATACGTGTGTGATCAGCCACGTGATCAGTGCATGTTATCCACGTGATCAGTGCATGATAGCCACGTAATCAGTGCATGATCAGCCACGTGATCATTGCTTGATCAGTCACGTGATACATGTGTGATCAGCCACGTGATCAGTGCATGATCAATTACGTGATCAGTGCATGATCAGTCACGTGACCAGTACATGGTTGCTACGTGATCCTTGCATGATCAGCCACGTGATCAGTGCATGATCAGCCACGTGATCAGTGCATGATCAGTCACGTGATCAGTACATGATCACTCACGTGAACAGTGCATGATCGTTTACGTGATCTTTGCATGATCAGTCACGTGACCAGTATATGGTAGCTACGTGAACATTCCATGACGAGCCACGTGAGCAGTGCATGATAGCCACGTGATGTGTACATGATCAGTTACGTGAGGAGAGGATGATCAGCCACGTGATCAGTGCATGAGTGCCACGTGATCAGTGCATGATATGTCACATGACAGGTGTGTGATCAGCCACGTGAACAGTGCATGTTCAGCCACGTGATCAGTGCATGATATCCACGTGATCAGTGCATGATCAGTTACCTGGGCAGTGTATGATCTGCCACGTGATCACTTCATGGTCAGACACGTGAACAGTGTATGATCAGCCACGTGATCAGTGCATGATATCCACGTGATCAGTGCATGATCATCACGTGATCCGTGTATGATCAGCCACGTGAACAGTGCATGCTCAGTCACGTGATCAGGGCCTGCTGAGCTGCGTGATTACTGTCTGCTCATCTGCTTGACAATTTCCAGCTGAGCTGCACGATTCCTGCCTGTCATCTGCTTGACAATTGCCAGCTGTGCTGCGTAATTCCTGCCTGCTCAGCTGCTTCATTATTGCCAGCTGAGCAGCATGATTCCTCACAGCTGAGTTCCATGATTATTGCCTGCTGACTGTTTGATTCGTGCCTACTCAGCTCTTTGTTTATTGCCTCCAGAGGCACATGATCAGTGTATGAAAGCAAACATGATCAGCGCATGATCAGTCACATGATCAGCGCCATTAAGTCACGTGATCACTACATGATAGTCATGTGATCAGTCCATGCTCAGTCACGGTATCAGTGCATGATCAGCCACGTGATCAGTGCATGATCAGCCAGGTGATCATTTCATGATAGCCATGTGATCAGTTCATGATTTGTCACGTGATCTGTGCATGACCAGGCAGGTGATCAGTGTATGATCCGTCACCTAATGGGTGTATGATCAGTCACCTGACCGGTACATGGTAGCTACATGATCATTGCATGATCAGCCACGTGAGTAGTGCATGATAGCCACGGGATCAGTGCATGATCAGTCACGTGTTCAGTGCATGATCAGTCACGTGATCAGTACATGATCAGTCACGTGAACAGTACATGATCAGTCACGTGAACTGTGCATGACCAGGCACGTGATCAGTGTATGACCAGCCAAGTTATCAGTGCATGATAGCCACGTGATCAGTGCATGATCAGTCACGTGATCAGTGCATGATCAGTCACGTGATCAGTGGATGATCAGCCACGTGATCAGTGCATGATCAGCCAAATGATCAGTGCATGATCTATTACGTGATCAGTGCATGATCAGTCACGTGACCAGTATATGGTAACTAGGTGATCATTGCATGATCAGCCACATGAGCCGTTCATGATAGCCACGAGATCAGTGCATGATCAGTCACGTGATCAGTGCATGATCAGTCACGTGATCAGTACATGATCAGTCACGTGAACAGTGCATGATCAGTCATGTGATCAGTGCATGACCAGCCACGTGATCAGTGCATGATAGCCACGTGATCAGTGCATGATCAGTCACGTGATCAGTGCATGATCAGTCACGTGATCAGTGTATGATCAGCCACGTAATCAGTGCATGATCAGTCACGTGATACGTGTGTGATAAGCCATGTGACCAGTGCATGATATCAGTGCATGAGAGCCACGTGATCAGTGCATGATAGCCACGTGATCAGTGCATGATCAGTCACGTGATACGTGTGTGATAAGCCATGTGACCAGTGCATGATATCAGTGCATGAGAGCCACGTGATCTGTGCATGATAGCCACGTAATCAGTGCATGATCAGTCACGTGATACGTGTGTGATAAGCCATGTGACCAGTGCATGATATCAGTGCATGAGAGCCACGTGATCTGTGCATGATAGCCACGTAATCAGTGCATGATCAGTCACGTGATACGTGTGTGATAAGCCATGTGACCAGTGCATGATATCAGTGCATGAGAGCCACGTGATCAGTGCATGATATCCACGTGATCAGTGCAGGATAGCCACGTGATCACTTCATGAGTAGTCACGTGATCTATACATGATCAGTCACGTGATACGTGTGTGATCAGCCACCGGATCAGTGCGTGATGAGCCACGTGATCAGTGCAGGATCAATTACGTGATCAGTGCATGATCAGTCACGAGACCAGTACATGGTTGCTACGTGATCGTTGCATGATCAGCCACGTGAGCAGAGCATGATAGCCACGTGATCAGTGCATGATCAGTCACGTAATCAGTACATGATCAATCACGTGATCAGTGCATGATCAGTCACGTGATCAGTGTATGATCAACCACGTGAACAGTGCATGCTCAGTCACGTGATCAGGGCCTGCTGAGCTGCGTGATTACTGTCTGCTCATCTGCTTGACAATTGCCAGCTGAGCTGCACGATTCCTGCCTGTCATCTGCTTGACAATTGCCAGCTGTGCTGCGTAATTCCTGCCTGCTCAGCTGCTTGATTATTGCCAGCTGAGCAGCATGATTCCTCACAGATGAGTTCCATGATTATTGACTGCTGACTTATGATTCGTGCCTACTCAGCTCTTTGTTTATTGCCTCCAGAGGCACATGATCAGTGTATGATAGCAAACATGATCAGCGCATGATCAGTCACATGATCAGCGCCATTAAGTCACGTGATCACTACATGATAGTCATGTGATCAGTCCATGCACAGTCACGGTATCAGTGCATGATCAGCCACGTGATCAGTGCATGATCTGTCACATGATTAGTGTATGATCATCCACATGATCAGTGCATGGGCAGTCATGTGATCAGTGCATGATATAGACGTGATCAGTGCGTGATCAGTGCGTGATCAGTGCATGATAGCCACGTGATCAGTGCATGATCAGTCACCTGATGGGTGTATGATCAGTCACGTGACCTGTACATGGTAGCTACATGATCATTGCATGATCAGCCACGACAGTAGTGCATGATAGCCACGTGATTACCGCATGATCAGTCACGTGATCAGTGCATGATCAGTCATGTGACCAGTACATGGTAGCTGCATGATCATCGCATGATCAGCTACGTGTGCAGTGCATGATAGCCACGTGATCAGTGCATGATGAGACACGAGATCAGTGCATGATCAGTCACGTGATCAGTGCATGATCAGCCACGTGATCAGTGCATGACCAGGAACGTGATCAGTGTATATCCAGCCAAGTGATCAGTGCATGATAGCAACTTTATCAGTGCATGATCAGTCACGTGATCAGTGCATGATCAGTTACGTGATCAGTGTATGATCAGCCACGTGATCAGTGCATAATCAGCCACATGATCAGTGCATGATCAATTAGGTGATCAGTGCATGATCAGTCACGTAACCAGTACATGGTAGCTACGTGATCATTGCCTGATCAGCCACGTGATCAGTGCATGATAGCCACGTGATCAGTGCATGATAGCCACGTGATCAGTGCATGATAGCCACGTGATCAGTGCATGATCAGTCACGTGATCAGTGCATGATCAGTCACGTGATCAGTACATGATCAGTCACGTGAACAGTGTGTGATCATTTACGTGATATGTGCATGATCAGTCACGTGACCAGTATATGGTAGCTAGGTGATCATTGCATGAACAGCCACATGAGCCGTGCATGATAGCCACGAGATCAGTGCATGATCAGTCACGTGACCAGTGCATGATCACTCACGTTAACAGTGCATGATAAGTCACCTGATCAGTGCATGATCAATTACGTGATCAGTGCATGATCAGTCACGTGACCAGTACATGGTAGCTACGTGATCATTGCATGAACAGCCGCGTGAGCAGTGCATGATAGCCACGTGATCAGTGCATGATCTGTCGCATGATCAGTGTATGATCATCCGGGTGATCAGTGCATGGGCAGACATGTGATCAGTGCATGATATAGACGTGATCAGTGCATGATCAGTCTCGTGATCAGTGCATGATCAACCACGTGATCAGTGCACGATAGCCAGGTAATGAGTGCACGATAGCCAGATGATCAGTGCATTATCAGTCACGTGATCAGTGTATGATCAGCCACGTAATAAGTGCATGATAGCCACCTGATCAGTGGATGATCAGTCACGTGATCAGTGCATGGTCAGTCACGTGATCATTGCATGATCAGCCACGTGATCAGTGCATGATCAGCCACATGATCAGTGCATGATCAATCACGTGATCAGTGCATGATCAGCCACGTGATCAGTGCATGATCAGTCACGTGATCAGTGCATGATCAGCCACGTGATCAGTGCATGATCAGCCACGTCATCAGTGCATGATCAGCCACGTGATCATTGCATGATCAGCCACGTGATCAGTGCATGATCAGCCACGTGATCAGTACATGATAGCCACGTGATTAGTGCATGATTAGCCACCTGATCTGTGCATGACCAGTCAGGTGATCAGTGTGATCAGCCTCGTTATCAGTGCATGATAGCCACGTGATCAGTGCATGATCAGTCACCTGATCGGTGCATTATCAGTCACGCGACCGGTACATGGTAGCTACATGATCATTGCATGATCAGCCACGTGAGCAGTGCATGATAGCCACTTGATCAGTGCATGATCAGTCACGTGACCAGTGCATGATCAGCCACGTGATCAGTGCATGATCAGCCACGTGATCAGTGATCAGCTACGTGAGCAGTGTATGATCAGCCACGTGATCAGTGCATGGTCAGCCACCTGATCAGTGCATGATCAGCCACGTGATCAGTGCATGATAGCCACGTGATCAGTGCATGATCAGTCACGTGATCAGTGCATGATCAGCCACGTGATCAGTGCATGATAGCCACGTGATCAGTGCATGATCAATCACGTGATCGGTGTATGATCAGCCACGTGAACAGTGCATGCTCAGTCACGTGATCAGGGCCTGCTGAGCTGCGTGATTACTGTCTGCTCATCTGCTTGACAATTGCCAGCTGAGCTGCACGATTCCTGCCTGTCATCTGCTTGACAATTGCCAGCTGTGCTTCGTAATTCCTGCCTGCTCAGCTGCTTGATTATTGCCAGCTGAGCAGCATGATTCCTCACAGCTGAGTTCCATGATTATTGCCTGCTGACTTTTGATTCGTGCCTACTCAGCTCTTTGTTCATTGCCTCCAGAGGCACATGATCAGTGTATGACAGCAAACATGATCAGCGCATGATCAGTCACATGATCAGCGCCATTAAGTCACGTGATCAGTTCATGATAGCCATGTGATCAGTGCATGCTCATTCACGGTATCAGTGCATGATCAGCCACGTGATCAGTGCATGATCAGTCACGTGATCAGTGCATGATCAGCCACGTGATCAGTGCATGGTCAGTCACGTGATCAGTGCATGATCAGCCACGTGATCAGTGCATGATCAGTCACGTGATCAGTGCATGATAGCCACGTGATCAGTGCATGATCAGTCACGTGATCGGTGCATGATCAGTCACGTGACCGGTACATGGTAGCTACGTGATCATTGCATGATCCAGCCACGTGAGAAGTGCATGATAGCCACGTGATCAGTGCATGATCAGCCACGTGATCAGTGCATGATCAGTCACGTGATCAGTGCATGATCAGCCACGTGATCAGTGCATGATCAGTCACGTGATCAGTGCATGATCAGTCACGTGACCAGTACATGATAGCCACGTGATCAGTGCATGATCAGCCACGTTAGCAGTGCATGATAGCCACGTGATCAGTGTGTGATCAGTCACGTGATCAGTGCATGATCATTCACGTGACCAGTGCATGGTAGCCACGTGATCATTGCATGATCAGCCACGTGAGTCAGTGCACGATAGCCACGTGATCACTGCATGATCAGTCACGTGATCAGTGCATGATCAGTCACGTGACCAGTACATGGTAGCTACGTGATCATTGCATGATCAGCCACGTGAGCCAGTGCATGATAGCCACGTGATCAGTGCATGATCAGCCACGTGATCAGTGCATGATCAGCCACGTGATCAGTGCATGATCAGCCACGTGATCAGTGCATGATCAGTCACGTGATCAGTGCATGATCAGCCACGTGATCAGTGCATGATAGCCACGTGATCAGTGCATGATCAGCCACGTGATCAGTGCATGATCAGCCACGTGATCAGTGCATGATCAGCCACGTGATCAGTGCATGATCAGTCACGTGATCAGTGCATGATCAGTCACGTGACCAGTGCATGGTAGCCACGTGATCAGTGCCTGATCAGCCACGTGATCAGTGCATGATAGCCACGTGATCAGTGCATGATCAGCCACGTGATCAGTGCATGATCAGTCACGTGATCAGTGCATGATCAGCCACGTGATCAGTGCATGATCAGCCACGTGATCAGTGCATGACAGTCACGTGATCAGTGCATGATCAGCCACGTGATCAGTGCATGATATCCACGTGATCAGTGCATGATCAGTCACGTGATCAGTGTATGATCAGCCACGTGAACAGTGCATGCTCAGTCACGTGATCAGGGCCTGCTGAGCTGCGTGATTACTGTCTGCTCATCTGCTTGACAATTGCCAGCTGAGCTGCACGATTCCTGCCTGTCATCTGCTTGACAATTGCCAGCTGTGCTGCGTAATTCCTGCCTGCTCATCTGCTTGATTGTTGCCAGCTGAGCAGCATGATTCCTCACAGCTGAGTTCCATGATTAGTGCCTGCTGACTGTTTGATTCGTGCCTACTCAGCTCATTGTTTATTGCCTCCAGAGGCACATGATCAGTGTATGACAGCAAACATGATCAGCGCATGATCAGTCACATGATCAGCGCCATGGTCAGTCACGTGATCACTACATGATCAGTCATGTGATCAGTCCATGCTCAGTCACGGTATCAGTGCATGATAGCCACGTGATCAGTGCATGATCAGCCACGTGATCAGTTCATGATCAGCCATGTGATCAGTTCATGATCAGTCACGTGATCTGTGCATGATCAGTCACGTGATCAGTGCATGATCCGCCACGTGATCAGTGCATGATCAGTCACCTGATCGGTGCATGGTAGCTACGTGATCATTGCATGATCAGCCACGTGATCAGTGCATGATAGCCACGTGCTCAGTGCATGATCAGTCACGTGATCAGTGCATGATCAGCCACGTGATCTGTGCATGACCAGCCACGTGATCAGTGCATGACCAGCCACGTGATCAGTGCATGATAGCCACGTGATCAGTGCATGATCAGTCACGTGATCAGTGCATGATCAGCCACGTGATCAGTGGATGATCAGCCACGTGATCAGTGCGTGATCAGCCACGTGATCAGTGCATGATCAGTCACGTGACCAGTATATGGTAGCTAGGTGATCATTGCATGAACAGCCACATGAGCCGTGCATGATAGCCACGAGATCAGTGCATGATCAGTCACGTGATCAGTGCATGATCACTCACGTTAACAGTGCATGATAAGTCACCTGATCAGTGCATGATCAATTACGTGATCAGTGCATGATCACTCACGTGACCAGTACATGGTAGCTACATGATCATTGCATGAACAGCCGCGTGAGCAGTGCATGATAGCCACGTGATCAGTGCATGATCTGTCGCATGATCAGTGTATGTTCATCCGGGTGATCAGTGCATGGGCAGTCATGTGATCAGTGCATGATATAGACGTGATCAGTGCATGATCAGTCTCGGAATCAGTGTATGATCAACCACGTGATCAGTGCACGATACCCAATTAATGAGTGCACGATAGCCAGATGATCAGTGCATTATCAGTCACGTGATCAGTGTATGATCAGCCAAGTAATCAGTGCATGATAGCCAACTGATCCGTGGATGGTCAGTCACGTGATCAGTGCATGGTCAGTCACGTGATCATTGCATGATCAGCCACGTGATCAGTGCATGATCAGTCACGTGATCAGTGCATGATCAGTCACGTGATCAGTGCATGATCAGCCACGTGATCAGTGCATGATCAGTCACGTGATCAGTGCATGACCAGCCACGTGATCAGTGCATGATCAGTCACGTGATCAGTGCATGATCAGCGACGTGATCAGTGCACGATCAGCCACGTGATCAGTGCATGATCAGTCACGTGATCAGTGCATGATAGCCACGTGATCAGTGCATGATCAGCCACGTGATCAGTGCATGATAGCCACGTGATCAGTGCATGATCAGCCACGTGATCAGTGCATGATCAGCCACGTGATCAGTGCATGATAGCCACGTGATCACTGCATGAGTAGTCACGTGATCTGTGCATGATCAGTCACGTGATCAGTGTGATCAGCCACGTGATCAGTGCGTGATGAGCCACGTGATCAGTGCAGGATCAGTCACGTGATCGGTGCATGATCAGTCACGTGACCGAGTACATGGTAGCTACGTGATCGTTGCATGATCAGCCACGTGAGCAGTGCATGATAGCCACGTGATCAGTGCATGATCAGTCACGTGATCAGTGCATGATCAGCCACGTGATCAGTGCATGATAGCCACGTGATCAGTGCATGATCAGTCACGTGAGCAGTGCATGATCAGCCACGTGATCAGTGCATGGTCAGTCACGTGAACAGTGCATGATCAGCCACGTGATCAGTGCATGATAGCCACGTGATCAGTGCATGATCAGTCACGTGATCAGTGTATGATCAGCCACGTGATCAGTGCATGCTCAGTCACGTGATCAGTGCCTGATAGCCACGTGATCACTGTATGCTCATCTGCGTGACAATTGCCAGCTGAGCTGCACGATCCCTGCCTGTCATCTGCTTGACAATTGCCAGCTGTGCAGTGTAATTCCTGCCTGATAGTGCATGATCATTGCCAGGTGATCAGCATGATTCACGTGAACAGTGCATGATCAGCCACGTGATCAGGCCTGCTCAGCCACGTGATCAGTGTCTGCTCATCTGCTTGACAATTTCCAGCTGAGTGCACGATCTGCCTGTCATCTGCTTGACAATTGCCAGCTGTGCAGTGTAATTCCTGCCTGCTAGTGCATGATCATTGCAGCTGATCAGCATGATTCACGTGAACAGTGCATGCTCAGTCACGTGATAAGGGCCTGCTGAGCTGCGTGATTACTGTCTGCTCATCTGCTTGACAATTGCCAGCTGAGCTGCACGATTCCTGCCTGTCATCTGCTTGACAATTGCCAGCTGTGCTGCGTAATTCCTGCCTGCTCAGCTGCTTGATTATTGCCAGCTGAGCAGCATGATTCCTCACAGCTGAGTTCCATGATTATTGCCTGCTGACTGTATGATTCGTGCCTACTCAGCTCTTTGTTTATTGCCTCCAGAGGCACATGATCAGTGTATGAAAGCAAACATGATCAGCGCATGATCAGTCACATGATCAGCGCCATTAAGTCACGTGATCACTCACATGATAGTCATGTGATCAGTCCATGCTCAGTCACGGTATTAGTGCATGATCAGCCACGTGATCAGTGCATGATCAGCCAGGTGATCAGTGCATGATAGCTACGTGATCAGTGCATGATTTGTCACGTGATCTGTGCATGACCAGGCAGGTGATCAGTGTATGATCCGTCACCTGATGGGTGTATGATCAGTCACGTGACCGGTACATGGTAGCTACATGATCATTGCATGATCAGCCACGTGAGTAGTGCATGATAGCCACGTGCTCAGTGCATGATCAGTCACGTGTTCAGTGCATGATCAGTCATGTGATCTGTGCATGACCAGGCACGTGATCAGTGCATGATCAGCCAAGTGATCAGTGCATGATAGCCACGTGATCAGTGCATGATCAGTCACGTGATCAGTGCATGATCAGTCACGTGATCAGTGGATGATCAGCCACGTGATCAGTGCATGATCAGCCACGTGATCAGTGCATGATCAGTCACGTGCCCAGTATATGGTAGCTAGGTGATCATTGCATGATCAGCCACATGAGCCGTGCATGATAGCCACGAGATCAGTGCATGATCAGTCACGTGATCAGTGCATGATCACTCACGTGAACAGTGCATGATAAGTCACCTGATCAGTGCATGATCAATTACGTGATCAGTGCATGATCACTCACGTGACCAGTACATGGTAGCTACGTGATCATTGCATGAACAGCCGCGTGAGCAGTGCATGATAGCCACGTGATCAGTGCATGATCTGTCACATGATCAGTGTATGTTCATCCGGGTGATCAGTGCATGGGCAGTCATGTGATCAGTGCATGATATAGACGTGATCAGTGCATGATCAGTCTCGGGATCAGTGTATGATCAACCACGTGATCAGTGCACGATAGCCAGGTAATGAGTGCATGATAGCCAGATGATCAGTGCATTATCAGTCACGTGATCAGTGTATGATCAGCCAAGTAATCAGTGCATGATAGCCAACTGATCCGTGGATGGTCAGTCACGTGATCAGTGCATGGTCAGTCACGTGATCATTGCATGATCAGCCACGTGAACAGTGCATGATCAATTACGTGATCAGTGCATGATCAGTCACGTGATCAGTGCATGATCAGTCACGTGATCAGTGCATGATCAGTCACGTGATCAGTGCATGATCAGCCACGTGATCAGTGCATGATCAGCCACGTGATCAGTGCATGATCAGTCACGTGATCAGTGCATGATCAGCCACGTGATCAGTGCATGATCAGTCACGTGATACGTGTGTGATCAGCCACGTGACCAGTGCATGATATCAGTGCATGATAGCCACGTGATCAGTGCATGATAGCCACGTGATCAGTGCATGATCAGTCACGTGATACGTGTGTGATCAGCCACGTGATCAGTGCATGATATCCACGTGATCAGTGCAGGATAGCCACGTGATCACTTCATGAGTAGTCACGTGATCTATACATGATCAGTCACGTGATACGTGTGTGATCAGCCACCGGATCAGTGCGTGATGAGCCACGTGATCAGTGCAGGATCAATTACGTGATCAGTGCATGATCAGTCACGAGACGAGTACATGGTTGCTACGTGATCGTTGCATGATCAGCCACGTGAGCAGAGCATGATAGCCACGTGATCAGTGCATGATCAGTCACGTGATCAGTACATGATCAGTCACGTGAACAGTGCATGATCATTTACGTGATCTGTGCATGATCAGTCACGTGACCAGTATATGGTAGCTACGTGACCATTCCATGACGAACCACGTGAGCAGTGCATGATAGCCACGTGATGTGTGCATGATGAGTTACGTGAGCAGAGTATGATCAGCCACGTGATCAGTGCATGAGTGCCGCGTGATCAGTGCATGATATGTCACGTGACAGGTGTGTGATCAGCCACGTGAACAGTGCATGTTCCGCCACGTGATCAGTGCATGATAGCCACGTGATCAGTGCATGATCAGTACGTGAGCAGTGTATGACCAGACACGTGATCAGTGCATGGTCAGACACGTGAACAGTGTATGATCAGCCACGTGATCAGTGCATGATATCCAAGTGATCAGTGCATGATCAATCACGTGATCAGTGTATGATCAGCCACGTGAACAGTGCATGCTCAGTCACGTGATCAGGGCCTGCTGAGCTGCGTGATTACTGTCTGCTCATCTGCTTGACAATTGCCAGCTGAGCTGCACGATTCCTGCCTGTCATCTGCTTGACAATTGCCAGCTGTGCTGCGTAATTCCTGCCTGCTCAGCTGCTTGATTATTGCCAGCTGAGCAGCATGATTCCTCACAGCTGAGTTCCATGATTATTGACTGCTGACTTATGATTCGTGCCTACTCAGCTCTTTGTTTATTGCCTCCAGAGGCACATGATCAGTGTATGATAGAAAACATGATCAGCGCATGATCAGTCACATGATCAGCGCCATTAAGTCACGTGATCACTACATGATAGTCATGTGATCAGTCCATGCACAGTCACGGTATCAGTGCATGATCAGCCACGTGATCAGTGCATGATCTGTCACATGATTAGTGTATGATCATCCACGTGATCAGTGCATGGGCAGTCATGTGATCAGTGCATGATATAGACGTGATCAGTGCATGATCAGTCTCGTGATCAGTGCATGATAGCCACGCGATCAGTGCATGATCTGTCACCTGATGGGTGTATGATCATTCACGTGACCTTTACATGGTAGCTACATGATCATTGCATGATCAACCACGTGAGTAGTGCACGATAGCCACGTGATCACTGCATGATCAGTCACATGATCACTGCGTGATCAGTCATGTGACCAGTACATGGTAGCTGCGTGATCATCGCATGTTCAGCCACGTGAGCCATGCATGATAGCCACGTGATCAGTGCGTGATCAGACATGAGATCAGAGCATGATCAGTCACGTGATCAGTGCATGATCAGCCACGTGATCAGTGCATGATCAGTCACGTGATCAGTGTATGATCAGCCACGTGATCAGTGCATGATCAGCCACATTATCAGTGCATGATCAATTACGTGATCAGTGCATGATCAGTCACGTGACCAGTACTTGGTAGCTACGTGATCATTGCCAGATCAGCCACGTGAGCAGTGCATGATAGCCACGTGATCAGTGCATGATTAGCCATGTGATCAGTGCATGATCAGTCACGTGATCAGTGCATGATCAGCCACGTCATCAGTGCATGATAGCCACGTGATCAGTGCATACAATTACGTGATCAATGCATGCGCAATCACGTGATCTGTGCATGAGAGCCACGTGATCAGTGCATGATCATTCACGTGATAGGTGTGTGATCAGCGACGTGAACAGTGCATGCTCAGTCACGTGATCAGGGCCTGCTGAGCTGCGTGATTACTGTCTGCTCATGTGCTTGACAATTGCCAGCTGAGCTGTACGATTCCTGCCTGTCATCTCCTTGACAATTGCCACCTGTGCTGCATAATTCCTGCCTGCTCATCTACTTGATTATTGCCAGCTGAGCAGCATGATTTCTCAGAGCTGAGTTCCATGATTATTGCCTACTGATTCCTGCCTACTCAGCTCTTTGTTCATTGCCTCCAGAGGCACATGATCAGTGTATGACACGAAACATGATCAGCACATGATGAATCACATAATCAATGCATGGTAAGCCAGGTGATCAGTGCATGATCAATTACGTGATCAGTGCATGATCAGTCATGTGACCAGTACATGGTAGCTGCGTGATCATTGCATGATCAGCCACGTGATCAGTGCAAGATCAGTCACGTGATCAGTGCATGATCAGCCACGTGATCAGTGCATGATCAGTCACGTGACCAGTACATGGTAGCTACGTGATCATTGCATGATCAGCCACGTTATCTGTGCATGATAGCCACGTGATCAGTGCATGATAGCCACGTGAGCAGTGCATGATAGCCACGTGATCAGTGCATGATCAGTCACGTGATACGTGTGTGATCAGCCACGTGATCAGTGCATGATATCCACGTGATCAGTGCAGGATAGCCACGTGATCACTTCATGATTAGTCACGTGATCTGTACATGATCAGTCACGTGATACGAGTGTGATCAGCCACCGGATCAGTGCGTGATGAGCCACGTGATCAGTGCAGGATCAATTACGTGATCAGTGCATGATCAGTCACGAGACCAGTACATGGTTGCTACGTGATCATTGCATGATCAGCCACGTGAGCAGAGCATGATAGCCACGTGATCAGTGCATTATCAGTCACGTGATCAGTACATGATCAGTCACGTGAACAGTGCATGATCATTTACGTGATCTGTGCATGATCAGTCACGTGACCTGTATATGGTAGCTTCGTGATCATTCCATGACGAACCACGTGAGCAGTGCATGATAGCCACGTGATGTGTGCATGATCAGTGACGTGACCAGAGTATGATCAGCCACGTGATCAGTGCATGAGTGCCGCGTGATCAGTGCATGATATGTCACGTGACAGGTGTGTGATCAGCCACGTGAACAGTGCATGTTCAGCCACGTGATCAGTGCATGATAGCCACGTGATCAGTGCATGATCAGTTACGTGAGCAGTGTATGATCAGCCACGTGATCAGTGCATGGTCAGACACGTGAACAGTGTATGATCAGCCTCGTGATCAGTGCATGATATCCAAGTGATCAGTGCATGATCAATCACGTGATCAGTGTATGATCAGCCACGTGAACAGTGCATGCTCAGTCACGTGATCAGGGCCTGCTGAGCTGCGTGATTACTGTCTGCTCATCTGCTTGACAATTTCCAGCTGAGCTGCACGATTCCTGCCTGTCATCTGCTTGACAATTGCCAGCTGTGCTGTGTAATTCCTGCCTGCTAGCTGCTTGATTATTGCCAGCTGAGCAGCATGATTCACGTGAATAGTGCATGCTCAGTCACGTGATAAGGGCCTGCTGAGCTGCGTGATTACTGTCTGCTCATCTGCTTGACAATTGCCAGCTGAGCTGCACGATTCCTGCCTGTCATCTGCTTGACAATTGCCAGCTGTGCTGCGTAATTCCTGCCTGCTCAGCTGCTTGATTATTGCCAGCTGAGCAGCATGATTCCTCACAGCTGAGTTCCATGATTGGTGCCTGCTGACTGTTTGATTCGTGCCTACTCAGCTCTTTGTTTATTGCCTCCAGAGGCACATGATCAGTGTATGAAAGCAAACATGATCAGCGCATGATCAGTCACATGATCAGCGCCATTAAGTCACGTGATCACTACATGATAGTCATGTGATCAGTCCATGCTCAGTCACGGTATTAGTGCATGATCAGCCACGTGATCAGTGCATGATCAGCCAGGTGATCATTTCATGATAGCTATGTGATCAGTTCATGATTTGTCACGTGATCTGTGCATGACCAGGCAGGTGATCAGTGTATGATCCGTCACCTAATGGGTGTATGATCAGTCACCTGACCGGTACCTGGTAGCTACATGATCACTTCATGATCAGCCACGTGAGTAGTGCATGAAAGCCACGTGCTCAGTGCATGATGAGTCACGTGTTCAGTGCATGATCAGCCATGTAATCTGTGCATGACCAGGCACGTGATCAGTGTATGACCAGCCAAGTTATCAGTGCATGATAGCCACGTGATCAGTGCATGATCAGTCACGTGATCAGTGCATGATCAGTCACGTGATCAGTGGATGATCAGCCACGTGATCAGTTCATGATCAGCCACGCGATCAGTGCATGATCAGTCACGTGACCAGTATATGGTAGCTAGGTGATCATTGCATGATCAGCCACATGAGCCGTGCATGATAGCCACGAGATCAGTGCATGATCAGTCACGTGATCAGTGCATGATCACTCACGTGAACAGTGCATGATAAGTCACCTGATCAGTGCATGATCAATTACGTGATCAGTGCACGATCACTCACGTGACCAGTACATGGTAGCTACGTGATCATTGCATGAACAGCCGCGTGAGCAGTGCATGATAGCCACGTGATCAGTGCATGATCTGTCACATGATCAGTGTATGTTCATCCGGGTGATCAGTGCATGGGCAGTCATGTGATCAGTGCATGATATAGACGTGATCAGTGCATGATCAGTCTCGGAATCAGTGTATGATCAACCACGTGATCAGTGCACGATAGCCAGGTAATGAGTGCATGATAGCCAGATGATCAGTGCATTATCAGTCAAGTGATCAGTGTATGATCAGCCAAGTAATCAGTGCATGATAGCCAACTGATCCGTGGATGGTCAGTCACGTGATCAGTGCATGGTCAGTCACGTGATCATTGCATGATCAGCCACGTTAATAGTGCATGATCAATTACGTGATCAGTGCATGATCAGTCACGTGATCAGTGCATGATCAGTCACGTGATCAGTGCATGATCAGCCACGTGATCAGTGCATGATCAGTCACGTGATCAGTGCATGATCAGTCACGTGATCAGTGCATGATCAGCCACGTGATCAGTGCATGATCAGTCACGTGATACGTGTGTGATAAGCCACGTGACCAGTGCATGATATCAGTGCATGATAGCCACGTGATCAGTGCATGATAGCCACGTGATCAGTGCATGATCAGTCACGTGATCAGTGTGTGATCAGCCACGTGATCAGTGCATGATATCCACGTGATCAGTGCATGATCAGTCACGTGATCCGTGTGTGATCAGCCACGTGATCAGTGCATGATGAGCCACGTGATCAGTGCATGATCAGCCACGTGATCAGTGCATGATCAGCCACGTGATCAGTGCATGATCAGTCACGTGATCCGTGCGTGATCAGCCACGTGATCAGTGCATGATCAGCCACGTGATCAGTGCATGATCAGTTACGTGATCAGTGCATGATCAGTCACGTGACCAGTACATGGTAGCTACGTGATCATTGCATGATCAGCCACGTGATCAGTGCATGATCAGCCACGTGATCAGTGCATGATCAGTCACGTGATCAGTGCATGATCAGCCACGTGATCAGTGCATGTAGCCACGTGATCAGTGCATGATCACCACGTGACAGTGGCCAGCTGATCTGCATGTCGGTGCACGTGATCTGCATGATCAGGGCCAGCGTGCATGTGATTCCGCCTGATCAGTGCATGATCAATGCCACGTGATCAGTGCATGATCAGCCACGTGAACAGTGCATGCTCAGTCACGTGATCAGGGCCTGCTGAGCTGCGTGATTACTGTCTGCTCATCTGCTTGACAATTGCCAGCTGAGCTGCACGATTCCTGCCTGTCATCTGCTTGACAATTGCCAGCTGTGCTGCGTAATTCCTGCCTGCTCAGCTGCTTGATTATTGCCAGCTGAGCAGCATGATTCCTCACAGCTGAGTTCCATGATTATTGCCTGCTGACTTTTGATTCGTGCCTACTCAGCTCTTTGTTTATTGCCTCCAGAGGCACATGATCAGTGTATGATAGCAAACATGATCAGCGCATGATCAGTCACATGATCAGCGCCATTAAGTCACGTGATCAGTACATGATAGTCACGTGATCAGTCCATGCTCAGTCACGGTATCAGTGCATGATCAGCCACGTGATCAGTGCATGATCAGCCACGTGATCAGTGCATGATAGCCACGTGATCAGTGCATGATCAGTCACGTGATCTGTGCATGATCAGCCACGTGATCAGTGCATGATCAGTCACGTGATCGGTGTATGATCATTCACGTGACCGGTACATGGTAGCTACATGATCATTGCATGATCAGCCACGTGAGCAGTGCATGATAGCCACGTGATCACTGCATGATCAGTCACGTGATCAGTGCATGATCAGTCACGTGACCAGTGCATGAGCAGCCACGTGATCATTGCATGATCAGCCACGTGATCAGTGCATGATAGCCACGTGATCAGTGCATGATCAGCCACGTGATCAGTGCATGATCAGTCACGTGATCAGTGCATGATCAGCCACGTGATCAGTGCATGATCAGTCACGTGATCAGTGCATGATCAGTCACGTGACCAGTACATGGTAGCTACGTGATCATTGCATGATCAGCCACGTGATCAGTGCATGATAGCCACGTGATCAGTGCATGATCAGTCACGTGATCAGTGCATGATCAGCTCACGTGATCAGTGCATGATCAGCCACCTGATCAGTGCATGATCAGCCACGTGATCAGTGCATGATCAGCCACGTGACCAGTACATGGTAGCTACGTGATCAGTGCATGATCAGCCACGTGATCAGTGCATGATAGCCACGTGATCAGTGCATGATCAGTCACGTGATCAGTGCATGATCAGCCACGTGATCAGTGCATGATCAGTCACGTGATCAGTGCATGATATCGACGTGATCAGTGCATGATCAGTCTCGTGATCAGTGCATGATCAGCCACGTGATCAGTGCATGATAGCCACGTGATCAGTGCATGATAGCCACGTGATCAGTGCATGATCAGTCACGTGATCAGTGCATGATCAGCCACGTGATCAGTGCATGATAGCCACGTGATCAGTGCATGATCAGTCACGTGATCAGTGCATGATCAGCCACGTGATCAGTGCATGATCAGCCACGTGATCAGTGCATGATCAGCCACGTGATCAGTGCATGATCAGCCACGTGATCAGTGCATGATCAGCCACGTGATCAGTGCATGATCAGTCACGTGATCAGTGCATGATCAGCCACGTGATCAGTGCATGATCAGCCACGTGATCAGTGCATGATAGCACGTGATCATTGCATGATCAGCCACGTGATCAGTGCATGATCAGCCACGTGATCAGTGCATGATAGCCACGTGATCAGTGCATGATCAGCCACGTGATCAGTGCATGATCAGCCACGTGATCAGTGCATGATCAGCCACGTGATCAGTGCATGATCAGCCACGTGATCAGTGCATGATAGCCACGTGATCAGTGCATGATCAGTCACGTGATCTGTGCATGATCAGTCACGTGATACAGTGCATGATCAGCCACGTGATCAGTGCATGATGAGCCACGTGATCAGTGCATGATCAGTTACGTGATCAGTGCATGATCAGTCACGTGACCAGTACATGGTAGCTACGTGATCATTGCATGATCAGCCACGTGAGCAGTGCATGATAGCCACGTGATCAGTGCATGATCAGTCACGTGATCAGTGCATGATCAGCCACGTGATCAGTGCATGATCAGCCACGTGATCAGTGCATGATCAGCCACGTGATCAGTGCATGATCAGCCACGTGATCAGTGCATGATCAGCCACGTGATCAGTGCATGATCAGCCACGTGATCAGTGCATGATAGCCACGTGATCAGTGCATGATCAGTCACGTGATCAGTGCGTGATCAGCCACGTGATCAGTGCATGCTCAGCCACGTGATCAGTGCCTGCTAGCCGCGTGATCAGTGCATGATCATCTACGTGACAGTGCCAGCTGAGCATGATCTGCCCGTCATCCGCGTGACAGTTGCCAGCAGTGCTGTGATGTGTGCCAGTGATCAGCACGTGATCAGCATGATCCACGTGATCAGTGCATGATCAGTCACGTGATCAGTGCATGATGAGCCACGTGATCAGTGCCTGCTCATCCGCTTGACAATTGCCAGCTGAGTGCACGATTCCTGCCTGTCATCTGCTTGACAATTGCCAGCTGTGCTGTGTAATTCCTGCCTGCTAGTGCTTGATTATTGCCAGCTGAGCAGCATGATTCACGTGAACAGTGCATGCTCAGTCACGTGATCAGGGCCTGCTGAGCTGCGTGATTACTGTCTGCTCATCTGCTTGACAATTGCCAGCTGAGCTGCACGATTCCTGCCTGTCATCTGCTTGACAATTGCCAGCTGTGCTGCGTAATTCCTGCCTGCTCAGCTGCTTGATTATTGCCAGCTGAGCAGCATGATTCCTCACAGCTGAGTTCCATGATTGGTGCCTGCTGACTGTTTGATTCGTGCCTACTCAGCTCTTTGTTTATTGCCTCCAGAGGCACATGATCAGTGTATGAAAGCAAACATGATCAGCGCATGATCAGTCACATGATCAGCGCCATTAAGTCACGTGATCACTACATCATAGTCATGTGATCAGTCCATGCTCAGTCACGGTATCAGTGCATGATCAGCCACGTGATCAGTGCATGATCAGCCAGGTGATCAGTGCATGATAGCTACGTGATCAGTTCATGATCTGTCACGTGATCTGTGCATGACCAGGCAGGTGATCAGTGCATGATCCGTCACCTAATGGGTGTATGATCAGTCACCTGACCGGTACATGGTAGCTACATGATCATTGCATGATCAGCCACGTGAGTAGTGCATGATAGCCACGTGCTCAGTGCATGATGAGTCACGTGTTCAGTGCATGATCAGCCATGAAATCTGTGCATGACCAGGCACGTGATCAGTGGATGATCAGCCACGTGATCAGTGCATGATCAGCCACGTGATCAGTGCATGATCAGTCACGTGATCAGTGCATGATCAGTCACGTGATCAGTGCATGATCAGCCACGTGATCAGTGCATGATCAGCCACGCGATCAGTGCATGATCAGTCACGTGCCCAGTATATGGTAGCTAGGTGATCATTGCATGATCAGCCACATGAGCCGTGCATGATAGCCACGAGATCAGTGCATGATCAGTCACGTGATCAGTGCATGATCACTCACGTGATCAGTGCATGATCAGTCAAGTGATCAGTGCATGATCAGTTACGTGATCAGTGCATGATCACTCACGTGACCAGTACATGGTAGCTACGTGATCATTGCATGAACAGCCGCGTGAGCAGTGCATGATAGCCACGTGATCAGTGCATGATCAGTCACATGATCAGTGTATGTTCAGCCGGGTGATCAGTGCATGGGCAGTCATGTGATCAGTGCATGATATAGACGTGATCAGTGCATGATCAGTCTCGGAATCAGTGTATGATCAACCACGTGATCAGTGCACGATAGACAGGTAATGAGTGCACGATAGCCAGATGATCAGTGCATTATCAGTCACGTGATCAGTGCATGATCAGCCACGTGATCAGTGCATGATAGCCACGTGATCAGTGCATGATCAGTCACGTGATCAGTGCATGGTCAGTCACGTGATCATTGCATGATCAGCCACGTTAATAGTGCATGATCAATTACGTGATCAGTGCATGATCAGCCACGTGATCAGTGCATGATCAGTCACGTGAATCAGTGCATGATCAGTCACGTGATCAGTGCATGACCAGCCACGTGATCAGTGCATGATCAGTCACGTGATCAGTGCATGATCAGTCACGTGATCAGTGTATGATCAGCCACGTGATCAGTGCATGATCAGTCACGTGATACGTGCGTGATAAGCCACGTGACCAGTGCATGATATCAGTGCATGATAGCCACGTGATCAGTGCATGATAGCCACGTGATCAGTGCATGATCAGTCACGTGATACGTGTGTGATCAGCCACGTGATCAGTGCATGATAGCCACGTGATCAGTGCATGATAGCCACGTGATCAGTGCATGACAGTCACGTGATCTGTGCATGATCAGTCACGTGATACGTGTGTGATCAGCCACCGGATCAGTGCATGATGAGCCACGTGATCAGTGCATGATCAATTACGTGATCAGTGCATGATCAGTCACGTGACCAGTACATGGTTGCTACGTGATCATTGCATGATCAGCCACGTGATCAGTGCATGATAGCCACGTGATCAGTGCATGATCAGTCACGTGATCAGTGCATGATCAGTCACGTGATCAGTGCATGATCAGTTACGTGATCTGTGCATGATCAGTCACGTGACCAGTACATGGTAGCTACGTGATCATTCCATGACCAGCCACGTGAGCAGTGCATGATAGCCACGTGATCTGTGCATGATGAGTTACGTGAGCAGTGCATGATCAGCCACGTGATCAGTGCATGAGTGCCGCGTGATCAGTGCATGATCTGTCACGTGATCAGGTGTGTGATCAGCCACGTGATCAGTGCATGTTCCGCCACGTGATCAGTGCATGATAGCCACGTGATCAGTGCATGATCAGCTACGTGAGCAGTGCATGATCAGCCACGTGATCAGTGCATGGTCAGCCACGTGAACAGTGCATGATCAGCCACGTGATCAGTGCATGATCAGCCACGTGATCAGTGCATGATCAGCCACGTGATCAGTGCATGATCAGCCACGTGATCAGTGCATGCTCAGTCACGTGATCAGTGCCTGCTCAGCCACGTGATCAGTGCATGATCAGTCACGTGATCAGTGCATGATCAGCCACGTGATCAGTGCATGATCAGTCACGTGATCAGTGCATGATCAGCCACGTGATCAGTGCATGATCAGCCACGTGATCAGTGCATGATCAGCCACGTGATCAGTGCATGATCAGCCACGTGATCAGTGCATGATCAGTCACGTGATCAGTGCATGATCAGTCCACGTGATCAGTGCATGTGCAGCCACGTGATCAGTGCATGATCAGCCACGTGATCAGTGCATGATCAGCCACGTGATCAGTGCATGATCAGCCACGTGATCAGTGCATGATAGCCACGTGATCAGTGCATGATCAGCCACGTGATCAGTGCATGACAGCCACGTGATCAGTGCATGACAGTCACGTGATCAGTGCATGCTCAGCCACGTGATCAGTGCATGATAGCCACGTGATCAGTGCATGATCAGTCACGTGATCAGTGTATGATCAGCCACGTGAACAGTGCATGCTCAGTCACGTGATCAGGGCCTGCTGAGCTGCGTGATTACTGTCTGCTCATCTGCTTGACAATTGCCAGCTGAGCTGCACGATTCCTGCCTGTCATCTGCTTGACAATTGCCAGCTGTGCTGCGTAATTCCTGCCTGCTCAGCTACTTGATCATTGCCAGCTGAGCAGCATGATTTCTCAGAGCTGAGTTCCATGATTATTGCCTGCCGACTGATTCGTGCCTACTCAGCTCTTTGTTTATTGCCTCCAGAGGCACATGATCAGTGTATGACACCAAACGTGATCAGCGCATGATCAGTCACGTGATCAACGCATGGTCAGCCAGGTGATCAGTGCATGATCAGTCACGTGATCAGTGCATGCTCAGTCACGTGATCAGTGCATGATCAGCCGCGTGATCAGTGCATGATCAGCCACGTGATCAGTGCATGATCAGTCACGTGATCAGTGCATGATCAGCCACGTGATCAGTGCATGATCAGCCACGTGATCAGTGCATGATCAGTCACGTGACCAGTACATGGTAGCTACGTGATCATTGCATGATCAGCCACGTGATCAGTGCATGATCAGCCACGTGATCAGTGCATGATCAGTCACGTGATCAGTGCATGATCAGTCACGTGACCAGTGCATGATCAGCCACGTGATCAGTGTATGATCAGCCACGTGATCAGTGCATGATAGCCACGTGATCAGTGCATGATCAGTCACGTGATCAGTGCATGATCAGCCACGTGATCAGTGCATGATCAGCCACGTGATCAGTGCATGATCAGTCACGTGATCCGTGCATGATCAGCCACGTGACCAGTGCATGATATCAGTGCATGATAGCCACGTGATCAGTGCATGATAGCCACGTGATCAGTGCATGATCAGTCACGTGATACGTGTGTGATCAGCCACGTGATCAGTGCATGATCATCCACGTGATCAGTGCAGGATAGCCACGTGATCACTTCATGATTAGTCACGTGATCTGTACATGATCAGTCACGTGATCCGTGCGTGATCAGCCACCGGATCAGTGCGTGATGAGCCACGTGATCAGTGCAGGATCAATCACGTGATCAGTGCATGATCAGTCACGTGACCAGTACATGGTAGCTACGTGATCATTGCATGATAAGCCACGTGATCAGAGCATGATAGCCACGTGATCAGTGCATGATCAGTCACGTGATCAGTGCATGATCAGTCACGTGATCAGTGCATGATCAGTCACGTGATCTGTGCATGATCAGTCACGTGACCAGTACATGGTAGCTACGTGATCATTGCATGACCAGCCACGTGATCAGTGCATGATAGCCACGTGATCTGTGCATGATGAGTTACGTGAGCAGAGCATGATCAGCCACGTGATCAGTGCATGATTGCCACGTGATCAGTGCATGATAAGTCACGTGACAGGTGCGTGATCAGCCACGTGATCAGTGCATGATCAGCCACGTGATCAGTGCATGATAGCCACGTGATCAGTGCATGATCAGTCACGTGATCAGTGCATGATCAGCCACGTGATCAGTGCATGGTCAGCCACGTGAACAGTGCATGATCAGCCACGTGATCAGTGCATGATAGCCACGTGATCAGTGCATGATCAATCACGTGATCAGTGTATGATCAGCCACGTGAACAGTGCATGCTCAGTCACGTGATCAGGGCCTGCTGAGCTGCG
Organism: Bos javanicus; assembly: GCF_032452875.1. NCBI lineage: Eukaryota > Metazoa > Chordata > Mammalia > Artiodactyla > Bovidae > Bos > Bos javanicus. The sequence continues at coordinate 687,517 of NW_026893659.1, forward strand.
TGATTACTGTCTGCTCATCTGCTTGACAATTGCCAGCTGAGCTGCACGATTCCTGCCTGTCATCTGCTTGACAATTGCCAGCTGTGCTGCGTAATTCCTGCCTGCTCAGCTGCTTGATTATTGCCAGCTGAGCAGCATGATTCCTCACAGCTGAGTTCCATGATTATTGCCTGCTGACTTTTGATTCGTGCCTACTCAGCTCTTTGTTTATTGCCTCCAGAGGCACATGATCAGTGTATGATAGCAAACATGATCAGCGCATGATCAGTCACATGATCAGCGCCATGATAGCCACGTGATCACTACATGATAGTCATGTGATCAGTCCATGCTCAGTCACGGTATCAGTGCATGATCAGCCACGTGATCAGTGCATGATCAGCCAGGTGATCAGTTCATGATCAGCTATGTGATCAGTTCATGATCAGTCACGTGATCTGTGCATGACAGTCAGGTGATCAGTGCATGATCAGTCACATGATCAGTGCATGATCATCCACGTGATCAGTGCATGGTCAGTCACGTGATCAGTGCATGATTAGACGTGATCAGTGCATGATCAGCCACGTGATCAGTGCATGATAGCCACGTGATCAGTGCATGATCAGTCACCTGATCGGGTGTATGATCATCCACGTGACCTGTACATGGTAGCTACGTGATCAGTGCATGATCAGCCACGTGATCAGTGCATGATAGCCACGTGATCACTGCATGATCAGTCACGTGATCAGTGCATGATCAGTCACGTGACCAGTACATGATCAGCCTACGTGATCAGTGCATGATCAGCCACGTGAGCAGTGCATGATCAGCCACGTGATCAGTGCATGATCAGCCACGTGATCAGTGCATGATCAGTCACGTGATCAGTGCATGATCAGCCACGTGATCAGTGCATGATCAGTCACGTGATCAGTGCATGATCAGTCACGTGACCAGTACATGGTCAGCTACGTGATCAGTGCATGATCAGCCACGTGAGCAGTGCATGATCAGCCACGTGATCAGTGCATGATCAGTCACGTGATCAGTGCATGATCAGCCACGTGATCAGTGCATGATCAGCCACGTGATCAGTGCATGATCAGTCACGTGATCAGTGCATGATCAGCCACGTGATCAGTGCATGATCAGCCACGTGATCAGTGCATGATCAGCCACGTGATCAGTGCATGATCAGTCACGTGACCAGTGCATGGTAGCTACGTGATCAGTGCATGATCAGCCACGTGATCAGTGCATGATAGCCACGTGATCAGTGCATGATCAGCCATGTGATCAGTGCATGATCAGTCACGTGATCAGTGCATGATCAGCCACGTGACCAGTGCATGATCAGCCACGTGATCAGTGCATGTGACCATGTAGTCAATGCAGATACGCCGTGATCAGTGCACGATCAGTCACGTGATGAGTGCATGATCAGCCACGTGATCAGTGCAAGATCAGCCACGTGATCAGTGCATGATCAGTCACGTGATCAGTGCATGATCAGTCACGTGATCGGTGCGTGATCAGCCATGTGAACAGTGCATGCTCAGTCACGTGATCAGGGCCTGCTGAGCTGCGTGATTACTGTCTGCTCATCTGCTTGACAATTGCCAGCTGAGCTGCACGATTCCTGCCTGTCATCTGCTTGACAATTGCCAGCTGTGCTGCATAATTCCTGCCTGCTCAGCTACTTGATTATTGCCAGCTGAGCAGCATGATTTCTCAGAGCTGAGTTCCATGATTATTGCCTGCTGACTGATTCGTGCCTACTCAGCTCTTTGTTCATTGCCTCCAGAGGCACATGATCAGTGTATGACACCAAACATGATCAGCGCATGATCAGTCACATGATCAATGCCATGATAAGCCACGTGATCAGTGCATGATCAGTTATGTGATCAGTGCATGATCAGTCACGTGACCAGTACATGGTAGCTGCGTGATCATTGCATGATCAGCCACGTGATCAGTGCATGATAGCCACGTGATCAGTGCATGATCAGCCACGTGATCAGTGCATGATCAGTCACGTGACCAGTGCATGGTCAGCCACGTGATCATTGCATGATCAGCCACGTGATCAGTGCATGATAGCCACGTGATCAGTGCATGATCAGCCACGTGATCAGTGCATGATCAGCCACGTGATCAGTGCATGATCATTCACGTGATCAGTGCATTATAGCCACGTGATCAGTGCATGATCAGCCACGTGATCAGTGCATGATCAGTCACGTGATACGTGTGTGATCAGCCACGTGATCAGTGCATGATATCCACGTGATCAGTGCATGATAGCCACGTGATCAGTGCATGATCATTCACGTTATCTGTGCATGATCAGTCACGTGATACGTGTATGATCAGCCACCTGATCAGTGCATGATCAGCCACGTGATCAGTGCATGATCAATTACGTGATCAGTGCATGATCAGTCACGTGACCAGTACATGGTAGCTACGTGATCATTGCATGATCAGCCACGTGAGCAGTGTGCATGATAGCCACGTGATCAGTGCATGATCAGTCACGTGATCAGTGCATGATCAGTCACGTGACCAGTACATGGTAGCATGCGTGATCAGTGCATGATCAGCCACGTGATCAGTGCATGATAGCCACGTGATCAGTGCATGATCAGCCACGTGATCAGTGCATGATCAGCCACGTGATCAGTGCATGATCAGCCACGTGATCAGTGCATGATCAGTCACGTGATCAGTGCATGATCAGCCACGTGATCAGTGCATGATAGCCACGTGATCAGTGCATGATCAGTCACGTGATCAGTGCATGATCAGCCACGTGATCAGTGCATGATCAGCCACGTGATCAGTGCGATCAGCCACGTGATCAGTGCATGATCAATTACGTGATCAGTGCATGATCAGTCACGTGACCAGTACATGGTAGCTACGTGATCAGTGCATGATCAGCCACGTGATCAGTGCATGATTAGCCACGTGATCAGTGCATGATCAGTCACGTGATCAGTGCATGATCAGTCACGTGATCAGTGCATGATCAGCCACGTGATCAGTGCATGTTCAGCCACGTGATCAGTGCATGATAGTCACGTGATCAGTGCATGATCAGTCACGTGATCAGTGCATGATCAGCCAAGTGATCAGTGCATGATAGCCACGTGATCAGTGCATGATCAGTCACGTGATCAGTGCATGATCAGTCACATGATACGTGTGTGATCAGCCACGTGATCAGTGCATGATCAGTCACGTGATCAG